>NC_073721.1:108367018-108985150 GCF_023634155.1 Falco peregrinus
AGCTAAGAAAAGATGTAGGATACCCTTCATGCAATCTCTAGGCAGAAAATAGATGGAGTATTTATGAAGTTTTCTGCATCTACTCGCAAACTTAGCAAAAGGTCACAGAACAGTTGAAAGTTTCTATCAGGCGAGAATTTTCCCGTACATCTGTGACTATGTTGTGCTGTGACAGCACCCCTGTAACTCCTCAAATGATAAGTACAGAAAAAAGCAGTGTACCAGATAGAAAAATCAGCCCAGTAGCTTCTTGCATCAGTACTTTCAGGGATACTGCGGAAAATCAGCTTCTCGTAACATCATCCACCATCAGCCTAAAAAGGAATCCCCAAAGAAGGTGGCTGAGAGCAAAATAACAAGGGATTATGCAATTTAGATTTTTCAAACTTTTTGAGAAGGATTTGACAGAAAACTGTCAGAAATGTAATTCCCATTGAGTTTGTCCATTTTTTATGTTCATCACTGCAATAAAGTGGAACTCCCAGTGAGTTCCTGAAGATCCGTGCTCTTCCTGGGACAAAGCAGGCTAATTGCTTGAACTACTGAACTCAGATGCCCAGAAAACAATAGCAACTTCTGCACTCAAAAAAATGGCCAGGAAACAGGTGTGGACTGGGAATATCTGGAGATATGTTATGGTCCTGATGGTCCAGAGAAAATTGTTCAGAAAAAAACCCAGATAGCTTTGTAAGATGTACCCACAATGGAGACCCAGGGAAAAAAATAAATCATACAAGACACCAAAAATTATTATTCTGGTGTCATTATAAACAAACTTGCAGGGTGTTGTCTTTACCCCAAGTAACACGTACTGCTTCCTTATGTTTCCTTTCCCATTATTGTTTACTGCCTACATATTACAGAGGTCAATGTCTTGATGATGTTTGTGGCAATAAATAAATAACACATGGTTCCTCTCTGATGGCCAACACTGTACAGTGTAACAATCTTATGCCACACTTCAGAGATAAACAAAGACAATAAAAAAACCCGTAAGAGTCAAAACCGGCTGTGAGGTTGGAAGTCACTCCACATTATCCATCTGGTTACATGCTATCCTAGCCTATTTAGCTGTACCAAGGGTTCCTTTCACAGAAGTAAAGAAAAAGCAGAAGAGCACCTATCATCTGGCTAAACTTACAGACTGTTTATTCTATTTTATACCAGTGATATAAAATGCATTCTACATTCCATTCCAATACTCTGCACAGAATATTCTGTTCCCTACCATATGCTATGGCAGTGGTCTAGTGAAGCTGTCAGCTCTGTATCCTCATGGCTGTACAGCTGAGCTCAGGGAACCCTCTTTTACTTCCACATTCAGCCATAACTTGAAAAGATATATACCAAGGAGGCCATTCAAAAGGTTCACTAGGCAGGGCAGGAAAAAGAAAAATCCTAACTACAAACCATTTCCCACCCCTTTCCTTGGGACCTGCTTCCAAACCCTGTATTCAAAACTAAAACAAGCCAATTCAGAGGGCAGAGTAACAAATTCCCTCATCTGCCTTTCCTGCCTAGGGAGCTGGAAGGAAAGGAGAACACCCTTCTGATAACCTCAGCACCAGCTCCCCGTTTCCCCCCCGGGCTCCCAGCTGAGCCCAGATCAGCCAGGCCATCGGCAGGAATGGGAACCGCTTACTTGCCAGCACACCTTTAACTTGGCTGTAACATGACACAGGGCACACAAACGGCTGGCTGTAAAGCCACTGGCTCACGTCCTGAGCAGGAAAACAAATGTGTGAATAATACCCAGGATTTTTTGCTTAATCATTCAGCTATGTAGACACAGTGTCCTCACAAGCAATCCATTCTGGACAGAGAAGAATCTTTTTTCCTAAAAACACAGCTAGAGAAGTTTCCTCTAGAAAAATGAACATTCTTCTTGCCTCTAACTGGAACTTAATTCAGTAATTTTTATTGTTTGAATTAATTTTCTTGGAAACCTAATCCATATAATGTTAGGGAAAATGTGAGACATATTCTAAGAACTTTTTCCAAAGTGAAGGCTCAAAAGAGATTCTCCAGGACAGAAAAAGCCTGTAAGGAATCAGTGGTGATCCACAAAGCAGCTCAATTTGATTCATTGTGTACATACCTCAAGAAATTCCAGTATCATTACTATCTTAAATTACAGATATATCTCAGTCTATGATCCAAAACAAACCATGAATAACCAAACAAAAAGTATTCCAAGCAAAAACCCTGAAAACGACTCAAGTTCTCACAGCCAAAGTATAGAAGTGCCTCTGGAATTTGAGGTTTAATTTACGAGTCTATGACCATGCTATGAATTATTGCATACGCCTCCAGAAAAGAGGATAGACCTGTTACACCCCCAGTAATAGGATTTAGAAGTATAGCAGATTAGTAATCATTCCAATAGAGACTTGTCATGAACTATGCACAAACAGAAGCAGCTAATCTAACACTGACACACCTTAGGAAAAATCTGTTCTGTGATTCACAGATGAATGGTGATGCAACCCCAGATGCTCTGCTCCCAATTCATAATGACAGTCCCAGGTACAGTGCACAAAAAGTCTAGTATCTTGTTCCAGTGTTACTTTTTCAGTTCACCATGGTTTATCATGGTAGTCTTGGAGCAGCCTTAGGGCCCAAGAACAGGTTCTTACAGATGATGCTCTGCCTACAATAGGCTTTCTAGGGGTTTACAAGAATTTTGCCTTGTCTATCTGAGGAAATAAACAGGAATAGATGTTTGAAAAGAGCAGTACCCTACCACAGATATTAAAAACCCCTCAATTATCTTATCCTAGGATCCTGAAGGGCAGGAAGAGTACCAGTCCAAGGAAGACCTAAAGGAGGCTAACCAAGCATGAAGAATGGCAGCTAGGAGGGTAAAAATTTTTCACTGTGTAGTTTCGCTCAACAGTTTTCACTTAAGATTCTTATTCCCAGGAAATCAGAATACACGTACCTTATCTCCTCTATGTGTGTCAGCAATTCAAGTTGCTTGCGTGATTTCTGAAAGCCTCTCTATTTAATCTCAACTTCCACGATATAGTATTGATGCGGTTTCAATTAGACCTTCCTGATAGCATTTAAAGTACTCTTTGATGCAGAGCATGTCTTGATGATTATATTTGAAAGACATCTTGTGATTTCTTTAAGCAGCATAACTGTATTTTTGATGTATCCATTTATTTATTGGAGTTTCGATCTATGCATGTGGTAATTGAATCAGGGAAGAGAGTAAACAAAAGCATATGCCTGTCAGGTTTTAAATGCACAGCCGTACTCAGCAAACATGTGTTGCCTTTTCCTTACTTGTTTAGTATTTTCATAAATTGTTAACAACTGGTCTTCCACCTATCAGCTAATCAAGAAACATTTGGGAAATTTGGATCCATTTTAGGTTCATCTCTGCCCACATCTTACTTTTCAGATGTGTCATAGATGTTAGGTATGACATTCTAGGTTCCCTTCTTTCCTCAATTACAGGCCACTGAAGCTGGTGCTGCACATGTACAGCAGCCAGGTCACCACACCAAGAAGACACACCACCACCACCACTCATACCGTACTGCAGAGCCACGTCCTTTTAACCAGCCCACTCGCTAACCAGCCCACTCACCTTCAGTAGGGTGGTTCAATTGCTGGTCAGGCAACAATGCTGTCTATCTTGGCAATTGTTTCTGCTGTAAGGCCTGCCTCCAGCTGGTAACCTTATGCCAATATTATCCATCCCCCTTTCCTTGTGATGTTTATCTTCTGCCATTGCTTGGAGAAGTAATCCACACTCCCTACAGGCTGAGGAAGACAGGTCCCAAATCACTGCTCCCTGCTGGCAATTTTTGAAGGTGTTGCTCAGCACAGAATCAAGATACACCAGTGAGCTGTGCACAGCACCAAATCTCAACAGCTGACAATGGAGAGAAAAAAGGACATTTCATTATCATTTTATTTGAATTTGAGGTATGTCAGAACTCAAAGAAAGGGCTTAATTCCTAGAACAATAAATCGAGTGACTTGCCTGACAGCAGATCCTGATTCTCTGCTGCCCTTCCTCTACAAAATACTACCAAGCTCAAGAGCACACCAGATACAGGCCTGCATGCTAACTCGTTCTCGCCTTGCTTGGGATAGTCCACAGGGAAGGATATTATGGGGCTGAGCCAACACGCAGCCAACGGGCTGCTGTTATCAGGCATAGGTACTTAAAGCTGTCATCCAGATCCTCACCTGCCAGCACAAGGGAAAAGTGCCTATGAAATGGCCACTTAGTAAGGAGAGTAATATGAAGTGTACAACAGAAATAAGGTGCCCTGATGTTACAGCTTTGGGTTGTTTTTTAAAATTTATTTATTTATAAAATAAGGGGCAAGGGAAGAACTGCAGCCAGGCACTGCTTTTCTGAATACAGAACATTTTTCTGTGACCATGGTATAGTGGAAAGTGATGAGTGGGATGAGACAGTTTTCTGTTCACGTCATCAGACATTTGCGTTTTAATTAACCACTTGTTAAGAAAGCTATTTTCTACACTGACTCCACACATCTTCCATCAGTCATAAAATCTTTCACTCGCCCTTAGCAAACTGACCTCAACCTTACATGGAATTTAAACAGCTCACAAAGAATGCAGTAAACCTCTTGCCCCTTCTCTGTTTGAGGCAACTGTTCTTTAAGTGCATAGTAGAACGATGCTAGAGATCCTTTAAGACATGCAGGAATTTCAAGCTCAAGCTACTTGGTTGTTTGTAACTAAGAATGGGAAAATCAGTTCTACTGACTAGGAATTGTTCCAGAAGTGTAATTTTTACAGTGGTAAATAAAACATGCATTGAAATACTAAAAGGACATGACAGTTTTAATCAGGGGTCTGGTACAATTAAGTTTCACGGCCTGAGTTTTAGCAGTCCAGGGAAGATGATCTTGGACATCACTGGGTTAATCTGTTACTGGGAAATAGATTGTAGGCTACCTAAACAGCCTGATGCAGCACATCGCTCTTGCATGCTGAATGTCACAGCAGCACACTCGCTCCAGGGACTTCTCCAGGAAACTCCTGATCATGAGACTAATTTCTGCTAACAAATGGGGTCATCAGCAGACTAGACTTTTAGGGTTCACCTTTGGCAATGGTGGGGGCTGTCAAGAAAAGATGTAATTGAAGTGCAGGAGCTGGCTGCAGTCTGGTTGGGCCCAGCAGAAGGACTTGGCAGGGGCAAGTATCGTCTGTTGCCAGGAAAGGGGATCCCATTTCATGGATCTTTGCAACAAGACCTGTGATAGCCCAGCTGTATTAGCATGCTCTGAAAAATAGTTAGGGAAGCCAACTTTACCCAGACTTTAAGAATTTTGACTACGTAAAAGCTCAACCAAACAGCTTCCCCTCCCCCACTCCCCCTTTCTTTTTTTTTTTGCCCCTATATCAGAGAAAGCTTTTGCAACAAAGTGACCTTTCGGGGGCTGGATTCATCAATGCATTCATACAGGGAGTCTAAGGAATCCCATATTCACCCAGAATAACTTTGGCCTCACCTTCACTGACAGAAGCAAGGTGTGGAGTAAGCAAGCCTGACAAACTAAATACTGAGGCTTTTCAGAATGGCTTCTCACAGCACGGCCTGTTTGGACTGCACATTCATAAGCAAACTAGAGCTACAAACGCTCAGACCTCAGTTGCCAGATTAAAACTTCCATATCAAAATAGGATGAAGCTGGAGCTAAAAAGCTGTATGCATTTATGTTCCACAGCAAGAGATGCACTGCCTCGCAAAGTTCTGTTCAAAGGATACGTGTGCTTGATCTGTAGATACAAAATTTCTAAAAATGAAAGGAGGCATAGGAGGAGTTTTTATAAACTTGTGAGAAAACCATCTGCCTAAAGCCTCCCCTTTCCAGCCCTTTCTCACCATTAATCTTTCAAACTGAAAATCTTTCCACTCTGACAGCCTGCCTATGAGACACTGCCCCACTTTTCATCACCTTGCAGTGATAGGTATGTAGCAAAACGCAGTGTGCTTGGCAGGTCTGAGGGAGAGGGAGGTAATTTTACTCAGGAGGCTGGACATATTTATTTCAGCTAAAGCATTCTCTAAAGCTCTAAGTTGTTTTGGAGATGGGAGAAAAACATCACCTCTTTGCACAACTGTTTGCCCTCCAGGTAGATATCTGATAGGGAAAGGCTGCTCAAATGGTGGATGGAAGGAATAAAGTCCAGGTTTTCTGGCACTGCAGACCAGTTCTTTGGTTATGTCTGCCTCTTGTTAAACAGACATAGGCTTTTAGGCTATAATGCCTTATACTTAGGGGGCCATTCATACAGAGAAAGTAGGAGCTTGACAGAATTTGATTTCAAGGCTCTCCCAAAACAAACACTTTGTAAAGAACAAGACCCAGTGTAGAAAGGTACTTAATATTGACTCAGGAATGGTTTTTCTCTGCCCTTGTCACATTCCAAGATAAGTAAAGACACCCTGAGCAAGAGGGGGCAATGCAAACATGATCCTGATCAGTGTGAATCATTTGGAGAGAATTCAGTAATAGAAGGTGTGCAGAAATGGTCTCCTGTGAGCTCTGTGTAACATTAAATTTTTATCCTGTTAAAGCCCACTATCCACAGAACCCCCAAAGCAGTCAGACAACTTAAACTAGTACAGCAGCAGCAGGCAGAGCTTCAGGACACTATGACACAAGAAGAAAGCAGGCAAATAAACTCGCAAAAAAGTGAACTACAGCTAGGGTAGTGGTGGGCCAAAAAAAAATTAAAATAATTCAAGTCTTCCAGAGATTCTGACACTATCCCTCAAAGGAAACTGTAATCACAGAGGTTTTCAAACTTTTAAATCCTCAGACAAAAAGACCAATGTGGTTTGGGGGGGCACTTCTGTTTAGGAGTCAGCTGACACGCACGCTTCTCCTACCAGAAGCCTGTGTTGTTTAGTCAACGTGATCTCAGCAGGGAAGCTTGCAATCTTGTTCTTCGGGACTACACTGCAAGGCAGAGGATGTGGAACTGCAACTTCCATTTCCCTAGATCTCTGCAGAACTGGGTATCTCCAGGCCCAAGAACATCCACAGCATGGCAAAGTGCCTAAGCACAGAAAACCTCAGCTGGCTGGGAAGGAGGGAAGACCGCAAGCCTCCTGCCTCTTAGACACCACAGCTCTAACGGGAGGCCGACTGACAGACTAACACCATTATGATAACATCAGTGTTTTCTTCTTGCAAATCTAAAGTTGTAGTTTTGAATTTGCTAGGACATACATTCAGAATCACAGTATTAGAGTGGTGTTAGCACCACCACTGTTAAGCCAAGTAAAATCATGAGATGGATATCCAGCCTGAAATTTACTCCACCCAGCTCAATTACCTCTCATCTCCTCCTTACACAAGACCTGTTCTGATACCCACTGAAATGTGCCAGTCTTTGCTGTGGCTTTGAAGGCTTCTTCAACATTTCAAAGCTTCTCAGGAAACCTGTATTAGAAATTTCTTGACAGAAATAGAAGCTGTGAGTAAGCTGCAAAACTCAAATCCAATTTTTAGAAAAAAACCCTGTGCTCGGAAATTAATGTTAAGAACTGAGGTATTTGATTGGGGTCTATTTGAGTCAGAACACATTTGGCAAAGGAGAAAGAAGGTGAAGAATAGGTGGTTTGTGCTTGGCTGAGATTTGGGGTTGGTTTAGATGCACTCCTGGTGTCAGCACTTTTCTATACCTCCTCCATAAAAGTAAATTAATATATCAAACCCAGGGTGGCACTTCTGACAAAAATCACAGTTTAAATATAATACTGGAGGTGCACCCACTGAACAATACATAGTGAAAATGCCACAGCTACCCACAAAGGCTGGCAGTGCAAGCTGCTGCTCTGAATATGAATGAGAAACTCTATTTGGTGTGAAGTCACTGCTGACGTTGTTTTAATTCTTTCATGCAACTTCATTTTATTTGGAGTATGACATTTGGTGAATCACACAATTTTAATGGTATGAAATCCTTAATGGGGAGAAGGCATTAGATCAGTACTGGAACCGCTCCCCAAAACCAGCCTTTACCAAATGGAAAGGGCACACATTTCAAATACAGTTAATACTCTTTACCAAAATGCTGTAAATTAAACAGTATGTATTTTCCTCCATCAAAACTCCTTTCTACAGCTTTGATGTGGTAACAAAGAAAGATAATGAGAACAAAAGGTGTCTTGAGTTTTTATCTTCTAAGCTTTCCCTTTGAGGAAACTACGTATCTTCTGCCTTCAGAAAGCTACTCCTTTTTTCCTTATATACCTCAAAAGGATTCTGCAAAATGAATGTAACTCTTCCTCCCTCAACTAGCTCAACACCTTGTAAGAGGGTGGAGTATTTCTGGTAGCTGTAGCCAACCTGTACAGCTTGTTATATGCTGGTACAGGGACCATAATCAAAGAACAATGATTTTGTTTCTGTGAGAATTTCTGCTATAGTACAAATCTTGCACTGCTCACTCCTGAAGTATGCCTATGCTCTGGAAGTCTGGGGACAGCGCGGGTCAGCGCCCCTCCAACACTAGCAGCGAGTGTGCGAGAAACTGCTCCGGCCTAGAAGTAACAGAACAAGTCAGAAACCAGGGGAAAAAAAGCCCTCCCCACAGCAATTCCAAGCAGAGACCAGTATTGCTC
The DNA here is from genome assembly GCF_023634155.1 of Falco peregrinus. Classification (NCBI taxonomy): domain Eukaryota; kingdom Metazoa; phylum Chordata; class Aves; order Falconiformes; family Falconidae; genus Falco; species Falco peregrinus. The sequence continues at coordinate 108,375,651 of NC_073721.1, forward strand.
TGCTGGTGTGTTGGGTTGGGATTTGTGACAGAAAAGAGCAATAAATATCCCATTTTCACACAGCAAACTAGCACCAGCAAACAGCTCTGCATCTCAGAGGTGATCTCACAGTTTCCTTTTGTTCTTACCTTCTGTATTTTGCCAGTTTGGTGTCTGCTGTGCTCCTTCCCTAGGGTTCTGCATTTGTGCTACTGTGAATAGCAGACATTCAGCCAGATAGGAGAGTGTAGCTCCTTCCTCTTGCAGCACCTCCTGTAGTAACTTCACTGAGCAGCGTGTTGCTGTTTCCTCATGCTCTTTATCCTGTTAACTTACATAAAAAATAAAGCAAGTCATACACAGGTCACCTTCATAATGGCCTCAGTTCATCTTGGGCCCAGTTTGTTGAATAGATATGTGCCTAGAGGTAGGCCTGGGCTTAGGAAAAACCTCAGCAAGCACTAACTTAGGAAGTCTGCTCTACCCAGTAGCCCATAAAATTGTTAACAGCACATGCCACCATGTACAAAAATACCAGTAAAACATTTAATTAACCAGAAACCTTCCCTAATCCTGTCAGGCTGATGCATCTGGGCTGCTGGGCCAAACCCAGCCCTGTCCAACAGCTGCCATTTTATGGGTATGGCCTCCATGAAGCTAGCTGGAAGGACTGTCTCCCATTTCTTCAGAGGGGCACCCCAAATACCAGGGGTGGAGGAGGAGACGGGTCTGCCAGCTTGAAGGGCTCCCTCAAGCTCTGGGAACGGTTGCGAGGGCTGCTTGGCTGGCAGGGAGCCAGCCCCTTCGCCTCAGGGCCTCGCCACATGCTGGCCCTTGGTGACATGGCCACGCAGGTGGAGGGAGGCGGTGCAGCTGGGGCATGGCACTGAGGTGGGGTCCTGCCACCATGTCCCCTCCACCCAGACCGGCTCCTGTGTGTGTCCCCCGTTCTCTCCTGTGCTTTCGCCCCGCTCCCAGTCTCACAAGGGAGGGAAAAGCAGCGTGTCCAGTCAGGCAGGGGTACAAAAGGCAGGAGGAAATCGTGGCCCAGAAAAGACCGTTTTTCACCTCACAAAAGGGAGAAGAAGCCTGGGAGGAGAAGAGGTGTCAGAGCTCTTTTGTTTAAAGCTCGAAAAGACGTTAGAGGGAGGAAACTGCTGCCAGGTCCCCTTCATGCTGGCAGAAAGAACCGTGAGTTTGGCTGAGGAGGCCGGTGGGCCGGCCAGCAGGCAGCCAGGCCTCATGGCCCCAGCCATGGCCTGCCAGAGGCAGCGCTGGCCACACGCGTCCACCGCGGGCTGCATGGGTTCGGAGGAACTGCCCAGGTGTTCACGTGCCCACCGGCGTCATGGGGGATGCAGCGACGTTTACACAGAAAGACCTGCATGCCAAAACCCACAGAGGAAAGGGGCAGTGAAAGCGCCATTTTGCTCAGCAACACGTGGGTTGTGTTATACAGTATCACCCACAAAATCTTTCTAAAGTATATAGATAAAGCAGGCTATTGTGCTGTTGTAAAGATCAGAGCTTGGTGGCCCAGGAAGATTGTGAAATGGCCGCACAGGCATTGACTGCACTCCAGAGATGCTCGCCACAGTGGTTTGAAACATTATCAGCCCCATCTGAGTGCCCTGCCTCCATGCCAGCACCGGCATCACCCACAGCAGAGAGCAGAAGAGGCGCTGTGTCCCTGTACTTCAGTGGCTTCAGTATGTAATCCAGTTTAGTTTACCACAAAAATGGGTGTTGATGGAGCAAAGATACCAGCTTGTGCAAGGGCAGGGCTCAAGCACAGCCTGTTGCTTTCTGACAGCTCTGTCGTGAGGGCAGTAAGCTTTGGCAGATCGGCAGACTGAATGGCAGGAACAATCACGTCTTATGAGGCTTTGGCGAGGTGTGTCCTTACCTTGCTTTAATGAGATGAGTCGATGCTTGCCTGTCCAAGCCCCAGCCAGGTAAAATATGCCAGGCCTTGCAAGGAGCAGAGTCCAGAACCTAGCTCACCTGGAGTCACCTCTGAGACACTTACCTGCAGGGAAATAACAGGTGAGGTAAGATTTTGAATACCAGACATAGAAATCCCATTATTTGTTCCATATAAACTTGAGACAGTGGCTATCAGCCTAGCTTTCTTCCCTTTCTCTGCTCTGGAATAATTTACTTGACTGTATCTGTTTCCTGTGAGGTAGGATAAACCTCACTTTAAGGATCCCGAACTTTCAGAGAGTTTTGATCACATGTGGCAGCTCAAAAAGTTGTGCTTAAATCATCTGCTCATATCGGAGCAGTATGATGACCCACACGTTTATAGTCACCTAGCTGGTTAGCCTAGAAAGATCAGCAATGGCTCCTCAGGGTTGGTAGAATAGTCACTAAAACAGTACCAGGTATTAATCTGCTGCCCACTGTGCAAATCTGAGTAAAGACTTGTCTAATGTCAGGACCACCACCACCAACAAAAAAGTTCTGTATTATATTAGGGTTATTAAAAACAGTATCTGTGCAGAAAAGAATCGCTTTCTAGTATCTACAGAATCATAGGATACAAAACCTGAAAACGTAGGGTACGCTAGAGTTTTAGTGACAAAGGAGATTTTTTTCCTCTATTAAGTAGTTTTCCAAACAGTTGTGCCCAAACATGTCCACACACAATTTACTGAATGAATTAAGAGAGCTAGTGTGGCTTAGTGTCTTAAAAAAATATTGTTAGAGTATTATATGAAAATAGGAATACATTCACATATTTCTCAAGTGAGGCAAGCAAACTTCACTAACTAGATAAGGGCCTATCAGCCTTCCACGTAGTAGTTTCAAGAGCATCATGAGACAAGGTGTTCAACCTTGCTCTGTGCAAACCATAGTCCACTACTACGTGTATTATTTTTCCATCACTACTGCTGCTCAGAGCCTCTGGTCCAAAGTTTGCTTGGGGGTACAGGTCAGCTCCTTTTTTCAGACCCCTTGGATAGCCTTCTGCCTCACAGAAGCTTAGGGGAGGATGTGGCGAGACGCTAAGAGCCCCCGAGAGGTTCCCCCCCGGTGCCAGGGGCAGAGGTAAGGGAGCAGGTGCCGGCAGATGGCAGCCCGGAATGGGAGCAGCACTCCCAGGCTCCTCCGAGCTGCAGCCCGGCTGCCTGCCGATGTGCGACCAAGTACTGGCGTGCAGGCTCTGACAAGCCCAGTGTATTTCTAGGCTGAACTGAGGCAGTGAAAAAGAAGTGCTTTCAGTGTTTCACATCTTTCATCAGGGATCTAATACCCGTCTCCGGTTTAGGAAATGTTTGTGTGTGTGCTGCATGTGACCAAAGCACTCTGTAAAATAGCCTCCTTCTGGATTTAGATGAGGGGTTTTTTTTGCTACATCACTGATAAGCAGAACCATTTCTTGTCTGCTTTTTTTTCTTTCTTCTTTTTGTTTTCTTGCCTGTTCCTTGGGTCCTGGCAGTTGGGTTACGAAAATGGAACTTGAATGGTTACAGGTTAAGAGCTCTTTTTTTTAAAGGAAAACTGGTCTCTAGCCCACTATTCTTTACTAAGATCACTGCAGTAGGTTACTCCTATTAGTCTTAGGAAATGAGGCAATCATCTTCTATAGTCTTATTTTCTTTAACAACACTAGGTAGACTCCATCCACTAGAATTTTACTATTGGAGTCTAGGAAATGCTTGGAAGGAAAATCAGGCCCTGCCTGTTTATGCCGCTGAGATTAACCCTCTTCAGGTCTGCCCGCTAACCTTCCACTTGCAGGAGCTAAAGATTTCAGCTGATGTGGAGAATGAAGTTATGTCTTAGAACAGAGAGTTTAGGTAAGGAAAGGAGTCTTGTTACTCCACAATTCATGAATTTAGCCTCAGTTTGCCGACAAGAACTATCTTCTATGATTTATATCTGGACTGTAGGGAATTAAGATGGTTTTTCCCCTTCCTTTTTACACCATGACCGAGTTGAATATAGCCAACATTCTTAGACTCTGGAGTTTTCAGAGTGCCTGAGTCATACTTTTTGCCAGCATTTCTTTGGTCTAATATGGGCAGGTAAGAAAGAAGTCTGTCAATGCCAAAAACACTTTCCAGAAGTCTCCCTGTAAGGCTTCAGACTGAATATTAAAGTCTGGGCTACAGTCCAGTGCGCTGTATCCACAGAGGTTTCATAAGCTAAATGGAAGAATTAAACAACATTTACGCAGTTTCAAGTATATCCACAGCACCATGGGACCGAGTGTGGCATGCATCTGAAACTTTTTGGAAGGGTCAAATGCAATTTTCAGTATAAATACAGTTGTACCGTGGTTAATAACTTAGCATTCAAATCACATCTGTTGAGAGCTTAGTATACAAGTTAATTTGACAGTATTTTTCTTTTCGTCTCAAAAAATGGTTTAAATTGGTAATAACATTTCAAAAGATTTCTGTGGCTTATTTTGTGGGGGTTTTATTTGTTTAATAACCCATGAAAGTGGGGCTTAATGAGGAAGCCGACATTTGCATACTGATCTGTTCCTCCCTGACAAAACTGAAGAAGTGAGCTCTCTGCACACGCTTGCAGACATGCAGCGGCTCTGGCTTCCAGCCCACTGTGACATAAGCCTGCACAAAATAATTTATTGCCAGTTTCCAGAGATTTCACTTGCCACTCATGAACATCTTAATTATTTGGGTTTAATTACCACAGCTCCAGTTGGGATACACTTGTGGGTGGCTTTTCATCCAAACTGTGCAGCTGTCCTGATTGAGGGAACAGTTGTTCAAAAAAAAGGGACAGAACTAATTAACAGAAAATAAAAATACATCGTTGAGAATGGGACATCTACAATTATGCTAATAGGTAAGATGGTGGCCTGGAAACATATGCACTGAGATTCAACTACAAATCCAGCTTTCTGCTTACCTTCTGACTTCTAGCAAGTCCTGGTGTTCTGAGTCATCTTTTCCCCATCAGTACTACTTTTGGCTGGTAGTCTAGTTAAACCAAACAGATTTACTAGGGGTATTCAAAAAGCTTTTAAGTGCTTCTCTTAACAAAAGTTTGTGCAGTACGTAGGCTTGTATTTAGCATTATGGCCCACGATGTGTGGCTCCAACGCCCTTAGGCAGATTGAGGGTTAAAATGGCCTCTGTCCTGAAGAACTGACCTCTCTGGGAGACAGCCGATCCCTGTGGAACCTGTAGGACCACTGGAATGCTAACACCAGTCTTGATTCAGTGTTGCACAGAGACACTCAAAAGGAAGTTTGGGACCTCTGTAACATTGTTAGTTTTGTCTCCACTGCTTCTGCAGTGTTGACCTAATTTTTCTTTTACAGTGAGAGGCTTGGTTGAAGCAAAGGCAGTAGGTTAAACAGGGAATGGAGTGGAGAAGTAAAGAAAAAGCCATAAAAGAGTAGAATTGTACTTGGCAGATGAAGACTGAGGAAATATTAGATAGACATTGAAAAATAGATATACTCGTGGCCATAAGAATGGAGTTTTAGGACAGCAGTGAGAGCTTACAGGACTCAAGTGGAGAATGTATCTACACTACAAATCAGAGGCATATAAGATTAAGGTTGAAAGTAAGTACTACAGGGCTGTCATGGACTCTGAGAAAAGACCAGACAAAAAGAGGGGATGGTGTGAGGTACAACCAGCACAACTGGAAATACCAACTGGGCAATTAAGAGGCATGGAGAATAAAGCTGCAGCAGTAGACAGCATGCAGAGAGGACTGGATGCTGCTCCTGAAAGGGGACCGTTTCTCAGAATGCGTAACAGTTATGATTTTTGCTATTAAAGGAATAAAAGCACCATTTTAAGAAAGAGCATAGAAGTTCAGCAAAAGCTTGCTGGAAAAGAGCAAAAGATTTTGTAAGTCATTGGATCCTGTAGAAAAGGAACAATGTGTAGGAATGGGATGCCAGTTCTACACTGGCAGGAAAGGAGACCTGCAAGATAATTGTATGCATGTTTTCCCAAATGCAATTCCCCTGCATAGTCAATAATGACTTGTAGACTATGGACTGATCTTTAAGCGTTTAACCAAAATGTCACTTAAGGCAGATGGTAGCTTAAATAACAGTTGTAGTGGAGAGGAAGGGTCCAACACTTGATTCAGAAGCTGACTCTCCCTGGTGTAAATTTGAAATAAGCTCATTCTTTCCCAATGCAGAAAAAGGAAGTCAAGTCTTTCAGGATGTTTGCTTGAGGCAGAGTTTTGCTCTTGTTTTTACTTCCCTTCTGATCACAAGTAGCTCCAGTTAAAATGTCTTAATGACAAAGGGAAAGTCTTGATTCTGATCTTGCAAGCCATTTCATGCCAGAATGACTTCATAGACTTCAGCTGAATTACTTTCAATTATGCTTGGGTAAGTGACTTCAGAATTAGACCCAGGATGTCCATCACTTCACACTTCTCTGGGATCCTGAAGATGTAGGGTTTTTTTTGTAATTGACACAGGCATGTGCAGAAGTTGGGGCACCCCTGGAGATCATTCCCACTTCAAAACAATTGCTGTGGTGGAAAAAGAGTTTACAAAGAGCCATGGTTCATTCTACCTGTGCATTCTCCCCTCTTTGAATGTTAAAAGGGTGCCTGCCTACATTAAAGCTGCTGTTGGCTGCATATATAATTCAGTGTTTATTTTAACACAAGTGACACGGCTACCACAAATGGCAACTCACACAATGATCAAAGAAAGCGAATGGCAAACATGCACACATAAGGGACCAGCATCCTTTGATGGAGTTCAGTCCTAATGAGCCAGCCAAGAGCTGCACAGCCCTACGTCTCGTCTTTAGGATACCAGTGTGAGTGATAGGTCTTGGCAGGCAGCTTCTGAAGAGAGGCAAAAGCATCACACTGAGCTCACAGCTGCAGTCAGTCCTGGCAGATACGATTTCATAGCCATACTTGGGATTTCTCAGTGTGTTGAGGTTCTGGCTGCTCTCTCAAGCTGAATAAGGAAGTGTGAGTGAACACTGCGTTGCCCTTCTCATACTGGGACTATTTGAAATCTTATCTTAGACAATGACAGGACAGGTCAAAAATCTTGCAAAATGCTGTGATGGAAATTTTTATTTTGAACATTTTCTTTTCCCATCTGAAATTACTTTTTTGAAGTTATTCCTCCACTGTAGTCTGAGTGGAAAAGCTGTAAATACCAGAGCAAGTTAGATTACATCTGAAGTTAAACAGTTATCCTCCAAACCTGCCGTTGTCAAAGACTTCAGGGAAAGTAAGACCATGGTCTTTTGTCATTAACCCCATTTATAAATTGCAGTCTCACACCTTCCCACATTTCCTTATCCAATGTTAACTTCCTTTTAAAGGACAGTGAATGTGCTGTTGTTCTTGTAACTAGGCATTAATGACAAATATTAACTCCTCTACTTCTGACATCCCATTTCGTGAGCTTTATTTTTAGTATGCCGCTTAATATGGAAATACTTTTATTCCTTCTGAAGGTTCATCTTGTATTCCTGTGACAGGGTTTAATCTTGTCATTCATTTTTGCATGCAATTAATCCATTTAATAGGTATTTTTATGCGAGAGCCAAGAAACATTATACTAAACTACCCACCTCAGTCCACACGAAGAGGTGGACATCTACACAGCCTGCTGGTCCCATTAAGGCTGAGTACAAAGAAGCAATCAAAACACATACTTCTCTGCCAACCACATTCTTTGAATTTTGGTTTCCTCAGCTTTGGGACTGGGAATCCTGCTACTTATAACAGCTCCAGCAACCTCTCCTTGGGCTGGCTACCGCTCATATTTTAAAGAACATGGCACAGTAGCTGGCAAACTCAGCTGACTATAAAGCTACTGAAATATTTAGGAAATAATATTTACTGATAGCAGCAGGTTTCAGTGAAATGACACTGACTTGTGCTAGCTAGATATCCAACTCAATAAAACTAAAAGCATGACTGAGGGAGGCTATTTATATATGGACATATATATATATATATGTGCGTGCATGTGTGTGTACTGATAGTCAAGTACAATTGTATCTACATTAGCAAGTAGAGTGGTGTAAAACGTAACAGATTTGTAGAGCAAATAATCTGGTACTAAGAACCAGAGTTTGCCCTATATACACTTTAGGGAATTTTATTTCAGACTTTCTCTAGTCTTGTGTGGACTGAATGCCTGCTTGTGGTCTGACCACATCTCCTTTCATTTAAAAGGTACCCAGTTTCTGTGCCTCAAGGCCACCCAACAATACAAACAAAAGCACAGGAAGTGAGGTCTATCATCAAAACTACAATCCCAATCTAAATTAAAATGCTAATGAAGTTACATGTTATATTCCACTGGCAGTGAAATGGGTGATTCAATCAGCACTGTACCATTCTTCTGATAACCATTTGCAGAGAAACCTTCAGCACTGTTGGATGTCAATGATATCTTGTTTATATCAGTAAGTTCTCTTATGTACATGCAGCCTGACTTTCCCCCTGTGTTTAAATGCCATTTCAAGTTTATTGCTTGCTAGCACAGCTTTAAATCATATTTATCTTTCTTGTGGCACCTGAATCTTGTATTACCACATCATAAATGCACTGTACTGCCCATTGTCTGTAGAGCTGAGAAACTGTATTCTTTCCAGTCTTTTTTATGAACAGTCTCTAAGTCATTAGTCAGCTTGGTCAATCTCTATTTTCCACTGGCCTGTAAATTAGAAGGGAAAATAAAATATGCTAAATTGATGCTAAAATAGCATGACATACTTCACTGATTTACTAGGGAATAAACAAAGGACAGTTCTTGCCTTTTATAGTTGCAAGCTTTTCTGTGCCAGAGTCATATAATCTGCCTTTGCCAAAGCTTAATTACACACAGTGTTTGTGGGCCTTTGGAATCACAACCTCAGTTAACTTCCATCAAAAAATAAATCTGTGTTTAAGTACCTCACCAGAAGAGTTTTTCCATCATGGGCAGGCTGTCATAAAGGAATTGACTGCGAATAATGTACTATCTAAGAGTACAGATGCTCTGCCTCCTCCCAAGGGACAGTATATATATGCAGACTTTTCTGATCCATCATAGCAGATACCTTGCTCCATCAATGCCAAGGGCAGTAGGATAAATTCTGATGCCCAAGGCTGGCCTGATTATTTAGAAAAGAACAATAAAATCTCAGAACTCAAAATTGCCTGAATGCTGCAACAGTCAGAATCCACAGCAGTCAGGAGTGGGAGGAGAGGGATTATCTGATGTTACTTACCCTGTGAGCTCAGGGCACCACAAATGCAGTAGTTTAGTCGTCAGCATTACTACTAAGCATCCTAATGCCATGAACTTAGATAAACTTCATACACCAGGATGTCTGGTGTGTGTCAGAATGCCATAAACCCCTGTTTATTACTGCAAGGGTTACCAGGAATATATATATAAAAAAAGTGAAAAAATAATTGATTCAATCACCCTTTGGCTAAAAATATGCATCAAAGAACAGATTACTCCTGCCATGCACAGCCACTCAGAATTAAGGGGTGTTTTGCTCCATTTGGCAAACACTTCTCCCTCTTATCACCACTCTGCTTCAGATGCAGATAGGACTGAGGCTGTGGCTTCAATTCAGCTATCCAAGCTTCCCAAGCACAACACAGGCATTGCCAAAACCTTCAGCTCGCAGAGAACTTTTAGGCAATCTGAGTAGCTCTTTTTTTTTTTTTTTTTTTTTAAATGCCTCTTTCCCAGCTCCCCATATAGTAATTCGGTGGCTACTACCAGCTACTGAAGAGGGCTGAGGTTTGGCTGTTCGAGACGCAAGTGGCAACAGTAAGCAGGATCTGGCAGACAGCAAGATGATGTCAGTTTTGGAGTGCTTCTTCCTGGCCACTGGAATAAGCTAGAGAATGGAGCTTTAATCAAAAGCCACCAGTCTGGAACTATTTTAAAGCTGCCTCAGCAGCTCACCTGGCAACAGCCTTACACATATGCCTTATTATTGCAAAACATATTATCCTACTGTGCACTGATTGTGCCCACAAAATTATGGTAATAACTATCACTGTTGGATTTCTACTGCTGAGGCAAGAGTACAACTGGAATGCTAGCTATAGAGGTATTAATGAAAGACAATCTTTGGGTGTGTGCTGATCGAGCTATCATAAAAAGATTATATGATTTATATAATTCCAAGATATTCCTGAATCTGGAAGAATTTAGTTCTCCAAACTATGGTTTTGAGATATACAGGCCCCATTGCTTAAAATGAGAATCCTGGCTGCATTGCTAGTAAAGCTGAACAGTAGCTTTTAACAGATGTTTAACTTTCCACATCAGTCACGTGATTTTACCCAACCTTGTGTTTACTGGTTACAGGAATTTTACCCACTGAGAAGTTGCCTCCTGCCTTTGTTCACATCAATTCCAGTGGAGTTCAAGGATATTTGATTCCCATGCAGGATAGAAGCCAAACATTACAGGAACTTCTATAGCAACAGATGGTGGTGCAGACGGATGATTAAGTAGACCCAAGCTCTGTCTGGCTTATGGACATGAACAAGGAAAAAGATGTTTTTGCAGATTATTTGACATTTCTTGCAGGATAACACTGTGTTGCTGAACTCATGTTTATATTTACGTGCCCGTTCCTGAGATCAGACATCCATACTTACCCAGGAATAGCCACTGACTTCTGGCATTGGAAACTCAGTTTCAAGTCCCTGCACTACTGGAATCAGACAGGAATTTGAAGCAGTATCTCCCACATCTGCACTGACTGCTCTAAATGCAGTGCTGTTGACATTTAATCGCAACCTTGCAATGTCAAGGTAGTTGCTAACCACAAAGAAAGAGTCCCAACCATGGCAACTATATGAGGAGGAGTGGCAGAACTGGAAGATGACAGTGATAAGCATAACTGTTACAAAACAGTGTCAGAGCAAACCAGATGCTTGGGAGGAAACTCTCTGTAGCTTTCAATGCATTTCCAAAGGTATCAACTGTGCTAAGAGTGGGGTACGTTTGGTCAGTGCAGGAGGGCCTGAGACTGGCACATTGTGCTGCACCACAAGTTTGTATGGCTATGTTTTCTCTGCTGTCGAGACTGGTTTTGCCTATCAAAGAAGCAAGAGTTAAGAGATTTGGCCAGTGGCCCTGCACTTTTCCTCTGAACCGCACTTGAGCAGATTTTATCTTTTATATTTTCCAAAATCTGGTTTACATTTTCCTTTTCTCTTTCAGGGGTAGGTACTAAAGGGTTGATTCAGTTGGTGAGATCTCCAGGATGGCATAAACTAGCATAACCTGTGTTACGGTGATTCTAATGGAGCCACTTCAGTTTACACTGGTTGAACGTCTTGCCAAAAATCTTACCCCAAAATGGCCATTATTCCATTTTGGCACGTTTGCACTCCTGTGCTCTTCTAGATGACTCATGTTGGTGTGAGGAGTCAGGGAAAGGAAGAAAAACCATCTGGCTACTTGCATTCAAAACTAGACATTCCTAACTTGTTTATGTTCCCAAATCATCCATTCTTGCAGGGGTGGGGAATTTTCCTCACTTTGGATTCTTAGCCTTGGGGTCTAGATCATACTGTCTGAAAATTAAAAAGCAGGGTACCAGGAATGTCATGGCTTCTTGCTTGTTGGTACTGGGCTGTGCAGATCCCTTAGTCCTGGCAGAAGGCACATATATCTCAACAGAGGAAACACGCAGACAATCAGCAGCCTGTAACATTTACAACCAGCAGATCAGGTAGCTGTTGTCCCCAGTAACACATCTGAAGCACTTGACACCAGCGAGTGCCAGACAAAGTGTGTTACTGAACTGTGCATGATAAGCATATCTCCAACAGCAATAACTGCTGTAACTTACCCAACACATTCCCATACCAATTAACATCTTAACTGCACACACATTGCCTAAAGGATCTAGGGAATTTGACAGGGGATTAGTTTAGATAACTTGGCATTATTTTTATCGTGATCCTACCAGTGTTGTATCTTCCTTCTATAAAGATATGCTTAATGGCGCTGTCTGGCAGGGAGCAAGCTTCAGGTTGTTACTGTTGCCTCCAGGTTAAGTTTTTAAATCTTGGCAAGTAGAAATAGGGACACTCCTGGCTAATACTAATATAGCAGCCTGTTCCCTCACACTGACCTGGTAGACATCTAGCATGCTGCAGGAATGCTTCCAGTGTAGTTGCCTAGATAGAATGGCACTGGGCTGGGATGTCCTTTTCAATCATGTTTACGTGCAATTATCTGTAGAGATAAAAACATGAGTACAAATTAGAGGCTGCTTTGAAGTCCTTCAGAAAATATGGACAAACTTTAAACAAAGAGGTAAGTCCACTGTCCAGCAAAGTTCACTGGGATTCCTCTTCTGTAGGAGAATCGCTTGGGGTCATTCTAAGTTAGATTCAGATCCACATCCCTGCAAAGCTGTCGGGGAAGACCCGTGTAAGGCCAAAGTACACCTCAATCTTCAATGCATTCATCTTGCCACCTGTCTCTGTGAGGTTTATGTGCAGTTATCCTGTTTTACAGATGGGGTAGGAAGTGTAGGGGCTAAAAGACTTGACTCGGGTCACACAGGAAGTCTGTGGGAGAGTGAGGTGTCGAACTGGCTGCCATTGTCTCCTGGGTGAGACACCATGTCCGACGTGGCACTGAAAGTTGGCCTTTATCACTGCAGTGGACTCCGAAAGGAGACAAAGGACAGTCCCTGCTGACAGTGCACGCACCTACCTGAACACCTAAAGGGAGAGAATGAAGGCAGTTGCATGGGAAAGGTTACAGCTTTGATCAGTTTGTTTATGGTACTGTGATAAGAAGTTAGTAGAGAAAAGCAAGTCTCTTTGGGAAACCTAGAAAGCAAGCAGCTCTTCTCCCTGCCATGGGGGCTCTGAAACCACTTGGGATGAAGAATCTTGGTTCAAGCTGTAGGTTATCTATTGATTAAAAATAATAGCTGATGCTTTTTCAATGCCTTTGATTCTAACACACTTTGCACGCTAGAACTGCTGTGCTAGAAGTGATACTTCTGACTGTACAAGTGATACAAGCTGACACTTGAAGAGCTCCAGGCAGAGCAGCACGCCACACCGCTGTTGTTGAGGGGAGGAAATGTGGTGAGAATTAAGACTGCAATTATTCAGCTTGAAATTTTGCCAGATTACAAAGAACAACACCCAGCTTCTTACAAAAAAGGAACTCATTAGATCTTTAGTTCCAAAATATGGAAAGATTAAAAAGCCCTAACACAATAAGCTCTTCATGCTTCAAGGCAAGGACTGGGAATTCTCTCAGTGCAATAGCTATTATCAAGAGTAATTCAAATTTATCATTATACTTTCAGAAGTGCTACCCTGTGATGCCTCTAGGCCAAGGTACAGCATATCCCTCAGTCAGTGGCACCACCCCTTTGTTTCTTGCAAAGACAGAAGAGTGTCCAAGTCTTACATCTCACAGGCTTCTCTTCTCTTCCCCTTCAAAGCCTGTAGGCATGACAGAGTCTCCTGGCAGAGCTGTATGGAGCTGTGGAGCACATCCTGGAGCGTCTCTACCAGACTGGGTAGTGCAGAGCCAGACCAGACTGCTTACGGCTCTGTCATCAACTCTGCCTTCCGTCTCAGAACTCAGTGTTTGAAATTGAAGACTTTTGCACTCGTGCACCATGTTACGGGGAATTTCCCAACCCTGCTGACATTTCTATGTAAAGAAGCATAACTGGGTTTCAGACCTACCCATGTAGCTATCTAAATAACAAGTCAATCTTACAAATGTCTGTTTCGTTGAAGGTTAAAGCTCATTGATGGCCACAAAACTGGACATTGCTATGAGATGACAGGATAATGTGTCACCTTTTTTACGGTGAAATACAAATTCTTTTTTCTACACACAGCTTTTCCCTGTGCTGAAGAGACCAGCCTGTGTAGTTTTTGTTCGGTTTAAAGAAAATCCAAACAACCAAATGAGAAACTCCAGCCCTTCCAACAGTTCTTTTATAGGCCCAGTGCACCTTTTTATCTGGTCTTTAAGGATGCAGGATCTTCTTGGAAAGCTGTTCCCTAACATCAGACCACACTGTCTACTCTTGGAAACAGGAGGCTTTCAAAATTGCTCTGTGGTAGAAAGGCAAAGAAAGTCATTAGCCTTTTCAACTGCATGGTTCTTATGAAGGCCAGACCTCTTTAGGTGTAACACTAAGCTACCGGTGCCACCTTGTAGTTTTGACTCAACCAAGGGAACTCCTATTGCAGATGAGAGCAATGCCAAATTGCTGTTCTCCTTCCTTGTGAATCACAGATGAGAGCACAGAACCCACCCCAAAAGAAGGAAGGGAGTCAAATGTACTTACTTACAATGTCTAGCTCATGGAGAAATCACCAAAACATTCCTTGCCCTTCTTCTGAAACAGGTGGAGTTGGCTGCTGCCTGAGGTGTGACACCAGGCTTGACTGAGGTGTGCAGTTCCAGAGGACTGAGAAGGGTTTGCATGCTGATGGGAGTATAGTCCCAGGCAGGGCCTCCTTTCCCAGCACCAAACACTGGAGCAAGAGTATTCAGACACAACTCTTCATGGTCAAATTCTCTCCCATTCTTTCAGGAAAACATTGTACTTTTATCCACTCAGAAAAAGGTGACTGGGACCTCTGGGAACGACAGCAACCAATAAGTAGCAAACAGCTACTAGAAATGTGGCTGGTGTGAATGTTGGCAAATAGACATTTACTGCTAATGCTGAACACGACTTTTAAAGAGACATCTCATGAAATGACTGAGAGAAATTACTTGGTCGATTAAGCAAAAAAAAATATGAGATTTTCTTAGTCTCCAGCTTTGCTTTCCGTTAGATTTTAGGGGCAGATGAACAGATTTATATACACTTACTACTTACTTTTCTCTGCCCTGTCTCTGTCACCCTATTTAGCACAGAAAGCTTTAAGACTGCTGTAGTTAAACTCTGATTTTTTCCTTTCTTTATCAAGCGCTTTAGGCCCACAATATAAGACTCTCTTTCCTACCATACACCTTAATTTCCTTAGGGATTTGGTGATCCCAATTGGTTGCTAAAAATGTTTCCTCAAAGTTGTTCAACACGACACTACCGCTCCAGGCCTTCCCCAATGACAAACTGCTCTTGTTGAATGGCTCCCTCTTTACTTCACACGCTGAATTTCCCTGGGAAGGAAGGCAAAACAGATCAATAATGGAAAAAATTACAACACTTAATAACAGTTTAGCTACACAAACTGCAAAATACCTCAGGGCTGAGATAATTCAGAACTCACTATGAACTGCTGTAATTTGGAGCAACTCCTAAAGAAGTTATGTATACAAGCAAATATGATACAAACAAGTTCAAAGCTGAAAACTGAGAGAACATACTTATTACCTGGGTGGGAGAGAAGTGCACGGAGACTGACTTCAGTTGTTTTGAAAGCCTTTTTTTTCTGTTTCTTTTTCAAAACAGTCGCATCTCTTTAAAGCTTTTTGACAACTCTTAAGATAGAAAGCAGAGCTACTGCTAGAAAGATAGAAAGACTACTACTTTTAGCAGTAGTCGGGGAATGCCAGCAGGATGCAAAAGCCTTCTCTACAACCATGCAGGGACTATGAAGAGAAGTGGCCAAATATGGTACTCCTTCAGCATCCCAAAACGCCTTCGCAGATACATATGCCTGAGTAGCAGCAAGTTTTCATCACCACACACACAAGAACTGGATTACAACAGAGAACCTTTTTGATGCTGCATTTTTACTGCAAAAACTACAAGTAGTCACCCCCACAACACACACACACTTTTTTTTCCCCCTTTTAAATTAAAGTAGTGCTTGGAAGGTCCCAGTGTGATAGCTAGAGGCATCTCCTTCAGCACTAGGGCAACTCAGCCCCTGCCAGAGGCACTTCTGAAGGAGCAAGTCTACACAGCCCTGCTTTTGGAAGGGTTTCACAGGTTGCGCAGAGCTCCCTGGTGCTTCGAGATGACAATTGCTGGCATCCAAGTTAGCAGTTGAAGACCATGTGGAATGGTCAGTACTTCACTGCGGGAACAGCAGATAAACTGAATAAGGACAGAGGAGGTACATTTTGTGAGACTGCAGTCCTGATGATTCTGACAATGGAGAAAAGGGTTAACAACTTCATTTTTATGTACAAAAGGTATCTCTACATGCCTTATCACAACAGTGATTTGAACCTCAAAGAAAATTATCCTGACAAGAAGGAATACATAGACTTGGTGTTAGCTTCTTCCATTTGCACAGCTGGATTTCTCATATCAACATTGCATAGAGGATCTCAAATTAGTCCTAAACCGAGAGACTGGACACCAGAAGCAGTCATATGAAAAACAAAATAGTTCTGAGGAAGACTTTCCCTTCTCTCTGTTACAGCTAACACTGCAGGTTACCACAACTGAGAAATTTTCCCTGGTTTGTTTCCTTTCCTTGATGAGAGGAGTTGATTCTGAGCCAAACGTAGCAAGAATGAGAAGACCTGTCACAGTTTAGTCTGAATTTGGGAGAGGGGAAAAGGGAAGAAGCTTTCTAGTGTTTCACTTCCTGGGTCTCGTGCCTCTGCAATACTGTTCTGAATAGATTTTATTGAAAAAAACAGTTTAAACAGAGCTGTCTACAACAATCTGAAAACTAAATGGAAATAAATTATTTTGTTGACCATTCCTACAATGCAGTTTCAGTGTTTTGTGCCAAACTGGTGGTTTCCCCCAAATCCTACTTACATTAGATTCCACAAGAGGGATGCATCTCTTATTGAAAACCAACTAACTAACCAACCAACCAACCAACCTTTTCCCAGATTATAGGAAAAGTTCTCCACAGGTACATGAAATAATTTGTTTTCCTATGTCCCCATGCCTGATGAGTACTGGTTCCACTTCTTGTGCTTCTGTGGATTTTAGAGGTGTGGGCAGAATTCTTCCCACAAGAAGGGGGCAGAAATGGTGCCTAGCTGTGCTACTCGTAAGTTTGTGTAAGTGTGCTGGACCTGAATTGTGGGCTATTCCAAGTTAAGTTCAAAGGCGGCGATGTTCATTGGTTGAACTACTTCACCCAGATGAATTTATGTCTTCAGGGGATACAAATAAAGAAGAAGCAAAGTAAGTTAAAAGCTAATCTAACAAGAGGCAAATTTAGCATTGAAGGTGATTCGATTTTTTGAATTATTGTTATCATTTTTATTTAAGGACAGTTTAGAAGTGATGCCAAATTAACTCTTTGCCCAAGTTAACCCTAAATATATCTCTCTACTGAGAAAAATGAATGCCATTATCTATGCTCAATAAGAAAATGGAGAGAAAGTTGCCCAAAGCCATGTAGCTTAACGGTAAAGGAAATTCAGCTCTCAGCCTTGAGAGCTGTAGATCATTAATGGAAGTTTTACACAATGAAATAGTGAAAATACAATTTCTGCTTAGTGGTAGTGACAATAAGTATAGGGGAAAACCTAGCATATTAAGGCAGATGCATAAATTCCAGCCAGCTCTTTGTTCTTTTGTTTCCCAGCATTTGCTGAATTCTTCCCACTTTCTATGGTTTATTTAAGAGCTCTTGCAGATGTTTTAGATTTCTTCTAATCACAGTTAAACACTACTTACGTTGTTTTTTTAAAAAACAAAATGCAATATATAATTTTGTATTAAGCTCCATTTTCCAAAGCCTATGCTCCCCTTCACCATTTTGTTCTCGTATGTTACTGATTATAAAAATGGGCTTGTTAACCAGAAATTATTCTACAAATATTTTCAAGCTTTGATCATTCTGTCTCTCTATAGACATTTAATCTATCTCTGTAGTACCAGGATGCTGTGTGGAATTGTGGTCACTGGTATTTTTGCAGTTTTACACTTTGCCTGAAGGAAACCGGTGATACAGTTCAGCATTGCTTGCTGAAGAAGAGGCGAACAGTAGTTGTGGTGTGGGATCAGGTGATGGAGCACAAGCAGCAGCTTTTCTAGGCATAGAACCAGCTGATGCTGCAAGACACAAATGGAAGAAATCAGGAAGACTTCCCAGAGAAGAACAATCTTACTGCTTTCCAGTGCATACCCCTACCTCTGGACAGTGTGAGCAGCATCTGTGGCTGTGAGTTAGCTATGCAGGAGCATCATACGTCTCTGTGCTCCCTCTCTGGGGCGAAGGCCCTGACTTTCTGCTCTACTGCAGCCCAAACCCTGCCTTGAAGACTGCAGGTTTCAGACTACCTTCACGCCAAAGAGGTGCTAACAAATCAAAACATCTTTGGGAGGAGGAAAGAAGCCTGGAGCAACATTAACAAAGCTAATTTGGCTTGTGAGGCTGAGTTGGACTGTGAGCGGCAGCTGGAAGAAAAATCCTCCAGAAGTCCATCATATGATGATGAAGTTTTCCTGCTTCTGCCTTCCTCCTTCCCTTCAGTCTCTCAACTACTTTCAAGCAAAGCCAAGTGGCCCAAGCATCAGTATGCCAGAAACATCAGTTAGGGTTGATAGAGCTTTTCTTTATGTTCAGTCCACAGGCAAGGAACAAATGGAAAATGAAAAAGTGAAGCTTCACCCAAAATCACTTCCTGAAATGCTCACTTCCTCATGAACTCACTTCTCTCCTGTGGGCAAAAAGAAAGTGAGAACAGATGAATGTGAGCAGGAAATGCTTTCCAGTCAAACACCCCCACGGCGATCAAGTGCAAAGACAGCAGAAGTGTATCAGTCACACAGGCATACAGGACTGTCAGCACTAGTAGGCACAGCTGAGTGAAGAGGAGCTCTGTAGAAGAGGTTGGGGAGAGCCTCCAAGCTCACACTCAAATCAGCAGCAGAGCCTGAGATTGCACAGCACCACACATCTGTGTTTCTACAGTGACGGCACTTTTCTACTGTCGGTAAGTTGAACCTCTGTCATGGCATTTGCCCAGTAAGCAGGAACACTCTATTCGCTGGTGAAATGGTGCAATCCAATTGGAGAACAAAGTCACCGAATTGTCCTTTATGGGCTGGTACACAATCCAGAGAAAGCAGATGCTGTTCTGTCCCTCAAAAGAAAGGACTCGTATACAGCACATCCAGAGAACATACATCACTTAAAAGGGAAGAGGCAATACTGTTTTGCATGAAGTTTCAGCCATACCTGCACTCCAGGTTTGCAGGTAGAGTGAGTGGCTGTGTAAGAGAAGTTTGCCTGACATATTCTGGAGGCAAATAGGATCAAGAAAATCTTGACACTGATTCTTCTCCATTTAGCACAGGCCCATGTGTTACAAAAGGTACTAAGCTACTAGCAAAGTCATCTAGTCTCTCCCTCAGCTATTTCTCTCCATGGTTCCTGGAAGGAACTGCTTTAAGTGATGTTTATAGCAGGGGTGTGTGCTGCTAACTCATCCAAACGGTAGTCCTCCTGCGAACTTGTAAGAGGTCTCTGCTTGAAGCAGGCATAATTTTCCAGACCTTGTTAAACGTTTTTCTGGGCGCTGGTCTATACACTTGAGAAATTCCTTACTGAGCAGATTACAAGGGCAGCCAGTGACCCAATAACCTTCATTTTCCTGGGATGATGCAATGGCCAATTCATGCTCAGGAAGTACAGCGGGCTGAGCAGAACGTGAAATGAGCTGCTGAAATTCCCAAGTCAGCATTTTGTTTCCATGCCACTGAGGGTAAGATTTCAAAGTGTAGAATGGTTCTTTAAATTCTCTCTTTTATGAGGTCAGGCTAAATGCTTCCCTTTTATATATGAAGAGAGGGTGATCTTTGCCAGAGTCCACACTGGGTTTGCTCATGTTTTGATTTCTGTTTTGGTTGAGAGCTCTGTGTAGCAGGAACTGCAGCTTTCAGCAGCCGTTCAGGCTTTGCTGGAAGGTGGCCCCTGCCAGAAGCAGTGGGCTGCCGAAGCATCGAAGCGATTTAGCAGCAGCAGAGAGACTCTCTGCTGAAACCATGGTCTGTCTGCAGGCTCTGTCACTCGAGCGCCCTTCCTTTCTACCCAGTCCTCAACTTCAAGACTCCATATTTGATTTTGGGCAGGGAACAACATGAATAAAGGAATAAAAGAAAAAAAGCTCTGAAGAGCTAGCCAGGCTGTGAAAGAAGGGTGAAGATTTCAGTGTAAACCTGACTGGGAGGCAGTGGAGAGCATGTTATAAACACTCAGGATTGTGTGAGAGGAATCCTGTAAGATATATGCCCTCATTTCCATCTTCTTGATTTAATCAACTACTGTTGTCTTGACAGGAAAAAACTCCCAGCACAGTCTATAGATATCTCCAGGAAAACATTAGAAAGTGTGTTAAAACTGGTAGATTGGACGAAAGCAGCAGAAAATATTCTCTATTGATAGTACTTGCAACAGCAGAGAAATTAATTGGGTGTGCTAACGTGCTCATACACAGGTTGGCTTGACTACAGACACAAGCGAGGATATGAAGCCTGCACTAGAGAGTGCTTTTAAGATACAGCAGCCAGCAGAAGCCGCTTAGACACTAACTCCAGCCACAGAGAGCCATAGTTGTATCGACCTTACAGTGTCTCACACGATGCGTTCTTGAGAAGCATGTCATGGTGAAATACAGTCCTACTAGAGAAAACACAGCGTTGTGCTGGAACCCTGTTCCCAGAAAGCTCAGTTTGACAGACTGCAGCAATCTGGGTAGTTGTTTAGATTAGATGGTTCAGGCTGATTAACCTGTAACCCTAGCACTGGGTTCCCATCACAAATTTCAGTAACAACTTGTAAGGGACAGAGAAAAGCCCCGAGGCCAAACCCTTACTGTGACTGTATGAGCCTGTTTCTCATTCCCGATGTCAGAAGTGAGTTGATTTGTACTCCCCTCTAGCCATACTTAAAGACTAGTCCAGGATTCCCTTCCTGCCTAAACTAATTCAGGACCAATACATATCAATTCCTCTTATACCAGCAGTACTGTGAATTTAAATAGCTCCCTATCCCCCACATCTGCAGATCCAGAGGAGCTGTGTCTGCTCTCGGACACTTAAGCTTAAACCAAAACTCACTTCTTCCTTCAGCTCCCAGAATAGACTCTCCTTTCGATTTCAGAATTTCTGCCCTTTGAAATGCTCTGCTTTGACAGTTCGAGACTTCTGATCACAGAAGAGTTTCCATAAGGGACAACAAGTCGTCAGGGCATTCAGCACTGACACCCAGAATTAGTTCTGTGGGAGCCAGCTTCTTCACGGAGCTCCCTGTGACTCTATGGATGCAGCTAGGCTGAAGAGCTGCCAAGTGGGTGCTGAACGAACAGATGCCTTTTTCCTTTAAAATCCAAATGCAACAACAGGAACTTGCTGCTGATAGAAGGGGCTGGACATGAGACTGGACAAATAGTACTAAATGGAGTAGAATTTTCCAGAGACCATGTAACACGTGTAGAAACAAAGCTGCAGCAGGACGCAAAATTTCTCCTTAGGGCTACAGCGTTAAGAATAGTCTGTTCTTAGCCCAGAGGGAAACAAAATCAGAGGAATTTGATCTCAAGTAGTGAACCAAAAAATGCCAGGCATTTTCTGGATGTCTGTGTTATTACAGGGACCAGCCAGGGATGAGTTATTTGTCTTTGAGCTATACAGCTGTTAAAAGTTCTAAGAAATGAAGTCATAGCTTTCAACATGCCCCAGTTATAGCATGTATTTCTGTTTGAACTCTAAAGGTGGCCTGGACTCTCAGAAATGCACAGATGTCTCAAATGCCACCACCTACTTGTCTGCAAGATCAAAAGGGACCAAAG
Organism: Falco peregrinus; assembly: GCF_023634155.1. Taxonomy (NCBI): domain Eukaryota; kingdom Metazoa; phylum Chordata; class Aves; order Falconiformes; family Falconidae; genus Falco; species Falco peregrinus. The sequence goes on from NC_073721.1 coordinate 108,397,303, forward strand.
CAACATGTGAGTTTACCTAATTTTAAACATGATTCTGTAACTCACCATCAGTAGTGTCAACTGCAGGTCTGACTTACCTTTTCAACACTGCCATTCTTACTGGCTGGGAGCAACTACAGACAGTATAACCCCTGCTTGGAAGCAAATATCTGAAACAAGCCTCAAATGGTCTGCTTGCTGTCTCAATTTATGTAGTTTTAGAATTTCACTAAGAATTTGAAGACAGAACCCAGCATTTACCACTTACCTGTTACAGGAAAATCCAAGTAGACCCCTTCCAGTCCTTACTCTGTTTCCCTTTTGCAACATGGTAGAGATGCAGCAATATCATCCGTTGTGTCTATAAAAGGGTGGAAAGCTGTTATCTCAGGTTCTGCCCCCCTGCTCTTACTCAAAGTGATTTTTTTTTTTCTCCAGCAAAAGATTTAGACTTGCCTGTGCTGTGCTGTTTGGTCAGCCCCATTTCCAGTGCACCTTCCCACCTACCCAAAGCTGTGCTGGCATCTCAATTCCACTGCAACTGTGTGACCCACCAGACCTCGGAGACTCTACAAATCCTAAAGCCACTCCCTAACCTGTGCCTGCCTCGCAGTCCCAGGACAAAAGAATGGGCAACTTCCTATTCTGTATCCAGCAGCTCTCCCTCCACTCCACTCACAGGCAATTAGTATACTAGGAACCACCCGGGCATGTTAAGCAAGAAGGGTATGAAACACTAAAAGGGAAAAGCTGTTACCTTCATTGGCAGATGTTATGAACCTACTCATTAGGAATCTGAATAGGGACCAAACAGTGTGGACTCTGCTGCTAGCAAATACTTTTGGAAAAAAACTATAGGTCGAAAGTTCTCTTTTTGGTGGGCGTTACACTTAAGATAGGGAAGAAGATCTGAATAGGCTCTGACCCCTTCTGAGATGGGTGCATTGGCAGTCTATTTTGTTTTACAAAGCATTTAGTATAGGAGATATTCAGCATATTTAGTTTTTCCAGGTTTAGGAGAGGTATAGGATGCCCTTATAAAGAATTTTTTTCATCTAGCCTCTTTCCAGATGACAAGATCTTGGACAAACTGAAATATGAGTGATCTGGTCATGCAATAAAGAGCCACTCCTGCGATTTGGAAGAGGTCCGAGATGACTCCTGAACAGTCAAGAAACTTAACCAGAAAATTCTCTCGTGGCTTGAATTGCTGGGATGCAGGATCTGGAAGCATCACAGGCATGTCACAGCAGTGGTTTGGCTTGAGAATTACCCTAAACAGCCTTATTGTCACCACTGAGTGATAGAGGATGGCAACTGGACTGCAAGTGAAGCACAACAGAATGACCAGTGAAGCTGATTTTCTTTTTGAATCTTTTCCCCCACTTAGTTTTTGTATGTGAAAACTCAGTAACATGAAGTTCCAGATCAGAAGAGATCAGCTATATATGAGAGATCAGGAAGAACAGCAAGTTCATACTAAAGTTCTCACTTTCATTCTTCTGAGGGAAAAAGCAGCATACTCTTTTAGCTAAAATCACTACAGACTTCATGAAGCAAAGGTTCCATCTAGGCTCAAAGAATATATCAAATTTGTGTCCTAACACTCCTCTGTTTGAATTCATAACAGATATTCCTACAGTCTGGATTGCCTGAACTCACCAATTTTCAAATCTATTTAAGAGAAAATTTATGAGAGGATGAATTCGGTTCCTGTACTGTAGTTTCATGAATTTAGGGACTGAGTGTTCTGCACTAATGATAGTTGATAAAAACCACTGGTGAATTTGACCTTGATTTGCGGGACATACTGTTCCTGATTTTGGTAATAAATGTTGACATTAAGACCCATGTTTTCTCCACAGACAGACATGATTGTGACTAAACCTGCACATACTGAGACATACTGACTTTCAAGGAAAAAAGCCAACCATGAGCAGAGGAAAGGAGACAAAACCAATAACCAAAAAGAGAAGAGAAATAAACATTTAGGTGAAGTCTCCAGTGATTTCATGAGACAAAAGTTCAGTCTAGGCTTGAAGAATATACCCATTTTGTTTCCTAACACGCCTCCATCTTAGGTCATAACTCAAATACTCCCACAGTGACTCTACCGCTTCAACTCACAAAATTTCAACTAACAACAAATAGCAATCTTTAAATTGTTAGTAAAGCAATGTGCTATCCCCCTCAGTAAAAGAAAAAAAAAAAAGTCTCAAGTATAAAGATTTCATATGAACTTGAGCTACTAGAGGTTTCACACCATCTTTGCCATGTATGCCACTTTTTTTTTTTTTTAATAGCTAACAATTTGCACAGAAAAAGTATAACTAAATATAATCCTCAGACTGGATCTTGAGAAACTGCGCGAGCATTTTGGAAATATAGTGTCATTTCAACTCATTTATTGTTAAAAAATGCAAACAAAAGATGAATATTTAGAAGAAAGAAAATACTCATGCTTATATAGCTGAAGGCAAAGAGTAAGTAATTGCAGACAGACCGGAATCATTAGTGTGGCGTTCTTAATGTCCCAGTCTCACATAACTACAGATGACTAAAGGCATCTCTGAGTAAACTTCAAAACTGGTTCTGTGGCTAAAAGTGTCACATTAAAGGCTCCAGTGCCTCAGGATTTTCATCATATTTTGCAGGAAGCTTTGGTAAAGCAGGAGGCTAATTTAAATAAGCTTGAAGAGCTTTGTCCAAAGTATTAAAGCTGTCGCTTCTCTTGTAGAAAAAGAGAAAAATGCTGCGTTAAGTCCGTACTTACTGAACGAGAGCTGAGGCTGGTGCCTTAACAGAAGCGGTTACAACACAAGGCAAAGCCAAGACACTGAGCAGAGATTCTTGCAATTAAATTCAACTCTGGAAGACAGGATGTTTGTCTAAAGCATTGGCAGTGAAAGAGGGTTGTTCTTGGCACTAATCACAATCACTGTTTAAGTCCCTGTGCTATCAGTTACCAAAAAAGAATGCATTTGATTTCTCTGGAACCGACAGAGTGCAGAAACACTAATGCAAAAAATAATGTAGACAGTTAGTAACTAGATGGGAATATAAATATTAACCCTTTCCTGCATATGGCTACTACTGGTCTATCTAGTTCTTGGACCACAGGAACTTGACTGGCTATTCCATTCAGTGCAACCTGCTCTGTGGATTTGGACAAACCATCTCCCTTCCTGCCACATAATTTTGCCATCTGTGAAATTAGAGTGACTCATTTGTAGTGCTTTATGAACCACAAATAAGGAATGGTCTCTAGGAGCAGAGTATTCTTATTAATACTTGAAACCCACTATGATTATCTTGGGATGGATATGATGGTGAAGGTGCTTCTAACTAGTACCATGTGGTAAAGCATATGAGCCATGCGTTGTTTCTCTGAGGGTCCGGAACACTGTCATTTGGGAAGTCCCACAAGCATGGGTTTAATCCCATTCAGGTCAAGTTGAGGTAACTACATTGCAGACAAAATACGAAGGACTCTGCTGTGGTTTTTTTTGTTTGTTTGTTTTTTTTTTTTTAAATACTACAGGTATGAGCTACAGCATTTGGTGAATGGGGGCATAAATACCTTTTCTGGTTCAGAAACAAGGCTGATAAAACTATTCTCTGGCAGTACATCCTTAATAAAATGCAATGTATTTATTGTCAAACTGGAAAATGTCCAAGACAGTACAAACACGTATTTATAATATACCCACCATCCCAGAACGGACCACTGTTTCCAAGACTTAATCAGGTCAACAGTTCAGTGACTCATGTTCAAGTAAGTATTTTAATCAGTAACTTCGATTATACAATGCAATTTGCAAAGATCATCAACTATAATGCTGGAAGAAACCTCTACATTAACCTTTTTACTCAGTCAGTTGCACCTTACAAAATACAAACAGCCACAAAGACGACTGATTTTGAACCATATTCAGAGAAGATGGACCACATCACAGGCAATTATTTTAAAACAAAGACTATACTAACAGCCTAGAAAGTACCAAATATTGATGTGTGTGGGACTGAAGATTCCAACCAGTATTTTTAAATGCAGCACTTTAAGAGCAAGAACTGTATTAAGAAAATAGCCAGCAACATTTTCTCACGGTCCTAATGCAGTATTTTTTCCACAGACTCCAAAATGCTTCTGAGACTCCTAAATTAACATCTGATTTGGTACCACAAGTGAATTTTCATCTTCAAAACTTCTGAACTTAATGTTCCACGTATATTTTTAATAAAGAGATTTTGACTTTATAGAAATACCAGTTATAGGTAAACATGCCAAAAGAAACCCTCTTCACCTGGGATGAACCCTCATAGTGTAGATTTTAGGATGCTAAGAAGTCACCAGCCCCTGTTATCCATTTTTAAAACAAGTAAATATACTTGAAGAAGATAAGGACTAGGAAAATAAAATCGTGTTTGTTATGTAAGCTTTACATTATCCAAATTAGGCATGGATAAACCCCACATATTAGTATTTCTTCTGCCACACTAGATGTAACTGACTGACTTGCACAGGTGAAAAACTTAAGTGTATATGCTGTTAAAAGATGCTCCAGGGAGAAAGTCCAGCTCTCACGAATGCTCAGAACAAGAGAAAGGGAAAAGCAAAGGAAACTGTGAAGAAAGACAAAGTCAAAAGGGACCCAAGCATGTCAAACACTGTGGTTTGGTTTTAAAGTCTCTCGGCCCTACTGCGCAAGCACAAAGAGTTAACTTCCCTAGAATCTAGTCTAAAGTAGTGCCTAGAAAGTTTTCAAAACAAATTAAAATAATGCTGCACAGATAATAAAAGCAGATAGCAAACTTGGCAAATGCTTTTTTCTAGTAGTTTAAAATATCTATTTTAAAAGACTCTAACAGTTTAATTTTAGTAGGTTTTTAATATTTTAAAAAATATTTTCAAATATTTTAGCCTGAAACACGCCTAGGGCCTTTATAGCCCCCATTTAAATATTCAGCTAAACAACCCTACAAGGGGAGCTTCTGCAATCTTGTTTCTGTCAGGGAGAATACATGGAAGAAAGCTACCAAATAACCACAGACACGATACACATCTGGTGACAGATCCACTTGAGGAGCACACAGAATGCCCCAAAGATTCCACTCAGACATGAGGGCAGGCGTGCCAGAGCCAGCTCCTGCTGGTAGCAACATCAGACTAGTTAAGATGCAACTCTCAGGCACAGATTTCACAGCGAGAGTTGAAGTAGCCCGTGTACATACAGCCACCGACTGCTATCTGTTGAATGAAATGGAAATTGTAATGAATATAAAAGCAAAACTAGCCTCCCCCCTTAAAAACCCACCACCACCAAGCATTCACCACCCTTGAATAACTGCTGTTTGGCTTTTGTACATATTTATGTGTGGTTTAGATATACTTAATTTTAAGGCTATTGGGTGTCACTGACATACACCACAAAGTGAGCATTGATAGCTTTGTGCAGCAGCGCTTTACACAGGACATTCTCCTCTGTCACCCGGGAATTCCGCCTTTTCCCAGCGTTGTGGACAGATACACCTTCTGCCTTATTTTGCTTAAGGAGCAAACTGATCCTTTGCATGACAACCAGTGCAACACAAGTCACAAATACCTACATGCAGGAAAAAAAGGAATTCCTTCAAGGGCTTATTGTTGATGAAGAAAAAAAAGTAAATTTATTTATATTTGTGGCCAGATAAACACTATACATGCTGCTGTGGCAGCATGACTATGAAGTCCTTTGTGCCTTGCTTGAGGTTACAACTCTAACAGGAAGGGAAGTCATTAAAGTGACAGATGAACCCCCAAGAAATTCCGGCTTAGAATTCCAAAACTGTCTTGAACAGAAGGTCCTTCCACTGCAACAAAGTGTACTAATTTAAGAGAAAAGACAAGTCTCTACTTCTTTATTATTTTTAACAAATTAAAGAAGTGACAAAATGGCACTTACTTGTAGCTCAATAAATGACCGATAATAATCTTTGGGCAAAATTAATCATGCTGTCACATTTGAACTGTCACGGGTACGGCACATGCCCGCTCTAGGACACGGGGTTGCTTCAGCCTGGCCCTTGACCTAGGTCACGTCTGGTGTAGATGGATTCTCTTGTTCGATTTCCCTGGTGCTGAACCGCAGCCGCCCAGCCCCCCGCCGCAGCACCCGCCCGCTGCAGTGGCTGGGCAGACCCCGCGGGCCGGCACCACCTTCCCCACGCCTCCCCCAGCCCGCCACGGCTCAGGCCAGCAGGCCAGAGACACCAACGCACAAAGTGGACTCCAACCAGGAAGTATCACATTCAGGGGCTTAACGTGACACCAGGCAGCTGACAGAGGGGGTACTCTGCCAGAATTATCGTACCGCCCAGCTGCTGAAGACGTCGTGCCCCAGTACCAGGCCCTGCTCCTGCCCAGCGCTGACGGAAGCAGTGCGAGTTTGGCAGCGCGTCCCCCTGAGCCCTGCGGTGGAGGCAGGGATGTTGCCTCTCGGGCTGAGGTACATCCCGTGTGGATCTACCCAGCGCCGCACGCACTTAGCAACATTCGCTCAGGATCTCGGCATCGCTCCCCACTGAACGATGCGCTGTGCCCAAGGACGGAGTTCACGTGTTAAACGGATCATAGCTAATGAGCCAGATCCAGGCTGTGACCTGCCTGCCTCTGAACTAACTGTGGCACACGTACTATGGTTAGGCAAAGCAGCAATTTATAACCGTGGGACTTGTTACTCGCATCACCAAACAGTTTCTGCATTTGGCATAAATTCTGTGCTAGAGAGATGTATTGTTCCGTTACAGGGCTGGCTGCCCTCTTAGGGCTGGGCTGCAGCTGGTTCAGGCTGACCGGCTGGGTCCTCAGTGTTCCCCACCTACATCCAGGCCTTCAGCAAATCTCACACCTTCCCGTTTTCTTTGCCAAACCCTAAAAAGCCAAACGTTGCAACACTGCAGGGATGTAGCACAATATTAAAACACAGATTGCAACAGGAATGACTCAGGCTTTGTGTGTAATGTATGCCACCCTGAAGAAGGAAAAGCATGTTTCAGGAATCATAACAGTTAGGGGCAGGTAACTCTCTCTTTGTTAATCATGATGCAGTTACATAAGGACAAAACTTTTACAGTATAAGGCACAAAAATCCCCAAAATTCCAAATCAGTAATACAATAAAATCATGTAGGCAGATACATGTAGCGATGGCACATGCCATACTCCTGGGGTGAGTATCGTATCAATTTGGACTGATTAAAAGCAAAAATGTGCTCATGAGCTAAACATATTTACCGTGAGGAGATTTCTGAGATTATGTATTCATCCCTTCATTAGGAACCAAGTAATGAACATGCAGAAGATGAAAGGGAAAGGGACAGATGAAACAAGAGTCTAGTCTTCAATTTCTGTTTCAAAACTTTTCTTACTTTGAGACTTCTGATGTAGAAAAGTTTAGACAAATTGTTTTCCAAATAGTTGGGGAAACAACACTAGACTATTTGTACACAAGCAACTTTGAGGCATTTTGCTTTTAATTTGCATACAACTCCTTAAAGTGAAATCCACATAAAGGGTGAGATACAACAGAGCTCGTTTACCATTTCACAAGTTAACAGAACAAAGTAAACATCTATCCTTCTTATTAACCAGCTTCCATCTCTCACTCCAACTTGTCCCTTCCTGCTGCAAGCCTCCCTGCCAAATAAACGCTTCGACTAGTTCCAAACGCCACAGATGTTCACATGTGGACTTCAGTGGTACTGCAAATTATAACAAGAAAAAACTGAAATAGTAAGACTTAAGACGCGCTTATATTCTCTTAATGTTTCCCAAATGAAGACCAAAAATTCAGCGTAAAAAAAATACTTCAGCTGTTCAGCTCGGCTACTCATCTGACTGTGGTTCCTCTACCAAGCGCATAGCTAAGGAGGAAAAAAGAACAATACGTTCTGTCAAATAAGAGGGGGCATTAAATCAGAAGTAGAGAAGTCTCAAAGTAACTGTACCAAAATGGATTTCCCAAACAAATTTAGCTGGGACACAATTTGAGCATGCTTTTTCCTTCTACATCCTAATAAAGATTTCTAGCTTTACAATGTCCACACACTGTAGCATTTGATCAGGCTTTTGGCTTCCTTCAAACCGGCAAATACCATCCTGATCAAAATGGATTACAACAGTATTATACCTACAGTAAAATACTGGCATGGTGCCAAGGACAGCATCATCTTTCTTCATGCTTTAATGAGACCAAATAATAGGTTAAACATAGGTTGAAAGGAAGCAGTAACAATTCTGTCTGGTGAATCTTTCCAAAAAAGAGATGGGAATGTGAGGCTATCCAGAAAAAGAGCCATAAGCTACAAAGAAGCTGGACCTACCGACAGCAGCAGCAAATCCCTACCACTAGAGCTGTCTTTATTTGGGTCTTACAGCAATAAACAGCAATTTAGCCTTCTGCCTCAAAATTTACAGGAAGCCTCTTTTTTGGGGGTAGGAATTTTTAACATTGAGATGCTGTGACTGCTCACACCGAGTTGAGTGAAGAAAAATCAATTGTGCTCAAGTGGAAAATTACAGAACTCGGAAATGCTCAGCTTTGATGGTAAGGATTTGCATTTGCACACAAGCCTACGCATCACAGCACATCTGTCGATGCCAGTGATTCCATTTGGGATTTGCCAATTTTTTCTCTCTCTCTCGTGATTGTGGATTCTCCAGCAACTCTACTGTATCTGAAATAGGTCAGTACCAGAGAAGAGACTCTTAACAATAAAAATATTTGTACACTTCAATATTTATTAATTCTCTAGTCATTTTTTGCTATATATTTAACACTAGTGTGACAAAATTCCTGATAATTATATCTCATGCAGGTAAGTTAAATGAGTTAGAGCTACTAAACTGGTAAACCTACCACTAGGGGGGTTACTTTGGAGTCTACAAGACAAGTATTTCTGCAACAATGACAACGAGGTGGGTATGCGTACAATGTTAACAGGCTCAGCTGAATATACTTGGCAGGTACCCAAACAACAGCACGGCCTTTGCCAGGACTGGAGCAGCAACGTCCTTTGACCTAAATAGACACTGTTGTTTAAGAGGGCTCGAGCGGAGTTAGAGGCATGTCAGAAGGTTTTGTTAGATTACGGTGTTCTTAGTTAGTCAAATAGTTTAGCTTTTACTAGTTAAAATTGCTGTGATTTGTGTTCTTTCTTTGACAAGGTAAAATGTGTTACTCACTCTACCCGTGTTGCTGTTGTTTAGGTCACAACAGAGATATGGAGAGCGCACCATACCTTTCTGCAGCTGAAGACAAAACCTGCTGATAGATTGCTGCTATTCCTTCTCTGCAATTCCTTGGCGTGTATGTTTTCATCAATACCAACTATGAAAACAAACTCCCTAGAGTCCAGATTTTTTAAAAATATATTACAGGAAAAGTCTACTTGTAAATTACTTATTCTTTTCTCCTACAATACCCACAGGTTTCAAAACAATATAATTATAAATGAAATTATTAAAAGAATAACAGGAGCTGTGATAGTCTTTTGTTGTACTGGGCATTTCCCTTTTTTTACTAACATACATTCTAACAGAAATCCCACAGTACGAACCAGACAACTTCAATTAAAAAAAACAAAATGCAAACTATTCAGTCCAATGTTAGAGCATGTGTATGTGTGTATAATACTGTAAGAGTAGTCACACATTAGAGGTATATAATTGAAACAGCATTTTCCTTCATGAACCTGCTATTACTGAGGCAGTGACAAGGTTTCCATTTCTTTGTTTTCTGAGCTCTTAAAGAATGGCTATTGCCACATTTTGTAAACCTAAATACTGTACAAGTAGAAGCTTGTTGGTATCAGGTAAGGAGTAATACTACTAGTGCAAACAGGTGCAGAGACAATTCCTCCAGTTTCGGGGTGAACCAGCCATATAACACAGAGAGGACAGGCATCTTCTTCAAACCCACACTCATGCATGTTTCTCCACTCAGACATACACCCTTCTCCATCTTGGTCTTCTTTTTACAAGGGTAGTTGGGGGAGAACCACCAGCTCATGTGATATTTATCATATGAAAGATTTCTTGACTGTTTTCCTATCAGTATTATGAATGTTTTATAACAAGTCAAGGAACGATAAATACCTCAAGCATCAGGAAAGTGACAATAATACTGACTTAGTATCTTTAGTAAAAAGTGAAACATTCTCTCCTGAGATATAAGTCAAGGAAGGAACAGGAATGATGAACCTAACACTGTACCATTATTTGATGATCATGCACCTCAGCTGACCAGATGAGAAAGAACAAGTGTTTATTGCCCTCTGCTCATCCAAAGCTATAACAGGCAGTTTATTTAGGTAAGTGCTTGGCATACCAGAATGTTGTCAAAGCAGTTCTCACTGTACTGTCTCCCTTTAGCTTATTTCTTTAAAAGAAAAGAAAAAAAAAAAAAGGAAAAAAAAAAAAAAGACAAAAATCTCAGCAGGTTAACCCTCATCTTCTCTCAGCTCTGTGGGTAGAAATTTGTATTGCTGTTGGCGGATCTGAGCCAGCTTTTTCCTTGCCTCTTCCAACTCTCTTTCCTTCTTCAGCATTTCTTCTTGGGCTGCAATGATCTAGAAAACAGAAGTATGAATTATGATAGCAAGGAATACTGTCTGTAAAACAAGATTTCTTTCTCTATGACACCAGTCACAGATAGACCTTGAGCATTCTTCAGAGAAGCACCAAATTTCAATTACTTTGGCAGGAATTGTTCAAATTTTTCCAGGTTTCAGGACTATGCCATCAAGAACAGTATCGTATCCCCACATTTCTTTAAAAGGACAAAAAAAAAAAAAAGAAAAAAAGAATCTACCAGCCTAGTTTTACTGTACATCCAAGATGGATTTCATAGTGCTGTGCTCCCCCAACCTTCATCAGGGTGAGGGGTTAGCACATGTCTTAATGTTTGAGTGACAGCAAAATTGAACACTCACTACTGCAGGTACCCACAGTATTCTCCTGCATCTCAAAACGCCAAAGGAAAAATGACAGTGCTACAGACATGCAGAAATGATAAATTTCAGTATCTTTTAAGTTGTGACCACAGTATATGGTGTTACTCCTTCATAACAGTGAATGCAGAAGTTGGTACACCTCAAAGCCTTGGAATCTATTCTTAAATAATGTTATTATTTCTTCATATTTATTATGGTCACAGTAACAAAATGTCATCAGCCTTCTCTCTCACTCTCTATTTCTTTGATTGTATACACACAAAACTAGTGTTCCATTAAGGCTTGGGAATATTCAAAGTACATAACAGAAGTTTGAAAAGAACCATTAACTTCACCAGAACAAAACGAGAAAGATACTGGACAATGGTAACTGCTATGACAGTAAATGCTTTAACGAAGAAGTGTAGACATTTTAACATCACTTTGCTGTTATGTCAGTGGTTACCTAACGGTGAGGCATCACAAAATTCATCGTAATTTCTACACAGATTTTTCCAGCCTGCAGCGCAGCAGACGGACATTGTAACACCATGCTGTGTTTCTCTGACAGCTTTTCTCTGTTTTACTTCTTGGATGATTGTACCAACCTGAGCAATGCCACCCACAAACTTTGTTTTGACCACAACGTCATCATCCTCTGCTTTCCCAAATGCTGCTTTTTGGGCCGCCCTGACCAGATTGTCTGATGCTCGCTTGACAGCATTTCCTGCAGCCTTTGAAAAAGACAAAAGAAATTTAGTATTAAAAAACAGAAAAAGCTTAACTAACATGGATTCATTCATCTGAGCACCAAAACTGAAACTTCTTTGCTATTTTAGCTATTTGCTAAAACTACACAGGAAAGGCGTGTTTTGTTTTGGTTTTCCCAGTGAAACCCAAATTAATCTTTCAAAATCAACAGTACAGAGAGGAACACAATTCCTTTATTTAAGAAGCTGGAAGTTGGGAAAGTCACAAATGAGATTTTAGTTTGAAATAAAACAGTGGATAAAATTGCACACAGCTATGTTATGCACTTGATCAGATTTTTTTTGGGTTTTTTTTTGAGGAAGAAAAAGAGAAATTGAAAGCTAGCGCATAAAGAAACATTTTAAGGCAATGAAGTTGTTTAATGGACTTTCACCAGGGCAAATCAGGTACTTACAAAGCCGTGATTATCTCACATTTAAACTTCTATTTCCTTAAAAATCCTCAGACTTCTAAAGATCAACAGTCAAACATTTGTAATACATTTTTTGTTGTCTAAACCGAGTTGTGTCAGCAGTTGTGCATCAAAGAGAGACAGGTAACTAAGCCACCTGCATTCTAATGTTGGCAAAGCTGTTTCTGCTATACTGTAACACGTATGTGGCAGCAGAGGTTCCACACTGCAGGCTCAGTAATGGCCATGTCCACAGGCACTGGTTTGATGGATACAGAGGAGAACACCAGAGTGGCCCTGGAATCTCCTGTGATACCCCTGGAGGTGAGCGGAAGAAGAGTCCTTGTCATAAACAAAACGCAAACCTCTCTTCTCCTAAAGCTAAAAGATGGAGCTGGCACCATATACACCCTGCACCGACCCGGGGCAGTAGTAAGGGCTCAGCACTGTCAGGTCTGGCACTGGATTTGCTGCAGCGTACCGGCAGCTGGGGAAAGCAGCAAAAAGCTGGCTCTGGGAGAATGGTCCCTGGTTTAACGGGTACTGTATATGGGGACATAAATGAGATCTTTTATATACCACTAGCAGTCCTTTAAATTTGTGAGTCCCAGATAAGCCTTATGTCTGATATTTTTTATTTTAAATTGGTTTATATAAAAATACGACCTATGCCTCCTTCTTGGCTCTTACTGGAATCCTTCTCCTTTCTACCTCTGTTTATCAATGTCTTTTCCATCTATTCATCAATGTCAGGACAGCAGCAGGAAAAGAAACTTCTGGGCTGATGTGGACTTAGTGCTAAGAGGGGTCACGGCTCACTCATTCTGAGGGACTGCCTGGGGGACCTGGCTGTATGTTTTCTACTCCATTATACATACAAATACTGAAAGGTGGGTCCTCAAATGTATTTCAAAGTGCTTTAGCAAATAAACAACTTCAGAGAATGAGACAGGGCACCATTCAGAGATATTTCCACCTCCTGAGCAAGAGGAACACCTAGATCACCTGTTACTGTGATTAAGTCTTCAGTGCACAGTGGAATGCTATGGAGAGATATCTTATTTAATTGTGAGGAATTTAGCTGAGGTACCAGAAGAAACATGTTATCAAAGTTGCAGCAGTAACATAGCCTGGTCAAAGCAACATGAATTTATCCCTACTCAAACTGACTTCTGTAACACTGCACAGCATTACTTTGTACCAGGTACCCTCAAGAGCAACTGAATACTTCATGAAGAGAAGGATGTGAATGGTTAAGTCTTGCTAGAAACCCCCACCCTGGGAAGGTGCCTACCCTGTAAATAAAATTTGAGACCTGTGTGCTACAGGAATGAATTTGTATGTCATTCAGCTGATCCTACTGTGTGGATTTAAACCAGCCGAAGCAGGTTGGGACAGACATAGTTATAGCTGTCCTAGTTTAATCTGCCCAAGAACTGTTAATTAGACTAAAAGTTTACGTGGGGTCAAGGAGGACTGGATAAATTAAAAGGAGAAAACCGCTGAGGCTTACTAAATGTATAGAATCTGCAACTGGCTTGGGAAGTTCCCAAGGTGAAAATGCTTGAAATCTAAGAACGTAGTCGAGAAGAGTTTCACGCATGCTTACCCTGTTCTTCCTTGCTTCTCTAAGCATTTCCTAATGGCCACTGCTGGAATCCAGATATAGATTGGGCTTAATGAACTTTTGGTCTGACCCAGTAAGGCTTTCTCATATTAAACCCTAAACCCTAGTATTTAACAGCAAATCAGTCAACAACACCAATACACAACATCAGTGGTTTCACAACGTGCAGGAAAAGGGTAGGTACTTGCAATGTTGTGACAAGCAGTGAGAGAGAACAGGAGAAGAGTTCTCTGTCCTGTGGTTCCTGATGTCCCCAGGTGTCCTGGGTGCTGAGAACACTTGTTCCCACACAGGCCATTGGCAAAGACAGCCTGCTCGCACACGCTGGAGACACAGCGGCACGAGGAGGGGAAGGCACATGGGCCAGTTCTGAACCTGCCCCCTACCCCCGCAGCCCTATTCCACATTCCTAGTTTCATCTCCCTTTCAGCTTAACTCTCTTCCCACCCGAAATGACCCAAGCACAAATTATTTGAAATTTGCTCTGCTCAGTCTGGAGCTCATCCACAAGAGAACAGAAACATTTCCATTTGTTTCATTAAGTTTTGGAACAGCCTCTGTAACAGTGTGTTCCAAGTCAGCATTCATAGGAAATGCAGTTCAAACGTCCTCTCCCAGAGCTTGCCGTTGTTTGTGGGCTGGGAAAGAGAAAACTAATATACTCAGACTCCTGACCTAACCTATTGATTAAAGCTATGTGAAAATATTTGTGCTGGGGGCAAAGCCAGCTCAAAAGTTTCAGTAGTTTTGGCAAATCCACCAGTAAAAATATTCAGTAGACATCAACTCACTGGTTTTGCTATGATAATAAAGGACATTATTTCCAAATGCAACTTGCTTTTCCCTTCATTATTCATTTTAGAACTAATATGAAGGTTGGTAAAGTGGCAAAGTTCAATTTCAGTCTGTGCTTGGGCTCGTTTCCTCTTCACATTCCCTTCCAACTTTTCACACTCCATGTCTAATAATAATATTAGTCTACAGTGACTGAGTACCCTGAGTTTCCTGGCAGAGCTGAGAAAACAGTCTCCTGTACTTGCTTTTGTTCCTGTTTCTATTATTTGTTCTGCATTTAAAATTCCTTCAGACCCATCCTGGCATTCGGCTATGAAAGTGCAGGTTGCATTACAGTCTGAACCATCTTCCAGGTACTGGTACCTCTCTCACCCTCAGACCCTTGACAAAGTCGATCTATATGAATCCACTGTAAAGCACTAAACCCATCTCATCCCTAGGATAACATTAACATGTTTTCTGTAGAAACAGATTTATCACACGCTCATACATTTATTTTTTCCTCCTAAATATTTAAACCCTTTTTCTACTTAGAAAGAAAACAATGACATCAATTCCTCTGGCTCAGACAGTCATTCATACGCATTTCTGTTGCACTTGATTCTACCTATCTGTGCACGAACTGTTGAGTGTCCATTAGTAGCATCTGTGCAAATAAAAGAAAAAGGGGCAATTTCAACATCAGCAAAGATGCTCCACGTTGGTGGTATGAAAACAGGAGCTGAAATAGTTCTTACATTCCTGACTGAGCCTGCAGGACAGCATATCAGAGAAAGCTGCAGCTGTTTTTTAAATGAACACCCTTAAACAAGACTTCCAGAGACATTAGATTTTACCTGTTGTAACACTGTTAATTCAGTAATAGTTCAAAAAGCAATGTGAAATGGATGTGTAATGTAAAAGGGAGCCAGCTTCATATAAAAAAGTTAAATCAGACTTCAGCTGAGATGTTGCATCACCTTCTATTCTTGTTTTTGCCTGACAATGTTTCTCCATTTTAGAAATGTTCTATCTACAATTGCTCTCTTGACTCCTAGAAACAAAGGAAACCTGACCACAACCCAGGCTGGCACTTAGGCAAGGACTCTGCTGAGGACAGGCATAACCTTGCTAAGGTCAGGAGAATACTCCAGTGCTACCAAGTTAAGTGTGTTTACCTCTTCACAAGCTCACCGGGAGTCTCACTGAATGCAGAACAATGGCACAGAAACCATACTCACTGACTACAAAAAAGCATGTAGTAAACGTTCGCAGCTCATGTGTTCCTGTGGCTTATCATGAACATGAATCTATCAGTATTGCACCTAACCCGGGGCTTGGCACAGGCCAGGCGAAGTTTGCATCTGTCAACATCTTTTAAAAATGAAAATAAAACCAAGCAATGAAGCGAGCTGTAGCTGCTGCTGAATAGTGACAAATGCAAAATCACATCATCCTTGGATGAATGAAAGCGCCCCAGAATCCCACAAGGAAGAAAAACTGAACAGAATTCTGAAACGTCAAGAAACTACTCCTAAAATCTGGGCTTTGTTCACAGTGTTAAGATAGCGTTTACGTAACACTGCTATGGCTTTTCAGCAGTTAAGAACACAAGTACCTGTAGCCTCCTCATGGCTTCAGAGTCATGATCAGCCTTCACTTTGCAAGCCACAAGCAACTGCGCTGTAGAAGCTGCCACTTGTTTGGCAGATGAGATGAGCTTCTCCTCACTGGCATGGCCTTGCACTGAGGCGTTAGCTGCTTCACAAAGATTGCTGGTTGCAGCTGCCACCATTCGGGCCTAGGACACATTAAAAAAAAAAGTCTCTGCATTCTCACAGGATACCATTTCTTCAGAGAAGGTACTAGTGTTGCTTAAGACAAGCGGTTACTCACAGCGGAAATAAGTCCCTGAGACCACTGTCCATCATCAGCTGCATTTGCAGGGATCGCTCCAACCTGAAAAAACAGTTCAGAGATGGCTTACAATGAAACTGAAAACACAATTGCTTTCTCTCAGATTTAGATTACGTTATCCGTGAAAAAAGGAACACCTGCACCTGTGACTGTGCCCAGCATATACACTTGGATTTTCTGCTTCTGTAAGTTAGCTGTCAGAGTAAGCACGCTTCCAGCACCCCCCTGCCTGCTCATGTAGTGTCCAGCTCGCTATGCTGCTTGAATTGCCCCGTCCTTGGAACGTATGTAGGAATCCCAGAGCAGTGACTGTTGCAACTGAGACTTTGGCCTAAGCAACAGTTGAAACAGCAGGTCCTAATCTCCTGGTCTTTAAAATGACGTATTTCTGCCTCCACAACACATTGGGATTTACATAATTCCTGAATCTCTTCTGATTCTGGCGCTATGGGAAGGTACAAACCAGAAAGCTCCTCAGGGAAGCCCCCTTACTGCCTTCATGCCTGATAACGGCATTCGAGGAAAGCACAGCCTGTTTGTCTATACCGCTTATCCACTGAAGCGTTCATGGCATCAGCAGTAGCAGCAACAACCGGGAGACTGTTCTCTTCCCACGTCAGATGAAAGTAATGAAACAAAATCCTACAGCCGGTTGCCAGCCCCCCACCCCCAACTGCCTGGATCTGAGAGATTTTGGGAGAGAAGCTGGAAGATGTGAAATGTAAACATGGGCTAGACACTTGCTGTATTTTAAAAGAAATGGAATCAGGGATTTATGCATAATGAGGATCCCAAGGATCACAATCAAATCCATATGTGTAGCATCAACATAAACAGAAGATGCGTTCTCTCATAGCTATGGGGACACTTCCGTAGAACTGATTTCTCAGTTATATAAAAGAATACAGCAGGTCCCTGAATTCTTTAGGTTTCAAGGTTTTCTTGCTTAATCGTCCCCAGAAAATGTATTATAAGCAGACCACAGATGAAGGAGTCTAGTTACTGGTGTCTGAATTATGTGTGCTTGTGCGTGTGTCAGTGAATGAACAGGGGGCTGATGTGGAAGGAGACAGTTCCCAGATTTCATCTATACTGCAGAAATGGAAACAGTTGCCTAATGTCAAATTGATTTTTTTATAATAACACAGGGGAAAGTAGTTTCACTTAAAATTTCTTTAGCAAACTCTTCAACTACAATATTGCACCAATTTGCCCTGTAGATACTTTCACAGCCTTTACCAAGCAATGTCAGAAATTTATTTGGGACAAGAACGTGCGTGGTTCACATACATCCATGCAGTTGGGTAAGAATTTCCCTCCGCCTCCATACAAAATAAAAAGGTTACCGAGGAATCTAAGCCAACAGTCAGTACCATTCACTCTTCAGTACTGAGGCAACGGATGTGGAGCAGATCAAATTTGTCCCTCCTGCCTATATGCCAGCCATGCTCTTCTGGAAGGAGCCCATACCACATGCCTCAGAAGGTTTCTTATGAAAACAAAACACTTCCCCCAATACCAGTAACAAAATCTTCCCACCAGGCTGGAGCCATTTGCTATGGGCAAGAATTTGGCCAGTCATTTTAGAAGCCAGCCTCCTGTGCTTGTGGCAGACTTGGAGATACAGGCTACCACCGACTGCAGTCAGGACACCCCATAGTGACAAGTACCTAAGCACCAGTAATTAGTAAAGAAAGAAAGAAAATGGGTTAGGGCTTCATTATTTCAGAAGTATCTTAATGGCTTTATTTATTTGTGGAGAAGTATCATAATGAGAGGATGTGCCACAAACAATTCTGAAGTTTGATGTTTCATTAAATTTTAATTTTGGTTGGAATTAATTTCTTCCCTATAAGACCACAGTACTATTTGCAGATCCTCCAAGCAGGCAAGAAACCACCAGTAAAAAACATTTGCTGCAGAAATTCCTGATCTGTTACGAAATTTCTATAGAAGAGTGACAGATAATGCACAATGGATAAATTCAGTAAAGCAGGCTGAACAGACCTGCGAATACACTGTATTTGCCATGTGTGCTTCTATCAGAACAGCAGGCTGCAGCTTTCCTCAAACGGCCAGATTAAAGTGGGTTTAGCCATCACCTGAACCTGGATAGAACAGGATGCTATAACAGTGCTGTTATAGCCTCAGTCTGAGACACAAACAGAAATGTAACTGTAGGAGCAAAGAAGCCAAAACCACCCGAGGGAGATTCAGGGCTGCTACCAGTATAGATATATATTCTGTATTATTCTGTGTAGCTTTACGGTTGTGGTGGTGAGGAAAGCAAAGCAAACTGTATCTGTCATCACAAAACTAAGAGTGGGTCTTATCACATAAAAGCAGACTGCACAATAATCTAAGTGAAGCAGGTAATTAAAAATTCTCATTTTTTGGACTGTCTCCACAGCCAGATTTCAACAGGTGTTACTACTATCCTGTTTTATGCCTTATTGGTTAAGTTCCACAGCTACAGTTTATGGTGGGTCTTCTCAAGCAGTTACATCACTGTTCTGAAATGAGTGCTCTGTGCTCCTGCTGGAGCTCAAAGCACAAGCTCCCCAGGAATCCCAGCTGAAGTGGGCAGCACAGCACTTCTATGACATGATCCATGACACAGTCTGCTCAGAATAAAGAATTAGATGAAATTGGAAGCCGTAACTATACGACAGCAATGATCCCATAACAAATTGTTCTGACATGCAACATATCTGTTGGATGTCCAGATTTTAAGTTTCAAAGTATATTAACGGGGACACCCACCCCCGCCCCCAGTGACAGATACGAAATGAATTACAAAGACCTCAATGCTGACCAGACCAAAAGGACGACATGTTACAAGCACTCTTTCCGTTGGCCCCAACAATAATTACAAGCACGTCCACTTAAATGTAGTGAATTTGCATGCAGGCCTGTGCTCCCATTGAATCAGCCACCAGCGCACTGAGGGCTCAGCTAGCGAGGCTCAATGCTGTTCTGGTCCAGAGTGGTACTGTATGCTGCGACGTTTGGTTTTAGATCCCCAAGCTGTCTTGCAGGACTATACATTGCTAGCTTGAATCACAGATCTTCATGAAATGAAAAACCCCCACAGACACAACACCTCCCCACAGCTAAAACATCTGAAGAGCCAAGCACTTGATTACACGTGCGAGGTTTAAGCAAACATAATTGCGTTGTGGTTTTTTTACACAGAACCAGGCCTGGGCCATGTATTGTGATGAGCAATGAAAAGATTTACATTTTCACTAGTTGTTCCCAAGCTCCTTTCCTACTGTTTTAACAGAGGACAGTTAAGAGGCTAGATTCAGTTTTGATGCTTTCCCCCTCCTACTGTTGCTATTGTCCTGTTTACCCACCTTTCCCTGTGCCACCAGTTCTCTCTGGGCTGCTGAAGCTGACTTCACGAGGGCACTGGTAGCAGCTGCAATGGATTTAGCTGCTTCCAGGATCTGTTCTTCGAAATCCAGAGTCTCATCTGCTTGCTATAACCAAGAAAGAACAATGTCACACATTATTCACCTGAAAGCAGTTGTATTTTCAAGATTGAGGACACACACAAAGTGAGGCAAGAAGATTTTGGAATACATCTGCAAATTCAGTAAGACCTACAGCATCATTTTCTGCAAAGGAGTTTCACGTGGACTAGAACGGGGAGTCAGCATAAGTGGATTTACATGCTAAGTTGCCCCTGTGGCTGCTCACACGTGGAATTGAGTATCACACAAGATACTTGAAGAACCGCCGCCAGCTTTCTAATACATTACCTCCACTAGGGCTACTCAAAACTACATTCAGGCAAGTGCAGGTTTGAAAAGAAATTCTTGTTTTTCCATATCAAGGTTATTTTTGTAGTGCTTCCAGGATCACTAAACTAGGTGGAGCATTTTCTAAACACTTAAAAGACTTAAAGCATTAAAAAAGAACAGTGATAAACGTATGATGTCTCATTCACCTGTACTAAGAAATGTAGCGCAGATACCAAGCAAGCACATAGGTTTAAGAGCTTTTGGTAAGAGCTGTCATTTCACAGAGAGCAGCAGTGTGAAGCAGTCCAGTTTAGTCATCTTGGAGATAGGAAGTTCCAAAGGTCTGTCTGGAACACTTCAGTCATCCAAACGTGTCTTTCAACAAGCATGTGCAAACAGACATCAGCTGTTCCTAATGCCGTTTCTTGCTATTTAAATGCAAGTCTATTGTTCCATAAAACAACTTCCCTGGCTTTCTAATCATTTAAACAAATAGTGAAAACATTTATCCATTTAACATGCTTACTACCTTCTGAACAGTTCACAAAATAGAGATAAACGGTTATTGCTGTTTTCAACAGAGTCAGGCCTGGGCCACATATTCTGACTGGTTTTTATAAAAATAACCCAACAGAGTGTATTTTGTTTGCGGTCAGATCACAAGCCTACCAGCTCCCAAAGCAGAACCACCAGCAGGGCTGGCGGCTGCAGCACCAGGACAGACCATCTTGTGAGAGATGAGCCTTTTGAAACACGCGTTTCTTCCAACTTATGTAATCACAGCATTTTTGTGTCAAATAACTAACTTTAGGGTCACCAGCTAAGTGTGCTCAGTTTTCTAACTCAAAGCCCTTCATCTGCAAGTCTAAGTGCATCCATCTAAATTTAAATCAGGTTTAGTTCCGTTACTGCAATCTAATTAAATAGTAGTAAATTATACAATAACAAAAGATAATTATGAGTAATTAAAAATCCTTACAAAAATGGCAAACCAAGCAGTGCTCAGTCCCATAGCACTTCACATAACTACACATAACTAAAAAGTCCAGGAGATGAAATTGTAGCACCCATAGACACCAGAAAAACTGAATAATCTGAAAATAAAAACTAGCATGTAGATTGTTTGTCACTTTAAATTTTTTCTTGTCCTTTAGGAAAAGCGAATCAAATCTTGCCTTGCTGTGGGGCTAATCCCATCAACTGAAGCATGTGTCCTTGTAATAACAGTATAAGAAATCGCTTCGTAAAGCGAGCAAGTCATGGTCCACATGAATTTTTGGCAATGCTTGCAATGTAACATCACAACCATTATTACATCTAAATGGGAATCACATTGGTCCTGAATTTATGCAACAGGCCTCAAGTCATATTTATAAAACTCTTGCTTCAGTCACAGCATCATAAAACCGAAGTGGCTATACGGAATTCAGTATAGTCAGGTTTCTTTTCATTATTAAAATAGATGTGTTGTTGACTTTGATTTAAGTTGACTGAAGACTTAAACTGCAGTATCAACAGAAGTACCACTGGATGACAGTCAATTTAGCAGACTGTTACTGCACTTCTGTCTAAGGCTCTCTGTTACATAAAGTTCTAAAATGTTCATTTCCAACATAACAAAACATATTGTCTGTATTATTCTTTATATGTCAGCATTATCAGGAATTCAAACCTAAGTGAGCGAGCATTTCAGTATCTGATTATTCATCATAAAGACAGCGTCATTCTTTTGTAAAGTTTAATAAAATGCCCACGGCCATACTCTAACCTATTAGGCAGCTGTTATGTGCCCAGATGGGATTCAATTTGTGAAAAACCATTCACCAAACCCAGGGTGAAGTAGCTGTTTGAACTTAGGTCAGCACAGTGAGCAAACTAAATATTGCACATAGGTGGTAAGCAACAACGACAACTTTCAAAGGGAACGCAGAGAAATCAAATCTTGCATTACCGAGAACGCTGTTGTACGATGGCTGGATGAACTTCCACCATGGAGCAGCAGGTAAAGCTCAGCAGGACAGTAAGTAGCTAAACCTTAGTGTCTCATCACATAACAGATTTCCTCCCGCCCCATGTGCTAAATTAATTCTTTCCAATTATATTGAAAGTTGAGGGGCAGGAAGAAAAAACGACACCCCGAGTTCCTCAAACCTCCAGATCCTCCATTTCCTGTTATCTCACAACTTCTTGTATTTCTGGAAAAAAGTTTTCTATTGACAGTTGATCCCTTCTGTGAAGAATTTATTTCTGAACCAGCCTTACACAGCACTCAAACTGTTGAACTTCTGAGTTTTCATCTTTCCTGACAAACCTTTGTTTTCCAGTCCTTCCCTGCAGTTTTCCCTTTGGCACCCTTGGGGGTGACATCTAAGGGCAGGACACCCATGTGTGCAACGGGGAGTAGGCACGCTGCTCGCCCAGCGCTGCGGGTCCGCCTGCCCGCGCCCTCCAACGTGCAGTCCTGAGCCACAAGGACATGCAGCGGTCCAAGCTGCGCACAGCAAAATGCACTAAAAGAGCGTCCCGCTGCTACCCATTCTCATCATTAAAGAGTGTGTCCTGAGCTGGCTGAAGTTCACACTCATCAGCAGTACCCTCACAACATGTCAGTTCACTGTCTTCATGAACAAAGTTAGGAGCAACAGTGTGACACATGGCAGAAGATGTCACCTTGTAAGGTTTCAGTTACTTGGGTCTCTGTAGAAAACCAGATCTATAAGACAAGTGACCAGTCTCTTCCTTTAGTAGTCCCCATGAAGATCAGCATCTCCTTGTCCACAAGCTTAAACTAATAAGCTGTTACTGACTATGTATGGCTATAAATGAACTGGAAAATGAAGTCCCCAGAACAGACAAACCAAAATTATTAGGCTAACTACAAAGTCCATAGCATGAAATATCCTGACGACATCAATTGTGCCATTATAAAAAAAAAAAAAAAAGAAAATTGACATGTTTTTATACTGTATTTTAACCAGTTTTCTATAGAATCTCCATTATTAGGGGCAGCATAAGTGAAGTCAGGGTTAATAGAAGAACAAATGCGCCCCCAAATCTCATTGCTAAACAGCAGAAAAAAATTACAAAAGACAAACCATTTTATTTTGAAGCAGCTCTCATCTTCTATTTCATTAAGAGAAACCCAATATGTCTAAGTTACTGCACTGAGCCATGGAAAACACAATAACCATTTCAGTGAAAGTCAGTTCTTGGCACAGCTGCTGCTCGCTGTCCTAAAGGCCCTACACAACTCAGAAGTCCCTACAAGAGCAACTCTACTGATAAAGGAGCACCTCATATATGCATTTTAAATCAGATTAGATTAGGAGTCTACAGGAAGTCTTCTAAACCTGCTTGTGAGTGAATGTACTCCTTCATATTGCCTTCTACTATGTTAAAACCCCCGGAGACAGGACAGGACACTGTAGGAATATGTTTGATATATAGTTGGATTAAATAACAACCTAATATATCAAACATATCACACAGAGTCCTGCAGAAAAAGGCATCCAGGTTTGATTCATCTTGGGAAAAAAAAAAAAAAAAGAGGACAAACTGCTGAAATCTAACAGCAGAGAACTCTTATTGACTGCTAAAGACACTTGTGTTTGAAGGCATAAGCCTGCATAGAAGCATGAAGAGCATACCAACAGACTGCGGTAGGTACAGCAATGCTCTCTACTGTTGTACCTCATCTTTCTCCTTAAAAGTGTTCATTTTCCAGTATTAGCGAAGCGTGTGGTTTTTATTAGACAAAATGTTCTTCTTCATCAAAAAATTACTAATTTGGGGGGGTTGTCAGCATACAGCCAGTGGCATATTTGCGTAACAGGAGGAACATGTGTCTGCATTGGCAAGACACTTGACCCTCCAAAAATGGAAAACAGAGAGGGGGGGAAAAATAATAAAAGACTCCACACTCTGGAAAAATCTAATTGTAAATTTAATTGTATTTAAAGGAAATACAACAGCCAAAACTTGTTTAGTAAACAGTAAAGATCTCATTGCTTCACAGATCATTCCCCACCTTGACCACTGCAATGAGGAGGGTGAATAGGTTTTGTGTTACGGGGAGTAGTAACAACACCTACTTAGGAGAGTCCTCAAAATGGTTGCAAGACAAAAGCTCAGCAGATGGACAGATATTAACAGAGCATCAATGGGGCAGTGGGCTAGCAGACTGAGCATTTCAGGAGCACATTCACCAGCAGCCAAACGACCAGGACTTAAAGCAAACAGAATATGCATCATACGATAAACATGGGCAGCATTCGGTAGGTCTGTCTTACTAGAGATTGTTCTCTGGGATAAGATGATTCCCAGTAGTGGAAAATGAAGACATCTCATGCTATTGGTCTCAGTTTAAGACATCAAGGGGGTATGATAGGTGCAAAAATATGAAGAGAAAACAAGGAAAAGAATTTTAAAAACACCAAAGTATGTGAAAAAATTAAGGTAGTGCAACAAATGAGAAAAACCCAGACAAACTGGAACACATAAAGATGAAAATTTCAAGCCTAAATCAGATGACTCCCACTCCCTGTCCCAAAAACAGAAGCTTGCCCCAAAACAGACAATCAGCCACCAATTAATAATGATGAAGATGACAGATTTCCTGCAGACAGACTATTCTAAAATTACCAACTAAGGACTTCTCTGCAAGTTCACTTGATGACTATTATTAAAGGAGAATATTGCTCTAGCTGGACCAGTGGTCTGTTCCATTGTAGGAGACCACTACCATTCCTGCATTTCATAGACTAAGTGTAAGAAAAATCGACGGTGTCACCCCCCTCAGCTAAGTCTAGGCATTCGCACTACAACGCTATGCTTGTTGCCAAAGACGAGCATCAGAAAGATGGAACCTGTTCAAAGCAGGAAATCCTGCTCTGGGAGGACACAAGCTACAAGTTTTCAGCAGAAAAAGTGGTATTTGAGCCACTCTGTGATCTCCCTAGTACCTTTGATGTGTATTACAATCCATATTGTGAAAGGGATTAAACATCTAGTAAAGGATGTAAAGGCTGTTTAAAGCCCGAATTAAACAAACAGTTGGATATGAATTTTAGTTTCAGCAAATGACAAATAAACAGAGCAATAAATCACAGGCAGACTGGATACTCAAATTAACATGTTAAATGAGGAGCAGGTGTGAGATCTGTATTCACTGGGCAATTACAATGACCCTGGAGCAGCTTAGATGTTGGAAGGAAACTGCTCCGCGGTTCCCAGGCAACTCACATATGCTATTGTGCAGCGATTGTATAGAAAAGGTGATGGAGGACTCTTCCTCTCCTCAGACTCAGCCTGTGTCCTCTGCTCTGTAGAATCTCATTATAAAGGACCATTTTTCTTTATAAACAAAATGGATGTACTTGTTAAAAAATGCAGGACAAAGAACATTTCTTTTTCATGAGCTAATCTATTCCCATCACTAAGCAGGGGGGGTGAGGGGGTGGGAAGTCCTCAAAGAGTGAAGCTACCAAGAACTATTTCATCTGATGTTCCTGAATGACAAAATGCCACCCTGCACTGAAAACAATCATCAACACTGAATGTTCTTGAGGCCCTGCTTTTTAGAAAGACTTCTCATTAGCTTTACTTAGAAAACAGTTTTGCACCTACAAAGCAGCATAAACAGGGAAATAGATACCTAGTCCTTTCCTGAAGTCAATTACAAAGCCAAAGCATGATTTTCATTTTAAAGAGATGCAATTCTAGGCAACATGGTAATTTCTTCTAAAACCTGCCTCCTATTCCACACTAGGCAAAAGGTAGCAATTGTCTGTGATCCGGCTACGCACACAACTGTAAGGAACAGCAGTTTCATATATTCCCTCTGTACCATGCATGAAAATAGTTGGCTTAATTTTATATAATATATTCAGAGACACGTTTGAAATGACCTGGCAACATGCAACACTACTTGCTTTCATAATGAACTGTAATTTATTTTCCTGCAGGAATATTAAATAGAAATGGTCATACCACATCTCTGATCTGATCCTGAAGTAGCTACTCTTTTAGCATGGCACAAAATGCTATATTTTTAATCTTAGAAAATCCTGAAGGTCTTTTGCATTCTGTTGAACCCCTTCTGTGTTGCCGCTGCTTTCTCCTGCTATACTACACACATTCAGATGAGAACAAAGGGTCTTCAAAGGAAAGCAAGTGAGATTGACTTTTCACATCAGTATAATGTGTTTGGAAACAGAAAAGTAATTAATCAACAGTAATGATACTGTAACTCTTCAAAGCATTTCTAACATTTGGCTTTTCTTCCTTTGCTCGCTCGTGGCTCGTGCTTGACTCTCCCTGAAAAGCATCTTTTCACCCTCTTCCTTCAGAGGTCCCATCCCATGCAGTGTCTAGTGGCACTGAGGCTGATGCAAGGTTTGATTGTTTATACCACTATCATGGACAGTAACAAAGTATGCACCGATATATGGGCTATATGCATCTTCCGCTTTATTAACCTCAAAGAAACAACAGGGATGGACACTCACCTTTGGCTTGGCTCTTGGTTTCAGCTGCTCTAACTTCTTTGCTGCAGCCTCAATTGACGCTGCAGCCCCTAGTAGCTCTGTCTCTGCAATGACTGTTGGGTCTTCTGGATCCACCCACTCTGTCCCTGAAATTAATGGAGACGAAGACAATAACTTCAGTGCCACTGTGAGCTGCCATTCAAACAGGGTGATTCACAATCACACTTCAAGTGTCAGATATGGAATGCACATTGGAGAAAGGGGATTTTAGCACCATCATGACACAAAAGCACTGTAGTTTATGCCACTGAGAGGAAAACATAATTCAGAGTGAAAAAAGTACTTAGCAGGATAATTCTGTTCTGAAAGTAACTTAAGAACTGTGTAAGCAAAGCAACTTCAGAAAAGGCTACTGTCCATATGGGAAACAAAACTAGCTGTCACTCTGCTTTTGCTTATCAGAGCTCTTACTGAGAGGGTTTCTAACTTGACCAAGTTGTAAGGTACATTGAGAAGTCTGACAGAATGGTAAAGAGGACGTGTTACAGACAACAGAATCATCCATAGCACACTTTTTGGAGTCTCCTTTTTTTGGCAGTGGTTAGAGATGAAGCTAGTATTGACTAAAAAAAAGCATGCTTTTGGCAACGTGTTCCTAACAGCAAAGAAGAAAAGACCAAAACAGTTTCTGTAACATCCAAAGGTCAACTTTTTTTTTGTGTGTTGTTGAGTTCTTGGCATTTCTCTTGGCTCAAAGAAATTCTGTAGGTCCACAAAATGAATACTTGGCTGGAAGTTATCTCAGAATTTTGGAAGATCTCAGTGCATTATTGTTTTCATTTTCATTACATTATTCTCTGAATGACAAGATTCAGAAAGCATCTATGTTCTGGACTGAGGGAAGCAATCAAACAGCCAAAAGGACAATCAGATGGAAAGAGAAAAGGAAAACAGACACCACCCCGCTCCTCCCCCTTCTAAGTTCATAACTACTAGGGGCAAGGGAAGAAAGTGACATTGCAGATGGAAACAGAAAATGATGGGAAGCAGTGTACACCAGGCAAAGGAAGACTAAGCTAGAATGAAAAAAGCAAACAGAAAAAAATATCTCTTAAGGCCTTGTTAAACTTAGGGAAACCAGATCAGAAAGTCTGGGTGAACCTAATATTAACATATGAATGGAAACATTAATCGTTATTAAGGAAGTGCAGCTGGGGAGGAGGATACTGGCACTTTGCATCAGGAATAGCATAACCTGATTCATCAAACATCAAAGGAAATAACCTGGGATGCTTACGGATCAGCATTGCACCGGCTAAATAGTGAAGCGTTTCTGCTATGAATGACCAAATCACAGGAGAACTCAAAATGATGGGCTCCTATTTCTCATGTGCTGGGAGAAAACTGAAGTACATGGTATGTAATCCTAGTGAGCTATATTGCATGCTGCTAATCCCTATATATTACATATATAGGCATTTATTTCAAATATCAAAACATCACCAAAGAAAATTTCTCAGCTCAAATGCCATACAACATGAAGGAATTCCGTATTAAACCCTAATACTGGCAGATGAATAGGGAAATAAAATCATATAGGCAGCATGTACAAACACAGTCAAACCCGAACTTGTAAAATGTAGCAGTTCCTCTTCACAAAAAGGCATTTCACAAACGTGAAAAGATTTACATGCTAAATTGGTTCTGAGACAGAATTTTATCATGTACGTATAGATGAAAATTAAGAATGGTTTAAAAACACTTTACACAAAATGGTTTCTAAAGTGAACAAAAAACCAATCCCCTAAAGGTAGTAAGTTAAAAAAAGAAATAAAAGTTATTTTTTATTTTAATGAATATGAATTAAAATGCAAAAACTACTAGAAATCTATAAATGTCTCTGAAGATGAGGACATACACATTTATAATTCTTTTATATATATATATATATAAAAAATTCTGATATTGGTTTGGCTTGTTAGCAAATGAAAACAGAAATTTTGAAACATAAGAAAGAGTGCAGAAAAGGCTGAAGAATTCAGTAAATGTACCTGAACAGGGAAAAAGCATAATGTAGATCACTATTATATGAAACAGAGTAAC
Organism: Falco peregrinus; assembly: GCF_023634155.1. NCBI lineage: Eukaryota > Metazoa > Chordata > Aves > Falconiformes > Falconidae > Falco > Falco peregrinus. Next base: position 108,426,069 of record NC_073721.1, read on the forward strand.
TATATTATGACATAGAGGAGAAAAAACCCGGAACAAAATAATAAGGGATTCTCATATATGAAGTGTTTAATCTGGATTCTTCTCCAAGAATGTGTACTGCTAAAAGTAGGATATAACTGAGGAAAGCCTGCAGCGTATATTACACAGAATATCAGAAAAATGACTATAGTGTTTTCTGGCCTGGCTTAGAAAAGAATGATTGAAAAAATATGATTTTATTAGGAATCTTTGTGTGTGTGTGTGTCTGGGGGGGGGGGGGGGGGGAGAAGAATTGAAAAAGTTATTACAACACTTTATTCAAAATATTGTTCTGTAGCATTCTGTTACCTGTGAAATTAGAATGCTCACATGCCTTTGATGGCTGTGAAGATTTCTTCAGACTAAGGTGCCCAGTAAATCTGGTAGTAGATACACTTGAGCCATAGCAGTCTAATATTTAATAACACCAGCCTTAATATGTATTCATCTCATTTAAAATGTCGAATGTTAGAACTGTCACCCTAAGGGTTCGCATGCATCACTGGATAAAGATTTTACTACGTCAGTCAGTATCTGAGAAAAATATCATTCATCACTTGTAAGAACAGTGAACTTCTGCTAAGCAATGGAATGGCTTGCTTATTTGAGTGCTGAATTTATTTATATTTGTCCACACATTGTTCAATTCTAAGAGTTCAGGAAATCATCCAGACCACAATTTTCTGGTCGCATTGTTTCGCTAACATACTTTGCGAGGGCAGGACCCAGACGGAGGACTGTAAGCACTATGGATCTAAAATTGGCATCACTGCTAGAGGCTGAGGATTAATTCAGTAAGACGATGGCATCTGCTTTTATTTGAATTTGGAAAGCAACTATTAGTGCACAGCAAAGGACTTATTTTGACTGAAAAACATGAGCGTAAGGAAAGGAACCAGCCATCCAAGTAAAATTCAGCCACCAGCTGAAGAGAAACGGTACTGTGTCCTGGTACCTGCTACTGTGGCTCGAGTGCTCTGCTTGATTGCTCCAACTTCCAAGGCCACGTGAGTGACAGATGACTTATGACCCATATGACACATATGTAGTGGGAGAGGGTCAAATAGACATGTTTACCAACACTGTAACGAGTGAACACCAGCGGAGAAATTAAAAGAACAGGAGTAGGCGGTACACCAAGACACCTAAAACATACTAAGAGGGGTAGTTTTTTTTAGGTTTTGTTTTTGTTTTAAACTACAAAAATGACATATCACCATCTCTGGAGTAAAAAGCACACCATACTGGTAGCCAGGCTGTCCAACTCACCTTTCATCGCTTCTGCCGACTGGATAAGCTCTGTAACAGCACCAGCAACCCGCTTGGAGAAAGAGGCCAACTGATGCTTTAGTTCGGGAGTTGGTTTTTGAAGGATCTAGAGAAAAAGATAAAAATGTAATAATGTGTATTAGTAAGGATTCCAGGGAACAGTCCCAAGGCACACTAGTGAAAGATTTATTTTATACAGCAATACTAGGGAAGCGGCACTGTCTTGCATTTATACAGGAACTGACAATACTGTCTGGGAGTTCTTGGTACTAAAACTAGGACAGAATTCTCCAGAACAGAGGCACACATGTGAGTATGCGGGAGGAATACGCAGCTTTAGCACTCCATTCTCAGATACTATAGTCATTACCCTTACGCATCAGGCTTAGTCTTTCTGAGCTGCTGGAGAGGAGCTGATTTGCTACTCTTAACAAACTGGTTGGTCACCATTTCTACCCAACAGAATTACAGAGTTCTGCAGGCTCGTGCTAGTTGCCTGTTCTGGCAAAAATCAGCAATAGTGAACACAACAGAAATGCCAACCCTGAGCAAGACCCTTAAATAGAAGGGAAAGAAAGACACCTCGGAATTAAATTTGCATCAAGTATTAAACTGTGCTTCTTCAAATGGAAAACAGTCTGACATTCAGACAGTGAAGTTGAATTCTTCCCCTGAAGAGAAACAACATTTGCATTCTTAATTACCACACTAAAAGGAGAAAAAAGACAAAGTTCTGGAAATTCACATATACACAAGAACTACTTCTGAGAGAAGAGTGACTGACACAGAGAGATTCAAGAGCAAAACAAGAGGCTGAGACTCAAAAGTAACATTCAGGTGTGCATTTTCTTAATGTTTTCAAAAACTCTCCTGCCAAGCAGCTCTGAAAACTAGGTGCACATTGAAAATATATTTTACCTTTTTGTAAGCTTATTTCCCATTTTGCAGTCAAATGCCTAACCCCTTACTTTGACAGAATAAACTAAACTGAACTGTTTTCTTAACATTGCTGGGTGGGAACTCTGCCACTGGAGGAATTCTCTCGCTCTCTGAAAGTGCCATGCCAACGTACGGGTGGACTGGTCTCCCGCTTCCTAAGGATGATATTTAGTCAACTAGTTTCCAAAGTAAACAGAAGTACATGAATCCTCAATTGCTAAACAATCTGCAATGCTAATGAACTGTAACAAGACAGTTATAACCAACGTTTACACCCTGCATAATCCCGTAGTATGGCAGAACACTGAGCATCTCAAGGGTTATCTTCCCACACAAACAAAAATGTCCCAAAACCCATGAATGTCGCCAGGACTACAGCAAAGAATGACATTTTCTGCTCCAGCAACTGTGTCACTAGTGCTACCTACCATAGTAGTGACAATGTTGGAACTGAAGATACGGATGCAAATTTTAAGACTGGGCAGTTTACACACTACATTGTTTTAAAGCTGATTTAGACCTCTCAGCAGACTCTTACCCCCTGCAAAGTCACATACAGGCATGGCACGAGAACAGCAGCAAAGGCTTCAGACTTCCCTCAACTCAGCATGCATCAGTACTGCTCAAGATGGAGCATATGAATATATAGGAGGGCAGGTCAGTCTGTAACCTTGCTAACAACACAAGTTGTTTTATATGAATTTGTGCGTGCCCAACAGCTTTAATTAGTGTATTCCTGTGCCCTATCCCTAGCTAGGTGATTAGAGGAATATTCCTTTGAGCAATCAAGTCAGTTTTGTGCCACTCGCCCAATGCAACCTCTGCACAAGTCAATATACCAGCTTAAGAAATCTTAGATATTGCATCTGACAACTCTTGCACCTAAAAAGTATTATCTTCCAAGAAATATGGCTACTGAATAGGGTTCCTAGGCATCCCTGTGCTGAGATACCCATGCAATCATCCCTAGCCTGACTGCCAAAGGCATGACTGAACTCACTAACAATTGTATTACGAGGTGCCACGTGGACTAATTAGAGGTTTCTAATCTGAGATGATCCATGTTTCTGGAGGTTACAAGTTAAATGAGACTGTAGACCTAGGGGTTCTAAACTACCAGAGTAACAGGGATCAGGAAGCACCAGGATTGTCTGATGCTGAAACCATCTAGCTATCATTTTTATCTGAGCCGAAGAAATGTGGGTTAGGATGTTAAGTTAGCAAGACTGTATGGCAGGAGAACAGCTCGGGTAACCATGGAACAAGCCAACGTATCATTGGGGCTGCATCTAGACTGTGCCTCTGCTGCAGCTCGCAAGAGCTGGAACTGAGGGGAAAAGGCAAAAATCCCTAGAGCACAAAGTTTGTCACTTACGTGGGTCAATGCTCCTCCAAAAGGGATCTTTTTTCATCTACCTTCCAGATCTTGTTTACTTTTATGGTGCACAGTATGGATGTATTGTGTGTGTATGTGACTAGTTCTAGACAGACTTCAGCAAAGACTCATGATGAAGTCACCATCCCATGCAGACATTATGCCCTTTAATTGTGGCTGTGATCTGGGCCAGAGTCAGCTTTCTAAGGCAGCAAACATGGGGGGGGGGGGGGGGGGGGAGGGGGGGAATTTTCTCATTGCTTTAAGGCCCTGAAAGTAAAGCAGCCTAAGGTGAGGAAAGCATGTTCTGCTTTATTGGAGGAACAGTGGAGGAACAGGCCTTTCCTACCTTAAGCTTCTTTCCTTAAGCAGAAAGAAGAAAATAAAATGAGCAAAAATTGACTCAAGTCTTCGGTCTGTTCTGGTGTAGAGTCTGAAATAAATACTATGACTGAGTTTGGGAGACCAAGTCTGAAAAAGTCCCTAAAGTACTTCTAAACTAAAAATGGATCACACCCCTAATGCTAAATTACTTACTGCTATGCAGCTCTAGGAATTACATTAACAAGTTCAACTTTTCTTGAACCATTTTTCCTGCTAGTGGCAAGCATAACTGTGACTTTCCTTCTATGTTACGTGTATTTTAACGAGGTGATGTAGACGATTAGACATGATGTATTCCCAGCAGTAAAGCTGACTTGGATTTGCTGATCTGCAGTTAGGGGCTGCAAATCTCAGTTTTAGAGACTGTAATATGTCAGCTTAAAGCCACTTAAATCTCTGGTATTCCGTGAAGCTGACTGCTGATTTAAGTCACCTCCAGAAACTTCATATCTCACAAATGTTAGTTCAAACACACATTATTGCTGCCTAAAATGTAACAGCAACCAAGGAACAATATATTACATGATCATTGCGTATGGTCAAGAATAGCCACCTGAGAGCAGGATTCCCGAGTCTGGACCCGAGTGCAGTTCTGCGCAGAGCTTTGGGGTGTCACGCCTGGCAGGAGCTGTGAAGCTCTGAGAGGCTGTGCTGCCCAGGGCCTGGGGGTTGGCAACTGCAAAATGCACGTAAAAGTGCCTTCATACAGATAATGCAACCACCTTGGCCTGGGGGGCAGGGGCATGCTTAGTATGTCTAATGCTTACAGTAGGCTTGAAAGAATGCCAAAATGTCGTCTTTTAATTTCTTTGTCAAGGAACATTTTTAGGTCAGGACCCATACTGCCACCAGATCTGATCCAGAATTCAGTCCCATTTGAGTACTCCCAGTTTTCCATCTGTCTCACAGTTTGGGCTGAAGTACTGAGTTTACTTTAGCTTGCTTTTCCTGAATAACAAAACTGTTCCTAATCTTGTGACGGACTGATAAAAATGTGTCACTAGCAGCCACTCTAGAAAGAGGTCAGAGATATATATACCTGCATGCAGACAACTTCTTACCAGGAGAACATGTTCCAGGAGTTCCAGGTATCCCAGGGTACATTCTGTTCCGAAGCGCAGGGCTCTCTCTCGAACTTCTTCACTCACATCTGGGTGATATGATGCTTGCTGAGGAGGCAAAACAACATTAGGACCCCAAAACTGCTCCCACAAGAGGAGGTCATCACAGGGAAGAGACAGGGGAAAGAGAAGGGAAGGGATTTTTCATAATGTGCAAATGACATTTGAGCTCCAGAACCAGCCCTATCTGTTGGGAAGGTGTAAGCAAACTGCGCTCCGAGAGCACCAGCGCTCCCGTTCCGAGAGTGGCACAGGGAACACTTGTCCTTTTATCAGCACATCCTCCTGCCCCGGTGTGCAGCTGCTGTCCTTCCTTGTGTCCCTCCTTAGGTACTGTCAGCAGCAGCGCTACTTCTTTCTGCCAGTTGAGAACAAATAGAGGAAACCTTTGAACCACCTGAAAATACAGGAGGATTTACAATTTCTTCTAGTGAAAACATTGCTTGGAAAACACCTCGGGGCTGGGCTGGGCTCTTGGGCTGCATATATACTGTTCTACAGTGTAAAGGTTGTGCTCTTGGGGCTCTTCTTTTTTTATTAATACCAACGAAAACAAAAAGTGGAAGTGCAGTTTTGTTACCCACAAATGGCTGTTTACATCTTACCGGTAAGAAATATGCTAGAACTTTTTTTTTATTGTAAGCCTGTACGGCCTACCACCAAGGAACGAAGGCAGAAGCAGTCACCCAGTTTCGAGACCGGAGCGCTGGGCTGGGCCCCACCAGAGACCTGGGGCCACGCACAGGCCAGTGCCCCCAGCGCAGGGGCAGTGGGGTCCCCTCACCCCCGTTTGCAAATGGCAGACGAAAAATGCTACCAAGTGCCAGGATATCGTTATTCCATGAGACAAACCCCACCACCCCCCACCCGCCCCAGCCAGCGCTGGCTGCCTTTTGTCACCCGGTACCACTCTGTAAGCATGAGCTTATGAACGGCTTCTGCCTGACACAGGGATTATAGACAGCAACAGGCACTGCTGGAAACATCTGTTTACAGAGGGAGAGGCAGCAGCAGAGTCAGTTCTTCGGCTTCTTGAGGATTTCCACCAAGTATAATATCCGACATAAGCCTGACTAATTCAACCCTTTCATTCTTAATAACGAGTGAAAACTGCAGCCTCTTCAAGCCTTGGATTTTCTAAAATAAACTGCTAGGGAACTTTTTTACTGAACAGAAGTGCTAGTCGTTGACAAGTGAAACTTCCTAAACATCTTAAAAATTAGCATTTCCTCGCAGGGAAGAGCTCCTGCCACCCCGCAGCCTGGTCCCTCCCGTGGGGCCGGCACGGCTCGCTCACCGCAGCCCCCCACCCCCCCGCACCCTGCTGGAGCTGGGCTGTGGGTTCCCTCTACTGGGAAGTTCAAGTTCAGCAGAAACTCGTTAGCCCCGTCACCTCTTCATCGGCTCAGCCAGTAATCTGAAGGGAAAGGATGTGGGAAGGAACGGGACAGGATTTTCCCAATCTTCAAACAAGCTCCAGAAGTCAAAAACATTCAGAACAGCTTATTTTTCATTTTTAACCCCCCCGAGTTTCCTATGAATGCACGGCAAGCACCCCGATACGCCTCTTGTGCACTTGGAACACCGTTACATGAGCAGTTAGAGCAAACACCTGTCGGAGAGGGATACAGACTCCCTGTTATGCTTTGCACACATAGCCAAGACTGACACCGTAATATTTTGGGACCATTTTCAAGGTTCAATGACTCTTAAAACAAACCATCCACTCACAGCAGAGCAAAGAGGTGACAAAGTCCTTTTAGGAAGACATTTTTCTACCCCAGGAACATCCCAACAGGCATCTCACTCCACCAGTTAGGACTTGCAAAAAACCAAACCAAACCCTAAAAAGATCCACCTCAAAATGTTTACTTTTCCAGACTTGCACAGAAAGGCTGCCCAAGCATCTCAAATGGAAACATATGTCCAAAGGACCAGACCACACATCGATTTCCTCATGTTGAGGCGTCTCTCCACTCTCAGCCCTCATTTTACCTTCATGTGCTTGTGAAACAGTAAGGCAGCAAGCGCTACTTGACTCTGGTACTACAACTTCTCGCCAGTCAGCACAGATCAACAACTTTTGGAGGTAAAATGTACCGAGATAGCCAGAATAATAAATAAATAAATATCAAAAATAAAAAATACAAAAAAATCAGATCAGTGTTGTTTGAAGGAACCTGGAGAATTCGCAATGTCCATCCTCCTGCCTAAAGCTAGGTCAAGATTAAATTCCAACCAGATCACTTGGGTCTTTGCAAGCCTCCAAAGATGGAGATGTCATATCTTCTTCAGGCCCCTGTCCCAGTGCTAAACGTTCCCCGCAGTGGAGTGACTGGCAGTGCCTGTGTGTCAGTGTTCAACCACCGTTCCACTGCCCCGCCACGCACCTCGGCGCACAGCCCAACGTGGTGCCCTCTCAGCAGCCTCCCGGGAGGTCTGAGGGCCGCTGCCAGGTGCCCCCCAAGCCCCCTCTGGCCCAGCTGAGCAGGTAGCTCAGCACCTCCTCGCAGCACCCATGTTCCTGCCCAGCCCCCCCGGCGGGCTCCTGAGCTTGCTCCAGTTCTGTCAGTGCCCTTCTTCTTCGGGGAGCCCCAAACTGGGCACAGCATTCTGGACACAGGCTGAAGGGTGGTGAGAAAAGGTGAGTAATCGCTTGCCTCAATCTACCGGCTACGCAACGATCTAAGACATTACTCACTGCAATTATTTTCTAGGCTTTTGATGGACCTGTTTCCTTTCCAGTAGCAATCATTAAAAATAGTGATATTATGCACAGGTTACTTACTGCATAGTCATTATTTTATACAAATAGGTAATAAAGACAGAAATTGTTATTAACTTAGGGCCTGCTCTAACCTTCAATAAATGTAATTACAGTGTTTCCACTGACTTTAATAAGAGTTGTCTTGGTTCATTATATCCCGCAGTAGTCAACCTCATTGTCTTTTGAAATGGCATCTACTTATAAGCATAGAATTAGTAATGAGCACTGTAAATTCACGTATAGCAGAACAAGCACAAGCACACACACAACTGCTAATAAGTCAAATCCCTTATATGACTTGCCTTAGGCAGTTGGCAATAAAACAGAACTTAAATTTAAATTCCTAACACCAGGGAAGTCTGAGCTATGTTGTATACCATAGATGATATATGTGCATTTTTGTCTTAGCCCAAAGGACACAAAATCTGGTTATTTGTCAGTGCTTATTGTACAGACCAGCTTAATCACACCAGAGTCCCCTCCAGTATTTGTCGTCTATCACAACAACCGAGTTGCACTGCATTGCACAGCTTTTATGGCATAGTGAGGCTAGGACTGCTGGTTCCTACCTCTAAAAATCAAGGGATGTGGCTTATTATGGAAATGCCATATACAGCAATCAATTTGTAGAAATGAATGGCATAAGATTTCTAAGTCTCTGAGCAAAATCTGTAGAAACAGGATTTTCTAAATAAGTCTGGTACAAACTGTAGATTTAAAAGCTTTGTTAAATGACATGGCTATTTTGTCACACATTTTAGACAGTGCATGAAATTAGTATACCTGGAGACTTTTATTCCTGTTTGCCCAGTAACTGCTCTTAATTTTAGGAAAGCCAGACAAGATCAAACTGGATCTTACTCCTTGTCAGTGTCTTATTAAAGTTAAGTAAAATGATTCCCAGCTATCTTCCTTCTGTAGATGGCTTTCTTTGTGAAGGTAATTCCCTGGGAGATCATGAATGCTTTTCCAACATCCCAGACCTTCATTGCTCGGTTTGCAGGAACTTTCATCCTGACGGCCACTTGCAATGCATAAACTCCTAAACCATTAAATTAGTTGGGAACAAATACAAACATAAAAAGGTGAATGCTCATAATTACATATTGGGCTGTGTATTATGGTGTGCGTTTGTAACATTTTTTGAAACAGAGGATTCTGTTCCTAAGATTTTGCTGCCTGTCTGGAGACATCGAAACAAAAATGTGTCTGTGCTAGCCACTTCCAAATGACAAGGGATGTTTAGTGCACCTCAGCACTCGAACTCATGTCTGAATTGCTTTGTCAGGATGCTGCACAACTTAGCCTCCCTTAGAAGTTTCATTTAACTGGACTGTACCTAAGACATATTAGGCTACAGTAGCTCTCATGTAAATAGCACAGCTGTTTAATTTTCCCATGCAAATCAGAGCTGCTTTGCTTTGTTGACCTGAGTTTGTTGAGTGGAGAGGACAGAATCAAAATCTGAAGCATGCAAAGTGGTCAAGAGCTCTCAAACACTAAAAACCCTGTTAGAAAATGAAGTCAAAATAAAGTTTAAATCAGTGGTTTTGTATAAATCCAGTTAGGACTTGCACTTCTGTATAAGGATCATTCTAAAACCAAAATTAACCTTTTCAGCTGGGCAGCATTAGGCTAAAATTAATCTGGGACTGATGCAGACAATTAGGATTTGACCCAATACTGAAAATCACACCCCTCACAAAGAGCCACCACTGTTTTACTGTCATCTTCTGTAGGTGTAAAGGCAAAAGTACATAAATATAATTTACAGGTAAAGGCACTTTTGGATTACTACTAAAGACCAAAAGTAATGAGATCTTTACAATCCCCCCCTTTTTTTTTAGATTTATGCCTAGATCTTTATCAACATAACAAAGACAAACAGCATAACAGCCATTTATATGACATACACTTTCCCCCCAGTTTTGCAAATCAGTTTTTGAAAGTTGTTTAGCTCAAGCAAGTGTAGAAAACAGGGTACCAATATTTTTAGTGCAAAAGCAAACCACATTTTTGAAAAGCACAGAAGAAATCGAGCAAACCGACAGGTTTCGTTAGAGGGGAAAGGATTACTAAAAATAGACCCGAGTAATTCCTTTCATCATTCCTTTCACTTTTCCTAGAAATAATGAATTTGTGACCATAGGATTATTCATATAATCTACTACTTGCACAGATTGTTTGTCTTCCAGTGTAATAGGAGACTGAAAACTAGGAAATTTCAGGCCAAATTAAACTTCTCATTTTCACAAAAAGAAACCAGTCAATATTAGTGCTGCTTTTTTTGTGCATAGCACAGAAAATCCTTTCTGAGAGAGATGTTCCCTTAAAATCATCATAACCATTAACTTTCTCATCTGAAAAGTAAGGCATTAATAAAAAGAAATGGAACAGAAACTATAACATTCAATGGAATAGAGGCACACAGAAGAAAAAAAAAAAAATCAGTCTTAGGCAAGGAAGTGGATTTTTACCTTACAAGCTGTTAGCATGTCAGCCACTGCTTTGCGGCTCAGATTTGCTGTGGCAATCACATCCTCCTGTCTGCACGAGTTCCCAGCTGCAACAGCTTTGGCAGTTGCCATGGTGATTCCTTTCGTCATCCGGATTGATTCTTCAGGTGATGATGTCTTTTCTGGAACCTCGCTTGACTGAAACACCTAAAAGTGAAAGCAGAAGGAAAGCCTGATACCATTCAAGCCCAGGCAGAACCACCACAACAAAGAGACAGCACATGGAAGCAGCCTTTGAACAGCAGGAAATTAGAAACATATTCAGAGCACTTGAGTATCATTCTTGGTTGACATGAGTCTGGTCCTGATAAGCCTGCTCACCTACAGACAGCAGAGAGAAACAATAGCTGAGGGAAGCACACAAAAAAAGGTTAACCCATTCGTCTCATCTGATATTTAACTACCTGGGTGACAGTTTGTTACAGACAGCTGTTCAGAGCGTTACAGAATCAAGAGAATTACTATTCATTTAATTAAATTCTTTTTTCATCCTGACTGCTGCTTAGGCTGGTCTACTCACATGAGGAGATCCTTCCCCTGCAAAAGCTGGGCCTTCCAAGCCCTTGTTGATAGCACTGTGCAGGACAGCCTGAGAACATCGCTAAAATATCCAAATAGCTCTTAATAAATGTGGAGGTGGAGTGTTGTCTCTCATGCTATACTTAGTCTTGCTCAGAAACCTGAAGATATGATTTTTCAGAGTGAATCGTGTGAAAATAGTTCAAATTATCTGACAGTACACACTGCTCTCATCAATACTGGAATATGTAAACTGTGGTAAGATGTAGGTAATAAGAGCTGGGTAACCTCACTTTTATCTTAAATTTCCTTTTCCCAAGCTTTAGTCTGTATTTGCTTGCCATTCTTTTAGTGTGCAGGGGCAATTTGGAGAGCACAATTAATCAGTTTCTTGACTACATGCAACCTAAGTAGGGTGGTGGTTACAAAACGAAATGTCTGGACAAATATGAGCCTGGTCTATCCCATGCTCCTGGTTCATCAATTATTCCACTTTCTCTCTCCAGAAATGGAATTGGTGTTAAAAAATAAAGTCTAGTTAAATATGTGAAGGACATCCCTCAGTGTTGCTCAGATTCAGTCCCTGGAGTTCCAAGTCAAGCCTGACACATGTTCTTGAGCACAGATGTGTCATCCCGGTTCCCCTCGACCCTCTCCTAGCACTCTGCTTTTCTCCCTGTGAAAGGGATGACGCCACCACTGCTGCAGACCCATTCCTTTGCAATGCTGACAGAAGGAAAAGGAAGAACATTTCAAAGAGATACCAACCAGACTGAGAAAGCAGATGTGGTACTGCACAACCCTTCAGTGACAGATCTGGACCCATTTTAGGTCAGTTACGGGAAGGAAGGAGAATGCGGCCAGGCCTTCATGAGGATACATGACAGTAATGTGCACTAGGCACCATACAGAACATTCCTGATCAGATACTGAATCAGGAGTTTTTACCACTGTATGAGCTTCCAACAGCTATGTACAGGTATTTTTAAAAAAATAAATTTAAAATAAACAAGGGTTATTTCTTCATTACAACAGCATTGCTCACACAATGAAAAATACATGTTTTACGGAGGGCATCTTACAAGGCAAAGCTGTGCCAGTGCTGTTGCAGTAAGAACTGCTAAGCCACAGATTATGCAACAAAATATTTTCTGAAGACTGCATCTATAGGTTCTTCATAAAAATGGACTGTAAGTAAAGGAGGGGGGAAAAAATCAGGCTTTTTCATAGACACACAGGTATTAATTTATGTCACTGACAGGTGTACTAGTAAAAAGAATAACTGAAAGCTGCACCTGGAGGCTATACTTCTGTATCTTAAGAGGAAGGAAACCAATTGTCATGGTCTAACACCTAATCTGGGAGAGAATTCCATGCTATTCTTAAGTCCTGCTCAGACAGAGTATCAGTTAGCAGGCCATGTATCACTTCCTTTTGTAATAAACTATCATTTCATAATAAAGGAAAACCAGAAACAAGATTAAACTGCAGATGCAGTATGGCTATGATGCTGAGGAAACGTTACCAAAGCCGGGACCAAAAAATAAGTGAACAGCATTAGACTCCAAAAAGAATATCGGTGGTGAAAACTTAACATCTAAAGAACAAAGAAGCTGTTCATTGCTTCCAGATGTGTACACGGCAGTAGCATCTCAAATCTTAAAGCGGGGGCCGGCAGGATCTGAAAGCAGACAGGCTGAAGCGGCCTTGTAATCGTACTTTCACAGATGATTTGCAACAGGTAGAGAGAACCAAACACGCGCTGCACAGCAGCGAAGTGTAGCGTGAGGAGGAGTGCCTGGGCAGGCCGGCTGAAGTGTAAGAGCACACTTTCAGAACTGCCACGTATGGCTATTTTGTTCCGTACCGTGAGTTCCTGTTTGATGTACTCGATTGTGGCCTCAAGAGCTCTTGTCCCCCGAGTAGCTTCATCTTCCACTGCTTTAACAGTCTTCAAAAGCGATGTGACATTTGTTACCATCACCTGAAGAAGAGAGAGGTGAAAACAAAACCATGTGATGCCTTCCTCCTATTTTTCAGAGACAGCAGGGCATGAAACAAGGCAAGTTAAGCTAGGTACCGTCCTTACTTCTAAGAGGCTTCACAAACGACACTTGTCAGGGACCTAACAGCAGCTCTCCTCTGGGCAGTTCCTGAAAGCTCCTTGTAAACTGTAGAAACGTAGCACAAATAACCGCAGAGCGATACCATCTGAAGTGTACGTGTTCCGACAAAAATTTTACCAAAAAAATGGAAAATGCACAACATTTCCAGGGTAGGTCTCTTACACAGATTGCTTATGTTAGTGTCTTTTCTTCCCACATGTCTCACACTGCACGTTGAAAGAGACGTGAACCGAGGCATGGTATTTCTTTTTGAAATTCACCGGGTATGTTCTCCAGGATCAGATAAGACCCCAGGTGAGCAAGCGGCCAAACACCAGGCTCAAGCCCAGCGCAGATACAGAATCAGTGTTGCTGTTCCCATGACAAACCCAAGAGTCCTGATGCAGAACAGCCCAACTATCACTGCAATAACTACACCCTTCCTATACCTCAGCATGCTGAGATACACATGATAGCTAGAATGAAAACAGAAGGGACAGAAAGGCCAGCTTCTTGACAATTATGACTTAAAACACAGCAAGCCCTTCACAGCAGGAAGAGCCATGAAGCCGCTTTTCTTGACTAGATGGGTCATTCTCGAGCAGCATCTCAACATACACTGTTGTTACCAGGTGCTCTGAAGGAAGAGGTGCACAGGTCTTGCTGGTAAGCAACATACATGAGAGTGAGAAGAGCTTCCAGCCAAGTTAGAAGCTAACATGACACTCTCGTAATGTGAAAGCAGAAGTAACGCTGCCTAAATCGCCACATCTGAGAACATTTTGTAGACACGAAGCCACAGGATCTTTGCGAGGTGACTGTGGTAATACATCTCGGTTGCAGGGGAAATAATGCACAAAGATATCCCAGGTATGGTGTAATCTGTGTGAGTTTTGAGCTTTGATACCCATGTACTTCCTGGGAAGATCCAGGAGACTGGTGTCAGAAATAATATTATATTTTCCTATTTTGCTTTCATGTTATAGATGTTACCCTACCCACCCCCACCCCCCCCGCCCTGCCTTCCTCCCTCCCCTTCTCCCCCATTCCTAAAGCTGCAAGGTCTGAATAAGGAGGCCACATGTTTACCCTGAGCATATGTCATTTGTTAGAATGTTGTATTTAGGTATGATTTTATACTGGTTAAATTTTAGCCTATAACATTATTAAAGGAGAACCTGCCCTCAGATACGGGCTTGCAAATGAAAGAAGCTTCTCTTCAGAAAGATTACAGTTCTTTCATCAAAAACACAGAAGTCATCTGACAGCCTACAAAAACTGCAGCTTCATGGAAACTCAACAGTGTCATTTTTCTATATCATGCCAGGATGATAATGAAACAAACAGAGACGAGATTTCAGGCAATCAGAAAATGCTGAAATGCAAGGTTCGCATGTCTATCCACAGATACTTCCAAATAATGTAAGAATAAGGTTTTACCTTGGCAGCACCTTTTAGCTGGTACATGGATGGATCATCTGCTGGTTTGCTGGCAGCTCCTTTGGTAGCACCAATGAGATCAGAAAGGGCCTTTGCAACATCCTTGATAGCATTGATCAGGACAACCTATAGGATTGAGAAACAGCCATAAGCCTCAGGCAAGAAACGATAGCCTGGATGAGGGAGTAACTTTTAGAACACAGATTAAAAAAAAAAAGAAAAAAAGGTATACTACTGGTACATAAATAGTACCACCCTTCCTTCCTCTAGCCCAATAAAACACATAATATTCTGGAAGAGTAAAAGCTGTGCTGACAGCTGCAGTATTTCATACAACTAGTCAGAATCCATACAAGCGACTATTTCCTGTGAAGAAATGGAATTGCTGATTGCAGGTAGGATCTCCTTCCTCTGAGCTTCCCTAAAAGGTTTACTTTTCTCCATGTTCTTCCCCTTCGGGTGGAAGCGGGACTACAGCAAGAAAACAGATGGATTATAAGCTTACAGTGAAACGCTACAGCTGCGTACCAGTTCTGAAATCACCTCCGGAGAGATCCAGCGTACTTGCTATGGCTCCACGCTAAGAGGGAGACAGTCTTTCAGGGAGAAGGAAGCAGAACCTCTGTAAGAGGCTATACAGCTACTCAGAAGTTCAGTCCATCATACAGGTCAAGCAAACCAGAACACACATCCCTTTCAGAGCACTTTGCAAACGAGCAGGCTTTGCCAAACTCCTGTGTACCACTACAGGCACGCCTGCACTATGCTTGCCAGCCTCCCTTTCACCAAGACCCAAACAAATGACTGAGGAAATATTTGAGATAATCGACACTGAAGGCTGAAGTTACTGAGTTAAATGAAAACCAACTCAGACATAGCTAGAGAATGGCAAGAGCTTGTTAACGTACCCAAGTAACGCCCAGCGCCCAGCTCATGGGTA
This sequence comes from Falco peregrinus, assembly GCF_023634155.1. Lineage (NCBI taxonomy): Eukaryota > Metazoa > Chordata > Aves > Falconiformes > Falconidae > Falco > Falco peregrinus. The sequence continues at coordinate 108,441,462 of NC_073721.1, forward strand.
AGCAGCTTCATGCCATGCAAGTCTTGCAAGCTCTTTAGAACAAAAATGGGATGAGTCAGTGATCCAATCACAACTTAGTAAAAAAGAGATAAATACTTTGCTAAAAGCATTCCAGCTGGAACACAGCCATGAAATAAAAGCAAAAGTGTCATACAAAGGCTCGTCTAGTTCCACTCAATGCTTTAACCTCTTGAATGTATTCTAAAAAATGAGTGATGTCTGGGTAAACCCAGAAAAGTCCCAGAAGAAATGAACCCTGTTGTGTTGCTTAAAAACAGAAGTCTCACAAAGTCTTATCAATTCAAAGCTGTCTCTGGTCTCTTTAAGAGTATCAGAAAAATCTTACAACATCTCACCTGTGTTTCAGGATCATCGGATCCCAAGCTAGCTGCTCCCAATTTTACTACTTCAGCAAGTTGAGTGATGGTGTTAGCTGATGACTGAGCTGCTTGGGCCAGTTTGTCCTGACTCGAGGCAGCACCAGAAACCAACAATTTTGTATCTTCAACTAAAGCTTTTGCTGTTTTCAGGATGTTTTCCCTGTAGCAAAAAAAGAGGAAGCAGGGAAGGAAGTGGAAAAGGAGAAGAGGAAAAAACCCCGTGTTTTTCAATGTTATGGTGACTAACAGCTACATAAAAGAGCTGATTGTAAGTCATCATGCCAGCGTCCACTCATGATAACATACCACAGGACAGGCTGCAAGGAAAAAAAAAAAGCTAAAAAACCAACAAACCCCCTAGAACACAACTACGACTATTAGAACTGTAGCGTTATATTTTGGGCTAGATACAAGGCAGTTTATTAAAATGAACCCATCTTGAAAAGAAATGAGGTAGGGCAGTATCAGAAGAGCATTTTAACACTGAAAGAAAATCTGGCCATGCTGTGAGGAAAGTAACAGCTGTCAAACCTCCACCTTAATCAACATATCGTAAGGAAATGATAATAATTATTTGTGAGGAAGGCAGTAGCAGGAATGGCAAAAGGCACAGAGAACATGGCCTAGTCAGGGTTCCCCCCACCATATACATGCTTTGACATGCTGGGACAACAAATCCGAAGCCACATTTGGGTAAAAGAAGAAACTGTTTTGAGTACAGCTGTCACAAACAAGTCCAGTTAACTGAGAACTAGAACCACGTTCATATAAAAAGTCAGCCTGGAAATTAATGACTCCTGTATGAAAATCCCTGACTTTGAGTCTGCAGAATGGCAGCACCTCACACACCACTGCGTCTTTGCTCTTTCTCGAGCAGCCAGCAAGGCGGGAAGCGCGCGTGGGCCAGGCAGGCTGTGGAGCAGCCGGTGCCCTGGCTGTGGAGCCCTGGCTTGTACTGCAAAGGAACTCACACTCAGATGCTCCACATCTCTTAACGGGATGGAAAATGCTGTGGGATTATTTTGTTGCAGGTGCTACTTGAAGGGAAAACAGGCTTATTTCTGCCAGAAGGGGAGAAGCGTGGCACAGCGGTGCCATTTCCATCTCTGCTGTCCACAACAGCATTAAGCAGAAGCATGATTTAGCAAGACAAATAGTCAGACAGAGAAGAACACCTATGGGGAAAAAGTATACAAAAGATTCCTCTTCAGTGTCATGGACAGCTAATTTTCGCTACTGCAGTAACAGCGCATGGTAGGCTATGGCTTGAGTAAAACCCAACACCCCACCCCCACCCCCAACAGTTCTACAGTTGCGGTCTTCTGTTAGGAGTGCTTTTGGTGGATGTTCCCCAGCTTTTTAAAATTCTTTCCTCCAAAGTGAAGTTTGCTGTCCTCTACCAATATCCCAATTTTCCCATGCCTCTTCTCACTCAACTGCCTCATTCAATTTCATCCATGGGAATCTAGAAAGGTAAATATTTATCTCCACATGCTGGTCACTTCTGCCAGTTCCAGTGTTACCCTGTGCACATGCTCTTCCATCTTTTCCAGTTACACTGACCTGTGGTCTGCAAAGGATTCGTTGTTCTCAGCATTAAGGGTTCCAGCAGTAGCGAACATGATAGTGGTGTCCAGGTCTGCAATTATCCCAGACACGGCACTAGCCGCAGTAATACAGGCTTGTGTGCCTTTGTTCCCTGCTTGAAGGGCAGATAAAACTAAGGAGACCTGGAAACAACATAAAGCAGCAAGGTGGTCATCAGAAGAAAGCCTCATTATGGGATGCTGAATTAAGCGAGCTTTTTAACATGACTGGCATCAGCAATGGAAAGTAATTCTGCCGTGTCATTTTGCAGACTTTAATAAACCTCTCCTTCCCCTTTCCCGCATTTGCTCTTTGTGCAGTAATCAGCGTGATGACTAAAGATTGTCTCCAATTAAAGGGGACTTCAGCTAGCAAGTCCACTTTTCAGACAGAATGAACAATCTGTCCACCACCGGATGAAGCACACCAGTTAAAACTTCCTTGAAATACGGTCAAAGGTGAACTTCTGCCAGGATAAATGTCAGAGCCAAGGGCTATTGCTCTTTCCCCAACGCATGCAAACAAACACTGGCCTTGAGCACCTCTGGAGTCATGTGCAGTGGTAGTGGGTTTGTGTGTCAAGGGTTTGGGAGCAGAGGAGCTACAGAGGTGGCTTCTCCGAGAAGATGCCAGATGCTCCTGCAATGTCCAATGGAGCCAACGCCAGCTGGCTCCAAGACAGACCCGCTGCTGGCCAAGGCCAAGCTAATCAATGATGGTGGGATAATGGATTTAAGAAGGGGAAAAAAATAAATCTGCACAACAAAACTGCAGCAGAAGAGTGAGGTGATGTGGGAGCAGCAGCCCTGCAGCCCCCGGGCCAGCGCAGCAGGGGCAGGCGGTGCTCCAGGCACAGAGCGGGGATGCCCCGGCAGCCCGCGGTGAAGGCCATGGTGAGGCAGGCTGTGCCCCCAGCCCGGGGGGTAACGGGGGAGCAGATCCCCCCCAGCCCGGGGAGCGCCCCACGCCGGAGCAGGGGGTGCCCCAAGGGGGCTGGCACCCTGTGGGGCAGCCTGCGCTGGAGCAGCTCCTGGCAGGACCTGTGGCCCCGTGGGGAGGGGAGCCCGGGCTGGGGCGGGTTTGCTGGCCGGGCTGGTGGCCCCCCGGGGACCCCACGCTGGAGCAGCCTGTGCCTGCAGGACGGCACCGCCTGGGAGGGACCCAGCTGGAGGAGGGAAAGACAGTGAGGAGGAAGGAGCAGCAGAAATATGTGATGAACCGACTGTAACCCCCATTGCTCCTTTCCCTGTGCTGCTCGGGGGGCGGAGGTAGGGACATTGGGAATTAAGTTAAGCTTGGGAAGAAGGAAGGGGTGGGGGAACGTGGTTTTAAGTTTTTATTTTAGTTCTCATTATCCTATTCTGACCTGAACAGTAATAAATTAACCTAATTTCCCTGAGTAGAATCTATTTTGCCCATGGCAGCAGTTGCTGAGTGATCTCACTGTCCTTACCTTGACCCACGAGCCTTTCTTTATATTTTCTATCCCCTGTCTGGTTGAGAAGGGGAGTGACAGAGCAGCTTTGGTGGGCACCTGGCATCCAGCCAGGGTCAACCCATCACAACAGTTCACAGATATAAACTTTAACATCAGAGAAATAGAACTCTGAATCCAGATACTAAATATTGTTATACTTACAGAAAGACAACATATGGCTTTATATCTAGCAAGATTTTTGATCACTAAAAAAGCTCGAGATCTCCATTTCATCTAATTAACATTGTACTTACAAAGCTCCGCAGCTGGGATGCTGTTCTCATGCCACACTAAGGTCCTAAATTCTGCTTTTGCAAGAAAGGATCCACAACTGAGGATACGTATACTGACTTCCGACAGTACAGTTCTTCCCAAGGTCCTGTACTGATTCAAAGCTGTCCCTGAATAGGTTGTCCCTGTGATTCATTATTACTCTCCTTATCAGCTTTAAGTCTTCTTAAAAGATACAGGCTACCCCTGCCTAGGTTTGGAATTGCTGATACTCCTGGGGAATGACAGTGGAAAATTGGTACAGCTGAGAGCGCATTAACACAGGCTGAACAAATGGATGTTTGGTGAAATCTAAAAGTAACTGATTCTGAGGTTCAATGTCTGTGCTCAGCAAAAGGACAGAGAGGCCATCAACAAGGTGCCACAAAGCAGAGTTACTCAGGCTGTCTGAGGTGGACGGTTCCAAAACCCAAGAAGTCCCAGTCAGTCTGAAGATGCAGTTATAAGTGTGTTAGCCTGGTCCAGTCTCAAAAGGGGAGGACGCTGCTACATGAAATGCCATGTCCCAGTACCTGCGGCCGTCCACGTGGACTCCATCAGGGAGTGCCTCATAAGGCACAAACGACATCTCATTGCTTAGAGGGGAGTTTTGGTCCAGTCTCTCTAGTATGAGGCTTAGGTTTTATTCTGAGACATGAACAAGGGCTAATCATGGGCTAATCTAGCACTTGAATGGCACTGAACACTTGAAAGTAAGAATTTAGTGTAATTCAGCCAATATTGTACTATAATGGGAAGTTAAAAAAATAACCACAAACAAACCCCCAACTTTCCTGAACCCAAACAATTTGACTGGCTTACTCCTTGGGGAAGCTTGGTAGACAAACACCGTGGGGCAACACAGAGCTATGTCTCACCTTTTCTGTGACAGCACGAGCACATTCTATCAGCTCCCTTTTGGTGTAGCTGTCTGTAGGGCAAATTTGGAGAGCTCCAGCTTTTTGCACAAGAAAGATACAGCCGTGGCCAAGCTCTTGCACCCGAGTCCTGATCTGGAACCCTATCTAGATGGTAAAGGAGGTACAGGGAAAAAGGAAGCAAGAGCAAAGTGAATAAATAAACATCATGCCAGTACATCGCATCAACACAAATGGAAATGCGGTCACCCTGGTGAATCTTTATTACCAATATTCCGCCCATCGCTACACTCTCTGCAGAGATCAGAAGAAAAGTCAGGTGTGATGCTATCTACTCATGTAGCACAACCCTACAAAAGGCTTACTGATGAAACAGGAGCCCTAGTGAACAGGACCCCGGGAAAGAGAAGGCGTAAGGTGTGTACTCAAGTCAAGCATATGTAATTCACAAGTGTATGTAACACAACCTCACCACATTTGAGTAACACTGCTTCATCTCCCAGAACCATCCCATCACCATGAGCTGGATTACTCTACACTGCTGAAACTGGGTCAGAAAGTATATGACCCTGTTTGTCTGGGAATCTTGCACAGAGCCTCAACTCTCCAAAACAGACCACATACATGTGGAGCACTGAAATGTGGAAAATCCTGCCCTCACTACTTCTGATTTATTAATAATCCTACAGCATAAGCTACATCATCCCTGTTTAGAAACACGATAGTTTTAGTACCTACATGTACTCAGGGATATAGGTGTGTATTGGGATTAATGAGTAAGCAGGAATCACAGCCATTAGTATCACAAATGGAATTATTTCAACTTCAGGCATAAAGTAACATGCAGAAGTGGTAATTCAATTTAACAATATCAGGTCGAATGCAAGCCGTTGCTTTTCATGTAGCTCCTGAGCATGAAACACTCAGTCTATCAGTGGTGGAGTTTAAATTACCAAGTCAAAAAACTCTTTGAAAGTCTAATCTAGATGATCTGACACATCTGGTGACAGTGAGATACCCTCTTACTCCATCTTGACAGTTTGTCTATGCTCCACAACCAGAGGCATGCAATGAGAAGAGAGAGGTGGAAGGATTTCTGTAATTGCGCTCAGGGTACGTGCAGCAACTACTGTAACACATTAACACACCAGAGGTGAATAGTCTGTATCCCTCTGTTAGCATGAGGCACGTCAGACTGCATGGAGAACCCGCTCCTCCTGCACCGTGTTCTGACTCTGAGGTGTGGAAGATGTTCCATCAGCCAGAGATACCTGTCCTCCTACCGGCTGCCTGCATCTCACTTTCAGGAAGTTATACCTGAAATCGCTTACAGGCAAGATACAAAAGCATATGTATGTTTGTAATCTACCAAAACACATGAGATTGAAGGACAACTGTATAGCCGTTAATTAAGAGTTTTCTTTGTATTTGCAAGTTGTCTGTAAGCGAAAGCCCCAAATCATTTAGGAGGTTCTGTCCTGGTCTACTGAATTGTCCTCTACTATCACAAGCTCTTTCTTCCTGAAGCTGGACAGATGTTTTGACAAGAGGTTTCTGTTCTTTGATTGGGTAATTCTTACAATGAGCTTGTAGCATAAAAAGCCACACTTACAAAGTAAAATGTTACACCTTTTGCATAAGTCCCTAAGTGTCGTTAAAAATCTGCCAATTCATAGCACTCCCGGGGAAAACTCGCTCTGCAGACAATTCAGATGTATCGAGAGGAAGGGGACAGCTGAAGAGAAACAGAAGCGAAGCCGTTTTGAAGTTCCAAATGTTCACTGAAAACAGTTTGTTGTGAGCCCTAACTCCTATCATTACACAGCTGTGCACGCAAGCAGCAGGAACTGCGGTGCGTTAGCAGTGAAGACGTGCTCTGGAGCACTGTGCGGAGGCACACTGAGCGGAGAGCGTAGCTGGAGGAGGGCAGGCTCGGGAGCAAAGACCGAAACAGGTACCTCTCCGTCAACCGTACTTATAACACATACAAGTAAATAACTGTTGATATTCTAAGATTTCACAGCATTTTGAAAAGACACACAATTTCGCTACTCTCATCAGTTCCTTTCCGTCCAACGAGAACAAACTCAGTAAATTTTTTTGTCCGGCTGTGTACAGTTTGTGTCTTAAAGCCTGTTTTTTAGCAAAAATAGAAGTAGATCGTAAAAGGAACAGCTCTGTGTAGCCTGAGTATTCGGTCACATCACGGTTTCAACCACACGACAACAGCCAAACGAAACCCTTCTGGGCACAGGCGTGCTGCCCTGTGCCACCTTCCAAGGGCCAGTAGGCCAGCGGCAGCGCATCTGTTTGCCCATCGGACAGCGCATACAGAGCACAGAAGTGGCTAACGAAGCAAAGGCAGTGGAAACGTACTCACTGCATTCATTTTAGAATCGTCACAAAGGCATTGGAAAGAAGACACGTTACCTAACAATTTGAAACCTGTTATCTCTCTGACCATGCAAGGGATGCACTGTGTTTGGTGACGGCTGCAAGCGTGCTGCTGCAACCCAGCAAGGTGAGCAGCCCTTGCCACTTTGCTCTGTATTTACTGCGTACTCTATGATTAAGGAATACCCAAGTTGATGCCACCGTGTACAGAGAATAAAGAGGTCTAAAACTGGCAGACCTCCTCTGGTTCTGCTGTAGCTGCAGCCATTCGGCCCTGGAGAGCCAAATGCCCATAGTCATTGGTCATTTGTGATGCAAGTCCTCCCAACTCTTCCGGGTTAGTAACCGACTTAGTCATCTGAAAAAAGAACACAGGCAAGAGAAAAAAGAAAAATGACAGGCATGAGAATAATTTGTTAATATGCTCCAGCTCTGAAGCACACTCATTTGTTTGGCCACACTGATGAAACGGGTAAACCACCTGCCCTGGAAGGGGCCTGTCCTCCAGCAAGAATTCCATGAGGAAACTCAAGCAAACATGCTTTATTAGAGTCATGGTAACCAGGCACTCGCAGAACATACGGAGTAATCAAAGAGCAGCAGTTAGCACTGGTAACTCACTCTTTGACACAGCGGGGCGAGGGGCTGGGCACACAGTCACTTGGACGGGGTGGAGAAGCGGGTTTTGCGTGTCGCAGACACCTTATTTCGTCAGAGGTGAGCTAGCCTACATCAGCCTCAGCTGGTGTGGCGTGGGAGCATGAAAATGGAAAAAATGCAAGGACTGATGCAAAATACATCTATGATATGGGAAAAGGACCAAGGAGAAATAGGTAGGCTTACGTGGAATGCCTCGGTAGAATGTCAGTGTAATGATTGACTCTCTCTTTAGAAAAAGCCTACCTTTTAAGAGAGATTATTTCCTCCGTCTCTGATTTATGTTAGTAAAACCCATGGAATTCCATCCTTGAGGCACAACTAGTTTTTAGACAAATTTATACTTCTTGCCAATCAGCTGCAATGTCATAGATAGCGGAATCATCAACTGCGACAGCAATCAGTTTTGTAAGAAATCCTGTCCGTAGCATACACATACAGTCCCCTTGCCTCTCTTAAAAATGAGCCAGCAATGGAAGTACCCTTCAAAAGGCAAACACGCCAAGGTAAACATTAATGTGAAACATGAGCGAAGAAAATCTCAATTCAACAAGCGTCCTTTTTTCTTTTGTTAAACCCAGGTATATCACAGAAATGCAAGAAAGGAACAATTTGAGATGCTGATCTGCATTCATTTGTAAGTATTACAGGGGTCTGAAAATACTGGTGTTAGTTCACAGGCTAAATAAAACAGCAAGTGTGAAAGGGTAACCTGAATCTTCAATAAACGTCAGGTGGTATTTCTGTGACAATTAAGCAGTCTGATGAGAAAGTGCACAGGTGAAATGTTTTCCTTTTATTTCTCATATAAAATAAACCAAATAGGAAGTATTTGTGCAGAAGAGCCACCAGACAATCCAGCACTGCAGAGGGCCACCCCTATGATCAAGCCACTAATATCCACGAGTTAAAATTGACAAAATCATCACTTCCTTTGCTCTGTTACCCCTGAAGAGATAAGGTTATTGAAAATTATCATTATAAAGTGTTTCACAACCCTGTACAAATCATTCCATGTTCCTTAGATATGTTCCTTATGTATGCAGAAGTATCTTACCATTTCCTGTGCTGTTACAGCAATGGCTTTAGAATATTTCACCACAGTGGTCTGATAATCAACAAATGTCCCCTTGGGATCTGGAGGTGTACCTTCATCCAGCTGCAAGAAAGAGGGAAAAATACAGCAGAAATAACAAGGTCATAACCAATAGCATACTCTACATGTAACAATACTGTATTATTATATTATTGTATTATATGTTCATTGTATTGTTTTGTATGTTCATTTTTATAATCTTGTCTCTCACAAAATACACAAGTGAAGAGAGTGCACCAGGATGCACAGAGAAGTTCAGAAAAGACTTTAGCTTGTGTTACGAGCATGGAAGATGCAGAGAATTTACAGTGTAGCGTTTTCAAGAGCAAAAGCCACCCTCTCACACAAGGTCGAACCACCTGTAGTTCTTGGCTGATGTAGAAAGTGCAGCAGTTACAAAACAAAATGTTCCTGCAAGAAGATAATGTAAGATTCCTTTGTGTGGTAAAGGCTTCACTCCAGCACACCTTTAACTTGAGATAGCAAAACTATTTGGATTGAACTCATTTACATTTTGCAACTACACATTTTCAGTAGAATACTTTACAAAGCATAGCAGAGCACTTCAGGCTTCAACATCTCTGAAAGCAGTTTGCTTCAAGGTTGGCCTGCTGATCAATTAGGAGACTAACATGAAAGATAAGTAGGAAAAGAAAGCAAAAATAAAAGGCCAGTTGACCTAAGATTGCAGCTAAATATCAGCATACTGCTGAATAAAAATGTTCTGTAGTAATTCTACTGACAGGTACCATGCAGGCTGTTAACGTGAGCACCACAGCCCATGTCAGCTTGATTTCACAATCTGCAAAATCAAAGAATCCTTCAGTTCCCTGGCACAGCGCAGCAGCTGACACCCATCACGTCAAGCAGCAGCAGCTCTTCCAACCCCCTGCAGCACGGATCAACTTTCAAGTGCAAAACGAAAACAGGTCTGGATTTCTATGCTCACCTTGCTCATCGCTTCTGCTATCGAGTCTACCATACCTCCAACCATGCCTACTTCACTTGCAGCTTCATTTAAGGTAACCATGATATCATCCACTGCCTCTTTCATCAGCTGAGCGGCCTCCGTGATTGCATCATGAGTATGGGATGCCTGGAAGAGAGAAAATGAGACAACAGCAATCATCAGAGCACTGATTTGTGCATAAAATGTACAAACCGAAAGTGCAATTAATGAAGACAATACAGTAACAGCTCTGAAAATCCCCTTTCAGGTCAAAGATGAGAAGCTAAACCTGACAGCAATGTCAGCAGAACAAATCTCGCTTAGACCAGAAAACACAATGTTGAACAGGAATCACTTAGTCATTTTCACTGGGTCCCTGGACCCTGCAGCAGGTACGTGCTGTTTTTTTCTGTTCTGCCTGTCCTTTCCCCTTTCCCCTCTCCAGTAACCCCTTAGTTACACACAGCAGCCATACCTTGGGGTTTCCCCCCCCTTCTTTGGCAGCATACAGCATCTGCAAGGCGGATTCTGCCAGCGTCTTGCTCTGGTCCAAGATGGTCATCTGTTGCTGATGATCTAGTGTTTTGGATGCCACGCCAACTGCAGCTAAAACCAAGGGTTCGAAGTAACTTGCCAGCTGTGTTACCTAAGAGAGCCAGAACAACCACAGAAAGCCATTAACCCTGCCTCTCAGGTGCAGCCAAGGGGAAGCCTGTCTCGTGGCCACCATCGGGCCGTGGGGTAGCTCCAACAGCACACTGTCCTAACACGGCACAGTGGTCGGTTTGTATTCTGTGCCTGTGTGATTCTGTCTTCCCTCACCTTCAAATTGCCTGAGAAAGATACACATCTCCTCCCTCAGACACACACGGTCCCCTGAGGCCAGACAAAATCATTTTCAAGACTTGCAGGTGGTGCACACTACTTAGGAGCACCCATGACAAGTGCCTCCTCTGTGCAAGGCAGGAATTTCTCTGCCTTTGTTGCAGAGAGCAGGTAACAAACGAGACCACGCTGCATTTGGGACGCTCTGTTCATCTCAGGGGCTGCTCGTATTCCCCGCCTTCGCTCCCTGACTTCTCAAACCCTCTTCGGGCTCCAGTGCAGCCCTGGATGGCTCTTTGCTGGGTAAGGCACCAGAGTGGGCACAAGGGCTACCACTGACTCGAGACACAGTTCGTCGCTCCCGATGAGCAAACACAATGGCTTGATCATCCATTTCGGTTTTGCATACCTTCTGCAATCAGAAGCTACCAAACTGGTTATGACTGGACGGATTGTTGCCTCTTTCTCAGCACCTGTCGGCAGTTTGCTGGCTGTTCCTGCTGATCATTACCTCTCCCTGTACTACGCTAGGACAGCCGCCTGGCCCAGCCCCGCCATGTCTCTTGCTGCTAAAAAGGAGCCTAGGAGTTAAGGGTGGTTAAGTGCGAGCCTGCAGCCCATGGCAGGCACAGGCCAACTGGAACAGGCAGGCTACACAGGCCACACATCGAGCCCACTGCACTTCACCCCCAGTTCCTCACTTGGGCTCACTACACTGCCGGCGATAGCTAAAGACACAGCTCTGCTAGCAGCTTCTGTCGCTGCGCTTTAGTCTGCAGAATGCATGGAGTCGGTGTCTTCTGCTTTTCAACAGTTTCTGAACTGATTTACACTTGTTCTGAGGAAACACCTGCTTTTGGCTATACGCACGTTCTAAGAGAATATGTGACTATTTTAATGTGAATGAATATTTTTACAGTCTACCTGTCACGTGACACACCTACAAAACCACAGCAGTGTATAGTTCCTGTCAGAAATCCATGAGGCTTTGCTTTTACCATTTTTACTGGATGCAAACCCCCTGTACTGCTTTGGGCCAGTTACCCCACAGCACACGAACCAAGCGCCCGCTGCGGCACTATCTGGTACACCTGGAGCCTCCAAAGTTCAAGTGTGCGTACTTACAAAAAAAGCAGCTTTTGAAGGCTGGCACAGGGAAGAAAAACAGGTGTACTTCATGTGGAGGATGAGATATTGAAAGGTTTACTCCATCTAAATGACTATGTGGATAGCTAGGAGCCAATAAAATTTAAGATTTAGACTTCTTTTTCTATTTTGTTTCTCAGAGGGTTAAAATAAAAAAAAAAACACTAAAAGCTCAGAAATGATTTTACAAACGTAAGGTCTTTTAGACTGCGTCAAAGTAAACAGCAGAAAGGTTCTTCTGTGTTCAGCAGGAAAAACAGGCTCAAGAAAAGCAGTCAACTTTTATCAACATTTACCTAACAAGTGGAGGAGGAATGTGACTCCCTAACGACCTGTATCTTAGCAATCCTGATTTATTGTACACCTCAGAGGGCCAGGTAAACTGAGAATCCAAATGGCAAGTAGTGAAGAGGTTAGGAAGTATCTGATGGTTACCCGAAGCTAAACGGAGCTACTTGGGTACAACTCTGGAAGAGCTTTCACACTAACACAGTGATTCCTTTCCAGTATTAAATGCACTGACACAGAAAACCTGTTTTTATTTTTCTCTCAATAATATGTTGTAGAATGAGGAATTACATCTGAGAAACTACTAAACTCTTGTAGTAACTACATGAAATAATACACACTTCTTTACACCTGTTGTAGTATTTAATTTTTGGACAGAGATCCAATAAGCACAAGTTCTACCATACTTACACTCCATATACCAGAGGGATGTGTTCACACAACGCTTACAATACCATGCAAGGTTGTTATAAGCCTTTCTTCCCCCCCAGTCCCTAAAAATCTGCAGCAGGGGCTGAAACTCAAGGCAGTTCAAAATCAGCTTTTTTCCTGATAAAGCCCACACTCCCTTTATAATCAGTGGAGCCTCGCTCAGGAGATGGAAAGCGGGCACATCACACTCCTCCTTCGAAATCTAACACTCCCTCTGCTCAGACCACAGAAGCCGCTCCAGGAGATGGGCCTCCAAAGGCCAGAGGTAACCTCTGTGTATCCTACACTTCCCTCCCCGCTTCGTCATGACCTGGCTGAGAAATGGTGTCGCGCGTTTTACGCAAGGACCTCAGATCAAGGTAGGATCTGACAAACTTTGCCAGACTTCTTCAGGGGGCCGCACGCTGCCGTATGTATGTATTCAAACCGTAACTGTGACCTGCTGAAGAAGCCTGCAGTGTGATGGGCTCCAGGCCCCACAGTCACCTTTAACAGCACAGGAGACAGAAGAACCTACACACATGCGCAGCTGCTGGCTGCAACAGCAGGAGGTAGGGAGACCTGTAACGTTGCGCTATGCCCTTCCATCTTTGCTCTTCTCTCCCCTTTTTTCTTTCACCCTTTCCCTGTGGACCTACCCCTCACCAAAAACCTTGGTGAAAATATCTTTTCTATGGCCCAAAACATGAACAGGTTTATTTGGTCTCAGCTCCAAGTATTTGGAAATCTCAGATCTTTCCTCCTTCCACATGCTTTCTTCTGCTTTTTTGTAGGAATTGCAAAATCTACTGAATCATGGTCTCCCCTAACATCCAGCTGTTTGAGATTTCAAGTACTTTCATAACGGCAGGACAGTACCTTGTGGCCAAGCTGAGCTGCCTCCCCTCGAGCTGCAGTAGCTATGGGATCAATGAGGTGGCCAATCTCCTGGACAACCGATGTCAGCTGCTCCTGTAGAGCCTAATACAAAGAGAAATTGTCAGTTACTATTACAGCTGTTCTTTCATCAAGCTGTACCATACCCACAGCAGTCACCCCCAGACCAGCAGATGTACTCAGAATGCTGTACAAATGACCCACTACAGTCGGACGCAGAGATCCATGCTGTCAGCTTTCTTTACGTACTTGCTCATTTTTTCTGCTTTACCCTGTTCCGACAACAAGACCCGCGAGACAGGCCTGTTCCTCTTCAGATTTATAGGGCACGTTTGGGGAGAGAGGGGGAGGAGATGGCTCCTTCCCACTCCAGCTGCAGCAGCAAGCCCAGGAGTAGGTGCAGCGTGCCCAACCCCTCCTCACCCTGCAAACTATTCTTGCCCCGATGAAGATTTAGTATCACTGCACTGATCAGAGAAACCAGCAGGAGGTCAGCTTTAAACATGAAGAAACATTCTTCAAAGCAGACAATACAGCACAAGAGCACAAGGCGCTGCTGTAGACTTCGAAGCTAGCAGGAGAAATTCACTGGTAAGGAAAGACAAAGAAAAAATACAGTATCTCTGAGGGGCAGGGATGAGGACTGACCTCCTGAACACTGTCTGTGGGACAGGAGCATAAGAAAAGCATATTACTGAGCTTGTTAAGACATAAATACTGGCTTTTAATTCAGAGGCACTTCATATCTTGGCAGCCACTGGGATTTAGCTCCCTCTCATGAAACGCAAGAGAAAATAAATACCATTTTTGCACTTTGTTCCATTCCTGTGCTGCTTTATAAATAACGACCATTTTCATGTTTATTTCAGTTCGACGCTGTGTCCAAGATGACTTCATCATTTAAATAAAAAAGAATTATCTCTATTGACATATTTCCTGTGATAACTTCTTTTGTATAGCTTCGTTTAGTCTGAGATGCTTCTAGTATGCAGTGTTACAGCCCAAAGAAACCCCGGGAATACACAAACGGACAGGTAATTTCAGGAAGCTGTAGTGCAAAGAGACACTAAGTACCAAGCTGAGAATCTGATCACGACTTGCTGACTTTGGCAGGCAGTCTGGCACGATGGATGGCCCTTCCTCAATGGAACAGGGCAGGATTGGTCTCCATTACCAGGGGTGGCATGGCAGGGGGGTGGGGGCAGGGGCAGAAGGAAGCTTTTTTAGTAAGACTGTATCAACATCAACTCCAGATGTCACTTAATGACAAAACAGGCATTAAGAAAAATAACATTGACATTCACATCACCAGATTTCTAGTAATAAGATTAGTTGCAGAAACGTCATGTCTTCCACATGGCAAGACACTAGAGCAATACTGTCAGCACAGGGAGGCAGAATAATGTATGTGGGTGGTGGTCAAAGGTAACTGCTTCCACCCCTGCTTTTGCCTGGTGATTCGGGTGTTTTTCCAGAAGTGATCACTCTGGCCAGCATGTGGTTTTGCCCAGAAAGATTCCAGTAAGGATACTTTTCCCCTCACTGGCAGCAGAGTGCCGAGCGCTCAGCTCCAACCTGTCAATGGCTGCGGGGCCAGCGAGGCTGCTCAGCGTCACTGTTCGCTGCCGTGCCGCCTCCCTTACCTCAACTGAGATGTCATCCCTTGTGGCCAGGCTCTGACTGACCGCGGCGAGGGAGGCCTGCTCAATGTCTCTGATGCATCTGTTGATCCCATCAATGGAGAAATCACATTCTCGCTGGCCGGGGGCCTTGTCCCTGAAAGACAGGGACAGTCAGCAGAGCGTGGTGGGAAGGAGGCAGGCTCCTTGCCGAGGGCACACAGGGGTACCTCATCACCTGGCAGTGCATACAGCACATGGCAGGACAGCAACAAGGACAAAAGGCAGCTTTGTTCTACCTACAGGATTTTGATACATGTACAGACTGCTCTGCGCACTTTCACAGACTTATCGCTCCTCTCCCAGTGACTAGATAGACAAAAAATTGTTGCTTCAGAAGAAAAGTGCGAATTCAGCCTCCTCAGGATGGCCAAACTGGCCCAAAAATGAAGGTTAATATGAAAACACAACAGACACCTGGAAAAAATATTCATTTTTCTGTGCAGTGTGACTGTCTTGGAAAACAATTCGGCAGGTACAGGGTGTTACGTTCAGTCCCAGGTGCCTTTTAACTAAGGTTAGTCTTCGAGTACTTTGTCCTGACATGCAGTTTGCTATTTCAGTACAATCATTATCAAAGATAAACAAAACTGTAAACACTCCTTAATCCACCATTTCCAAACCATTTTGATTTAATCAATATGAAGAGGTTAAGTATAGAACTACATTTTAAAATTCACATTAAGAAAGGGACAGACAGGTTTAGTACAAAAAATAAAGAATATTCACTTCTTGCTAACGTATTCTTGCAACTCAACAGAGGAAAGAATAGAAAGCAAAGGTAATATATACACTGACAGGCCTTAAAAAAAATATGCTGTTTTCCACATATTGTATGTTGGTACATGATCTGGATGGAGGTAATAACAGCTACATTTTTTTATTCTACAGCATTCTCTATTACGTTTACCTTAAACTGAATTGGAGGTGGGACCAGGGAAGGAGAACAGAACACAGCCCTACGCTGCAGAGTGCTGCGGTCATCAATGACCATTAAACATCCAGTGCAACTGGGAAGATACCATGTGCCACAGAATAACTGATTTCCATTCGTCAAAAATGCCACAGTGCTAGCAGCCGTACAGTATTATTCTTTAGGAACAGCTGCTCAATTATTACTACAATTTTGTTACCACAAGAGACCTACCTGATGGAGGTGATAAGACTCTTGATAGAATCTGAGACGGTATGGGAATGTCCGGCTAGCACGGACCACGTCGGTGGGTCTTTTGGATTGATAGCCAGAGAACGAGCCGTTTTGATCAATAAAGATGAGCTCTCCAACATCGTTTTTGCAGAAACTAGAATTGGTTCCTGTGCTCGTGATCCCTGTGTACAAGAACACAAAGAGCATTTAAATAATTATTTGAGTTCATCCGCACTTTCTGCTCCTAAAAATCCATTTAATTAACAGTATTAAAATGGCATTATCATTTCTTGTCCCATACTATTATATTCACGGATAGACAACACTGAAATAGTACTAAAAATCGCAGCCCAACCACTGCCTCTATAACGCACTCAAGAACAGTCGTCAAGTTTAGAAAGGCACCATCCACTGAGAAACAGGAGAAAACAATGGTACTGTCTAATTGTAGATTATGGAGATACCATCGAAAAGTTATTTGTCAGAAAACTTGCAATCTCCAACAAAAACTCTAACTGGGTCATCGTCTCCATACTTATTTTATGGCTGGTCACCTGGCAAATGCAGATGCCCTAGGCCTGGAGGACAGGCTTACATTTGGTGTCGCTTACAGCCCCAAAACTTTAAGAGCACAACAATTCCAGCATCATCTGGTATTGCCAGCTGGAATGAAGGCTTCCAAAAGCAGGAAGGAGCAGCTGGACAGACAGTAACAATACATGACCTCTACTTTGAAGCTTTTATGAAGCTTGAAAGATTTATCCCACCCCACCCAAAACCCCCAAACTGCACTAGTTAGTTTAAATACTATTCTATTGTAGTTACAAGGATTGAGGATGGACAACTTGGGGAAAAAAGTACAGAAGGCCCACAGGAAGCTGTTCTTCGCAGAAAACCTGCTTCTTGTCATCATGACCACATCATTTTCGATGGGAAAAAACCCAGCAATGTCCCTTCAGTCCTTTCCAGAACTAATCAGGTTCCATTTGTTGAAGCTGCTTTTGAGGGAAAAAGGGATATTTATTACTTTCTCACATGGAGGAACTCAGCTAACAAGACATATGAGTCACCTGTACTGCATCCCTTTACTCAGAGGACTGGCAGTGCTTACTGTAGCCTGTTTTTACCCGACTGGTACAAAATTCAAGCTCAGAGGTGAAGTGACAGACAGCAGAAGGCCCTGCGAACACCCAGGAACACAGGGAGATGCTTCAGGGTCAGCGCTGCACACTCGCTTCCTCTCTCCTGACACGCAATTAACTCAACATTTCCAACTTTCTGAGGGTGGTGGTGCAACATCCAGCCTTACCTCTGTGCTGATCTGTGCTGGGATGCTGACAAATTCTGGATTTGAAGCAAATGCTGTCAGATTTTCCACCGCCTCTATCAAAGGTGCAGTAGCGATTCTGCACTTGTTGCGGTTTTCTTCAGAGAAATCACCATCCAAGGCCTGGAAATTAAATCAAGGTTGACTTCTGTCTGAATGGGTGTCTTTGCAAAATTGAAATACAATAGTTTAATTCTTCAAGGTTTAAAACTGTTATGTGTTTATGACATTTGAAAGTTCCTCCATAAACAAGGCTGATGCAAAGAATGTGTTAAGCTTGTGTTTCTTTCCTTGGCTGGTTATTGTCCCTAAACTTAAGACCGCTGCTTGGCCTCACAAGGCTAAATAAGGGGTTTCTATCATTGCACTCTGATGACTCATAAATTGTGTCTCGGCACCTCATGCTCCAAAGAGTGGAAGTGGCTAACAAGATGGTTCTTTCCTATAGACAGATTTAAAAAACAAAACAAAACACACCAAATTAAGCAAGCCAATAATTTATTGCCAATAATTGCCAATAAGCAAGCCAATAATTTTCATGAGTCAGCTGATCCCTTTCATATTCTCATAGGAAAGATTCCAATATGAAGGACCTTCTGTGTAACGTAAGGAACCTTCCAGTCCTAAGAGCACAATTATTATAAAAGCTTTCAGTAGCAGATCAGCTAATGTCTTCCAGAAGGGTTTAGAATCTCTACAGCTTAACACGCATTATTTCTGCTTGCATGAGGAAAAACTACCTCCTGCCAAATTGCAGGCAGGTATCTGGAAAAGATTACTATTAACAGCAGACTACTAAACTGCAGGAACATAAATGGCTTCTGTTTATTTCCCAGTATTATTTTTTATTTATTTTTTCCCTTTTAAATATGGTAAAGCTGTCAGAAACCTCTGGATATTGAGCAACGTAACACCATTAAAAACCTTCACATTCAGTTGTTTGCAAATTATTCTTATGGTGCAAGCTCATTAAATACATCAACACAGAGGTGTCTCTCACCGGATGGACCAGCTGCCTCTCCTAATACTAATAAATATTGCCCAGTTCTTTCCCTCTTGATTATGGCACAGTTATACCACTGAATATGTTCCCCCAGTTCAGGTCTTCAAAAGAGTAATTAATGATTTCTTACAACCATACATATCACAGAAGGTAAAAAGATATTTTTAACTGTTCAGATTCTGTGTCAATAGAAAAAAAAAACCAGACAAAAAACCCCCAGCAAACCCACAGAGGACGAAGGAAGCACCATTGAGCAGCGTTTGTACCTTGATAGTTTTAACCAGGTTAGCAGTGCTGTTCGCAACTTCCTTGGCAGACTGCACAAAGTGTCTCTTGGCAACAGGATTTGCCGTCTTTGATGAAGCAATGCGACAAGCGTTGCACAAAGCCGAAGTATGTTTGGCCACAATCGTGGCAGCTGATAATACCTGCAAAAACAGACGGCAAAAAACTGTCAAGCAGGGCGTCACAGGAGCATGACCATTACTCCAGCTGGGCAAAGTCGCCGTTTGAAGCCATGCAAAGTTTCAAACCGAATCTCCTTTGCTTGGTCAAAAATAAAGCCAAGTCACGCGTCCTAACACCGACGGGCTCCTTGCAGTCCTCAGGAATCACCTGTGATGGGCTGCTTGCTGGATCTACCAAATTCTGGCAAGCCATCTGGATTGCTTGATTGGCTCTGGCAAATTGAATGGGGTCAACAAGACCCTGCTGGCCAGCCTGACTGTTTGGATCCGAGATGCCAACCAGGTAAGCAGCCTAGAAATGGGAAAAGGAAGAAAACAATCCTAAGAAACAATTCGAAATCTGTCTTGGTTCTTTGATAAGCTTGCAAATGTGACATAGCACATGGGGGTCAGAGATTATCCAGAAATCACACTGTGAAGTACTATTACCACTTTTTTTAGTAGTAAATGCCCAGAATCCTCTGAAACCAAGAAAAATTACCTTTACACTTGTGAAATTTATTTAGGCAAAACAAAACTGTCCATTGTTTAAGTAGGTGGTACCCCTGGAAACACTTTTCACTTGCATAGCCCATGGAAACAGCTTTAGGGGTCACACACATCAGAGAATTATTTACGGGATTAGCCACAGCTGGCGGCGCTGAGGGCTTTCACCAAGCCCCAGCAGAAATCCAACTCACAGCAAACGCACTGCTGCGGAGCGTAGGGCCCAGCAAGCCTGCAGCTGCCGGTCTCACCGCAGCTCAAGATGTCCGATGGCCAAACTTTCTTTTTCAATTAAATAAAAGTTTCATGCCTCTCCACAATGAGGAACTGTCGAGACCGTATCTGAAGATTTCCGGATGAATTTCTATTGCACATACAATTATCTGTCACCTTGATGTGCCAGTAAGGCAACGCAGGGTTAGATGTGGAGGAGATTAAGTCCATACTGAGACATTCCGTACTTGGGGAAATCAAGAAGTGGTTTCCAGATGCAGAGCATGACCTCCCCAGCCAAATCCTTCACTGAAGAGGCTGGATCAGCTTACAGGAATTCAAGTCGCTCAGTTATCAGATCAGTAAAGCCACAGTGACCGGTTCCAGACTAATTTTTTGTAGTAGCTGAAGAATTTTGGTTATTCAGAAAGTATCTGAACAGCTGAAACAGGTTGCTTATTATTTCAAAAGTCTGAAATTAGTAGTGCTCCTTATGAATTTTTACAAACTAAATCAAATTTGATTAATTCATTTTAACTGCAGCTGGGGTTTGTGCATTTCTCTAGGATGTAATAGTTCAGAGCTTGAGCTGCAAACATTATGCAGCTTTGACATTTGCTTTATCCTCAGAAAGTTTCCTTCTTGATGCCATTTCTCTTCCACATAAAAACATGCCTGTTAAGTGCACTCTGCTGCTTCTGCAATGTACAGCAGCGTACGCACAATGTCTGTGGACCTACACAGGGCACGCCACCTAGTACAAGGTCATAGTTTGTTTGGCCACAAAGAAGCGAATCTCAGATATACCCACCCACATGAGCTTGCTAAAAACCCCAAACCACATACTTGCTTTACAGACTTCAGTAGCTTACCTGAGCTGCTGCCTCTGTGAGGCCACAGAGAGCCTTGGATGCAACTCCAACACATTCTCCAAAGACTAAAAGATCCCCAGTTTTTGCATTCTGGGAAATGCCCGCCATTGATTCTCCAAGACCCTCAGAAATTAAAAAACAAAGTTACCTTCCCAATATGCTTCTGGGCCAATCAAAGGCAAGTAATTCCTGGCCTTGAGCCAGTTCTAGCCCACAAACCTCTTTGACTTGGCTTTCAGAAATTTTAGCTAATGACTTCACTGAACTGGGCACATTCCTCTGTGCGGTGTAAGGGGTAAGGCATGCAGATCAACGCTGGATTGACAGTGACAAACATATACACTACTATAGTGCAAATGACTATGAGGATACAGAATTAATGCTCATTATTTTTGCTATCATCCACGAGTCATCACAGCTAGCCTGCCGCTACGTGCATTTCACGGATGGCAGAACATGAGAACCAGTCCCGCAGCTGCTGTGGAGACATCCCGGATCATCTCTGCCCCCAAACTCACTGAAACTCAGTGGAAATAAAACTGCACCTACTCTGCTGGAACCAGCTGAATGTCAGAGTACACACTAATTCCCACACTGTCTCCCACTGAACTGAGTTTATTTGCTTTAAAAATTCAGCATCAGGTGTGACTGCAGTAGAGCATTAGATGCAAGGTGACATGCACATCCATTAAGCGGTTTTTCTTTCAGAGGAGGAAGGATCTGAGACAATTCCAACACATCAAATAGTAAGGACACCAAAAGCAAAGCTTCAAAGAAAGACGTATAGCACAGTATGTTTAAAAATAACTTGAGAGACTTCACACAGATTTTCTGATGTGCTGGAATATCTGGGTTGCTCAGACATTTCTCTAAACTGTTTTGCACCCGTATTTCACGGCCAAGCCTCCCATTTATGCTTTGGGCCGTTCTAACATAGCTGCAGTCAAAATATACCGCAGAAGTATGTATGACATGCTGTCTAGCACTGGGGAGAAAAGGAGAGAGGGGGAAACTTTAGCAGTATTGCATACCAGCCACTTAATTAAAAATTTCTTACTGAGGCAATATGTCTTCTAAGTGACCAAGAACCGAAGTACCTGTAAGGGACCCATCTCAGGCTGAGTTTTATCAAGGAATGCAGTGTACATTTGAGCCATAAACACTGTACTGCGTTTCTAACATGTTTGATACGCATGTGGAAACTTCCAATAATCAAAATGCACTTTACAATTGGCACAGAAGCGAGAAAAGGGAATTACCTTTGAGTTTTCCATTACACCCTCAATACAATCAAAATATGAGAGATCGCTCACAGGTTCATTTGGGTTATCCAGCATTCCCTTAACTGTCTGAAATAATAAAAGAAACTCTGATTATTGATGGAGCCTGAAACAGTGAGCTGAGAAGAACACAGACCATCACAACTATCCTGCTCATACCAGTGTAACCTTACAACTGTTTCCAGCAAGCAAACAAAACTACACACTCACTGAGGGCTCGTGTACAGCTGAGCGTGCTACACGTTAAATGCTACCCTACGTCAACTGACCTGTAGTAACCACACATTTGTGCGCTATGAATCTGCTGGAATTATAGGCTACTGCGTTTATCTTGTGTTTGTGGTGAGTGATCTATGGTCAGTTAGCAAAGCTTGGCTGACACGAGCTAATCTGGTTTTCTGTCAGTTGTCAAGAGTCTAATATGCGTTTTCAGTACTGTTTTAATTTTCATAAACAGAATTACAAAAGTGACAGAAAAACCAGCTACCATTTGTTGAGTACTGTCTAGAGACACAAAGGGTTGCCAAACTAAATGCAAGTCAGCCACCTGCCTGCCTCTTACTACTGCCAACAGATTCCACCAACACACAAAACTACAAATACCAGGGAGGTTTAATTTCCTTTACTGTGGTGGTTCTGATTCCTGGAAACAACAACGTGAAAGTCAGTCACATATTCCTTGAGAAGAACCAATGCATTTATATAACGAAACTTGTAAAAGGCTGTAAAATGCAGCAGACTAATTCTTTTATACGTAAAATATCTGCAATACACCTTTTCCCAAGTATTTTTTTTTTTATTTTCTGCCAAATACCAGGCAGAAAGGACTTTTAATCTTTCTGATGAAAGTGAAATCAGTAAGTATAGAAAGGTAGTATCTAACTTCTGTACCTGACGTTTGCTTTCCACCTGAAGGAAATCTAGGCATGATTTAAAACCCTTAGACTTTTCTCGTAATGGAACTCCTAACATTAGCATACAGCTACAATATTTTTAACAGCTCAGCTATTACTTTTTAAAAGCTATAGTCTAACTGAAAGCCCTATAGCAATTAAGCTGTGAGAACAAGGTGATGCGAAGAAGTTGTCATATCTAGAAAACAGTTTCCAGCTGCCCCTCATCTCCTTCTCAGTTCTCACAGACTACTGCAGCAACTCTTCACTGTTGTGCTCCATCTGTATGTCCCAATTTGTAAAGCAAACAGTGTTCCTGCAGCGCCTGCACTGCTACGGAGACAGAAGCCCTCAGAATGTAAGGAAACAGAAGAGCAAAATACAAGCCAGCACAAACTTCTTACTGACATATATTTGCTATTACTCTACCACCTTCATTAATCCTTTCAGCTGAAATTCTGGGCAAGTTTGGCCGCCTCACTGGAGGTCAGACAGTAAGGTCCTCTCGAAGCACAGTTTTCCAGCCTCCAGGGAAGACTGCAGAGCATACTGACAGTCTATCAAATCCAAGCTGAGACACACTTTTTCTGCAGAACCAATACTTAGTACTTTTCAGAAGCCTTGGGAAGACTAGAAAGGGTAGGCAATGAATTGACGAAATGAAGGGAAGAGGTAACAAGTTAATCATTGTAAAGAGAAACTGAAAGTTAAGACTGCTTTCCCACCAGAATGATCGGGTCACTTTGATGTGAACCTCCAGTCTGGTGTCAAGCCTATGTTTTGCCTCCGTTTCCCTTTTCTGAGAAATGAATCTAATTCCATACAGCCAGGCTTTTCTCACTAACTGTCCCTCTCAGGCAAGCATATCCTGAAGTTTAAGATGCTGCAGATCCTCCTTCTGCCCTTCCCAGGCTGTGTTCACAAGCCATGCAAGCCATGTCTGGGCACAGAACCCTCTGCACTAACTTCTTAAGGCTCTTCTGCCCTGCCTTTCTCCCCAGAGCTCTCAGCGTTCTGCGGCTCATCAGCTGGGCATTCCCATCTTTCACATCCCACTCTCCTCCAGATCTCTCCCCATTATCTTTCAGGAAATCCAGAAGTGGCGCTTCGGTCCCCTGCTCACTCCACCCCTGTACTCTGCAGTGGTTTCACGCACCCATTACATTACCGCCCCATTTCCAGTTTTCTCTACTATTTGGACCTGCTGCTGCTGCTGTTAACCAGGGCGAGAACACTTCTAAGCTCAAGAAGCTAAGAATTCGGAAATACAAAGCAGCTCCTAGGCAAACTCCTAGCAATATTTTGGGATGACGACTGTGGACTTGCCTATTAAAAAAGCTCATGATATCCAGGAAAGCACTGCAATGATGTTTTTATCCTTTTGATACTGAGCGGCAGAAATAAAAAGCTCGAAGGTGTTTTACGCTCCCTGCACAGGTCAGTCATCCCTTGATGCTCTGACCATGACAACAAACATTTAGTTTAATTAAGAAGAGGCCATTTCCTACTATTGTGCACAGCTGTGTCTGTGGTCAGGGCACAACCTCAGAATTAGGTCTTTCACCTGACCTGCTACCCAGTGTTTGGCCAGCCAAGCATTTCACTCATGAACAAGAACATACCTTGCAAAACCCTGTATTGACACACATGTCATATCAGCTTGGCTGTGACAAAGCAGATATAAGGCATGAAAAATCTACGTTAAGAAATGGCAGGGTAAAAGATAGTGAATGTCATCCTAAAGTGGGATGTCAGTAATAACACTCTATAAGCAGAAAAATCAAGATACAGGTGGGAATATCCATCCTGTCATGACTCTTCCTTAATTCACAGTAAGTACGAATAATAAAGAATAAACTGTATCTTTTGGAGGGCAGGGAAGAGGAGATGGGGACAGGGCAGCAAATTTAATTCTGGCCAAAACTACAAGATGTTCACAGAGGTTCTAGGCTTACATTGTATGCAACTAAAACCCTTGCCAGAGATATCAAGGGAGAAGACAGTGACAGAAGCTAATTGGACAAAACCCCCAAAGGAAACAAACATTTGGGGCCCATTTTTATTCGTAAGAACTTTTGAAATGCAGTAATACCTCTAGTTCTCTGAGTGCATTATCACATTCCTTCTGCCCGGGAGCTTGCTGGGTGCACAGCGTGATGAGCTGGTTTATACTCTCAGTCACAGCTCTAGGAAGAGTGGAGGAAAAAAAAAAGGTATATTTAAAAGTGAAACTATTCCTTTTATTAAAACTTTTGTTTCATTAACCACACACTGTGTAAAGACTTAAAACTTTGATGTTCTACTACATGTTTTCTTTTCAGTGTTTGGGGATTAACTGTATGTTACACAGTTCAGCTCTGTTTATCTCTTCTTTAACAAGCTTCATGGGAGCAAAACCATTCCTGTTAAAGCATTTGATAGTGATCCACTCCCGAAAAGTCTACCCTTTCAGTGCAAACAACTGAGAAGCTAGTCCAGAAGAAACAGAAGCTTCACCTCACAGCAACAAGTGTATTGGCACCTGTGGCGAGGCTGTGGCTGCAGGGGTGGCCCAGCTGGCTCCAGGGGTGGCCCAGCAGACCCGCTGTGGGACACAGCTGAGCCCAGCAGCTGAGCTGGGGGCACCTCTGGGAAAACAACCCTAGGAAAGGCTGCAGCACCACACGGCAGCGGGCCAAGGCCAACCTGCTACTAGTACAGTGACGTAACTTGGTTGCTAGAAGGTATTTTAGCGCTTCTCTAGGTCTGAGATTGACTGAATCATTTCTCAACTAGCGCAGCAGAAGTCTTAAAAGACACAGAAACAAGTGCCTAGTAAGTCAAAACATTTTTAAATGTAAAGTAGTATTATATACCGTTTGCTAGCGGTCTTGTGTCTAGTCTGGCATACTGTATTACACACCCCCACGCATATACTCCTGCTATATATTTCTACAGTCTGTTATCGAGTTGATTTTTTTCCTCATTAACTAATCACTGATATTCTCTGAGTCAATGTGCATCAGCTCCCTTAGGTTTAGATCCACAGAGAACAAGACATTTTTGCATTACGTTTCTATGGGACTTCACAGTCCTGGTGCACGCAAACGCAGGCTGGCAGATCCAGCCACTATTCGTGACTGATATAGTCACTACTCGTGCTCTGACATTATGCAAAATTCATTATAACTACATTCATTTTAGACTAAATGGCTAACTACCCAGGAAAGTAGCTTCTAGAAGAAGAGGCTTTGCAGGAGAAAAAAGTCTGCTGTTCACTGTTATTAATCAAAGATAATTTTTCTATAGCTAGGCATGTTGTCACCAATTTGCAAAACTTTAGCTTGTATGGTGACATTACAGCAGAACGAAGGTTTTTGTGTTGTTTCTCACGGCAAATTAGAAACTGAGTGAAATTGGAGTGCATGGAGAATGTGCTTTCCTCTGGCCTTGAAAGCTCTGCACAGCATTTGGATTATTTTCTCTTTAAGAAAACTGGCACTTCCTAACATGATTGGTACTACCAATAACATGGTTGCCTAGATGGACGGTATTGTACTGTTACAAAAGGCAACAGAATGTGCTTATTACATATTATTACACATACACCAGGTTTTGTGTTTAGTTCCAGGGCAAAAAGAATAGAAACTAGTAGTATTTGTTTAACTAAGATTCCTACCCTTTTCAGGAGCATTGGTGTCACTGTGGAGCCATTTTCCCCAACTTCCTCTGCCTTCTAGGACTGTCACATATGTACGTCTTGTGTCCTGTCTGGCATACTGTATTATACACATGGAGTCCTGCTATATATTTACGTAGTCTGTTATCAAGTTGGGTTTTTTCTTTAACTAATCCTTGATGTTCTCCGACTCAATGTGTGGGTGTATGTACAAGTATTTTTACAATTATTATCTAACTCTGAAAAAGAACACACACGGCTTCACCAACATAACGTCAATGCAAACGATGGGCTCTCCACCTCCTGAACGGCAGTGACTTCTATGCATCAGAAAAATGTGGCACACAGACATATGAAGAGATGGCAAAAATAGAAGTTTAATAGAAGTTTAATTTAATTAATTCCCAGAGAAACTTCAGGCAAAAAATACCTTGTCTGCTGTTGATTTTAATCTAAGTGAGCACTTGGAGAATATCAGTGATTAAAGATAAACCTCCAAACCTGATAATAGATTAGAATTGTCAGCTTTGTAAAGAATGCAGTGAGGTCTCACAAATATCATCGCTACACAGCGAGTACTTGTATCTGGGAATACACCCGATGTACAAGCATTACTTTTAAAACTATTTGGAAGCAGAACCAGGTAGGCGGCCCCTCAAACATCAACCCCAGAGTGGAAGAGGGCTAGGGCTCTAAAAGCCACATTTGTTTTCATCAAATACAGCATATGAACACTTGCATCCTTCCTGCAGGGAACTCAGCCACTGCTGCAGTCCTATGAGTCGGTCAGAGCAAATCAAGAAAAATGCTCCCCAAGGAGGCCAAAGGTACTGAAAAGTTGGAGTGTCTATTATAGCTGGAACAAAGGGGGAAGAAAGGAAAGAAAATACAAGAAGATTAATTGCAGAACTGTGGAAGATGAAAGAAAAATGAGAAGATAAGCCACCCTATGTAGGGGAAGCAAGGGACGCTGTGACTTTTTTTATTTTCATGAGAACAGAGAAAGTAAAAATACTTGACCCTGACCATATGATAGGAGGGAAAGAGAACAGAGCCCTGGCAAGCTTGTCACGAGCAGCCACGGAGGATTCGAGAAGGGAAATTTCCTTAGCACTCTTCATGGTAATCTGATGTCTATGTAAAGTCATGTAGACACACATACACATGCCAACAGCATGGCAAAATCGAATGTCTAGAGGCTCTACATGGCTTGTCTCCCTTGGTTTATTACAAGTTTCTACAGAGGGAAGACCAGCCTGGCAGAAACTAACACCTAACTGGGCTTCACTGGGGACACTTAACTTCCTCAGCAGGCCGACCGGGAATGCTCCAAGCCTAAAGCAGAAACCTGCAGCAGCCTGATGCTGCGGCAATAACACCAGCTCATGCAACTTCTTCACTTTTAACCAGTGCGCCTGGGTTACCTATTATTTTCCTAGAAGCTACTTATTTCTGGGGAGACAAGATGATGTCAGAATACGTTTCTTATTTTTTTAAACAAATATGACAAAGAAAAGTAGCATAACTGCTTTAAGAAATCCTTTATTAAAGGACTGGATTTAATTTAAAAAAAAAAAGTTATTGCTATTAGAAAGGGATGATTCCAAGGTCCAGGACAAACACCAACTAAATTATCCCCAAGCAAGTAACAGTCTCCACTTACTCACTTCCTCTCTAGGCTAATCTTTGTGGGTGCAAACATTTCGTAAGACAATATTATAAGTCACATCCACACAATCTAAGATGTTCACCCAGTTTAATGTAGACATTTCTAGGTGTGACGTCTATCCTTCCGCAGTCCCCCTTCCAGTTTGATATTTGAACATTCCATTTACAAACTTAGATAACAGAATAACAAGTTAATTAGAGTGAAAAAATTGTGAAAAAGATCTGACAAAGCGAAGGAGAAACAATTACTCAGTCAAACACTGAAATGCAGTGTTATTTTTCGCATAAACACAGAGCACCTGTGACTGAGAATCAGCATCCACAAGATGAAATTCAGGGCACGGCTGAGTCCTTGAAGTAAGGGTATCTTCCACCAAGTAAACACAGCATCTAACCCCTTCCAGCGTTCTTGACCACACACACATACACACTGTTAGTGACAGGCAGCCACAACATGATCTTTAAGCACATTCTACGGAAGAACATTATTCAGTGTCTTTTCTTTGCCAGGGATGGAGAGGCTTACTGTTATCTACTGCCTTGTCAGAACACATATGGTAAAAAAACCCCAAAACTGTACGTAAAACATACTAGTTCACTTAAAAAAACAGGCCAACTCTTCAACTCTGGTTTTTACTTCCACCAAGGGTAACAAGTTATGTCAGTTAAGGAATTACTCCAAAATAAGCAGTTTTCCTCCAGCCTACTTTAATTTAAATAGAACTGCAGTTTCCAACCACTCAGCCGTCAACAGCAGAAGGATATATGAACACATTTTAAACATCACAGAGAAAGGCAAGTATCTTAGGAAAACCTAAAGCGAGCAACACATCCTTACCTTGCTGCTGCTGCTAAGAGATTCTTGGCATTAGGAGCTCCAGGATCAACAGAGAGAGACTTGGCAGCTAGTAACAGCTTGCTGGAAGCCATAGAGATGCTCTTGAGGTTACCTATTACTTGAATCTGGTCCTCTTTAGTCTGGAAAGCCACAGCAGCATAACATTAAGTGCAGAGCTTGCGATAAAGAGAGTGTGCTAAAACCACACTTGGAAACACACTGTGTTTATCCACCTGAAACCACTGACACACAGGGCACCACAGCCTGGAGAAGGACATGGACCAGAGCCTCTGCTCATCCAGACAGGTGCCTCTAGCTTCACTTACATAACAGAAAAAGAAACCCATATGACAAATAGCTCGGTTTCTAACAATGGCAGTACTCACAAATGAGCAACGGAGAAACTTTACTACTTGTTGAACAATGCTTTTGTTGTCAAGACTCTCATGCGTCTCTGCCTGGCACAACTGATCCACATTATTCAGTCTGTGTACACACTGTATTCTAGCATCCTCTGTGTAACCCACTGGCTCTCCAGCATCCAACTGGTATTACTCACACAGAGAGATCCCTCCAGAAGGTTCTCTATCCCAAGAAGATACATTTCTATAAGGCTGCTTTGATAAACATTCTGACTTGGATGTTCTATTAACTTTGAAGCCATTGCTTGAAAGGAAAAACCTAAGTACACATAAATGACAGGGAACTCCTGCATCACCACAGCAAATAGCTGAGGCTACTTTTTTTTTCTGTCAGTGATCAGTAGAAGTGAATCCATTCTAACAGTCTGTTCAGGGTTTTACGTACAAAGGTTGCACACTACTCAGCTGATGTGAATAGCTTTTACGTTCTGCTTCCTCTGTACCCCAACATTTTACTGGGCATCCAGAATACCTGATATTCCTTCTGATCAGGCCAAATAACTAGACACAAACAGAAGGGCATTCTCTTTTGAAAGATCAGCAATTAATAATTAAGGTTATATTATAATATATTATTATAATAACCATATAATAAGGTTAATAATAACCAATGATGATAAGGTGCTTATCATCCCCTCTGTCAGGATAAGCAAATCTCCAAGGGCCACAAGGTCAGCAGCAGCTGAAATTCTCTTTTCAAGTAGCTATTTGTAGCATAATTTCGACCTTTACCTTCACTGAATTGCCTCAGACAAAACATTCTAAGTCAATGAGGCCCACGGCTAAAAAGATAGTAAGGTACATAACTCCTGCTCAGTTTCAAAGAATCAGCTGATATTTAGTGCCTAACTCACTTCATGCATCTGGAACCCGAATGATTAAATTTTGATGGAGAATAATCAGCAGTCATTGTTCAATCTTCTCTACTTGGCTATATCTTGCAAAGCATCTGGTCTATGGAGACACTTCATAAATGACTTCAGAAGACTTGCACGCTCAAGGTTTTCTGGCAATCACTTCTTAGGTTTGCACGTTCCTCCTACTAACTAGGGCAAAACAGTCTGCAGATTCTTTTTTCTGCAGGTCCTCCTAGCTCTCCTGGTACATGATCCTTTTTTATGTGCTGACATTTGTTATGCTAGATCACCTCCAAATGACCAATTAGTGTAATTCAGGACACCTAAACCCAGTAAGGTAAAATGAAGATGTCTCCAATTTCAAGTGAGTACCTAGACAACTAGGAATAAGCCAGGTAATATGTGACAGCATTCCTGATTGTTACAGAGTTCATCAGAACAGAACTCTGCCAGATTTTAAATCACTAAACAGAAGTCTAAGTGCTTGCTGTCAGATCCATGGCATTTTAGCCAGCCCTTCTCAAATGCTTGCTCTGCTCTGTAGCAAGTCCACAGCAGCACACACCACAGAGCAGTATCAATGAATCTTTTCCTCCCTCTACTTAAAGCACTTGAAAATTAGCAAGGGAAGTTGCTAAAATTTGCACAGTGTTCACATAAATTATGCTCCATGGTAGTTCTACCGAAATAAAACCCTTTCCATAAGCTTTGAAGTGTTCAGCACACCTTTGTACCTTCAGATACACAGCTCAAGTCAGTGAACAGCCCAAACTAGACAGAGGAGTACAAAGTCATTTTTCTGTCTGGGTACAGGAACAAATACCAGTATCCTGCATAAAATGCAAATGCTGAGTTGACTTTACTCCAGATAACCAGTTATGGAAGACTGCTTCATAACAAATACCACCCGTCATATTCGGATAGGTTCACACTAGCACATCGTACCGCACTACAAGAAAACCAAGATACTGCACTGCAAGATACTGCGCCCAAGATAATCCTTGGTCCCAATTAGCAAGATAAAGAACTTACTTGTGCTTGGCCAGCCATTTCAATACCAGCATCAAGAAATTCATCAAAATCATCACTGAATTTTCCAGAGGCTGCAGCCAGTTCCCCACTTTGGCCCCGTGTTGCATGGACGACTTCTCCTGCTGACTGATTCAGGTCTGCTGCTGCCTGATTCAGCTCACTCTGAGCTTCTTGAAATGACTTAGAACTTGGAGGTAGCTGTAAGAGACCAAGCACCGCGTTTTATCATCTGTCACGTCACACCAGCCCTTCATGACTGGAAGGTTCAACACAATTCAGTAGTGAGCTTTACATACCAGCTAGAATGGAGTACTGCAACCGGGCTGCTAGTGATCTGGTTCTGAATGCAGAATAGTCCAACTACAGGACAGTTATCAACCAGAAATCTATACAACCACCTTAGTCCTGCTGTCTCTTTCAAGGGACCTACAAGCACATAAGCCTTTCAAGGGGCAGAGATGACGATCGCTGTTTTATGGTTCAACTACAAAATTTGAAGAGACGAACTAAGCGGCAAAGTTGGAGAATTTTGGTCTCCAAGTCATCAGTCACTTCCACAAACAAGCTTTCCAGAGTGCCACACAAGTACCGGCAGCTCTTCATGATGACTCTAAACTCCTGATGTGGTTTTACCAAAAGGCATTGCATAAACATATCAAAATACAATTCCTCCTTCATTCACAGGGTAGCAGGATCACTGGTAGGTACAGCCCCCCCCCCCCCATTCAAATCATATAGCTGCCCAGCAAATTACCAGTGCATGAAGGGTGTTTGGTTTTGACATGGATGCAGTTAAACAGAAATAAAACAACTCTTCTCCTTACACAAAATGACCATAGATGCACCGAACTTTGACTGACCACACTGCTCCTTAAACTGATCAATTTAGGTGGGAGATGGATTATAATTTCCTAAGTTGCATATTCTTCAAAATGTTACATCACAGTTGGCATTTTCAAAACAACAAACCAATGGTGATGTATGACAACAACTTTAATATTGCCTTCACCAGCCACAGCCACATCTCACCTTTCCCATAAACCAGAAGACCAGCATTTCAGCTAAAGTAGCCACTACTTACAGTTGCATAAACTTACAGAAACTTGTATGAACTATACCTACGGCACATTTACTAAATGATCATTTGTTACATGGGGAACCCAGATGGGCTTTTCAGTTCTCTAAAATTTATTTCTATGTTAAAAGACATCTTACCGAATCAACGAGGAGCTTCTTGCTAGATTCCCCAATACTCTTCAAGGCCACATCCACATCCTTTTGTCCAGGCAGACAATTCACGCAGTTATTCAAGGAGTGAGACACTGCTTTTGCCACCTGCAACACATAAGTAAACACATCCACACAGAGAAAGGCTTCAGCGGTCATTCAGCGGAGGCACATTCTATAGCCAGCGTTTCCTACATTCCGATTCTAACAGGACCCTTTTTGAGGCTTGCAACTTTCTTGCTTTGCTCACCTGCAGTCTGGCAGTAATTATTTATGCTCAGCCCTCTGACAGGATCATGTTGGCAGGGCAGCTCCACAGCTGCACCTGGCACCTGGGGTAAATGCTGCAGCACTGCAGGTAAGGGAATGCCCCTGGAGTTAACCATATACTAATCACAGAAACCCTTTGCATGCTACTTTTTCCAAAGTCCTGAGTAAAACAAATATCTCCTTTTAAGAAATTACTTAAAATACAGGCCAATTACAGAACTTTTCGAACCAGTAAAAAAGGTGCCTATTACTCCCTAAAGTCTTCACAGGCAGTGGTGCCATGTGTAGAGAAGACGCATTCACTCTGTGAATGTAACCTGAATACAGGTCCTTCACCTGAGAATGAGCATTTTAACAGCTGTTTCATTTTTGCAATCAAGTAGCCTACTCAAATGTTGTTAACTGCATCTTTGTATAAGTTTATTTTTCTAAAAGATGCCTAAAATATCGTACTTCGCACCATCTGCACGGCTTAACATAAGTGTGATGTTACTACCTGAGAGCTGCTGGAAGGAACAGAAAGCTGACACTCCTTGCAGCCTTATTTTCTGTTCTTCTCTCTCATTACTGAATGCTGTGTTCTAAGTAATTTCACTGGGTGTTTGACAATTCATGTAGCTGCTCAAGTCCCAACTTACCTGGGCTAATCTCTGCTGACTGTCTGCATCCCCTGGTGCAGCCAGGGCCTGCTTTGCCTCCTGAATAAGCATAGCAGAGCCTTCCATGACATCCCTTGCTGAATCCAACATGGCATGTGCTGCCACAGGGTCGGTAGTAGATGCTGCAACCCCTCGTGCTGCCTGAGCCAAAGTCTTCAAAGCCTGAGCAGTTTCTCTGGCTGCCACTCCTATGTTCAGATTTAATCAAGGACTCTATTAGTACCCTTAAAGATGATCTTTGTATTTTATAACAGATGAATTCACAGGTAATGATCCCATTGCAAAACAACATTGCAAATTCAGTTTTAAAGGAAGTCTTCAAAGACAAGCACATTTGAAATATACAGCATCTTTTGCCTAGAGAAATGCCTGTAGGGCAGCCATAAAGCAAAAATTGTACCCCAAAAAACACATTCCAGGCACAGCTCTACATCAGTGACTAAACCTTAGTGAAGCACTGAAAAAGAAGAAAATCTAAAACCTGAAAATGAGGAAAACCTCATACTCTAACCTATGGGGGAAAGTGATTGTCTGCATGAACGGTGTACATGACTTAGAGCCACAGCATCTCTGCCACTTCTGAAAACGCAACTTTGGTTTTTTTAGAGAGCAAACAGAGAAACAGTAAGTTCGAGCAATTAAAAGCATAAAGAGAGATCATTAAGGATGATACAACTTGATATAACCTAACGTCACTTTTGAGTACAAGTACAAACTGAATGAAGTCACAAAGAGGAAGGACATCACGAAATTAGTTTCTGGCCAACGTTATAAGACATTCATCAGCTCTAGCACCAAGGCATACGACTGTATGAATAATGGTCCCACATTCTTCTATTTTGGGAATTTAATTCAGCCCTTAATGAAAACCAATATAAAATAGTCTTCTAAAAGGCCTTAATTTGCACATAGTCTAGTCAACAACATATGCAATTAATGTAGGTGGCATATTTTGAGTGATAAATCACTACTCCTACCAAAAGAAAGCTACAGCAAAGGTTCACATTTGCTGTACAAGACCTCTTGGTTATCCATATCTAGGCATTAAAAATAATTAGAACATTCTAACATACCTATTGGAAATGTTCACAAAGCTGGTACATCACAACCAAATACAACCCACAAAGTAGCCCTGTTGGCAATTTAACACCAGTGCCTCTTGACATTTTCTCTTCCTATCAACTGAACGTTTTTAAATGCAGAAACTTTAGAAGATAATGAAAAGCAAGTGATATTATATGTCAAACCACAGCCAGGCTAGGCAGAGAAACAGTACTGCCTACGCTGCCGTTATCACTTTTCTATTTGACAAACCACAGATTGCTTTTTACATTCTTAATGTAAAGAAAATTTCAGGGAAAATACCCACACGTTTTGTTCCCTTTATTTAGAATACCAGTAAGCATCTTTTACATTTGACTTAATTTATCACACCACCACTAAACAAAAAGGTCTGATTGTTATGCTTTCAGCTCGGTGCTCCTTTTATCCACTACAGTGACTTTCAGTATAAAATGAAAAGAAACCTACTGTGACAGCTGCAGACAAGAGGGAATTATTAAACAGTAAAAAACTTCTATCACAGAGAAACAGCAGAATGTCATAACACCTGCAAACACTTGGTGGTTGCTTGAGCACACCACAGTTAACAGCATAACAAGACAGTATGAGATAGGAAATAGTTACATGAACTTTGGAAAGGAACTCATTGCTTTGTAGGATTTCCCAACCAAACAGCTCTTACAGCCTGATGTTAAGAGAGCTACTAGATTGAGTTATTCGGTATCGGCTGCAAAGTATTCCTTTGCCAGATACCCAGTGCTAACTTCTGCACAACTATGTGATAGAAATGTGAGCCATCTTCATGCAAGTACACCTGCTTCAAATGAAAGTAACTAAGTTATGTAGCCCTGATGCAATTACATCCAATTACGTGGTAATTGCCATAATGGATTTCATCAGCAATATTTAAAAAAAAACTACAGTAGCATTTGCATCAACAGCTTTTGTTCCTTACAGAAATAAGGAGAGAGAACATTTTACCACCTAAGAGTAAACCTTTTTTCCCTCCTGCAAGGAGCTTTTTCCTTATTAAGGTGTTCCTGGTTTCTAGAAGTATAGGTACAAAAACAAACTGCAGAATCTGTGTGCCCACATTCTCTGTTGGCTTTAACTCAAACTACACAAATGTGATCAATGAGTCAGAAATTACATTATACATGCAAACTGGTAACATTTAGTAAGAGATGCAGTTTTAAACGTCACCAAGCTATCCTGAGTATGTTTGCATCCTGTGCTTCAAAAAATATCCAGACTCTTATAACCTTCTGAAAGGAGACAGCAACATTTCCAGTGGCATTGACCTTTCAATTGCACTACATTTTAGTTCTCTCCTTCACAGAGTTCCAGTGGCGTGTATTTACAAAAACAACAGATGTTTCAATCTACTCTGATTATATACAGACACGCAGCACACTGCAACACTATTCTTCTACGAAGCACATTATTTACACCAGCAATTCCCAGGAAGCTGCCACAATTCACTATCACCAAAAGAACCCCCCCACCCAAAACCAAAAGTAGTAATGGCTTGGTTTAAGTAATCTATAATAAGAAAACCTTCTATCAAGTATTTTACAGAAAGCAGAGGTTTTGCAGACACGTTATGCATAAAACACTACCTGTGTAGTGCTCGTTGCCTTGAGCAGCACAAGTTAACAGCTGGGCCATTGATGAACCGACTGCTTTGGATGTGCTTCCCAGGTCCTGAGTGCATTTCTCAAGCTGTGAAAAATTGCAAAGGACAAAATTCTTTGTTTAAGTTCAACTAAAACATGCTTTTTTTTAAAAGTAATATTAAAAATTTCCTCATTCCACAGAAACCAATCTTGTATCTCAGCTACTGAACACGCACACAGTATCTCTGAAACCTGACTAGCATGTTTTCCCCGTCCATGATGAAATAAATTAACATATTAAGTAACAAAACCAACAAAACTATTTTATAATTAGTAATGGAAATCATTACCTTCATCTGAGGAGAAGGGGGATTTTGCCAAATAAAACATTTCACTTTCTAAGCCTACCAGGACTGGTAGCCTTAGAACTATTGAGTTCTCATCTTTGTCGCTATTGAAAAGAAATTATTTGCGACAAGAAATGAGTGAAACATTGCTGCTGCTAATTTGTACAATAGAGACAGAGTCCCTACAGTCCTATGAGTAATTCTGCTACAGAACATGCTTCTGCTGTAGCAGGAATATATATTCTTTTTAAGCGAATTAGTGCAAAATCCTGTCAGTATCACCATTACCCAAAGCCTCATGACTTGTTTTGACTCTAGTATTTAAATTTTTTTAACAGCTAACTTTGTTTGTTTGTTTTTAAATGAAGAACATCCTTCCTCAATTACAGTTTCTCCTGGCAGAGGTTTTAACTGTCCATCCACAGCTGCCATCTTCGCGTCTTGCAGTTCATTTTTGAGAGTCTGGACTGTATTCAGAGCAGAGTCAATTTCCATCGGGCCACACGCTTCGTGAGCCTATTCAGAGATCAGATCAACAGCACTGTCAGCAGCTGTAAGCCACCACCAGAAAGAGTAAATGCTTCAGATATAACCTCCCCCTCCCAAATTATTGCTCTCATGACTTTAGAGGTCACTGTGGGCACCTTGTTCTACATCACAGCTTCCAAACTCCCGCACAGTATTCCTAGCTTGTGAAGAGAACAACACACAGTTAAGAGACACCAGGGGAAAGAGACACAGCTGGCTTGTGTACACATCACCTTCCCACTGGCCACTCCAGGTACTGAGAAAATAACAGCTGCAGTCCCGATTTCGCTTTCTACAGAGCCTAACCATGCATCGTGACTGAAGTCACAGTGAACCCTCTGATGTGGCAGCCCACAGCCACCAGTACTCGAGCTGGAAACGTTAACATCAGCTCAGGTGTAGCCAGCCTATATGCTACAATCCTGGGTTTGGGCCTCAGTGTACACACACACACAAAAAAAAACCCCAACAAACCCACGCACTTCCCACTGATCTTTTAAACCCATACATCATTTAGAAATCTGTGGTGAAACAGAGATAGCTTCTGCGTCCCTGAATTTTGGAGATGAGCTCTAGTTCACAGTCACAACGCTGCTCACAGAGTGCTGTCCCAGTTTGGCAGGTGCACGGCAGAGCACTCCGCTTTCCCCACTCTACTCCAGGTGTTACAGCAGCTCAGAGCTTTCATCTGCTGCTCAGCAAACACCCTGCTCCCGTCTTTCTTGTAGGGAAAGGGTAGCACAAGCTTTTCAGTTTTCTCATCACTTCTCCCTCCCGTTTCTATCACGACACAGAAGCCACCTGGGAGTCTAAGCAAACTGTGCACAAAAAGCAACACTGAGAAGCGAACAGTGCCGGAGCACGAGCCATTCCCTGGGGGAGACGCAGTGGGTCAAGCAGGACAAGCCTGTGACCACGATCCC
Organism: Falco peregrinus; assembly: GCF_023634155.1. Taxonomy (NCBI): domain Eukaryota; kingdom Metazoa; phylum Chordata; class Aves; order Falconiformes; family Falconidae; genus Falco; species Falco peregrinus. The sequence continues at coordinate 108,479,191 of NC_073721.1, forward strand.
AGCCATCTTGCTTTAGCTGGTTAACGCATTAAAGCATTTACCCACCTTCTGGGAGGCAGTTCGTAGCTCAGCTAAGCTGGTAGCAAGGTTCTTCGCACACTGACTCAGCTGCATTGCTGCTGCTTGATCAGCCACAGTGGGGACTGCAGCTTTAGCAGATGCCACCATTTTACTTCCAGGCTGTTCAAAGAAGAGCAATGAACACAATTGGTTTACCAGCTTATTTTCTTTAAAGGCGACTTAGGATTCAATAAACAAAATGCTTCCTCCATTCACACACTCACGAGGTTTCTACGTTTTCTATAATGACCATTTAATGCACTACCCTGCTCCTTAACCATGCACCTTCTAGATCCCAGCCTTTCATTTGTGTGCTGCACCCTCTCGTAATTCCACATTACAGTGTCCTCTGCAGCAGGACTCGTTTGAGCGTTACTGGTACAACGACTACCTCACTGGTACCAATATCTGTCCGAGGCCTTCGTGTACATGCAGACTACTTTAAAGAATTTAAATGTGTAGTTTCGCCATTCAGCACCCATGTGGTATGAGCAGGTCCAGGTGGCACAGATGGCAAATTTGTCTCAATGTTTCTAAATATTAAACTCTTCCAAAATTCCATAAATTGAGAACCATAATTCAAGAAATGACTCTTTGCAGGCTTTGCTGCTAACACAAATAAAATAATTTGCTGATTCTCACCATCACTGTGGTACACATACACAGCCCCAGGGGAGATGGATCATTCTAATGACCCCAAAGGGAATCATGCAGCAAAATACTCAGAGCAGAGGCATGGCTTGTGATACCTCTGCCTACATGGGACCATACAGAACCTGCTAACAGCAACCACATTACAGCAGGACTAACTGGTGCCAAGTAATAAGTCATTACATGAAGAATTGGTTTCTTCTATTTGTTTCTTTAATGTCCACAATAAACCCAATAGTTTTGTTACCAATGGTCAGTATTTTATCAATATTTTTTTTTAAGATGTTTTGGAAGAAGCACACAGTCAAATGTTGTGTTTTGTTCAAAATTGCAATCAAGATCCATTACGTATGCAGGCTAGTATCTACTTGTGAAGAATTCTGGAGCTTGCTGCTGTAACATTAACTTTACCTTCACTAAGAAAGGTTCTCACACATTCAGACCTCTGCTTAGAAAGATGCTGAATTCTCTCCATCTGGTTCTTTAAACTCTTTCGCAGAGGGCAAGTGCTACAGCAATGAATGCTTCTTCTCCATACACTGGAGTTTTCTTGTTACTTTTATCCTCAGTTTTGGCAGTTTTCACTCACCACAGATTCAGCATACTTCAGCCATCTGATCTGAGGAACTAAATTATCCTTAGCTATGATTCACAGTCAGTAATAGACTTCTTTACATGGTTCTTAACAGTTTACTGCTTCTTTATAACGCATGAAAACATACAGCACTAAAAAATGCTTTTTGCTCTGACGGAATCTACTACAATGATTGATTCACTTCACCTGAAGAAAGTTCTGGCTGGAATTTATTAGAGCAAGCTGGGCACTGAGGTCCTCTGCCTGAGCTTGACTTCCTCTCACACCCTGCACCAACTGAGGAATGTGGTCTGCAACATTCTGCAATAGACAAAGGGAAAAGCTTTTAGTAGATAAATAAAACCTCAAAACCCTCTGACACTAAAGCAAGCCCTCTCCCTACCCCCCTTAAAGAACTTATAGTACTCACAGGTACAGTACGCTTGTGCCTTCACAGAATTTGTTTAGGATTCTATGGAACTGAATTAATACACAATAGCATTTTTCAGAGATGTTCTACTTAAGAAATCTTTATTCAAGCTACTCATTAAAGACCCTACAACCTAAGATTTTTCTGCAGGATTATGTACACAAAGTATTTTGAATTACTTCCTCTGCATGTTCAAATGCCAGTAGTGGAGGTGACAGATTTTTTAAGATTATGTCTTGCTTTCAGAAAAAGCTTTACACACAAGCACCTCAGCCTACTTCTCCTTGACTTCTAACAATACAAACTTTATAGTATGGCTTGAGCATTCTGAAGTGTGTATTGCTATAACTTTACTCCTGGACTGCCCAGATTCATGCTCCTTGTCCATCCATTTCATAATAACACTTACTTCAGCAGTGCAATACTCTTTTTTTTCTCCTTTCCTCCCCAAAAAAGTTAGAAAAAAAGTATCAGATCTTCTCTGCTACCTAATAAATCATCATCAAGATCAAATTAGAATGAACTGTAAACAATACAGTGAATCAGCTTGCCTTTTTTTTTTTAATTCATACTGAAATAGCAGCTGCCTACAACACAATTTTGAGATGTACAGCTACCCTATTTAATTCCAACATTACTTAGGATTACCACCATGCCGAGAAGTAATTGCTGAATGTTAATGTGGCTTTTAACGATGCCTTCTTTAATGGTTTTCTTCTCCTTCCCTATATAACTGCTCTTCCATCCAGAAGAAAACCCTTTTGCATTCTATTGTCTTATTCAATTTTTTGCTTAAATGCAATTTCTTTAAAAACCCTCAAGCAACATTAGTCAGAGCTAGAAATTAAGCTGCCAAATGTAGCTTAAACACAAAAGAGAATAGCTTCTCACCAAACTCTAGTTTGGAACTATAAAAACGCGCTTGACTTCAGGCATACCTTGAAATCTGTGGTCTTGGCAGCCTTAACTTCAAGCTAGAAATCACGTTAACCCCATAGTAAGATCTATAACTTATTTTTTACAGTGATATTTAAGGTCCCAGTTGCCTGTAGGCTGAACATCAGAATAGCAGGATCGGTGCTGTTAGTTATATAACCGATTATATAACCTATATGTTAAAGAAGGATTTCACTCTGTTACAGTACAAAGTATTACCGCTACTCCACCCTTAGTTGTGAAAAATTCAAAGGTTACCTTCACTCCACAGCAGCCCCACTTCACTGCATGTACCATTGGATAGCCTGCTGTGATGCTCACACTGCTACTCACCTGCTGCAAAGCGCGCTCATGTGCTGAACGTGGGGCCCGGGCTTCTCGCCAGTGAACAAATCTCTGAGCAACTGGAGCCCTCTGCACAGTGCTTCTAGCACAGCTCTGCATGCACAGGGTGGCTGACTGCTCTGTCAAAACTTTTACTCATAGCACTTGCTTCAGATGAAGTGTTTGTTACTCAACAGGTACATGCTGAGATATACAAGCCTGTTGGTCCTTTCTAGTAAGGTGTTTGCAGGGGTATTTGTAACAGCCAAGAACTACAGAGTAGCTCAGCTTTTCCAAGCTCTCCATACAGTAACACATGGAAACGATGGATAATACAATAAATGAGGGTTCTCCAGAATCATGGAATTGTATCATAGAATCATAGATGGTTTGGGTGGGAAGGGACCTTAAATATCATCTAGTCCCAACCCCCTGCCATGGGCAGGGACACCTTCCACTAGCCCAGGTTGCCTAAAGCTCCATCCAACCTGGCCTCAAACACTTCCAGGGATGGGGATGGGGCATACAGAATCCATAGAGATGAATGTGTATGGTGTGGTTTTTGGTTTGGGGATTTTTATTTTACTAAAAACACTCCTTTCGAGGTTGCAACACTATTATTACAGAAGGTGATATTTAGTTCCCCACAAAGCAGAGTTCAAGAGTTTTTTGTCAGTGGCTTTGGGTTGCGATGTGTTTACCTTACAGCTCTGCACAAGTTGCTGGTGTGCTGCTGTGTTCTTATTTGAGACCGCTGCATTCTGAGAAGCTGCAATAGTCTGAGTGGCAGCAGCTGCAGCTTGTTTAGCCGCAATCTTTGAGGAAAAAGGAACAGAGTTAAATCAGTGGTTACAAGTCCGAGTAATTCAGAGGATGAAATACATAATACAGGTAACTTTGACAGATTAAATCATTACAACCCTTGATTAATTTGATTTACCTTAAGGAAACTCAGGATTGCTTTTCTCTCAAGGTGAAAATGAGCTGAATACTGGTCTCACCTCTAATTCGCCAATAAAGAAAAGGGTGGAATGAGAAGGATTCTAAGATCTTACTCCTTCACAGCTTATGTTGCAGCATTACCAAAAGAAGTCAATTACAGACAGCAGAAATGGTCTAATCAATTAGCTCCTTACAAAAAAGGCCAGAGAAAACAGGCCAAGTACACACACTGCTACATTAACACCTCTGACTGCCGACTCAAGGGAGCCAGCTTCTACTGATTTTGCTGAGATTGCTCTATGGCGAAAGCAAAGATATTAAAGTGATACAGAGGTACAAAATACTGGTATTACTAAGTCTAAAAGCACCCCGTGGGAAGACCTTTTCCAAATATCTGGGAGTGTTATTATCAACTGGCCCACTAAATACAGGCAAGCATGAAGTTCATTCTCATCGTTACACATGTCACTCCTTTGTGAGGCAGTATACATTGTAACAGTAAACCAAATAAAATGCCCTTTCTATAAAGCTTTCTTGCATGCAGTTCAGAAATTGAGACGTCAGCTTTTATTTCCTGAAATACTCCTGATTTTTGGTACTAGCCAGATACAGCAATGTAAATGCGCTTCTGGAACATGGTTACCTACTTAGGTCTCCTTGTTTGTCTAATCTCATTGAATTTAAATCAGATTAATGTAAAACCACAGCTGGAAACTAGGAATTACAAAAGGCTTTTTTTTTTAATCTGTCTTTTCTACATTTCAGCTGAGAATAGGAAGATCAAACCTTGCCTACAAGACAAGCTTCAGAGAGGTTTTAGCTGCAGTGCACAGTAAATTGCCTTTCTCTCTCTAGGCTGTACTATGAGATAAAACGTATCTTTCCACTTCTGTTTCTGCTTCTTTGATTCTCTGAATAACTTACTGGTTTAATTGGATATGTTGCAATTCAACATTTCTTTGTATGGAAATTTACATGAAACTCTGGCAGATATACTAGTAAAACCATCAAATGATATTGTGTGTAAATGACAGATCATACAGATAAATTAAAACAGTAATGAAGTAGTTTCAGCTCAGCTGTTTGAAACCTCAGCTGTTCTAATTCTATGACTAAGTCACCATCAAATGCCTTCTGAGTCAAATTCTTACACCACTTCACTGCCTCAGTAACACAAGTGCTCACTTGTCTGAGAACTATGGTATGGTATGCTAGCATCCCTAATTCCAAGCCTTGTGTTCTGGAACTGAGCTTACAGTGCTATCATTCTGTGCCTAGCACTCTTCCTGAAATATGCACTTCTACTTGCTTGAAATTATCTACAGATACTAATTATCAAAACAGAATAAACCAAAATTTCAACAACATCTAGTTTACAACCTCTAATCTGTTGACAATTTTCTTCTTGATGGCATTCTGTGCAGCAGCATTTGTAGCAACCCGCAGTCCCTCTGCTGCTTCTCTCAGACGCTGCTGTTGATCCTCATTTTCAGGATTGGCTGCAGCTCCCTGCACAAAATTTCAGAGCAAAAACCATGAGCCTCAGTAAAAGTTCCTGGAGAAAAGGTAGATAAATATCGAGGTTTTAGTTCTAGACAGTGTCTGCTAAATCAGCCTTTATTTTCCTCATATTATCTTAACCAAAGTTAGAACATTAAAATGTTACAAGAATTTGAAGTGGAAAATTTATAGCTAGTACAAGGTTGTTCCCATATACGTTAGGTACTTTGAGGAAGGGAGCTGAACTTTTGCTTCATATACTGCTTGAGGCGCTTGGAAAAAAGCCTTGTACACTACTTCCACTATGATCTCTACTAACGTACTTTGATGAACGTAGGTTTTGAAAAAAACAACCCCAAACAACAACAGTTTTTAAATCTCTCGATTCAATACACCTTTCAATAAAACTGCAGTCCAACCCTTGAGATTTAACACAGTAGGTTTCCTTCATCTGAAGTCTGAGAAAGTACTGGAAGGTCAAGGACATGCCCCGTAGCCAGGCAAATGGGCCTTTTAGAGCCCTAGCAGAATGGCTGGCCCTGATCTGTAAAAACCATTTAAGTGCAGGATCTGGGAAACAATTCAACAAACATATTCCTCCCCAGTGTATTTAAATAGGTTTCTATCACAGAAGGGGAAGAAAATGTTAAATATACGCCCCTCTCGTGAGAACGGGGTGGGATGGCAGGGCACAAAAAAAGTAGGATGCCCCAGGTGGAGGGAACCGTCCTTAAGACAAACACAGGCAGAGCTGCTCTGTTAACAGCTTTTGTAAGTGATATTCATAAGAGACAGCCATGGGTTTGCTGTTCCACTTCTTTTGGTAGGACTGGTACAAGACTTCCCATTACCACGGTTACAGCTGGTGGGAGCTGCCCTAGATGCTTGAGTCACGACCTCCCTGCACACAGGGCAGCAAAGCAGTGCAAGAAGGGTTTCTAACACCCACCCCCCACCCCCAACTAATTAATTGTTTTTTCTGAACATACCTAGCATAAGTCATTCAATGTCCAACATTTACAGGATAAGAAAAACCACCCCTACTATCAGCCAGATCCTATCCATCCTATCCCACATCCCGTCCCTTCCTGGCGTCTAACCATACAGTTCTACGCTGACGGTTAGCTCATTTTCCTGGTACCTTTGCAGCTTCAACCATGCGGGCTGTGGAATCTGCCAGGAGCTTTGCAGCAGCCAGAAGCTTCTTAGAGTTGTCCATGTCGATTTCTGCTTCAGCATCTGACCTCATCGCGTTGACAAGATCAGAAGTGGCCTGAGCCAGCACCCTGGCCTGCCGCACCATTTCACCTATGGCATACAATTCTATTTTTACTTAATTTCTCTCTGCATTTCAGTTGCAGTTTCAAAAATCATCTCAACAAGATGAAAATAAAGTTACATTTGCTGAAGTATTCTTTTGACTTGAAAATGATACACAAAGAGTTCATAGCTTAGACACTTCATAAATAAAACCTTAGAGCGCAACACGAAAGAAACTGCTGCAGTGGAGATTAAGAACAAAATGTAATGTTTGCATTCTAGATAGCAAGACAAAACCCAAAAATCAATACTTTAAGGTAATTTTGAATATATAGTTCAAGGAAACTCCTGGCCCAGTGAGGACTAATAATTTTGCTTTCAAATTACAGCCAAGATTTCACTCCTTAAATAAAAATTACCCATCTTTCACCTATTTTTCTTTTAGGGAATCACCTTCTGCCCAACATAAAGGTAAGAACTCTGTCAGAAGGGACTCAGCACCAGGTGGGTGGGTCTGGACAAACCCAAGGTGTACATTTAAGATACTGGAGTCGTGTTCCAGTCATGGTGAAGCAAAGAGATGGAACAACAACGCTTCTGAAGTGGATACCTACGCCTTCTAGAGCAAATTCATTTGGTCACTAACACATACACTTGACCTCCTTCATAGCAGACGTGAACCCATAAAGCCTTTCACTTTCTGTAGGTTATCAAGTAAGTTGTGTCCGGGTCTAAGGCCTCATTTTTTTCAAATGCTCTTAAGAAATCATGGGAAAGAAAACCAAAGCAGCATTTTTCTCACGTGTTCTCAAGGTTACTTGTGGGCTTCAGAATTAAATGCCTTCTTACCAGGCTCCTCTGGTCAGGCATAGGCAAAAAAATTTAAGTCTTCTTGCTTTCATCAACTATGTCCCAACATGCATTTTGGCAATTAAAATTTTTACCAAGATTGGCTAACTCAGCTCCCAGTCCAAATACTCCACTTGAAAAAAATCCCTTTGAGTGCCCTTTCTTATAGTACTAAGCCAGTAAATCAAACAAAGTATAACCTGCTTGGGCAACAATACAGCAGTCACAAGCCAGAGTCTCTCTCCCGTTAAAATTGTGACCGCAGGAGTGCAATGATAAACTGGAAACACAGACTGGAATTTGAATGCCTTCTACTAAAAATGAAGTATTGCACAACAAGATATTTGACTGTGAGTAGAAAATAAATGCTCTACGAGATCATCTCTTTCACCGCATTCTTCTGTGCAGAAGCTGAATCATAAGCGACAGCTAAACATAAAACTTGACATGGTTTCCTGTGCACATCTACAGTCATTACATTCCTTAGGATAGCTACAGAGCATTAGAAAACTTTTTCCACAGCTTTCAATTCAAAGATTAAGGGTGGTTTGGCAAACATTCCTGTGCATGTTTTAAAAATTTTAAATGTAATAACTTGGATGACTCTACAACAAAAGATCAGTTTGATCACATCGACTGTAACGTGAATACAACCGTGACTGAAATATTTCCGTTCCTGGCCTTGCAGTTAAATAACATGAAAGAAAAGCCCAACCCTAACCCTAAGGAAAACCATGCTACTCACTATTTAAAAAATCAGCTTTTAAAAACTGATCCCATTTTAAACTTTCTATGAATTGCCTCAATTTCAAGTTGATACTGCCTCTTCTCACTGTTGCTACTTCATAACATTTGTAGCTATTGAAATTTCACCATTCTAAGTAATTTACTGGTTCTTCACTAAAAATTCAGAGTGGATCAGTTAGATGTTAGGCATCTCAAGTTTTAGTTGATTCTAGAAGCTGTACAGTTTAGAAACATCATAGGGAAAAGCAGATGTTAGTTCCAAAGCCTACAACAAAATCTACACGTAATTAAATCAGTCACTGGGAATTATTCACCCAGGTACCTGTCTTCGTATTTGGAGATGAGAAATTGCTACACAATTCTGTGAAGCGAAGCAGTGGTAGAAACCAAGAGAAAACTTCACAGTGATCCGTTAGCACGACACTGACTGTTTTCACAGAATATTGATTCTATCTGGCACATCACTACGTGCATTTTGCTGATTGCATGTTATATGCTGAATGACTACCCATCAACGACAGCACGAGCCTAGAAGCAGAGTACACTTCAGAGAAGGTTTTTCACTTGCATTATTTGAAACATGCACATCTCTGAGTCGTGAAAAGCTACTGCCTGTTAGAGAAACTCACCAGCATCTCCCATCGAACTGAAAATACTCTCTGTGACACACATGATGGTATCTGTAGCCTGGTCATAGCGTCCAATGGGCTCTCCCCTGCTTGCAAACTGGCGGACGTGCTGCAAGAGGTCATTCAGAGCTTGACTGACGATGCTGGCAGCCGCACTGACCTGCTTCAGTAACTCGGTATCGTCTGTGGCAGCCTGGCAGGCCCTCACACAGTTTTCCACTGAACGGTCTACCAGTTTCCCTGCCTCAATCAGCTGCTCCTGGCACACTGGAGAGCTGATAGTGGGACTCACAACCTGCATGGGAGGGGACACAAAGCATTCAGAAAAGGCTTGTCTGCAAATTTCCTAACTCCTAACAAGTGAAACACCCACTACATTAGTTTTTAATCTTTAATTTACCTGTTTTCCCTAGACAGAAAACCCTGAAATAGAATATTTAAATAGGTAGCTTCAGAAATCTAGATTAGGAATCTGGGCTCTGCATATCATTAGTATAATCTCAATTTAGATTCTGAGAATGGATGCCTCCACCTTGTTCATGCTTCTTCAGCAGCATGTTCAGTAAACTGAGAAAACACAAGACAGTGGCTCTGCAGGGCAGGCACGGGCCAAACTCCTCCAGAGTAACTACATCCACTGGCAGACTCTTGTAGACTGGAATTCCAAATAAAATGAAATCTTAATTGGAATTGGTCTTGTAAACCCATCTTATATCAGCCTTTTGTTTGTGGTTGGGGTTTTTTTTTGGGTTTGTTTGTTTGTTTGTTTTTAATAAAACTTGTGCTTGGCACAAGCCAAACAACATTCTACTTCTGAAGCCACAAGACAAGTAATAAACTGTGTAACCTACATAGTCGAAACAACCCTCCCCCATTTTGTTCAGGCATATCCAGACAGCTTTTAGCAATGGGAATACTGTGCGTGTCCTGTGAGGAAAACAGGATGGATACCACTTATGCCTTATGTCTTATGCCACACTGAAGGAATTCACAGGCAATAAGAACATCAACTCCAAACAGTGAAAATTCAGATATATGAATTACAAAAAGCCCTCGCAGCCAGAGAAATGAAGTAGAAAATATTGAAAATTGCATATCTAATATTGGCTATTAATTTTAAAACAAACCTTCCTGACATTTCACAAGAGTTGAAAACCCATTTCCCTGCAAAAGACTACACTGCAGACTTCAAAGCAGCATCTAAGTAGGAAATATGAACTGTTTAATTTTTTAATTGATTATTTTTTTCATCGATTTTTAAGATAAAAAGTGTTCCAGAGGCTGTAGTGTTCCCCAGGCAAGCTGTGCTTCTTGAACTAATATTTTTTACGTTTTTATTTTATCAATATTAGTAACTCATCAGATGGGCTTTGTTATTTGTGAACATTCCCTGGGGATTACAGCAACACCTCACATCTTCTGGGCTCCTGACTGCTACTGTTAGGGGTGACTATTTATTAATCAAAAAATTTGCTACTGCATAAATCTAAAGCTATGACATTAACACGGTATGTTGCCTGTTACTGTTGGAAATACACAGAAGCCTACGCTCCAAACAACACCTTGCAGCCTCATGAACACCGCTAGCCTCACTCACCTTAGCACAAGCCACAAGCTGGGAAGTAGAGAGCGCGCACTGCGTAGCAGCAGCAATGACCCTGTTCTGCAGCACTGTATCCTCGGCGACCTGGGCTACGTTCTTGGCCTTCAGCACTAACATGGCAGCAGCGTTTGCAACAGCTTTGGCCAGGCTCATCAGAACATCCTGGTAAGGTAAAGGGAAAATTCAGTCTTATGAACAAAAAAATATATACTTTCTTTACATTAAGACCAAGCCTCCTGAAGGTAAGAAGTTCTCATGTATCAGAACTTGAACATTCTGTTACGTGTAAAGCAGCAAACATGGCTATTACTCAGAAAACTCAAGTTTTCTGTTCTCTCTTAACTACATTATCAAGTTATTGGACTGAACGAGTATGGACTGTTAAATGTGGAATTGGCTCAGAGTCTGTAAGAACAAATCTATGTCCCCAATTGCAATGTGCTTATCTTCACTTCCTGAGAATATACTGTTAGTACAAAAACATCTGGAGTTCACCATGAAACATGTGGTAAGTATCTGCAATAAGGACGACAACCTCAAGGAGCAAACTGCTGAGAACAAACAGTACTTGAGCTGATACTAAATTCAAGTACTTAATTGTGCTTAACAGTAACCACAATTGCCGTTCCATTTCTGAAAATGCCATTTACAACCACAATATTTCCTTGTCCATGCTGTAAATGTAGCCCTATAAATTACCGCTCCTAAGTATAACTCAAAACAGGTCTTAATTCCAGAATAATTCTCCCTCGTACAAAAATAATTTAATTAACTGAAACTGCGAAATTAAAACACACTCATGTTTTAATTCCTGCAATGAATAAGTTCAGGCAATTTCTTCCTATTTCCCTATTAAAATGCTACATTCCATATGCTTCACTTTTTTAGTGGGATGGAGTCCTCCTGATGCCTGTACTGTTAAAATGATGTGGCTTTCCTGTAATAAGATACTACAGATACACATGCATAATCTTAACTTCACAGCAGAAAAAACTTTGGATTTAAAAAATAAAGAACACTCATTTTCATTTTGGTTTTGGGATATGAAGGCATGATAAACCATCCCTCTCCTTACCCACCTTCTCCAGCACTCCACAGCAATTATGAGAATGTTTAGGTTCTTTCTCTCACTTAAGAAAGAAAGAGCTCAACTAGAACACAAATGAAAACTCTGATGAAACTTGCAGACAGATTTACTAGTGGATTAAATGTTTTAAATGGCCTGTAAGTCATATTAGTAGACATCCTGCATACAGTGCGCTCCAGAGGTCTAACTGTTACTGTAAACTACTTCCCCTTGGTTCTGTTTCAAAATTGTTCTTGGCATTGAGTGAAAAAATCCAGACATGTTTTTAACAGAGCATTTAAGAACAACGGTTTTAAACTGCTAATAGCTAACACTGTCATTAAGTTATACGGGCATTATGATTTGATAATTGGCAATACTAATAAACTTACAGAAATTATGTTTTTAATGCAAGTTTTCTTCTACTCGGTTTTTACCAAAGAGTTTGCATGCATACACACAGACACAGCAAACACCTACATGAAAACTGCTGTATTTAATGAGAAGAAATACTCGTTATTTATTAATAAATGTTCATTCATTCTTCATAAATACACGGCATAATAAGTCATTAGCTTGCAAAAATAGTGAAACACAAGGAAGGGCAAGGACTGAAGTTGTCTGTATGCATGTTTCAAGTTTTAATACACTGCTTCCCACAAAATCTCTACAGCATTCAGAACGACCGATTAAGACTGCACACATGTCCCCCCGGAAAACAGTGACACAGTGTACTTAGTAAAGATAGTCAGAGTTTTGAAAGTAAGTTTGCTGTTCCTTGTTTTCTGTGTCTGACTTAGCACTGTGCTATATAACTTGCCCTCTGTTGCAACTGAAGGAAATGGGAAATTCAAGCATATCAAGTGTGACACAATGCCAAGAATTTGAGAGATCAGCAGATCATAGGGTATCTCAAATTAGCAGATCTCTGCACTTCCATGCTAAATTTTCCATCTGTAAAATGGAATGATAGTTCTGCATCCTACAGGAAAGCTATAGAAGATACTATCCATGCAATGCTGAGGTACTGAAAGCCACCATAAAAGAAGTCAGTGATGAACGTAGTAGTGAAAGTAAAAAGCAGAGCAGAATTTGAAAAGCAAGAGCCTGACCAGTATGCAAATAGCGTGAGCCACGCATTTTAAACGCTGGGAGGAGCACAGTGCAAACAGCTCCATTAGCAAGAAAGCATCTGTGTGATGCACAGAATGTAGTTTCCTATGAAATCAGCACTCTGTGTTTGTATATTTAAAAACCATTTTATAACGGATTAACTTCAATTAGCATTGAGAAACATCAAAACTAGCGTTTCCTAACCACACTTTGGGAAGCCTGGTTTTATGCAGTGGCCTCATTAGAAAGCTGCACAGTTCTGACAGTGACAAGCAATCCCCTCATTACCTGGAACCTTTCATCTGTTTCATTCTCTCCAATTTGTCTCAGCAGCTCCCCGCTTGCTTGCCCAATGCTTCCAGCTGCAGTCAAAACTGTCTGTCGAGGCTGGAAAAATATAATGGTGAAATACATGAATTCAAAGAAAATGAGCTTTACTTGAATTTTAGATTTCCTCAACGAACTGCTGCATTAGTGTGCAATCAATATAGGAAAAAAATACTACATAACAGAAATACTCTGGAAAAATCTTTACTTTTCCACACGTTCAACTGCACAACCATATTTCAGGGGTTTCATCTGAAGTGCTCCCAGAGAACATGTAAAGAATTTTGAACAGGCTGAATAAACATTGTTGTAATAACTCCAAGGATAATTAAGGGTGGATAGTCAATATGCCAACTGATCTGGAAAAGTCCAGAGGTGGCCATGAAGATGGTCAGAGAGCTGGAGACCCCTCCTTGTGGGGACCGGCTGAGAGAGTTGGGGTGGTTCAGCCCGGAGAGGAGAAGGCTCTGGGGAGACATTACAGTGGCCTTTCAGTACTTAAAGGGGGCTTCCAAGAAAGATGGGGACGGGCTTTTTAGAAGGGCCTGCAGCGACAGGACAAGGGGGAATGGTTTTAAACTCAGAGAGGGCAGATTTAGATCAGATATGAGGAAGAAATTCTTCCCCGTGAGGGCGGCGAGGCGCTGGCCCAGGCTGCCCAGAGCAGCTGTGGGTGCCCCATCCCTGGCAGTGCCCAAGGCCAGGCTGGATGGGGCTGGGGGCAGCCTGGGCTGGGGGGGGGGATGTCCCTGCCCAGGGCGGGGGTTGGGACTAAATGGTCTTTAAGGCCCCTTCCCACCCAAACCATTCTAGGATTCTCTGATCAGGAAATTTCATGTTCTTCAAAACATAAATACCTGAGGAGTTCTAAGGCAAACTGCCTGCAGACTCCGACTCACAGCAAACTGATCACGGTAAGTCTGTCTCGGTCAGTACTACTACTCTCGTTTTTTGAAAACCACAACAGAGGGATTACCTTCTTATTTTATGTGTCGAAGTAGACAAAGATAGTAAAGAGAAAAAAATCATGAACTAAATTGAGTCATAGTACTGTTTGAAATTTGTTTGTAAAAGACAATATGATACCCAGATAAATTAACTATTTATGACAGAAATCAATTAACTTCTGCATTTAACAGAACATTCTAATATCAAGATGCAAGACAAAGGCATAAACACACTGACAGATGAAGGTACAAGCAAAAGCACTGCTTGCACAAGGGGCATTACATGGCACTGAGTAGGCGAGGCTTAGAAGCTAACATGTCTCAAAAACGCCAAAGCCGTGCACTTCAAGGAGGGAACCTGAGAAGTTTCCATCTACTCACCTCTCCTGATGTAGGTTGCACAGCCTTCAGCAAGTCTGAGACAGCACTGGCCAATGTTCGAGCAGCTTTCAAGAGGTCTTCTCCACTTCCAACTTCATCATCCATGAGAGCAGCAAGCAGTTTCACACCTTTAGACATCTCGGTGAGGTTGGAAGAGATGGTTGTAATTGCACATCCCACCGCAGTGTAATCAGTGTCAACTGGGTCCCCTGTAGAGCAAATGTATTTCCATGATCTTTAGTGGTTAAAGGGGAAAAACAGGCAACTACCACAAGCCACACTCTGGAGTGTGGAGACAAAAGAGACATTTCAAGATAGCCAAGCAATGCCTACTAAGTAATTTTATTGTCACTTTAAAAAAATCAGACTGCTATAATTTTTCCAATTTCTACATTTCTTCTTCTACAAGAATTTGTCTTCTAACAGAATTTCTCTTCATTCAATGCAATTTGCTGAGAAGTCCACAGTATCAACTACCTTCCAACACTGAAAGAACCCATGATAATACAGTATTGACCCCTTTAAGCCACTCACAGCTCTTTCAACTTGTAATTTGCTGAAGAAAAAAACCCTACTGTCAATAAACACATAATATTTTTCTAACAGCTGTCAGATCAAGAACACTTTTTTTGTTGTAACCTTGCAAATACTCTCTACTTTGTCAAATAAGCAAACTACATTTTATCTTCATCAATGGCCACACCTTTAGTGTAAGAGATAAATCAAAGACAAAAAAATTGTGTTGGGAGGGACAGAAGGCTTGTTCCGCGTGTCAATGCGCTTTTAGCTATATGGGTTCTTTGAACAAAATGTGTCTCCAGCTGCTTCATACTCTGTCCCTGCATTACTTGAATTAGACTGATAACTAACTTGGAGACTACAAGGAAATCCTACCCTTTGAAATTTACCTGCTGTAAGGTTAACAACAGATGCAGTTCCTGCAGTGATAGCATCAACCTGAGAGTGTATTTCATGTTTTGATTCATCAACCTTGTTCTGAACCCATACTCTTGATGCCTGCAGAACAACAACAGAAACAAGACTCAGGGACTGCAGTGAGGTTCTGCAAGAGAAGATACTATGCAAATCTCTCATTCCTTCATGAACCTTTGAAAGTGAAAAGAGGACAACCACCAAACCTTAAAGTGAAATGTGACAGCAAGCATTTTCTTTTGGTGAATCATTTGCTACAGAATTGCTATCACATTTCAAAAGCTGTCTTCTTAAGGTAAAGGCCATAAACTGTGCATCCATGAAGGCTAAATGCTCCTGACTGACAGTCCTCCATAAGCAATAGTCTCCTGATCTGTCCTCCTACCCTAACCTGGATCAGGAACAACAGAATCATATTCTGTTCTTATTTTTCAAGTGTCTGGCAGGCAGTCACTCCTGCCATAAATATTGGCCATAGTTGGTGTTTAATTGTACATATGCACATGGAACAAACAGGATTCCGGACACTGCTGTGCAAGGAAGTCTGCTACATCTGACCTCAGAGGACTGACTAGAGTGAGGTGGAACGCTCTACATCAATTCCTTAAAAAGAGCAGAAATCTTTTATCTCATTTTAAAAGCTTTAGCAATACCACTTTTGATCCAGGGACAATGACTAAACTGATCTGTAACTACCCCAAAGCGTTAAGGTCCATTTCTATGACAGGTTAAAAACACTCACCATGTCCTGCCCCAGAGGTGGTAGGTTATCAACTTCGCTGAGGTCAGCTTGTGCCTGCTGAACAGCATGCATACTGGTATTAATAGTCCCCATCAAGGCCTGCTGAGCTGAGGTCTGAAAGGGAAAACAAGGAGACGCCTCTGCGCTATGTCCCAAACGGCACTTCAAGCAGATGTGACATATGCATGGAAAGACAGTGAGTGACAACAATCCCACAAGCACAGCAGGGCACTGCAGATAGCTAGCTTCTCCCTGGTGCAATGGAGAAAGCAAAGCTCTCTAACGCTCCTCCCACAGTCTGGATTCCGCCTGTGCCATTTTATACCCCTCTGTACTTGCAGACATTTATAAAATGCTGAACTTTCCCCAGATGAAACAATGCCCAATGGACACACACAAACCCACCAAGCTGTCTTACCGACTTGCATTCTAGGAACACGAACAGGAAAACTGAATTTGCTTCTAGGGTATCATTACTGTTTTCCTGGAACAGCCTACCAACGTAATCAAGGATTATTCTAGAACTGAATTGCCACCAGCCTGCGAAGGGTCTCAGGCAGAGCAGGATGGCTATCTGTATCGGGTGTCTGTGGCGAGGCTGTGGCTGCAGGGGTGGCCCAGCTGGTTCCAGGGGTGGCCCAGCAGACCCGCTGTGGGACACAGCTGAGCCCAGCAGCTGAGCTGGGGGCACCTCTGGGAAAACATCCCTAGGAAAGGCTGCAGCACCACACAGCAGTGAGGGCAAAATAAGTTCAAGAAACAACCCTGCAAAGCCCCATGTCGGAGGAGGATGGGATGAGTTACTCCAGGCAGCGGAGCGGAGATGCTCCAGCAGCCCACGGGAGGGCCGACAGCGGTGCAGGTATTCCCCTGCAGCACAGAGAGCCCATGGGAGAGCAGGGTTCTGACAGAAACTGCAGCCTGTGGAGGACCTATGCTGGAGCAGGCTCTCCTGGGAGGATGTGCAGCTCACAGAGGACCCACACCACAGGCGGTTTATCCTGAAGGACTGCAGTCCACAGCAAGGTCCCACCCTGGAGCTGGAGAAAAGCGTGAGGAAGGAGCAGCAGAAGAGGGCTGTTTTAAACTGACCACTTGGAAGCAGGAAGCACAGTAGTCAGAAATGAAGGAGTGAAGTTGAGTCTGAGTAAAAAAGGAGGTGGTGGGAAGGTACTTTAGTTTTTGTCTGTGTCTCACCACCCAACTCTATTTTCATTGACAATACATGAAACTAATTTTCCCCAAGTTGAGTCTGTTTTGCCCATGAAGGTAATTGGAGATCTCCCTGTCTTTATCTTGATCTATGCTGAGATAAAGCTTTTTTAATCTTATTTTTTCCTCCTCCATCTTTTTGAGAAGCAGAAGTGAAAGAGCACCTGGATGGGCCTTTGGCAACCAGCCAAGGTCAATCCACTACACATACTACACTTCCAGTGGTATGTCATGATCTTAAGTGTTGGTTATATTCTCTACAACCTGTTCAGGGCTTTTGATATTCTTTTAATTTCAGTAAGAAAACTCAGCATCAGCTTTAAGCCTGCCAAGAAGTTCCAAATTGGTAGGCTAGTGATAAGCTGATGTAAGCCTTTTTCTTAAAACTGCTTACTTTTGCCGGTCCTTAAACCTTCTTTTCTAACCCTTGAATACTACTTTAACTACTTAGAGGTAAAGATAAGGCTGGAAGAGCCAGCTTTAAAGAAAATGAGGAAATAAGTAAAAATGTGATAAGTATTTCAGGGATGCTCAAAACTGATGTTTAGTAGGACAGCCAGGAATTCACACTCAGTATTTCTTCTTCCTGCTCTTAGCAATATGTGTAACAACCTGTTTGTGAGTCCCCGCAGCACAAACAAGTTTGAAATGCAAAAAACAGTTTCAAACACAACACAAGGAAGTTTCTCACAAGTGGAGGCATATGTCCTCTGTGCATCTGACCAATTGTGACTTGTTGCTGGGGGGAAGGCATGATGCCAATGTTGAAAGTCTCTGGACCGCTGGACCCAGAACGCATGACCGCTGGTAGTGCCACAGAGCCATGCTCCACCTTCCCTGTTCGGTTGAACTGCTGCTGCAAGATGGTAGATCTAAAACAAACAAGCAAATAATCAAAGAAACAAAACAACCCAAAACCCAAAAACCAACAGGAAAAATACAACACAGCGAGAATTAGCTCCAGCAAATCCAGTTCTGCCAGATGTTCTTCCTTTGGGACTTAAACTGCATTTAATGACATTTGGAGAAGCTGGAAGACTTAAATTTTTCTTTCTAACCATTTTCTAATGTATTAGAAAAGAAATAATTTGGGGCTTTTGGCAGATCAAATACTAATAACGCTAATGAGTAGGCACCAAGGAAAGAAGGCAATGTGCAGTTTTGGCATATATGGTACAATAGCTTTACCCCTTTAAGATGCATGACAGGCAGAACCAGAACAAGGTTTATGGCATAACAGCTGTGTTGTTTCAGTTGTATCATAGGCTGATCAATAGAAATAGAAGCATGATCTCTGGAGATGCCTTTTGCAAGTAATCCCTAGATTTGGGATAAAAACTAAGATTCTTTCCTCCCTCTTTATACACACACGCACACACAGTACTTGCTAATACTCTGGCAGCCTATTAGATAATGGGCTGGGAGGCAGGACGCTTTCAAGAATAATAATAAAGTTACTGCCATCCATGGTGTTGAACTGCTTTGCCAGATATACTGCTCATATTTAAATATGGTTCAAGATTTAACAGCTGGAAGCGTTGACAGAAATTCTGGCTTTAACAGCAACAGTCTGCTGGGGAAAAAAGTAATTTCAATTGTGAAAAATCTTGTATTCATCTATTGCAAATTTTGGGCTTCTCTGCACAGCACTTAGCTAACAGTATATTCTAGAAGTGATTTGGGAAGTGCAATGTCAAAAGAAAGCACATCTGAAAATGTGTGATCTGTCAAAAGTTGAAATTTCACGTAAGGCCATATTAAATACCTAACAAGTCTATCTCCTATAAACCATATGTTTAACAATAAATCAAATAGACTGTTCACATACACACTGCTGACTGCCATCCGCAGAGTTCCAAGAGGAGACTGGAGAGGCTCGTTACAGCTTATGGCGTCACAAGCCTATTTCTATTCCTTCATTGCAAGGAAAGATTTAATATTCCTTTTCGAGAGCATGGCCAGCTTTACAGTTCTGCTCCATCAGAACCACAGCCTGACATACCGGTACCGACACCTCACTTCTACCCATAGCACACCCCTGACTGTTTTGTCTCGAGTGGTTTGGTGAACTCTGTCCACAACACCATGTACTATTAAACTGACAGAAATCAAACTTACCAGACACCGTGGACCTAGCAGACACAAGAAACTAAAACCTTGTAAATCCTAGGTGTTGCATGAAGATCAAAAATCTGATACAACGTGTTCAGCTCTGCATCGTTACTCCCCCCCCACATTTTACTGAATTACAGCCTTAGTTCCTTCGTTCAAGGACCAATTTACCACAAACTGGTACCACTGCTGGTTGCCTTAACAAACAATTTTGCAACACTGCTCTTCAGTCCTCCAATGAAGCTAGAAGCCTGCCAAATTCCTTAGGGATAGCACTTCCTTCTATTGAAAAACCCTGTAGAAAATAATTCTTTAACAGTAATAACTATACTATTTCATTTGAAAAAAGCTGCCACAGCTAAAAGTGTTACTTAAATAAAGAGCATTTCCTCCTGTTGTATACACTCACTTCTTAGGTGAAACAGATTCTTCCAACATGGTTGATTCCTCATCACCTTCAAGGCCAAATCTATCTTTACTTTGTTTCTGGAGCAGGGGAGGGAAGAAAAGAAAAAGTTAAACAATGTCTGTTGTTTTTGGCTTTCTCTCCATTATTTCCTTGCCATTTATCAGAAACCTAGTCAAATAATCTGCAGAGTCTTGTCTAGTGCTGAACACCATGCTTTCTGGCAGTGTGTGACAATATAATCTCCATCTCAGAAGAGGTGCCATTCAGCATCTAACAGACCAGGTTCTAAACCCTGGCAGATTAAGTGCATAAAGGAAAAAAAGCCTACTGGTGCCTTTTTGAGCAGAGGTATAAAGAAAGTGCTGAGATACTGTCTTTTCTCACAGAAAATAAAACCGTTTTGAGGACTGAGTGATATGGAACAACTGCAAATCCCAGCAGAAGTAGACATATACCATCCTCTTTCCCATTCTATTCTAACTCAGGAATATCAGACTGACTCAGATAACTAGAACTCAGCTACAAGTCATATTTAGCATCCTGAAACGTTACTACATGGTGCTATCTACCACTAGGAAATACATATCACAGTAAAGATGATTCACTTAATACTGTATCCAAGTTATTTTACCATAGTTACTTCAAAATTCTGGACAGTCTGCACATCTGACTTTTTGAGGCAGTTGTTTTATAGTGGTATAAGGGAGATAAATATACACAAGGGGATTAAGTCTAAACCACTCCAAACAACAGGAAACTACTGTAAGTCATAGAAGTAGAGCTTTGTAAAAACAGTCTGTTTCTGCTTGTGACCTGGTGTGAAGATACTGCCTGCTTCCACCTTGTCAAGTGATGTGTAGTCTGAATATATACATGTAAGTAGAGGAACATCCACTGTGACCTTGGGTACATTTAATGGGAGCTCCTCATGCACATCCATACAGCCTCCTCCCCCCCCCCCCCCCCGCCACTTTCTCCAAAAAAGTTCTTACTATTATAGTTTATGTATGAAATGAAAGTGCCTATTTCTAGTTGAGATTGTGCCTTATTTCCATATTATTGTGAAGTAAAAGAAAAAAATCTGGATTAAAAATAATTAAAAGTTACTCAGGTTCAGGGTTCCCTGTCAACTGATAAATGACCTACTACTAAAATTGCAGGACAAGAGGGTCTAGGGGTGTTGCACCAATAAAACTTAATCAGGAAAAAAAAAAGTGCCACCAATCCACCACACCAGAGCAAATGAGTTGGAACAGTCTAAAACACACCAAGAATTAACATTATGCAACTGAGAGTGATAAACCATACTCTGAGGCATGCATCACAGAAATAACTTGGGCTCAGTAACTGGAAACTACATGCTTCTCGTATGCATCATGAAGCATCAAGGGTGTTTATTACTTAACCTGATCCCAATTCATTCATTTTAAAACTGGCTGTGTCAGCAGATTGTAAAAAAGAACTCAAGAGGACTGGAAGGGAGTGGAAATATGCACATCTGTATTCTATCAAGACAGAAAGGCTTCTTTTGTTTGGCACTAAAGAGCAAAGCCACTTCTGAAACTTAAGAGCTAGAATCAAGTTTTAAACCATATATAGAAATCTAGAGTTTACTTAACATTTATTAATCTGAGACTGACAGCCTCAGAGAAAAAGGCATATACTGTGATGAATTCTGGCAATCCTCCTCAACCTCTGATTTCATAACACTTGATGTTACATCCTACACTGTTCACACGATCAAGGGCAATAAAATCTCCTGAGCTTCTTAGCTTTCTGTCATTTCTCTACTATTAAAATCTATTACAGCAGATAATGACGTAGTTTAGTTGAACCTTAATAAAGTAAAAATTTGTCAAGGAGTATCCAGTGCTATTTGAAACACCTCACTTTTCTATACAACATGCTTAGAGTAGGACTATTCAGCTCCATGTTTGTTAGCAAAACTGGTATTTTTTGCTGTTGCACTTGTTTAGTTGTGAATATTTTGAATGCTAAAGATGCGTATAAGCCTCTCCTCTCTCCTGCCAGGCACGCTTCATAAGACCAAGTTTCAAGACAGTCTGGTCTCTTCACAAACAATTATTTTATCCCACTCTCTGCACAACTGAGAGGTAATACTTTGCTTTACTGATCACAATATTTTAATGCAATATAATGGAGTTTATTTTGTTTGTTTTCATTTGTTGGGGTTTTTTTTTAGTTTTGCCAAAACCTTTTTCTCAGCTTTGATGCATTATATACGGAGCTGCTGAACAACTATTGTGTAGTCCTTAATGTAGTTTTAAATGCAGCTTCCAGGGGATCCTTCCTTCACACCTGATGCACTACTTCAGTCCATAGCTCGAAATCCATAGTTGAAGTTTTGGACTCTTCTCTGGATATACACTTATAGTCAGCACTTCACCTTCCAGACAGAAAAACAGGCTGTATTGAGCCTGACTCATACTACCACTATAGCTAAGAGCCTTGATACCTTCCAGAAGCACTCCTTAAATTAAACAAAGAGCTTATATTACTTAAAAGTAAAAATAAATAACATCAAAACGTAAGACACAACACTGACTTTACGAAAGAAAACTGCAGCTTGCACCCATTTGAGCTTTTGTATTGCTGTACAGTGATTCTTACTGCATTTTTACTATATGTCATCTCAGTACTATACCTTCTTTAGGATGATATCAATGTAACCTGCAATTAACTGAGAGATCTGTTCTCCTTCAGTGGTCTGTACTGAGTAATAGCTTTCCTGATATTCACCAAAATCCTAAAGGAAAAGAGGAAGAAATGAAAAAAAACTGTTTGAAAATGTAAAGTAAATGAAGAAACAGTAGGAAATATGAGTGAAAGAATTCAAATTTTAAATTGTTTGTATAGACATTTTATTATATCCAAAAGTAAAAGGAACTGCTCCAAGATTCTAAACCAGTCTCTATGGGGGGTGGGGTGGGGGTGGGTGAGGGATGAGGGAGGAGAGAGGAAGGATGCTTTTTATTGCAGCTTATTCACCGATGTTTAATATATTGAAATTCCTGAGGACTAAGAGATACTTAGTCTGATTTTATCAGACTCAGTCACTGAAGGATGGAGAAAAGTCTTTAGAATTTTATTCTAAAGCATAATCACCCATGCAATTGGAAATCAGATGCACACGATTAAAGTGAATATAATTTTCTAGCCACTGCCTCTTGCTCCACCGCTTTAAACAACCTTTTCATATCCAAAATTCTCTTGCTGCAGTGGTCTCTTACGGACCAAATAATTAACAAAACATCACATTCATGAAAGTTCTTTAAATCCATAGTTATCAAGTATGTAATTGAACTATGTAGCTTTGTTTATGTTTCTATCTTGCAAGTCACAAAGTGGTTATGAATGGCAAGCACCATAAGGGTGTAAGCAGATGTGAATAATGATGCTTCCTGAACTGTTTTAGAGGTTAGGCACAGAACAGCTTTAAACAGTGTTTTTTGAAAAGATTTAAGAGTACTTTTGGGAAACCAGTCTGTCTAGAAACATCAAAATACAAACTGACCCCAGACACCAATATGGGCTAGTTTATTAGTTTCAGACTCAGTGGCTCTATATAATGCTAGAAAATTACAAATAGAGCAAGTTACATGAAAGAAACTGCCCTAAGTCCATCTTCCTTTCTCCTTGGCAGATAGAGCCCTCTCCTTCTGCATATAGTCAGAAAGATTACCAGAGTGAAGCTTTTAGGTGAGGCAGCCCAGCGTTTCACAGTTGTCAGTGGCCATTCCTGCAACACTTCCTTGGTCTTCTCATCCACACGCATCACTGAGTCTTTGGTGACACCCAGCAAACGAGGAACCAGCTTGTTTTTGCCTTTCATCTTTTCCTATAATGAGTGTGAAAGATTGTTTTCCATTCAAACAGCGCTTGCTATAGCAGGAAGGAAAAGCGTGAGGGAATATACTGACAAAGGGAAGCAACTGGTCCGTAGAGAAGGACAATTTAAAGCTCAGGCTCCATTTGTTTGGTCACAGACCAATTCTGAAGCAATGCGTTAACGTTAAGAAGCTCTGGTCTTTACTATGCAGTTCAAAAGACACTCCCTTCTCCCTCCTCCAGGAAAATGGAGGATTTTAGAGACTGTGGTATCAACTCTTTGGAAGTTACTTAAAAACCCCCATGATGGCAGTCCTCCTAGACACAAGACTTCTGTAAAACTGTATTAGAGAAGCTGAATTGGAAACTGGCATCAGGAGGACTCAGAAGTTAGGCTGCCCTCACCGTTTCTCTATAAAATTTCTGGAGAAGTTAAGGAAAGAAAGGCCCACTGGGGCTGACAAATAGGTATGATCAGCCATAATTTGTCCCATATTTTGGATTTGAAATCTTAGTTACTTTCAATCCCCAAGAACATCCTAGCCTATGCAAATATCACAAGGAAGGGGGCAGGGTCAATCTGCACGCTGCCAGCTGTCGTCTCCTTACTTACTGGGCATTCTGCCTCCTTAGCTTCCCAAGGTCGCAGAGCATAGGCCCAGGCTAACAATTTGGTACATAAAATCCATCATAAACCAGAAATGAATCCATATGTCCCATTCCCCTGAATCTATGTAGGCCAGAGGTTTTATGACATGGTTACTTGATTCAGTTACTGTTTGCATTAAGCTATGACAAAAAAAAGAAAGCAAGGCACTAATAAAAAATACAAAAAGATACTTTTACCTTTTACCATACAGGTCAGCCACATTGTGTTAAGAAATTCCCAGTGAATTAGCAGCTTGTTTTAAACATGCAGGCTTGTCAGTATTAATGTTTTAGTTATGAAAATTGCGCACCATAACTTCAGTAATGTTTCTAATACACAACTTAGCCCAACAGCTCTGTTGGAGAGTTGAGACTCCTTTCACCGTTAATGGTGCCTAACAAGAGATTTTCCCTTAAAGGAAGCAAGACAAGGTAATTCTTTCAAAGTGTACTGTATTAACAGAATTATCCTCTGCATATTTTTCATTCTATTTTCCCCTTCTATCCACTTCATTAGAATTTGTGGATGACCGAGTACTTCAGGAAAAGGCAACCTACTTGATAATCAATACAAAGATTCTATAATGGTGGGAACCTAAAAATGAAAATGTTTCCCCAAATTTAGCACCCTTTCCATTCTATGTCAGTGCTTACTGAATACTCAGGCAGTAACGCTTCAGTCTAGTTTTCACAGTGGAATGTCAGTATCTTGGCACCAAACTGTGCCAACAACCTTAAGACCATGACTTGTTTTATTGTAAGGATTAAGAGAAATTAATCATACAGCTGATGAAGTTGCTTTTCAGATGCAATTTTTCAGCATGCAATCCGCATCACCATTAGACTTCTAAACAGGAACCACTTAGGAGTTCTTTGTGAATGTTTTTGTGAAGACAGTACTTTGCCAGTAATCAAAAGAAAAAAGAAGACATGTCAATGTAAAGAAATTAAATCATGACAAACTCAACTTCCTTTCTGGAAGCAGTATGACAAGGATCTAAACTAAGATTATAATTCTGTCCCACATGGTAATTTACATGTTTTTCCAAATGCTGCTTTCAGACAGACCCACTCAGTGCGGAATCTGAGGTAAGATATAACCAACCCCACAATACGGTCACAGCAAGATCTACATTACCTTAACAAGAAAAAACGACACTCCGTAGGTCCGCAGAGAACGGGCTAGTTTCACATACTTCACTTTGGCTTCTATTTCAGTCATCTCACCACAGTTTTTGTGCTCCTGTAATGAGAGCTCAGCATCACTTAGGCAGAAACAATGCTTTCTGGTAACAAAAAAAAGGGTGAAAGTGTCTATCTGTTTAAGGATGCTTAGTTAATATTCATTACAATTATTAATATTTGAAAAAATACTGGCAAGAAATGTTAGCAAGACTGTATCCTGTAATTCCTCACATTGGAGAGCATACACAACCTGTGCAAATGGAAGACTCTTCTGACCATCATCCATTCTATCTGTGCCTCTGATCAAGCACATTTAAAGCACTTCTGAATCAGTTAAAGATTCTAGGTATTGCTGCTATTTGACACCATTAAGTTTCATACAATTAACACCTCTTTACTCAGCTTTCAAAAATCATTTAAAAGTCCCAGCACCCATGTTTTTTTCCAGGAACAGACTATTTATTCCTGCTTTGTGCCCAAAACTTTTGATTCGTGAGAGCCTCAAGCCTTGTAATTGACCATTTGTCATCTCCTGTAGGTACTTCCAACTGGCTTTTTTTTGCCAGCTGCACCATTATCCACAATGTTTTCCATTACATGAAAAGAATTCTACAGGTGAGGAAGAAGCAATGATTTCTCTATGATTTTTTTCTTTTTTTTTCCAGTTCTTTCTGAAATACTCATCTAGGCACGTCTCGTCACTCAATTTCTCTTTATTATTTAAAGAACTTACTCATTAGTAAACTTTATTACCTGTAACTAATGACAACTACCCATATTATGTATTTGGCATCTGCTCTCCTACCCCAGACCGTTCTGCTGAAAATCCTATGGAAATACTATTTGTGGGATTCCCTACCCCAGCGCATCTTCCCCTGACACTCCAACCGCTGGCTGCCACCCCTTTCATGCTGACTGATGGCAGCAGAGGGAGCACCAAGAACATGGGAAACGCTTCCCACTCCAGTTTCAGTTACCATCTTGACAGTGTTCCACGGAGGAGCACTGGGAGGAGCAACTGCAACTCCAAAACCCCTTTTTCGTCCCAAGGACATAGACAGAGAACACAGTCAGGGTCCTGAAAGAGCAAGGAGCCCAGATACAGTCATTGCAGATGGAATATTTAGCAAAAATCACCTGTCAAACTCAACAACTTTATAACTCGGGGAAAGAGCTGATTTTTTTCCAAAAAGACAGCCTGCATATTCTACCTTGCTGTTCTGTCTTCGCCAGTTTCAATGCCTTCACTGATGAACTTCTTGTCCATGCACCGAAGCATGTAATGATTGAAACGACTTATATGTTGTATTTGACACAGGCAAAAATCACGTTCTGTGAACAGCATGACAGCAGTGCTCAGAAGTGAATCAATCTTTTTTTCACTTGAACTGCAACATCACTGCCACCAGCTACAGCTACATGGTAAAGAGTTAGACACATTCACCTACAAGGAAGCTCCAGTTAGAACAGATTTACTGAGCTCCAGAATTCCTAGACTGGGATTGCAAGAGACATAGGAAAGTATGTGACCTGTTCCTGCTCTTCAACCTATCTCCCAAGCTGAGAAGACAGATCACTGGTATGTCCCTTCCCCACATCATACGACTGGATTTCAGCTGTTAACCTCAGAATTTTTCAACTACTATTGTATTGCCAAACTTGTGTTTCAGTAGGCACAGATATTTAGTGCATCTACTGTACTCAGACTTCGAGACCACTTCCAGTACATCGGTACATTTTATACTCAACTGCTTCAGTCTTTTACAACTGTGCGGTTCCCAGACACATCACTGAACTCAAGCATTAGCTAGCAGAACTCCATATGACTTGAAGCTCATGCTGGAATAATGAAGGCATGATTTTAAAACTGGTTTTCCTAAATGTGCTTCTATTTTAGTACAAATACACATCCTTACATTTCAATGTAACAGAGAAAAAGGTCTTAAGAATACTGAATATTCACTCTCTCCCCTTCAACAAAGTACACTGAATAATCATCAGTGAAGAAAAAAGGATCAGGACAATACATCTGCTGAAGAAAGAAAAGAAAAGCTGTCAGATTCTTTACATTTGATTTTCTGATAGTTATATAATTCAAGTATATACAGAGATACACCTGTGAAAGCTCATATTTTTCTCATAAAGGAAGTGAAACTACAGTTGTTTTTTCAGCCTCACAATTACCTGAAATATTCTCTTTTCAGCCCCTCGTTGTTTGGTGTATTCTTTAGGCAGGAATTCTTTTAGGCTAGGGAAAAAAAAATCCGTAGTTAATGGTGCTGTCTTAAGTGGGGATCCTTTTCATGCTCCTTTATTGGCATTAAGTCCCCCAAGCTTCCTAAAATGGGCATAAAATACCTATCAAGTGAAACAAAACACTCTGGCTGGGTGAGAGCAAGAGGATAGCTACATAATGAAGAAAACCACTTCAGTTACATCCCCACTTAATGCCTCTTCGTATTTTGAAAAGTCATCAAAAGTAAGTAATAGCTGGGACTCCTTCTGTTCTTAGCCTATATGATGTCTCTCAGCAGCTCAGAGGGGTTCACATCTAAACCCCAACACACTCAGTGCAATCTGGGGGAGGGAGGGGACATCAAAACTCGAGCCAGCTCTGCATCTGAGTTCAGGCACTGCTGTTACTTTCCAGTAGCATTCTGATTTACTGACATGCAGGACCAAGTTCTTCCTCTCTGTCTTCCAAGAAATTTTAGAACACTACTATCTTACCGAAAAACCACAAAGACATTGAAGTGGACACTTAATACCAGTCAGTATCTCAAAAAAAAAAAAAAAAAAGAAAAAGTAAAAAATAACCAGTCCTAGTTTCTGGAGTACTCAAATACTAAGGGTCTCTGAATACAAAGTTAATTAAGCAAGTTCAGCCTCCATGATATAGTCAGAAAAAATTATCTTTAAACACCTCAGCTGTACTTCCTCACTGTACAATAAAATTAACCTTTTCTCTCAGCCAAACAACACCTCAGTTTGAAGACGTATCAACCACCCTTTAACAAACATCAGTTCTTTTCCGGATTGCACCTTCCTATCTGGGACACTCTACTCTGATGAAACTATTTCATATATTCAGCAGTTCATTTTCAACCTGAATAAACTTCCACAGTTCAAAAATATGTTTTCTAAGGATCCTCCCTGCTTTGGACTATCAAGAATCACAGAAAAAGTATGACTGGAGAGTCTCCTCCTCATTTTGATTTAAGCAAGCACACTACTAACACAGAAAGCTAGAACTACCAACTATCATAGCAAGTTACAAGTTTTAAGAAGGATGGATTTTTTAAAATAAGATTTAAAAAAAAATTGCTCAACTGTTCTGTGGGGGGTTTCTTGGGTTGGGGGCAGGGGGGCATGGATGTTTGTGGCTGGGATTTTTTTTTGTTTTATTTTAAAACACAAAAGCCTGCCATTGCAGACAACAAATAAAAATAACTCCAAAGAGTAAATCAGGATTTTGTGCTTTCTTCAAAAGTACTATTCAGTAGTGAGATAATCAGCTTTGTTCTTTCCATAAAGCTCCAGCAGTATAAATCAAAGTAAGAACAACTGTCCTTGCTAATCTTTCTTCCAATGCTCCGGTAGTTATATCTCACTAATACATGATAATGAAATCTCTTCTCAGGACTTACTTACACAGGCACATCATGGGACAGCGAAGGCTGGAGAGCCAAATTAACTTTGTAGATAATAACTGAATACAGTTTATTATCCTAAAAAGCTGGTGCCTTTATTCTGAAAGACATAGTGCTTTTATACAGAATTTTATAGGTTCAAACCAATTTGGCTAAATTAATTTTCAAAGCAAATGAAAAACAAAAACAAAAACCCAAACCAAACCAAACAAAAAACCCAACCCCAAACCTAGTTAAACTCAATTTAGTTCTGGAAATGGATTTATATAGAAAAATGATAGCAATCAATGTACTTCCAACTCTCATCTTTTATTAACCAGAGTTAATTTTCTCAGCTATCTGTATGTAGATAAACTAGGAAGACCATTACCTTCTTAAGCATGCCTGCTTACTTTGTTAGCTAATATACACTCTAAGACATTGCTGAGCAAACATTATTTAGACCTTCTTTAGCATCAAGAGTTAAGAAAACAAATCTGAGCTTTGTCCATCAAGCACCATTTGGTATACTCTTGCACATGTAGCTGCCAGTTAGATCAGGTGCTTTTTCCTTGTATCACCTTCCCTTATTTTTCAATCAATAGATAAGTAATCACCTCAACCGAGAGAGTAAAATGCTAGTTGTAAACAGACTGAAATTACTTTAATGCTACACCTATAATCTAAGATATTTTCTTTACAATACAACAAACAATAGTTTCACTTTATTTAGCAGATTGTTTAATGGAGTTAGCAAAATCTCCTGGAATATACCATCTTCTTTAATCTCTTTAATTATATATCATTACAATGGACAATGAACTCAGTTTAAAAAAAGCATCTAATAGCAAGCAGCGTTTATTTAACTTCATTAGCTGTGAGTTTGTTCCTGCAGTTCTGAAGATTATACATGAGTGCCAACATATTATTGTTTTTCATTAGCATAAAGGTATATCCAGTGTTCTTGAAAAAGGCAGTTTAAGACTATAAAACAGGCTATATTAAGTAAGTGAGCTTACTGGTCACCAAGCATGCTTGGAAATAAAAAGCAGAGGTGGGCGGCTTTAGGTGCTCCTTTCCTATCTGCATATGAATAGTACAAGTTCTTCATTAGATCCTCTCTCAGCTAATTTAAACACAGTGTTCCTCTGTAGGCACAATGCAAAACTTCAGCTGTATGAGGAAGGGCATGAAAAAGGACGATTTGCAATTTGATAGTTTGAGAGCTTTCACAATTTACTTTGGCATGAGCTTCAAGGAAATTCCAACAACCAATCCCAAAGCGTTAACAAGATGTAGGCAATAATGTTCGTCTGTGCCAAGAATAAGTTATCAATGACAAAAAAGGACACAAAAGATCTCTCTCTGTAAACATCTTGCAGACATGGCAAACCAAACTAAGCTGTTTCAAAACAATGATATGGATTACTAATGCTATTGTGTTACATGCTGGTTTCTGCATGAGCTGACAGACTCTCCTTAAGGGAATCTGCAGCATGTTCAGGTTTCAGTGGTGAGTGAATGGACACCTCTCAAATGTATTTCACATATTGAGCTGCAGCACACAGTTTACATAAATCATAACTACTTTCATACTTGAAAAGAATCAATGTTCATCTACCAAAATGCAGGAAATAGTTGGATGAAACTTAAAAAGCTCAATCTTTTTCAAGAAAAAAAACCCAATTTTTTTTTCTGAAAGGACAAGAGGCTCATTTCTAGAAAAAAAAAATAATCAGCATTTATCTACACCATTTATATATATTATTCATAATGACTTAGGAGTACTTGACTTGCGTGGACTCACAAAACCAAAGCATGCTTTCATAAAAAGGCTGTGATGAAGGCTATGTACAGCCAAATGCATACAAAAAGAAATCATAAACATGTACACTTGAAATTAGAAAGCAACAACCAAGAACTTACAGTTCTGGAGCAGGCTCCTCTACAGAGGGCAAAACAGAATCACTTCTAGATCAGAAATCCCTAATTTTATGAAACTGATTACACACCAGGATAGTGACCTGCAGGGCTTGATTCTAATACAGTCAAAAAACATTTAAATGGGGTGGGGGGGGGGGTGGGGGGGAGGGGAAGAAAAGGGGGGAAAAAAGTAAGAGATTCCCAGCAGAAAATAACAAGGTTCTAAATTTTGGAATTCCAGTTCTAAATGATTTCCACTGGAGTGACATTCTTCTGACATATAGTTATTTATACCTTTCATTTCCATTAGGATAAAAAAAAAAGATAATGCACTTCATATGTGTGATAACTTTATTCTGTGGTGGAAGTCTTTTTTTGCAATATCTATTGCACATCTATTAAATGCAATATCTAGCTTTGCATAAAAGGAGAAACATCAGCCAGCCAGCAGGTTCAGTCCACCATAAAACACATCTAATATATGGGAGCATAAAAAAAAAAAAAAAAAGGAAAAAAAGAAAAAAAATCCCTTACACTGAGAAGACCAAGTAGAACACCTAGGAAAAACCTAGAAAAATTTAAGCAACTGAACTCTGCACAGCAGTTTGCAAAAATTGCTGGTTAAGTTTGTGGGGAATTATTGCTTTAAAAATTAAAAACAACTACTGCTGGGAACACCTAACTCTTGAAATCATTAAGACGACACAACATCAGCTTGTCACGAGGTAATACCCTAATGGTTTGCTGCAGGAATGAGCGAGTGGAGGGAGAAGGGAAGCAGACAATGGGCAAATCCCAGAGGAAGACTGTTGCGTAACTGTTCACAGTTCCAGGGAATAAGAACCAGGAGTAGACTGAAGCTATTACACTGGGTCCCCATAACCCTCAGAGACATCAGTAGCTCTGTTCGGAAATGTTTGTGGGCCAGTCAGTAGCAAACAGTACAAAGGAAAGATGACTGGATCTGGCGGATGTTTGTTCACATGCTAGCATAACCAAAATCTTTCAAACGCAAAGTGTGTCATACCACCAGTGCTGCAGCACTGCATATTCCAAAGCAAACCACCATTTTAAAGTGATTCCCTGAGATACAGCAAACCCCAGACACCGGCTCATAAAGGAAAAATGAGAGTCAGCAGTGAGCACGTGGCCAGACAGGACAGAAACCAAATATGCACCCACTGTTTTGTGCATCCCATTAAGGTATCGCTGAGCCTCATATGTAAGCAAAGCTTCATGGACTGTGCAGTAAATAGCTTTCTTTTACCTTCCTACATTCCCTTCCTCAGGCTCCAGACCTTGGTTAATCATACTACAGGCAAACCAATCCAAAATCAGAATGGGTAGAAAAATGGGACATCTAAACTTCAGTCAAACTAAACTTCCCTGCTGATAGCAGTAAGGTATCACAATAAAGGTCAAATAAAGGTTAAAGGATGGGCCAATTTGTAAGCAGGACTCCTGTCCATGTCTGAAAAGAGCACGATTTTAGATATCTATTAACACAAAGCCACGAGGGAATGAATCTGAACAATTGATTAATGCTACTAAAAAATTTGGAAAATTTAACCTCTACACAAAGCAATATTAAATTTATTCAAATGGCAAAGCATCTTTGTACACATTCGTGTACTTTCCTAGCAAATCAGACATCGTGACAATGTACCGTTGTACACTTAATTCACACATGGCATAACTAAATGCAGGCAGAAGTAGGCCTCTAAGGAAGAACAAAATCCCAGTTCTCCCACATTGCCAGGTGGTTGGGGAAACCAGCTGCAGACCAAACTGGCACCATAGGGGGAACTGGTGCCCTGTGCTGCCTAATGAGCCACTGCCAAAGCTCCCCTCATCAGCTGGTGTTGCTAATTTGTGCAATAAGGCTCCTTTCGCAGGGAGACTGCTACAGAAAACATGCTGAATCTGATTACCTCTGCCTGGAGTACTGAAATGCATTTAGTCTGTGACAATATTAGTTACACACGAGGCCACCCAAATTTAGAACTTAGAAGTGTTTACTCTAAAAATCCAGGTTTGTGTTTGTGTTCTACATGAGGTCCAAACTGGATCTGTGCTTGGAAGCCTCCAAACTCGCAGGCCTTCTCAAAGGAGACAGGATGGGAACCATTCAGAATGTCATCGCGAGCCTATGGGGGTAAGCAAAGACATGTCAGAGACATCCACAGTAACTATTACATCTCTCAAATTCCTTGAAAGCTTGAACATGGCCCAAGCATCTGGCGACACACTTTTCCGTCTGAATGTCTTTATTATTCCATTTTGGATGTGTTTATGACTACTAAAATAAACAAAGGCCTAGATTATTTTCTGGTGAATATCTACAGAGACTTATTGAAACCACAATCACAACAACTTTCATCAAAAAGAGGACTTGACACCCATTTCCTGCTGTATGTGTATATAACATCCATATGTACATTTATATGTATGTACACATATATATGTGTGTGTACATACACACATCTAAAGGCTCTTATCTTACCACCTTATAATAGCAGGCAAAATGATCTTTATAACTAGTATGTAAACTCTAGATCACTATTATAGAAATGGCAACAGGAGAAAGCAAACAGCATTTTCCTTCCTTTTGTTTAAATTTAGCGGTCATACGAGATGATGGATTTTATAGCTGTGGCAATAGAAGGCTCATCTATCCATAGACAAAAACCACAAGGCAGTATCAACACATACTATCATAACAGTAGCCTGAAAGAAATAGCTAAGTGGCAGAACAGCTCAGTGTGATACAGTCTTCTAAAAATACCTGAAAAATTTAATGCGGTCTTACAAGCAATGTCACCTTTATCTTTTGCCTCAGAGTTCTACAGTGTAATTTAGAGCAATCCCATTTGAATCAGCCGCAAGTACAACTGAACATTCCATTAAACCTTCAAGGTTGTGGTTGGGGTTTTTTGTTTTGTTTTGTTCTTTAAAAAAAAAAAAACAACTTTAACAAAGAGTTTAAAAGCCTGCTTTTTTCAGACTACATTACAGGCAGCTGCACTGGAGCCTTCAGTTAAGTAGTGTCTACTGAATAAAACCTCTTTGCTTTGCTAAGGCACGTGTAGCACTTCTAACAGTATGGGGAAGCTGCCTAGGTGCCCTCCCACCACGTTACGTGATACAGTCTGTTTTGAACGGGAAGCATGCCTGCCTTGTGCGCTGTCTGGGATGAAGGTTGGAAAGGGAGTGTAGAAGCAGCTCCCTCACTGATCAGGTGGAAGAGAAAGAGATGAGAAGCGGAAAGCTGGTTGCATGACTGACCTGAGATTCTAAATTACAGAGAAACCATCACAGAATGGGGAGAAGAACTAAAAAGAACAACTTAGAAAACTAAAGGCATTAATGAATTTTAAAGAAACAGGATGTGAAAGTCAATGGATTTTTGCCTGAGTATCCAATATCGGCTTGAAAGTTTTTGATTAAAAAGAATCAGCAAAAGCTCTGTACTATCGTGTAGTTCTTGGAGGGACAGACAAAAAGCCAAATCAAAGGACATCCAGAACTGGAAGATGGAGCATTTCAGCAACAAAATTTTTCTCATTAACCTGCACAGGTTTCCTCAGACAAGGTAGAACCCATACTTCTGGTCTACATACTGTACCTGAACATAAAGCAAATTAAGCTGAACAGGATCTCTTGAATCTACGTTCTGGTCTGAATAAAAAAACTTTCGTCTCAACAGTAGTGTTTCATTTTCATCGACTCCTTGTTCTCTAAACGTTCGGCTGTGATCTAGCCAATTTACTGTAACAGAACCATAGACATTCACATTGTTAAATACACAGTGTTGCCAGTGTTAAAAGCGGTTGCGAAAATCATGTCATAAGTGGCATTTCCACTGGAGAGGGAAGCACCGCAAAGAATTTTGCTTTCATTTCCATTTCTAGTCATCAGTGTTGAAGAATGAATAACAGTGTTGAGAACTGAATAACAGCACTGCTCAGAAACAAGAATTTCCTATGGCACAAAGCACCAGTAATACTGTTGAAGAAACAACGATAGTACCATTTTAATACTAAATTTAGAACTTCAAAGCTTCATTGCAAAATTACTTAAAGTTCACCACACTTTCCCCCTAAAACCAGTTGTTGTCTGTTTACTTTTCTTATCCCTGAGTACAATTTTAAAACATCTTCCTGCTAGTCACAGTTAATTTTAGTGCCTTAATGTAAAACAGAAAAAAATATTCTCAGGAATTTACACATAAAACTAATCAAATACTGTCTCAGTTCTTTGGCAAACTCCGTTTACACTTAATATTTATACCTTCAAAGACAAAACTACCTTTTGATGGCTTTCAGTAAGCCTCAATATTTAGATATCCAGCTTTAATGAAAGAGAGAAAAAGTTCATTATAGAAATGATCCTTCATGCCCCTACACTACCGAAAAATTAACAAAAAACACTTCAAAAGACCTGCTAAATCTCATAGCTAGAGAGAACAGCTTGTCCATTTAGCTAGTTTTAAAAATACCTGGTAGCAGATGACATTATATATAAAAGGATGCAAAATACAGGTAGGGATCAATTGAGACACACTGAGGAATCTAAAAATGCATTCCTGTATGGTTTTCTTGCACTGTACTGTGGAAAGATATGAATTGAAGAATTATCCTGGAATACACTACTCACAATCATCATCTGTATGAAGCTTTGCTTTCAGTTTTTCCATTTTTCTTTCATCACGCAACAATGTCCTGTCTTTCTTAAGTGTTCCTGTACTCTCCTCTTTCTTCTCTTCGATGCTCTCCTGGATTAAGGAATATTCCTCATAATTTGTTATTCCTGGAATTATAAATAAATCCAGTGATTGCAACAACAAAAATTTAATACGTTTTAGGAGAAGTGAAATATTATTTTCCACATATTACAACTACAATGGTTAATTTCCAATATAGTAAAGATATTCCAGATGAAATGCTAAAACAGTGTATGGGGAAGGAGATCCCAAGAATAATCTAAACTTGCGCATTCCAAGACATGTCTCCAGTATCTGGCATTACCCTTCAAATACACCATTCCTTCATCATATGCTGCATTTGCCACTTTCAGAGAGATGTTAAGGTTTTTTTCTTATCTACCAGGAGACACTGCCAGTTCAAAAACATGATGGAATTAAAAATAGCAGTAAATTCCAGAATGGAGACATGCCATAGTAAATTTCCTTTCATGGATGCCTACAATTACTTCCTAAGAACTGAGCAATTTCAGCTTGCTCACGATGTGTAGAAGAAATGGGGCAGAACAGACTGAGGCACAGAAACCATGTGAAATACAATTATTTTTTTTAGAGTTTCAAAAGTAAATTCTTCCCATGAATTTTACATGAAATGGAATCAAAACTCAGTTCACAACATTTAGCATATGTGCTAAACTTCTCTAATTTCTTTGTGCTGTTTGGTTTTTTTCCACTGCTTGGTAAAGCATGTTTGTTATACAGGAAAGCAAATTAAATGCTCACCTACGTGACCCCATTAAAGAAAATAAGTCAAATTTTTTTGAAGTAAATTAGTTACAACACATTAGAATCCAGCATAGAAACACTCAAACAAAATTGAAATGAATGAATTTAAATTCAGCTTAATTCACTTTCCAAGTAAATTAGTCTAAATTAAATTAAGGCCACTTTAATTCTAAATGAGAATTAAGCAACAGTTTAAGATGACTTAAACTAATCCATGTTGGATGCATGTTTATAGTTGATTAAGAATTAGTTTTCCAAAATGCGTCTATTTAGATAAATACAAAGACAGGCTATAACCAATAAGACACATTTATGACCAGCTACTCTGGATATCTTCCATGTGTCATTTCACAAATGATATAGTACTGTGATCAACTCTTAATTGTAACAACACAGAGCCCTAAGTTTAGGTATATTCCAAGTCACCAATATTTATCTTTTATCTCATGAAAATTAAATATAAATTTAATTCTAATTCTCTACCATATAGCAGGAAAGTGTATGTAAGTGTATCACATAATAAAAGCTTTATAACTGTACTGTCAGGTAACTTTGTGCCTTCAAGTGCTAAATACTGAAGTTTAAGAATGTAGCTAACTCTCTATTGACTTCCATAAAACCTGCACAACAGATTTAAAAGCCACTGTTTGGTAAATGTTAACTGATAACAATTTTTTTTTAACATATGTGCCAACTTCTAGTCAGTAATACACATAACATCCTAAAAATCAAGACTCAAATACAGCAGAAACCCAAATTCTTAAGTATGTGGGTCCCAAAATCTTACCTATCCTGCTGCAAATGGTAACCAGCAATTCACCAACTGTTTTAGAATCATCCACCATGACTGTTTTCACTGAGCCATCCAACATACGTATTTTCTGTGGTCTCTGTTTCTTTTTGTACTCCAGTATATCCTAGGAAATAAACAATACTGCCTCTAAATGCTTTTGGAAGCCACCACAAGCCAGCCCACTAACTTAGATACCTAAATCAGGATTTCCTCCTGCCCCCCAAACTGGGTTTTTCCTTTGTTACACTATAGGCAAACTTATTCATGTAACAAACTTGAGAAGTGACTGCTTTTAGTTCTGACAATGCAATTTTTCTAGAATTTGTCCTAGCTAGCAAGACCAAAACCTAGACAGGGCAGGACAGATCAAAGTACTTTCGTGTTGCAAAAACTAGTTTAGCATTTAAAAAGGATAGCGATGCCTTCTGGTTGTAAGCATAACGTGAGCATCATCTTTAGCACACAAGAGAACTACACTATAATGCAAGGTCACCTCAAATACAAAGCTTATTACAAGACTTTTTGTCTTTATGTTAATCACTCTGTGAAGACTCTACTGGCCACAGTAGCTCATGGTCACAACCAGGTGCAGGAAAACACTAACTATTGAGGTTCAGCAGAGAAGCGGGCCAATTTCAGGAACAGACTCAACACCCTCCTACCCCTCCAAATGCTAAACATTAGTCTTGCTGTTTGGAAAACAAGTTTTCTAAAAACGTGTTGATGAAAGAAGCAACTGAACTGCACCATACCCCATTTCTCAGCATGTAATAATCCAGTGTTCTTCCAGCCTCCAACCATATACCTTTTCGAGGATCATCATCTGACAAGAACAATCCATAGTCAGAGGCTGTGGAACAGAAGAGACAGAGAGGCATTGAAAAATATAAAACCTAATAAAGCCAACATGGTTTTATTCAAGGTTATACAGCTCCACGGATAAGCTTTCATTATACTTATCTTCCATTCTTAATGAACATTAGATAAAAATTTTTTTCTGTGCCTCAGAAAATACTTGGCTTAGCAGCAGACAGCAGGGTAGATCAGGCTTTATGGAAGACTTGAACAAAAGCTTCACTAAGCAAGAACATGTCACATCTACTGTGTAATTTGTATTATATTTGTAATTACTTCTCTTTAAGACAAGCTTTTTCAAATGCTTATAGGTCTTGCTTTGGAATTGACTAACCAAAAATACAAGCAGTTTGGGCTTAACCATAGTACACTATTTCAAGCAGTAGTTCTATTTAAAAAAAATATAGCTAGTTTTCAACCCTTCACATATTGAATTTATGCTAAACTTCGGAACCTTTTTGGTAGATGCTTCAGGCTTAGGCATTTAAAATATACAAGGCTTCTCTATGAGGAGCAGGACGAAGTGCCCACAGTCCAGGAGGGAACAGTTACTGACCTGCTGCTCCACCGAGACACGCACGCGCCTGCGGGGACGGATGGGACCCACCCAGGGGTCCCGAGGGAGCTGGCGCAGCAGCTCGCCCAGCCACTCGCCCTCGTTTACCAGCAGCCCTGGCCAGCCGGGGCGGCCCCCACAGACGATGTGACGCCCATCTGCAGGAAGGGCAGGAAGGAGGATCCGGGGAACTACAGGCCCGTGGGCCCGGCCTCGGTGCTGGGGAAGGCCACGGAGCAGCTCCCCCCGAGTGCCGGCGCAAGCCACGTGCGGGACCGCCGGGGATCGGGCCCAGCCCGCACGGGGTTATGCCAGGCAGGTCCTGCCTGACGGGCCTGAGCTCCTTCTGCAACAACATGGCGCGCCCAGCGGACGGGGAAAGGCCGCGGGTGGTGCTGCCTGGACCTCAGCAAAGCCTTTGGCACCATCTGCCGCAGCATCTCCTGGAGAAACCAGCTGCTCGTGGCTGGGCCAGTGTGTCCTGTGCTGGGCAACAAACTGGCCGGATAACGCACTGGCCAGCTGGGTAATGTGCTGGCCCAGACAGGTAATGCACCGGCCCAGACGGGTAACGCGCCGGCCGCAATGGCCGAGCCCAGAGCGGGTGGGGAACAGAGTTACCTCCCGCCAGCGGCCGGGCACACGGGGCGTCCCCAGGGCTCCGTGCTGGGGCCAGTCTGGTTTAGGATCTTTATCGAGGATCTGGGTGAGGGGATCGAGTGCACCCTGGCCAGCCTGCAGGCGACACCCAGCTGGGTGCAGCGCTGCCCTGCTGGGGGGCAGGGGGCTCTGTGGGGGGGCTGGGCAGGCCAGGCCCATGGGCCGAGGCCAGTTGTGTGAGGGTCACCCCGGCTCAGTGCCCGGCCTGTGGGGCACAGTGACCCCAGGCAGCTGCGGGCGGGGGCAGGGGGCTGGGAACTGCCCGGGGGGAAAGGGCCCGGGGGGGTGGCGGCTGAGCGTGAGCCACAGAGTGCCCAGGTGGCCAAGGAGGCCAGTGGCATCCTGGCTCGTATCAGAGGCAGCGTGGCCAGCAGGGCCGGGGCAGCGACCGGCACCCTGTACTCAGCACTGGTGAGGCTGCCCCTCGAATCCTGTGTTAGACGGGGTAATAGGAAAAATTTCCTCACTGAGAGGGCGGTCAAGCACCGGCACAGGCTGCCCTGGGAGGTGGTGGGATCACTGTCCCTGGAAGTGCTTGAAAAACACAGAGCTGTGGTGCTTAGGGACATGATTTAGTTGTGGACTTGGCAGTTCTGGGTTAACGGTTGGACTTGGTGATCTGAAAGGCCTTTTCCAACCTCAATGATTCTATGATTGTAGAATTACACCCATAAAACAATCTCCGGAAAAATTTGCATCTACTGCAGACTAAACACATGTCAATTGAGTCTTTCAGAATCACAAGCAAATGTTAAAACTTTCATTGTCACAGAAGAACGAACCCAGGCTTAGGCTTCGAAGACCAAACTCCACGTTGACCAGACTGTCAGCTGAAGGTCCATCCATACACATGTAGAATTGTCACAGAGTACACTTGACTATCACAAACAGCCTAAACTACCGTTGACCAGCTGAGCCTGCTCTAATCACAGTTGTACAGTTTATGGTAAGGGCTTTTTCCATACGAGCTGGCCAGCTGCATGCACACAGCCTGTTACAATAGCTCTGCGCAGGGTACCTTGTTTACTTTCACCATGTGTTCAGACCCTCTGATCAGACAGTCAGGTAAAAATAGCTGCGGTTTTGGGGCAATGTTTCATCTTTAAATGTCATGCATAGCAACAATTTACATTTAACAGCATTTACATTAAACACATGTTACTCATGCAAGTATATAAAAGACCTGACACTTAATTAATATAAATGTAACTGACTTACAGATGCACAATTTCAAAGGAAGAATCTTTCCAAAACTGAGTAGGAAGAAAAACTTTTCCTGCCAACCTTAATGAAAAATTCCCCTGAAAAGCTAAGCGATACATATGTACAGAGATGTTTATGACACAAATTCAGTACAGAATTGGTTATGTAAAATTTTCGAATGTGTGCCTATAAATAGGTTGTGAACTTTAGAAGCATACAAAGTGCCTTGCACAGACACAGAATTACCATGGAAGTACAGGGTGCTCCGATACTAATTTCTGGGGAATGCACCCTAGTAATGAAATAGTAGTAGCTGTGCAACTTTCATGTTAATATTACGGCCACCTTTGTGCCAGCATGCAAGCTTGCTGGAGAAGTGAAATGTGCACAGTTGACAGTCATAATGCAGGGCAAGTGCATTTGCTGTTGTGCAGGCACTAGTTTGATCGGTCTGTACTGCACCACTGCGAGTCTTCTGAACTAAAAGGCAAGCACACACATTTTTAACAGCCACAAGAAAGGGGAAAGGATATGTTAGTAACCTTATTTCTGTTCATCGCTCAGCTTCATGAAGTTGTTTGAAGTTCGCAACTGCACTGCAATCACAGATAAAGGAAAAGCCCCACTGTATAACCTGAGGAGAGTTCCTAGGCTTTTCTATGAGGTTCATTATGTTCAGGGATATTCATTACTCAATGTCTCTGATTCCAAGAGCTGTTCAAAATCACTGCCTTGAGAAATCAGTATGGTAAAAATGCACAGATTGTATCTGAAAATCAAAGCTCCATAACTTGATTCCTAAGGACTACTGCACAAGAAAAGCATTTTTAAGTGCCAGTAATATTGTCCATTACCAGTAAGTTTCTCTAACAGTTCCGACAAGATCTTCCAAAAAGCTCTAAAGGTTCAGAGCTATGCATAAAACTTAATAAACAATCTGCTTTAAGAATTACATTCCAGTACAGCAGCAAAGGGTTCTGAAGAATCTGAATTTTTTGACAACTTTGAGTCTATTTAAACCTCAGCTTTTGTCCAAATAAAGATGTATCTCAGTCTGCATTCATCCGATTTGCTCAATAAATACAGACAGTTAAATTCGTTTAACACGTAGCAGCATTTTGACTATGGTATGCACAGCATGGTGATGCTTTTAGCTATTAACTGGTTTCAAACATTTCCCTTTGCACATTTTGGAAATGTCAAGCCATTCTGTAATCCGCTTCCTTTGCTGTGGCACAAAGCAAGTCTGCCCAGGTTTTCCTAGAAAGCATTGCCACAAACATTGCTTTAAAGACGGTACCACAAAAAATTGCTCTCCAAGCAGGGAAAAATGGTCTTTCAGACAAACAAGCAGTTTATTTAAGAAGTCAAAATTCCACAAAAAGGCATACTTTGTAGTAAAACCTCTGTCAGTATGGAAGGAAGAAAAAGAATCCAGATACTTTCTGTCACTTAAAAACCTGTTTGCACTTTGTGCATTTCACTCCAGAGCCTTATGATTTATACAAAACCCCAAAACCTCCAACCTGAAAGACAAATGGAGGAACAGGACAGTGTAAAAAAACCCAACAACAAAACCAAACAAAAACCAACAAAAAAACATGGCTCTATGTTTATTTTCAATTCAGCCAATGAATTGACTAAGGACAAACAGAGGAACTCACCTTGCCCTGTCTGAGCCTCTGGCACTCGTTCACGAATGACTCTACAGGCATCATACACTGCAGTAGATGGTTCAAACTGCATCGTCTTCACTACATTGCACTGACGGACACAGATCTTCAAAGAGAGCGCTACCATGGTGTCAAGTCACTTGCAAGTTCCTCCTAAATTATCTGAAAAAGCAGTGATGGCATTACTGCTGAGAATTTTCCATTTAATGCTTTAATAAGCTTAACTTTCATTAAAAAAAATAAATTTAGTTCAGTAGAATTATAGGTATTCAAATGCAGTTTTATATAAAGTCTCATTAGCATCATCAAGCTAGAAACTATCCAAAACATCTATTTTCTTGGTAGATTGAAAATTCATTTTCAAAACGTGTACACATACTTAAACTTTGCCTAAGGTATGTCAAAATGGTGCATAGGAAAACAATACAATTATTAGGTATATTGCCAACATATTTACTACTGACAGAAAATTATTTTTCTCTCACATCTTTTTTATTAGACAATTAGATTAGCTGGTAACTAACAGCTTTAAGTAACTGCTTCAAGGAAAGCTGAAGATTCTAAATTGTGCAATACCACGCTGTTTTTTTTCAAGTCTCCTCACAGACCTGATACATGTTTTTATTCTGTTGCGCAGCTACCCAGAGCTCCAAGAATGAGTTATTTTTCAATCTGTTTCAGAACCTTCACTGAATATGACAGCATTTGTCTACAGAAACAGGAAGCTACAGATGCTTTTTGTTTTCTTTTTGTAGATAGCCTGGGTTTTGTCTCAAGTGTCTCCCCTTGCTGTCATAACACTCCAAACCGCTCTTCCATCATTAGACTTTCCACAGTGATCTCCAAGAACTTCTCAGAACTGAAGTCCTTTCTGCATAAATACAGAATCTACTAGAATCCCCAAATCCTTTCGGCATAAATTCATGTATGCCTATTTTAAATAGGAGGATGTGAGATTCTGTGGACTACCAGCGCTGACAATAATTTGAGCAGGACAAATTCCAATAGTTAAAACAAAAATTTAAACCCCAGTTGTGCATCCCAGATACTCAGTACTGCTTGGCAAAAATGACTTTAAGGAATAGGAAGGAACCACCATTTACATTTCATCAACACATAGATGCAATGAGCTCAGTGACTGCATCCCTTCTCCAAGGCACAGACAGCAAACAAATCATTTCTCTACTGATAACGTTTAGGAACAGCTTTGGCTCTAAGATATCCTCCCTCAGATTTTTGCGGCAGCCCATCCATCTGCCTCTCAAAAGCAAATCATCCTACTTCAGGGTTTTTTTTCAGTAGTTCCAAGACCACTCACTACCAGTATGAAATATGATAAGACTATCCGACAAAGGCAAAGGGGTGAATGAGCAAAAACCATACCTGGAATGTTAATATACACACCTCAGTGCTTTCCTAATCTATCAGTGTCCGATAACAAAACAACCTGTATTTGCAACCACTCATTCTAGGCAGAGGTCTGATACACACATGAAGATCTACCCCTACTACCAAATACTAGTTCATAAAACCCATCCAAAAGGACTTTATGCTTCAGAAGTAATTGCTCAGTATAGCAGCAGCAGCAGCACAAA
The DNA here is from genome assembly GCF_023634155.1 of Falco peregrinus. Classification (NCBI taxonomy): domain Eukaryota; kingdom Metazoa; phylum Chordata; class Aves; order Falconiformes; family Falconidae; genus Falco; species Falco peregrinus. The sequence goes on from NC_073721.1 coordinate 108,522,995, forward strand.
ATAAACGAAAGACAAAAAATAAATCTCTGCAGTATTACACAGAGATTCACCATAATAGAGTTCAGTTTAGCACTTCTATAATTTATACATAAGCAAACCTCAGAGCATTACAAAAACAAAAATATCCAAAGAAACCAGAGACTGGAACAGTTTTTCACCATCCAGAATGGTCCTCAGAAGAATAACTATGTTCATGTGGGCTTATATGCATTGTCAAAAAAAAAAAAAAAAAAAAAAAAAAAAAAAAAAAAAAGGTGGCACAACAACCAGCTGGAAAAGAGACAGATCAGCTTAGACAAGTGTGACCAAGCTGCTCAGAAGGCAGTTCTAATTCAGAGGTGACCTCTGGAACCTGGCTGTCACCTTCCAGTGTGGTAAGGTGAGCCACAACTCCTGCTCCCTCCCCATCTGCTCAGCGTGTTGAAGCAGGGCCATTGTAACACAACCCTCTGAACTCCCGCTCTCCCCTATTCTCTACTCCTCTTAAAAGGAAGAAATGATACAAAGTGAAACCAGTGACCAGGTAAATTCTAGAAAAAGCTTTCCTCTCCTCTTTGCTTCCTATTGCACCTTAAGGTAACACTTGCAAGCCACACACATCACATCTTCAGACTTCGTCTATCTTGTCTATTAAGAGGAAAAATGGATACTGACCTTCTATTCACTTTCCCATGAACAAGCTTCAGTTTTAACCTTTGGCATGAATGACTTTGGTCATTCAGAAAAAATATAACCACCACCATCTTTTCAAAAAGTAACTTGAGCAGAGGCATTAAAAGATGCCTCCTCTTTTCTGCTGACATATGAACGTGTAATACAGATGATTGAATCTGTATTCTCTGACATGAAAGCAAAGTGAACATAATACAGTTGCCACAGGCACAACTGCAGCACCTTCAGAAAGACCAAACGAAACGTTTTAAGGTAGAAAACACGGTCCACCTGAAAAACCTGTGTGTGTAATGAAACGTATGACTGCTTTCTGGTATGGCATACTAGACAAGTGACTGAACAGTCATAAATTAGCACCTGACTTGAAAATTTAATGCCATACAAATCCTGTATTACCAACACTGACGGCAGTGGGTCCCGTGTAAGTTATGGTGATGTAATATTATACTTCCTACTTATAACCAAACCTTTCAATATTTCAGAAAATAACATCCTCTTTTAAGGTGAAGAGTCACAAGGTTATGGCATGAAAATAGATATAGATACAGTTACTTGCAAACAGAAAAATCTACTTAATCTTTTAATTGACTCTTATAAGTAACACTCAAAAATGGATTTTAAAAAAGGGCACTAACTTAATATCAAGGAACATCCTAATTCAGTCCAGTGTCTAACCTCCCTTTATGAATGTAGAAAAAGGGGCAAAGAAAAAACTGCTCATGAAGACTGACCATGAAACTTTAATTGGAAAAATAAAATGTGTATTAAAATACTCTGATAAAATTATTTTGTAATTTTATATTATTTTGTAAATTTTGTAATATATAAAATTTGATAAAATTATGTGATTTTGCAGTTTGTACTGCTGCTTTTACTAGGTTAGAAGAAATTTAGCAAACCAGAGCATTCAGGTAAACCTGATCTCACCTTTAAGATCCAGAACAAAGTCAGAACTTGAAAGCAGCTTGGCCAGTGCAGCGTTGTGGCACACACTTGAGAAATTTAAAAACAAGCAGAGGCCCCATTTCTTAAAATTTAGGGGCAAAAAGTTCTTTTGAAATACATTAAGTAGTTTTTCCACTTGTTAATATTTTCACTTTGTGATCATGCACCACAGAAACCATAAAACCGTGTCAGAAGGAACCTCAAGAGACAGTCTAGCCCAGCCCCTTGCGTTGCAGTGAGGCATCCCTGCGCTGTCCCAGCCAGATGGTCATTCAATCCATTCTGACAAGGCTCCACTGAAATGGAGTCCACAACATCCACAGGGAAGCTGCTCCATTTTTTTCTTTTTACTACTTCTACATTTCCAGTGGTTCCCTCCTACCCACCCAAGTTTTCAACCTAGGTCTTCCACTCTGCAAAAGAACCTTTTTTCCTTCCCTACATAAACAGACATGGAAAATTGATCCTTGTCATCTCTAATACATTTTTTACAAATTGGGAACCTGTTACTGTGTCCTCCCAATTGTGTCTCCTTCTTTTCAGGGGCAAATTCAACTCTTTAAAGAAGGAAGGACTTAAATAAATCAGCGGTCTGGTCTCCTTCAACTCAGCGCTCTTGGTTTCACAGACACCAAAGGATGCTTTATTCAAATATGAGCTTATGAAAAAAGCCCATGAGTTATCAGCTCCCTCCAACACCATGTTCTCAAACATCAGAGAAGGGTTTTCATCTGCCTCCCCCAGATTACCCTCAGGCTTTAAACCTTCCCACTTGGCTTTCAGTAATAACCAGGATAAGCAGTTTCCATCCCCTGGGTAACAGCCAAAATAAGACAGCTGTTTTTTCTCAAAAGAACTAAGAACTTGGTCAGGAAAAAGGGCCGAGATCACAGAGGAAAAAGGAAAAAATACCTTCCATATTCCCTTTGTCTTCTATGCATTGATTCACACCGCATTTAAATATTTTTCTGTGCAGGCAATGGACTCTTTTTGCTCCCCAGTATCACTCAGTCTCTGGAATGGCTGACCAAAAGTCAAGGGGTTCCTGGAAATTAAGAGGGTTTTGGAAGAAATGGTTTGCCTGGTACTAAGTCTAATGCTCTGCGAGTAACGAAGTAGGTAATTTCTAAATCGGACTGTGACTGGTCTATCCTGGCAAGGCTACAGACTGAAGTAACAAATTATGGATCTGACAGGGAGAGGTAGCAGTACCTCTAAGCTTTTAAAAACAACCACACAGGTCATCAGTGAGATCACCCAGTGCCTGCAGGTGTGTATCAAGAGTGTGTACGTCAAGACATCAAGTTGACCCATCATGCTGCCCAGGTTCTCGGCAATCCCAACAAACCAAGTCTATAACCAGTGCTTGAATTACAATGAGCAGGTCTGTGCTCAAGGAGATACCTTGCCAACAAAGCAAACAAGCAAAAACATTTCAAACGTATAAACCCCAAGATATTATCAAGTGCTGAAAAGTAAGATGTAAACATGAGGCAATATTAAGGTTCTTCAGAGTAAATTAAGTCCAACTTGGAGGAACGCCTGCCATTCTGCCTGCAGTTCAGCAACAGCATAACCACAGCAACAACCGGCTCCCCTTCAGCTCCAGAAGTTAACATCCCTCCCACAACTGCCAGTGTTTCTGTTTGCATAATCACTTTCTCAACCAATTATGACACTTTTTTTTTGGAGGGTGGGGGTGTTTTGACCATTACATTTTTTGAAGAATCATTCCCTTATTTTTTGACAGAATTGAGTTATGGAGTGATCATACACATGATTTGCCAGGACACCCAAGGCAGTAGGTACTCTCCAGCAGAGCAGCAGGAGCAACACTTGGTAAAGAACAGTCACTGTTCCAGCCTCTGGCCACTGTCCCTTGGGAGGATAAAGCTCGCAGCAGCACCTGTGCTCCCATTTGCACTGCCTTACTTCAGCTCAGCTGACGTTCCTGTATCCTGCCCAAAAGCTCCCTGTGTAGACACACTCACAGCAACTAGAGCCAGGATGTTGTTACTGCTAAATTACAATAGCTATGGGCTTAGAAGCACATACATACTCAATGAACAGTTAAACTATTGTTCTTCCATAAATTCTCTTCATTAAAAGAAATTTTGACATTCTAGAGACCAATATCTACAAAACTAAACATCTCTTTACCTCTTGTAAAGCAGGCATTTTCAGTGAAACAGTTTGAACATTAAATAGAAAAAAAAAATGTTCTTTGCTGAAATAGATAGAAATATTTATAGATCTGAACATTCTATTTTCCTTGAAATAAAATAAATCTGTAAAATTCCATTAATTTGTTTGAAACAAAACAGGCCAGAAATCAAAGGTAACTATGGACAGCAAATCATAAACTAATAAATCAAAACCATAAATATATTTGTTTGAGAAATATCCCCAAAGTAACAGGAAAAAGGTCCATGTCAAAGGACATCCACCCTTAATTTCCACTGGGAGTTCATTTAAAATTGCTTTTCCTCCTGGTATCATTCAAGAGGAGCAAAACAGAACCAACCAACACTTAGCAGAACCTCCAGATCTGAGTAACGTACTCATTTCCTCCTGCACCTTTTCCTTCAACAGTTCGAACAGTATTTTCTACACACTACCTGTGCTACCACAGTAAGAAGTGAATAGTTTTTGCACAGATTTACTCTCCCACTTCCTTCTTCCACACAGCTTGGCTGTCCCCTGTTGAAGGACATCAATATAACCACACAGTCAGCAGGAAATTTATTTTTCAGATAAACATTCAAGAATGATTAATGGCCCCATGCTCTGTTCAGCAGAAGCACCACATTCTGTACCACATGGCACAGGCAACCTAGCTCGCATTTGAACTGAGGCAATACCAATACTGTTGGAGTAACTATACTATTGAGTAAAATCAGTAAATAATAAAACCAGAAAAGTGCATCTGGAACTTTAACTATATGGGCAAAAATTAACGTCATGGTTCAGTAATGCCAAACCTGTAGTGCTGCAGTACTCAGTGGTACTCGGCTGTAAGTATGTATAAATCTGCATGGTTACAGATGTTCTTTATTCAGGCTCCTAGTGCAACACCCCCCACCCCCTATAAATAACAGGAAAATGAACCTGTGGGATAAGAAACTTACTTCTTTCAGGTTCCCCCAGGTCTTCTTTCTATTCCCCTCCCAACAGGTGACTAGCATCAACAGTACCTCTCTCCCTCCTCCTGAAATTCTTCCTGAATGCAGAAAATTCAGCACATGAAGGATTGGCACATCCTGACAAATGCTTAGGTCCTTTGTATTTACCGGAGTAGTTTGTATGAAAACTACTAAAAAGCAGTTTACAGAAAATGCACCATCTAATTCTGGCTGCCATATTATGTCCATGCATTGTTCCTAAATCTGGATGACTAGATCTGACATTTTACAACACTTCGCGTAGTTGCTGGCTCAGTCTGCCTACCAATTAATTAAGCAACACAGCATAAAAAGACAATGACAAAAGTACAGATTTCCTAGAAACATCAACTACCATTACTTGCAGTATGAGATAACACTAAAATATTCTCAATAGTTGGCTTTTAACAGTGCTGAAGTTGGTGGACTTTTTTAAACTCATGATGACGCACCAAAGATTTCCCAAATCACTTTCACCACAGTAATAGTTATGCACTGCTGCTGTATCACTACTAATTTGTTTGTGCTACTCCACGGCCAAAGTATTTTCGTTAACAATAAAAAAAAGTGAAACTGGTATCTATAGTCCCTTTTCTCCATAATGTCTTCCTCCTTTGTACAGTACACACACTTTCTTCTTAGCCTGTGCACAAAAAGAGTTCATGGAAATGTTCAAGGTCCTACGGAGCAGCCTGTCCAGTCATTTGCAAGCCAATTTAAGAAAAAAACTCAACACCATTCATCTCTTGCAGAAAATATTTCTAGACCAAAGGAAGTTTTAATGTATCAAAATTTGCTCACGGTTTTACCCCAGTCACTCCAGAAATCAAGGCCAGCCTGTTCTATTTGTTCCACGCTTCAGAGAGGTACCTCACTGGGTATTTTTTGTCCAGCAAGTACCTCACCCACATTACAAAGAGGGATATGAGTGACCCAAGCTGCTCTAGTGGGAAACTTCTCGGTCTTCTGACCGTGAGGAGAATCTACAGGAAACTAAACAGCACCACCAAGGAATCTGAGAATCCCTTGGCTGGTGCTAAACTACTCTGCTGCTCCCACAAATGGCTTTCCTAACCAGCTCCTTACAAAGCCTTCTGTAACAGTATGGAATAATGAGTTGTCTGCTCTTTCTGAATTTGTCTGTGTTAAAAGCGTTAAGGTGGATGACACCCGTACTGATAATGTTCAGGTTTGCCCTAGTTAAAAAGCTTGTGTGACTTTTGCAAGGCTCACTGGGTGGGTTCTGAATCAGTGAGGGATCCAACTCTGCGCTACTTTATAAGTTTACAGTCAAATCAATACTATGGATGTGAGTCTTGGGTAACGTACAGAACATGTCTGTTCCACTATACCTTGCTCAGATTAACTAGCACAATAAAATGGCAATTACAAAGACTCCAGAAAAGATTCCCCAAGAAATTATATCGTACCTGAGAGTCCAGCTCTGCTAGACTGGGAAGGTGGCATTGACATTACAACTGCCTCATCAGCTGCTGTACAAGAGACAGTTATCTTGAGAAGGATTTTACAAGGGCTTTCAAGAGACATGTAACCCAGGCTAAAAGGCTGTGTCTTCAAATATTGACAAGGACAAGTCTGCATGACATAATTCCAACAGGAATCAACTATCATCAAGCTAAAAGTATACAGTAAAACAGCAGAATGGCTTATCAGATACATAGGAGAAATGAGATTTAGAGGGGAGACCGGTTAGTGAACACTGACCTCCTTGATCACTCACATACCCACCTGGCTTACCCTGTACACTCCTACCCCAACGTCTGCGACGTCTGACAGCTGATGGGGCCATGACATTATCTGTGTACTTTGAGCTGCACTGCTAAGCAGAGAACGCAGAGTCTCAGCTTAATATTCTCTCTGCTTAATGCTATGAGGATATGAACACTTCTTTGCCTTCCATTTCACACCCTTGCCAATACAGCGTTTGAAGTAGAACACAATCCAAAAATATCTGCATTGCTAAACTAGGCAAACGCGAAACAGCTAACACTGACACTGTCAACCACGGACTACGCCCAACCAGCTAAAGGAAAGTTGCCACTGCCAGTGCTATGGTTAAAAGCAAAGCTCTGCGATGATTTAGTAGTGGTCTGTCTCCCTGGAGATATTTCTTAACTGGTTCATTCAGGCTTGAGCAAACACAAATCTAGGTCATGAGACTGTCACAGTCTAAGAGCCTGCATGTGTACATGTTAGTATAGGCAAAGTTACGTATTTTTATACTAGATTAACTTTGTAAGAAAATCCAGTGGGACAGAAGTTCTCTATTCTTTTCAGTACTCCCCCCACCCAACTGCTGTCCCAGGGCATCAGGAAATCAGGACACATTACGTTGTCTGTTTTCCTCACTGCTGAACGCCTAATTCTACTCCAAAATACCAAATACTTCTTTAGTGGACTGGTGCCCAGCCCAGTAAGACCTCCTTAAGCAAAAGGCACTCAAAAATACAAACCCAGCTGTACTGACAGCTACATATGGTACTTCCAGAATTATGAATGTAAATGAAAGCATCATCCTTCAGAACCAAGGATGATGAAACCACAAGGCAGGCAAGTGGGCAGATGATTGCACAGGCATGGAGGATAACAACACACATATTACTACATACCCACAGTGGCACTTAAACTAGTTGACATCTTATGTGCTTAACATATAAAAGGTCACACTGCTTCTTTCCAGGGAAGATCACCCTCTCTTTAGTGCTCCACTGCTGTCAATTTGTAACTCGTTTATACCACAAGGCTCTCAAGGGTGCTTAAGGGGTGCTACTAATATGCCTTCTTGGAACACTAGGCTGATTCTCCAACACAACACTGTATAGGAGCTGAATGATCATCTGTGGGTTGTATGCCTGAAACATATGGACATATGTCATAGCAAGGCCCTCATCATCCACTCGTTGATGGACAAGACACTGAACATGTCACCGCTGGTCAGCTGCTTTGCCATGGCACCAAGAACTGCGTGAAGAGGTGCTTCAGCAATAACTATCACTGGTGTGCAAGTGTCACGCTTGTAAACACTGGACTGGAAATTGCATCTTGTCAGTGAGTTGAGAAGGGAGCAGTATGCACTCTTCTGGTGGCTGGAAAGGAGAAAAAAACCCCAAACCCTCAAGTTTCCCTCTAATTAGTTCAAAGACAAAGGCAAGAGCAGTAAATGAATAGATTATAAGCTGATGTTCTAAATGATGTTCTAAAGGCAATGAGTACAAAGATACCAACTTAGGGAGTCCAAAAGGAGCCTGACAAGCTCAGGCACTGCATGCTGTCTGGGGTGCCTAGTCAGAACGCTTGAAGCTTGAACAAGCAAGCAAAAAAAGCATAGTCCTTCCTTCCATCAGTTATAATACAAGGAACTTAACACTGTACAGCACAAAACAGCATTTATCTTCTGTTTCTAAATGTGCACAGACAATTAAAGTGCAAGACCTCTCATATGCCCCCCCTGCCCCGAGAAATGCTGGACTCAACCACAATGCCTGCATACGCACAGCACACATCCTGATAAACAAGTTTACAGTTAAAACCTTCAAGAGTATCAGGAAAAATTCACAGCATTTATCTGTAGCGTGCAATACTGAATCTTAAAAACAAACCACCTGAAAAAAAAACCCAGTAAAATGAAGGTGAACTAGGGCAAGCTTTGAAAGGCTACTGTGAAAGCAGGCTTTAATTCTTAGTAAGCACTAATCATGTTGTTCTCAGTTCACACGTTATAGCTGTAGAGGAACAGCATCTATTTTGCTAAGAACCCAGCAGGGAAGTACCCCCAAGCAGAATTATGCAAGAGACCAAAATATTTGATTCTAATTAAGAGTTGTTTATAGGACAGTCAGCTTATTAGCAATTCAACTACAGTTTGCTTTTTAAGTCAAAAGGCATATTTGCAAACTAACTTACTCGCATGTATCTTCAAAAGGAAGTACGAATTACAAGGGACTACAGGAGGAATCTCATTTTCCAACCAGAGCTGAACCAGCTGTTGGATAACAGAAGCTGAGCTTGGGGCTTCCAGGCTTTTGTTTTTAGTTTGCAAGAACACTGCAGGAGAAAGCTGAAAACAGAACATGAGTTTCTGTAGGAATCAAAAGCGAATCAACATCTTTTTTCTAGGTTCCTCTCCAAATTAAATGTTCCTGAAGTAGAGAGGAGCTCTTTTAAAAGAGTCCTCAGGAAGATGGTAGTAAAGATGTTAACATATTCCAGGAGTATAATTAAAACCAGTATCTGAGGTATAGAAGACTACTTTTTTTTTTTTTTTGGTGGGGTTTTTGCTGTTGTTGTTTTGGGGTTTTTTGAGGGGTTTGTTGTTAGGGGTGTTTGTCTTTATTTTTTTAAACCAGAATACTGCTTGTAAGGTTAATCTAGTGCCATCACAAGAGCTGTAACTTGCTTACAGTGGGATATATACTTACACAGCTTCCAACATAATTTCTGATTTCTGATGATGTAAGAGCACATAGGTAAATTATAGGATAAGAAAAATAAATGAAGAACAATACTTTCTTTTCTGTTGAAGAGTTAAGCTGATAGAAACTGATTTTCCAAAGCAGGAGATTTGATTATTTGAAGCATTTCACCCACAGATCCTAAATCATACTAACAACAGTAATAGGTTGAACTACCAAGTGGGCTGTTAAATTCAGGCTTGCACAGTTCTGCATATGCATACCCTTTTCAACTGCTGAAATGTTAGAAAGTTTTGAAGGACAATTTTTAAGTCTTTATGTCCATGTTACAACCTTTGATCACACTCACTTCAATGCTTTTTTTTCACTGAATCAATTCAAAACCACTCAAAGGTCTGAACTATGCCTGCCATTCTTGGCAAATGCCCCAAAGTAGGATGTAATAAACTAGTCAGAGTTGTTAATTTAGTCATTAAATGACACAGCCAGGATACAACCTCTTGGGCTGACCTACTGTGGTCTAAGTATTACTCTGCATTTCCTTATTTTTTTATTTTTTAAGTGACATGCATAGGCAGAGCTTAGAATATGTTATGAGTTTTGTGCAGTAATATACTCTGCCCATTCAAAAGAAAATGAATGAATCTTTTTCTTCAGGTCCAGAAACAGTATTTTTAAGTTCCAGATACAATATCATGGTAAAACACATGAGGATTCTTCTGATGCTTTCCTCCCACCCTCCTGAACATCACCTGATGCCGTCCTGGAACTTTTTGATCATTTTCTTGAAGGAGAATGGCAGTCAGCAGTTACTTCACACATACGTCACTCAATTACCTACCTTAGGGAACATGAAGGCAACTAATGGTCCGCTCAAGTTTCTCACAAGCTTTAAAAACAACATTCTTTATTCACCATGGAAGTTGAAGTACTGAATAAAATAAAAGCCACTTAGCCACTGAAATAAGTCCATACTGATCATTTTGATCAGCATTATGATCCAGAACTTGATGGAGTAGACAAATCTTCAGAAACAGCCTTTGCTACACAAAACAATGAAATTAGTGAGGCTCAAGTAAAATTATTTTTTGCCAGTCCCATCATGGGGTTTATGTGGAATAGTTCTCTCAGCCATCACCGATTTGATCTGAAATGGAGGATTTAACAGGCACTGAAACTGGTTTCAGTAGGCTTTCATCCATTTATCCCAGCAATCGGTTAACACCATCATTTAAAACAGTTCACTGAAATAGGAGGTGAGGGAGGGAAAAAAGTAAACATTTAAAAATGGTATTTGAATGAATGCAACTGTAACCCAGCAAGTTGGCACTCCACCTGTTTAATAAGCCCAGAAGAACTTGAGGGAGGACTACACAGAACTGGTAGTCACTGACAACCAAACCATCACCTCCATGATGAACCTCATCTGCTCATTCAGAAGCTTCACAAATTGAGGATGAAGGCAAAGGGATTCCCGATTTGGAAAACCATTATTTCTTGCAGGCCTATTTGGAAAGCAGGATGCTCGGCAAAGAGCTCAGTCATTTAGTGAAAATTTAGGATGAGGGTTTAAAGGCTGACTGTCATTTGTATTAAGCAAAGCAGGTCCTAGTCAGAAAGTTATAGCCACTCTTCAGGCAAGCTAACCCAAATTTTCTCTGTTTAAGTACACAGAGTGTGCTAAAGCTCATCCTATGTTAAAAAAGCCATATATCAAAAGATGAAGTGAACTTTAAAACTGTATAGTTCAATATAAATTCAAGTGCTTGAGCTACTATTTTTACTTAAACCTTCAGCATCTACTGAGGTTGTCAGTGATACAAATGATAGCAAAATCACTGTCATAGGAAACATTCATTCCCATAGTGTCTTTTCCCTTGAGACAGTGATTAAAAAACAAACAAACAAATAAATTAAAAAAAAGGCAGTTAAGGGGATACTGAATGCTATCTGTCTTTCCTACCAGGATGTAAGTCCAGAACTTGTTATATCAGTACAAAGCCCTCCCATCCCAAATGCTCAGCATGCAACCTAACACTAACCTCCATAACACATTACATCTGCCTGAACACAAACAGCATCAGGTACTGATGGGTCCTGTCTTCTTGTTAAACCCTGCCACTATGTGCCCTTTGTACAAGTCAGATACTTACTACAGTTCCAACAATAAAACATTGCTGCAAAAGTAAAGAACAACATATTGTGCTGATAGCCTACTGTGACAGGTTAATCGAAACTAATAGAAACAATTAATAGAAACTAAGAATAGGTAACTATGTGCAGTAAACACAAAATCTTAGGGCTTACTGAGGTAAATATGATGCGGTCATTCAAGAAACTACCACATGCTAATACAGGATTAAGGAGAATCATAATAAGAATCAGACAGTATTAGAAAGCATATAAGAAGCCATACGGTACAGTCAACTATGACAGGGTTGAACTACTAAGGTTTCTAATACTTTAGGTATTTGATTCTCTGACCTGTACATAATAACATTTTATAGAGTCGAGTTTTGCTTTAATATTTAAGCACCTCTTACTGTGCCTAACATCAAGTACCATTGTTGTTTTCCAGCAACTCTCAGATATTTTAAATTTAAACTTGTTGTGTACACAAAACTCTGCTGTCATCATGGACATGTCGCCTTGAAACAGAACGAAGCACACACCAAAGGAAACATGAGTAAAATTACCCAGCTGACAAAAGCCCAAATTAGGGTAAGACAAAAAAAGCCCAAAGGTTAAAACTGCAAAAGAGTCAACATCAACCTACCAACCAAGCTGGCAGCAGTACTTCTAACAGAATTTGTTGCAAGCAAAGTAATTCCCTGTTGTATTCCTAATATGAACCAGAACATATGGTTATGGGCCTGGAGTCAAAATGGAAAAAACCCACTAAGCGCTTCCCAGAGACACGTTTCAGACTCAGAGATACATTTTTGGTGTCACTTAGGCAGAGTGTTACCAGTGTTGAAATTTCACATTCATTTCTCCCTGCAAAAACAATTGGACAAAACCAGCGATCCTACTGACTCAACCCAATGCAACTTTTTTCTGTGCAGAACGTTATTGAAGAGGCCTGAGATGGGAGTCATAGCATGGAGTTTTTAGCAACAAAGGACCATGGCAATTCACTGGAAAGGACTGGCCAGAGAGACCCTTGCAAAAACAATCCTGAAAAGACATGGAGCGAACAATGGGAACTAGCCCATGCAATTCCTCTCTGCCTGTTGGAAGTTCCATGAAGAGGCAGGTTGTCAAGGATCAAACTGTCAGGCAAGACCACCAGAACGATTCACTAATGGCATTTCTTCAACCTTTACTTTACATAGCCACATCCATCGGAACTACCCCACACACTGCTGGACTGATTCTTGCAACAAAGTGTGGGATGTTAGAAGCCAAGACACTGCACACTTGGCTTAAGTCAATTAGAATACCTGGGTATATGAACTGTTTTTCAAAACTTGAGCTATTACTCTCTTATTCCCTCACTATCAGACCAAATCACGTTTCAAAAAAAAAAAAAAAAGTACAGAAAAGAAATAAGAGGAAATAAAACAATCCATATCAAGTCAAAAAGTTTAACAGCTTTTTTTTTCCCCATTAGCATCATGTAGTTCACCGCAGTGAATACTTTAGCACACTTATCTTTCCACCTAATAATATTTATTGGAGAATTCTAAACAAAGCCAATCACTACTTGAATTTAAATTATAATTAATGCAGTTATGTTTCTACCTCTTAAATACTCTGGTCTCAATCCCATCTACTACAGTATTATCCAGACAATTTTTGCCTACAAGCAATCACAATTTGGAATCAATATGAGATTAATCCAATTTCTGTATAAAACCTCATTCTTTACGAATTTTCACATCACAGAGATAACAGAGTTTACAGAAAATAGTAAAAATCAACAAAAAATTTGCATGTCAGCAAAGACAGCAATACCAATCTAACATACATCCCCCGCTAGAAAGGTGGTCACACAGAATTGTGATAACTTCCTCATAACCTGGCAAATGCTGGGGAAGTATTTGTAACAGTTTACACACAGTCTAGGATCAAACGATGCATTCATAAAACATGTCAAATCGAAAAACAGCAAATCATGCGATCTCCTTCCAACACATTTAAATAGCTACTAAAAAAAGCTTTTCCTGCTCTTTCAACCTCCATCACCTACTTGATATTTACTATGAATACAGTTACCAACCATGGTTTACAATATCTAGAATACAAATGGAGTTGCAGATGGTATTGCAGCAAGCTCGAATGAGCTTAGTGCATGATCATTTGATTTACTGATGCTAGCAACTGAACAGAGGAGGAAGAAGAGAAGGAAAACCAGTGTCTCAATACTTAACCATTTCATGCCGCCTCAAAGGCTGAATACCTGTTGTAAGGATTTTCTTTAAACACCAAATTTCTGGTAGAAACATCAGGCTTTTCTGTGTTTTTTGATAAATAAGAGCACTTTTTCAACAGAAGAAAGAAACAGGGAATGTCTAGTCAAAAGAACTTTGAGGAAATCATGTGGAAAAAAGAGTAGCCAAAGAACGGAACAAGACCTGTTGTAACAGACTGCAGAATGCCCAGTGACTACCAGAATCACCGAAACTAATGAAAACTAAAAAGCTGAGCAAGGACTGCACTTGCACCTGTCAAATCAGCATCTCTGTCACAGCCACAAAACAGGAGAACACAGAGATGTAGACATGAGAAAGCTAATGTACATTAATGAATGTCTGAAGGAAGCACCATAGCATTCATTGCACTCCAGCTCCAAGAGTACTCCATACCCCCAAGGTAAAAACCTCACAACTACGGGATAAGAAAGGAAGGAAATTAAAAGCTGGTGTAATCCTTATGAAAATTTCTGAACGTGTTTAAGCTTGAGGAAAACCTAAATGTCTGAAGAGACCACAATCGAGCCCCAAAGCAGCTGCTACTCCTACAACAGAGACAGAAAGGAAGAGATCATAAAACACTGCTGAATTTTTATCAGGGTGTAACAGCGTGCGCAAACATTACATGTCAATTAGATTATACTTAGCCTAGCACACTGCCAACTGCGTGCTAATCTAAGGTCAAACCTCCTCCTACATCAAATGTGCTCATGAAACAGGCTCTGGCAGTGATCTTATGGAAAAGCTCAAAGACAGCTTGGCAGGCTTCAAATGGTTGAGCCTGAATTCAGATATTCCATTATTTTTCTTAGCAAAGCCTGTTTCCAGAGGTACCTAAAACACCAGATGATTCTTGTGTCTCGTAATGATTAGCTCTCGTAAGGGTCTTAAAATGCATTACTCAGCAGAACCCAAAACCACTAGATATGTGCTATATATGGAATAAATTCTCATTCTACAGTCTCAAACTCATTCTACTCCTACACACATAGGCATACATGCATATATGAACAGATGTGTATGAACACACACAGACACACTTGCACGTACACAACTGAAAAGACAGGCTGTTAGGCTAGTGTTTGTAACAGGTACAAAATGCCTTGAATTCCAGTTGCCACTGTCACTGTGCTATCCAGAAGGGGATTAATGAGTGCATTCTCCACAGAAACAGTCCCTCCAGAAAACTCGGGCTCTTAAGTCAGAATAAAATGATCTACCAGGCCCTCCTCCACCTCAGCTGATCATCAATGACATCGATGAAGAAAGCAGTTTAGCAGGAAAATTCATAGATCAAACAGGAACCACAAAGGAATCAACACCATCTTGGACCATTACACATCACTCCAATTTCATTCCAGTATTCTGCACTATATACTGCCTCCTCAAAGATTTAAGCCACCACCCTCTGCAATGTAGACAAAAAGACCAGAGGGCAATAAAAAAGTAGTTGCATAAAAAGGAGAGAAGCTTGTTTTCCCAGTGCAGGTGGGAAAAATAATGTGTCATCATCACTGCTTCCATTGATTGTAGACAGCAATTAAAGGGAAATCAACCTGAGATCCAATTTGCAACTACAAATACAATTTTCTACCCAAAGACATGAAGTTCCAGCTAGGGCTTCCACTTGTTTCAGCTGGGATCAACCTTTGACAGCTACCTAGGAGACACTCACCAAGTAGCCCTCTGCAAGACTAAAGATTTTTTTACTTAACGGCTATTTAGGTGGGAAAGCCGCAGATTGTCAGAAGTGCTTCTGCAGAAGTAGTCCTGCAATTCAAGCATCCGAGCTGCAAATCAGGGACAGACACTGACTTATTCTCCCTGTAGGATTTCTATTTGTGAACAGATTTTTCCATTAATATCATCTTATGCTAAGGAAGGCTACAATAAGTAGGGCAACAAGATTTCCCAGTTAGAAATTTCAGATTCACCAATGATTCTAAATACACAGCCTGAAAGTACCTCCCTCTCAGACCACATCCTTAAAGGCAAAAATCACAACAAAATGACTTCACAGCAACTTATTTAAAAGACCTAAAACCAACAGCTGAACATGTATTTTTCATTCCATTATAATTCACATTTCTCATTTCCCAGTTTCAGAGGAGAGCTCAGTGCTAAGTTCTGCAGACAACATCACACAGCCAATTGATTTAGTTTCCTTTTTTATATAATTTCTAGGGTGTTCCCAGGTCTTACTCCTGTGCCAAAACTTTCATTTTTACTGCTGACTTCCACGAGGAGTTTGAGGCACTTCCAAAATAAATCCATAAAAGTTAAGACAGAAATTAAGATGACAATTGGATAAATAACATTATAGGGGACAGCTGTGTGGGGAGGTTCATTCTTTCTATCGCTGTGTAAAACCTCGCCAGCTCCAAGTAGCTACAGAATCAGGGAATTTTGTTTGTTGTGAGATTTGGCTCAACTTGCCACCCAGCAAATGGGCCTTGTCGGGAACCAGCACTTCTCTTCTGAGAAACAGAAGACTGTTCACAAGGTCCTATGTCATATCTATCTTACATTTTCTGTTTATTTTCTTTTAAGTGTTTAAATGAGTTTTGAAAATTGTTTTTGGCTGAGAACAATAAGACCAACAGAATTCCTAAACCTAAGGTGCTATTAATGTTGTGAAATATCAAGAGAGTTGTACTTGAAACTAGAGTATATTATAACATCATCCTCCTAACTTCATACTTCAAAGACACAAGGAGGGGTGTATTTTTAAATAGAAATCCATATCCATCCATCTTTATCTGATCTCATCAGGTTATCTTCTGCACACGGTGCAAAGCACACTGTTTTCTATAGCAAAAACAAAGCACAATGTATATGGACAAGAGGTTATGCCAATATTTAATAAAGATCTGTTAACTATTTTGGTGTCTACTACCACCTGAAAAGGAACAAATAAACCACAACTGTAGAAACACACAGCGTGTTCACAATCAAACTGTTAAAGAACTCAGCTTTATTTTTAAAAACATGTATGTTAGCAAAAAAAGTATTAAAGCGACTGACACAGTAGATAACACGTTTAATGATACACCAACTCTCAATTTCAGAAGCACTACTTGGCTTTGATCTACTATTTGTATTTTTAGGTTTGTACATACAAACACACTGATGTTACATAAACACAGCATACCTGTATGTGCATTTATGATAGCACATATACATGTACATCCCTAAAAATCATCTTGGCTTTTAAGTCTTGCCTATCACTGAGAAAGTTTCCCATTGGAAAGGGACTGAGGCACGTACACAATTCCCTAATACGTTGTCTCATGCACTGAGTGCACTCAGGGTCAAAGCGGCCCTCCTGCTCTTCCTCCCTGCACCATCGTCACTGACTGAATGGCTGACAACTTCAGCTGTAAATTTAAAGATCTCAACAACATGCATCAAACATTTAAAATATAACCTCCTTATAGTTACTGCAGGCTCAGTATCATTAATCAACTCCAGTTGCAAAGGAATGCTCATTGGATTGCTCATATTGAATTATACATATACAGTCTGATTAATAATGCAATACTCCAAAAATCTGAAGTATTCCTATCCATGGACTAGCAGCAGAAGAATATAGAGAAAATTTTCAATGGGAAAATTTAAAGTTAAACTTCAGTACAATTGCTGATACTTGTGGCACTGGTGGTTTGGGGTTTTTTTTGAGGGGTGGGGGGACTACTACCACAGTTAATAAAAGAAATGCCATGAATCACTGATTTTTACAAGGTATTTATCTAAACATATTTAGAATTAAGCATTGTGCTAAATCTTATACTATGTACCTGGATGATGTACAGCATTCACTCAGCACTACACAATTAAACCTACACTAGAATTCTTACTCATAAACATGAGATTAATTGACCTACTTTTTCAAGCCTTCCACATCCCTCTTACTCTTACACAGAGATGTTCTGTTACAGGAAAAAAATCCTTTTATGCTGTTGTATTTTATTTGCTTGTGCAGCTCCAATCCTTTCCCTCTTAGATGCACCCTACTGTAACAACTAGGTGAGACAGGAGTGAAATGTTTTCGTGTGTAACACTTTTCTTGCCTACGACAATCATTATTTCCCAATCCACTCCATATTTCACATTAAAACATCAAAACAGATTTCTTCACAGTTTCAAGTTCTATTTACATCCTGTTCACTCAGTATAAAATATACATGTCATTTAAAATGAGGGGGAATAAAAGCACTAAAATACTGAAATTAAATATTGAAAAATCACCAAGAAAGCCAGATATTAAAATATATCTGGAAATTATCCAGCTTTAGCAGGAAGCTCAGTTTTATTGCATTCTCCTACTTGCTTATTATGTGCTGTGTCACAGCTGGTCTTCACTGGAGCGCCCGTTCCTTGAGGAAGGTGTGTTACAGCAGCTGCTGGAAGTGCAACTTCAATGTTTAAGTGACATGATTAATAACCCCTGCAAGGAACACCCTGCTTGGGTTTAGGACACTGTTCAGGAAGACTCGGATGCTGCCACGGATTTGCTTTGCCTGAACCATCTTCCCCCTGAGACTCTCCCTCCCCACCTACTCCGTCAGAACCAGCACAGGCCTTCAACAATGCCACCTTCTACTAGGTGTTCACTCAACGCTTTTCCTGAGAACGTGAAACCAAGTTTAAATTACTTAAGACTTTCTCACATTCAAGACAAAGCTTACATTTTGCTAAGCCTCAATAATCATAACACTGGAAACTTAGAGGAGTTAAGAGAAGTTAGTTATGCACTGCTATTTTAATGAAAGTTACAAGATTAAACAGAATTTTTCATTCACCCTGAAGAGAGCTAGAAAACTTGTGACCTGATTATTTATTCCCCCTAAATAACAGTATCAGTAAAAAGTTGTGATTTCTTGTTTGGATCACATACGAAAAAGATAAAGGTGTCTCAGAGAAGTTATTTTAACAATAAACCAATTTACTGTATTTTCACTTGAGCACTTTCTTCCAGTGCTTCCAGTCAGTCATTCAATAGCCTTTTGACTATTTTCATCTTTTGTCCACGTGTTCCCAGAACTAAAATCGTACATATTTGCATGTTCTTGTACTTACAAACTCCACAAAGCCTTTTTTGAAAGTTTTGGTCCACAGAACAGAAGTGAATTAAAAAGCTTTCCATCTTGGGGTGATGATTTTGAATATTCAAACACATGCAGTGCATGGAAATCCCCTTGATGCAGTGATAGAGGGTGGTTACTTAAAACCAGCTCACCATTGGTGAAAGTGTGGTTTACGAAGACTTATTTTTTAATTGGTTAGTTTAAACCACCACCATCCATGCGTCACCATCAAAAAATCCAAACTGAACAAAACCTCAGAACGAAGGGAGCAACACTCCAGAATTCTTGTAGCACAAGACCTAACTGTGATCTGCTTGCCCTATATAACTGTAAGGGCTGCAGCAGAAGTTACATGCTGACACTCAATATTCACCCTTGGAGTAAGTCCATAAGCATTTCATGCATCACAGTATCAGTATTGCTTTAAAAGAAGTTATTCAACTAGCACAACTATTAAAATAAGAGAAATGGTAAAACATACTAAAATAAATGTGACTTCATTTTTTTCAGTTTCATAGAAGTAAACAGCATACTCTGGTGAGCTAATCCCCAAGCAAAACATGGTTTTGGTTTTGGGTGGGTTTTTTCCTTTAAGAACTAATGTTGTCTAATATGGATTAGGACATGGAGGTACATTTTCCTATAACAGTATTTTAGAATGTTTTCCCTTATGAAAGAAAAAGTAAGAACAATTCAGCACACACACTGCTTTTTTTTCTTCTCTCCTTTTTTTAAAAAGATAGGTTTTATTTTGCTTACCATCCAGTGCAAACATTTTGTTTGCCTCTGCTGCTTTACAATCTGATATGGCTTTTAACTAAATTAAGAAGCATTAAGATTTTCTTCTCAGAGAACTGCTAGCCAATCTACTCAAAAGCAACAACACAAGTAGCTTTCCAAATTCATTCCGTATTGACAAGCGAGCCACCCTATTAAAGTTGTATAAGGACAAGTTTTCCTCAACATCAAGTTTCTCATGTCTCAGTATCTGAACTACCTGATGCAGAAAAACCCCTGAATCATGGCAAAGAGGCAAAAATCAGCTTCCTTGGCCATTTTTGTGTTAGTAAATGCCAAGTAAACACATGCCATTAACTCTCAAAAAGCCTTCTAATGAATGGAATTTCTGCAAAGACAATCACATAACATTTAAAGCAGACGTAAAGACTTTTCAGAAATTTTAGCTTTTGTTTTCCTTCTAGTGTACGCATGACAAAGGCTTGAAGCATTCCTTACTATTCAGATTCTTCACTGGTGGTGATTTCACTAGTGACTATGGTTACTTTCTGCTACTACTGGGATATTGTTCCATCAGTTAACCAATATCCCATGTGAAGAAGTCACTGAATTTCCTGAGTACAAGTTTACTCTCCCACTGCTCACTTACCTACACAATGGCCAGCAGCACTGACATTGCTGACAGAAGGGAGGGAAATCCCCCATTTCTTGGGGGAATCTTTCACAGTTAAGAAACCAACAACAGTCCCAAAAGCACCTGTTTAGTCTGACAAGCAAGTAGTTACCAATCCAGTTCAATCAGTTGTACAGCCATACACAGTAAGTCTAACTACACAAAGAGATAATACTTTTTTTAGGAATTTCTAAAATCAAAAGCTAATTAAGATCTTTAGCCAGGTTATTTCATACCACAATTGATAACTGATCTGACAGCAGCATCAGTGAAATGAGGAAAACAGAGACATTGCAAAAGAGAACTTAATGCAGTGTTAGTTCTTAAAAATACAATAGTTCCAAGGGTCTTGCTGACAGGCTGGATGGATTATAAGAATGCTCTGTAAATATTTAGCTCTAGCTGGGTAATAACAAGAACAAAACAATGTAGGTAACCATCTAGCCTTCTCTTAAGATTTGCACCTATGATGAAGTGCATATCCTAAATAACTATTTACTTTTTGGTGATTTTACTTCATTTAACCTTGTACTTAGACATATCTGATATAAACTGACATGCTGCTTTAATTATAGGCTGCTTTGGAAGTTCACTGAAGACATTTTTCAAACATGGAAAATAGCAGGACAAAATTCCATTAGCGACCTTTTAGTATTACAAGCACCATTTCCAGATGAGCAGTCAAAGCCAGAGACAGGTTTAGAACAGTAATGCGTACAAGGTCAAAGTAACTCCAGAGAAGAAGAATCAGGAACAAGATTTATCAACATTTTGCCCAGAGCCAGTCTTACTGCTCTGTGACATTCTCTTCTCAAAGCATTACAGTACAGTAATGGTAATGTATCTGTGAAGTTATTCCAGCAGTGATTTTTTCTTGTTCTTTTTGTCAGCTCTCTTACATGTACTAAGATGAAACAAAGTTAAGTCATCTTCTGAGCTATTTGTTCTCATACCAATGAAAGGCATGGCCCTTTCTGCTGAGGCTTAGAGAACTCATTCATTATATGATCATATTCCCCAGTCTCCCTGGAAACTGTTTAAAAATAGTCAATAGCTGTAATGGTCAGGTTAGTCTCCTGGCTGTTAATTTCAATGTTTACTTGGAGCTTGAATATTCATGCATCGCTTTTCTTTTTCAGCTTGATTTCTCTCCTCACAAACACAGCCACAGCTGTATACTTTTCATGCATTCTCTAAAGAAAACATTACACTAATACATACAGGCAGCAAACAAAAGTTTTTAATTACTGTAGGATTTTTATGTCATTATATGCATAACAAAGAAAATTAAACAGAACCTTACCTCAAAATTAAACTTCATTTAATAGAAAATAAGCCTGTCTGGAAGTGCTGCTTGACCATGTGGAATGCTTCCAGTAACCAGGTCTGTAACACAAGATACAAACAAGTTACTTCCTTATCCCCAGTCCCTTAATTTCTGGTTTTAAAGTACCTTCTGCCAACACACTGGAAAGGAAGCAACTCAGGAAGTTATAAGTTTCCTTTTCTTTTTGGGAGCGGGAATTTGCATTGCCAAAGAGAATAGCTTTATGTTCAAGAAAATAAAATTCAATCCAGGCTTCCACATCACTCACTCTAAAAGCTCATAATAAATGAACTCTGAGTATACCTTGAAATTGTCTAGTCACTTGACAATATACTTGCAGCACAAATCTGGGTGTAAACAGAAATTAAATAAACACATTGACCTCTCAAAGATGTCCACTTTGCATTAACTGTGCCTTTCTGTGCTTTATGGTCTCTGTGTGGAGCAACTTGGTAGAAAACAGCACAGCACAAGCCTCTCTGGGCAATTTCCCTTCACAATGATCTCCCTTCCGAGAGTATGATTGCACAAAAATAGATTTAATAACTCTGGTTTGCTTTTAAAAGATGACAGAACTCTATTTCAAGGTATTGGTTGTTTTGAGGAGGTGGGCTTTGTTGTTTTTGAGGAGGTGGGCTTTGTTGTTTGGGTGGTTTTACGCTTTGTTTTTTAGACTTTGTTTTCTTTATGATTCTTAGGATCATTTGTTAGCTTTTACTCCAAACAAAAGCCAATATAGCACACAGGTTTAATACTCATCTCCTGAGGATGGGCAAATCAGTTTGAACATCAAAATAAATTGCAATTTATTTTGATAAACTGCAATCAACTCCCACTCCACCCTCCCTGACCCCCACAGAAAAAAACACCACCTTCTCTTCCATCACCTCAAAGTTTAAAAGACCGATCATTTTTCCAGGCACAGTAATACGCCTGGGCAAACAGAAGATGGCCTAGATCTTCCTGCTAGCAAGGTCCTGTGTACGCTCCTTGCACACAGGCTGGTTATGGAAGGCTTCTATCCCACTTTGAGATCTCTTGGAGCACTCCCTTACTGCAACTAAAAAATTCAGGTGAAGTTCTGATCCACAACAGCTATCCAAATTCGAAACTAGTTTATGTATTCATTTAGAAAGACCAGGAAGTTAAAGAATGAAGTCACACATGTACACAGCTACAGAAGAAGGAATGCCTCTTAGCTGAGAAACGCCTACAGCAACAAAAGAATTCTCGTAAATTTTCACCAATCAAAGCTGGCAAAAAGATTTCTGATAGAATAAATTCATCAGGATGTTTTTCAGGTCTGGGTTCATTATGAAAGTGATTTTTTTTCCTTTAAGTGGACTTTTAAGCAACATCAGCTCTATGCTGACACAACTATTAACTGCAGGTTAACAGATTTACTGCAGGTCAGAGTAAATGCAGTCTACGTTAGGACAATTATTTCAGCAACCAATGCATCACCTCCATTGAAACTGGCATTGTAGTAGTATGATACCTTGAAATTTAGACCCCTAATCCATATTCATTCAAATTTTCAACATCTACCATGTCTCCAGTAATGCACAAATAATGTACAATTAACTTTAATTAAAAGGTGTGCCACCACCCTGCATTTTCTGATAAGTTTAAGGTCAGGATAAAAGCAAGTTCAGTGCACAGAATGCATATCTAATGCGTTCCCTTAGGCGGCTGTACCAGCGTATGGGCATTTATCCGTAATGCACACATTTGTATTACAGTAACATGCCCAAGTCCTGTTCAGTACAGCCCATGAACTCACCAGCCCTTCTGCTTCCTGGAAACTACTATTTAACGTCTCCATACTTGCACATATTTTAAAATTCTAAAATTTGTTTCAAATGCGATTGTGAGATATGTCAGTCACTTGCAACATTGATACCTTTCTTCATTTTCAGTCCTTTGTTGACAAAGGTGTCAGAAGCCCTTTCAAATCCCCAAGTTCTGAGAGCACCAAGCACTAGGCTGGAAGCATTTTCACCTCTACTCAGAGCCTTCGTCAATTAAGGTTGACACTATACAAGTCCAAAGGTTTGTATAAAAAAAAAAAAAAAAAAGCGTGTCTGAAGAACATACCACAACAAGGGGACAACAGAATCTGATGCAGCAGAGAATGAAGTGACCACGCCAATATGCTTCTTTCTTGTCACACCCACGTAAGGCCCCCACATAAATCTTCCAATTCAATAACTGCCATTTGTTTAGCATCATTGTGATATAAATGGTTGGGAAACTGCTTTGAAATCTGCTCTTTTCAGATGCAGTTCAATAACAGAATTGTGCTTTTAAAAAAAATTTAAAATGGATCTTGTTTTCAACCTATAAACCAAATATGGTGAACTAGAAATTTATTTTTTGTAGTGTGCCAGGAGGGTCTATCTACTCATGTAAATGTTTATTCAGAAATGTGACTGGGAAGGAAAGAGGTGAAAGAACCATACTCCTAACATTTTACATCAAGGGAAGGAACAAACAATGCATATGCACATACTACCAGAGCAACCTAATGGGTAGAATACCATGTTTCAAAATCACAATTTCATTTAAAATAGCAGATTTTCAGTTATCTGAATATTTAACAGTGAAACACTGAATGTATCTTGTGGAGTCTGAGAAAAACAAAAATTGCTTATACTCTGACATTTTAAGACTAGCTTGAACAAACGTGACTGTGGAAAGAACATTCCTTTTTCAACTGGGTTAATTACTGCTGAAGTAGCCGTCTATTTTTTTACTTACCAATGGGAGCTAAAGAGAGCCTAAAAACTAGTCACCACTGTTTGTTTATTCTATTGTCCTCCCTTCCTGGAATGCAGTCAGAGTGGAACTGGCTGCCCAAAAGCCCAGTCAGCAAACCAGCAGTCCGAGCCCTGCATTTCTTTACAGCACCAGCCTACTTACTAACCTGCTTAACCTATTGTAGGGCAGGAGCAACGAGTGCATAAAGCACCTAATTCTGGAAGTTTACACAAAATCCAACAGAGCTTTCTGAATATTTGATGTATTTTTTAGCATAAGCCCCCTGACCCCTCCCCTTCTTTTTTTCTTAGCTGTAGCCACATTTCTATGAAGTGTTTTTGCTTCAGGTGCTAGTGATGTTGTTTATAGAACAACAAGACTGAATAAAGAAAAGTGCTGATGTAGAATATGCTTTCTTAATCTCACTGCAGAATTCTACAACTGTGAATTAGAGGTAAATACAGTTTTGCACTTTATAGGTATTTCCTAGGTACTCTGCATTCTCAAAAGTCTTGGTGATAATGTAGTTTAGTTCAGTAGCATTTGCACCACAGACTCACTGAGGCTACAAGGATAAATTCCTGAATCTTCTTATACCACAACTTTTGAATGCGGAAAATATTTCTGCCCACATATTTACTCTGGATTTTTGTGCGTTTTCCTATACTGGGTTTTGTGGTTTTTTAAATTTATTTTTAGGAGGTTTTTTATTGTGTTGTTTTGGGTTTTTTCTTATTGTTGTTAGCCAAGCATTGCTCTAAAAACCAAAATCAAATCAAAATACGTGGTCCATTATGTAAAGCATGGAGTCATTTTAACCCTGTTGGCATTCTCAACCACATTACTGTATCAACCCTGCTAAACAAATCTGCTAATAGCTTAGTATTCTGAGCTATAAACAGGGGAACAGTCCCGTCCCCCCAAGACATTTGGAAGTTTAGTCCTATGATGTATGTTCCGTGCTTCAGAACTTACGTTCCTTGCACACAATAAAGGCATTACATGGCCATTTTTAGCTGGTACTAATTTAGATGTTCTGTAGTGTGTGACTTCTTTCAGTTCTTAGTTCCTTCACCTACCTGTCTTTTTTTATTATTTTCTTAAAACACTACAAGACAGTAAATAATTACAAGTATATGAACGATGCAATATTATCAGGCACAGATGTTTTCAGCATCATCTTCAGAGGCTGAATCCCTGCTACAATTCCCATCCCTATAAAAAAAGTCTGGTTTAAGGACAGGGTGGAGAAACATGGTCTATGCAGCCACTCACAGGACACTGCAAAGAACATTCAGCACGACCTGATACAGTTCCCAAACTATATCCAAAAGCAGATACCCACTTCCCTTCAAAGCTCTTCTCCGTAACTTACTACTATGATTACTTTGCATCCTGAATCTAGATTTCAGCTCAGTATACCAAGAAGACCCATAGGAATACAGCTTCTACCCTCCTTTTAAATGTTTCCTTCATTCTCTTCTTCGGACATCTCTCTAATCCCCCCGATCAGCACAAGAAGATACATTCTGTAGAACAACATTCTGAGAACAAGCTCACACTGCTACACGTGCTCAGGTGGGAGGGTCTGCAACAAGCTTAGGTGGGACATGCTGCACTTGATGGGAGCGTTTAATGATATTGCAGAGTTTGCAATGGAATTGCTTTCAGCCAGCTCTGTACAACAAACAGGCAGCCCAGGAGGTGAAGCAGGAAGCATCTTCACTGCGCAAAATGACCTGCTGACCACTACAGATCAGTTGCTATGGTCTAACATAAGAACTATAGCTGCAGCACAGAAAAGATGGCTTCAGAGTGTGCTAGTACAAACACAATTTAAGTAAGGCATGTGAATATATCAGAGGAATAACTGGTAAAACCTAACTCTGTTACATTTGATGTAACACTTTATATGATTTCTACCTTTATGGACAAGGATCTTCACCACTTTATATAAAAACCACACACATATGGATGTTAAAGAAGAATCATTCAACAGTTTGCTTTGCTAAGAAGGCTGCAACCAGGCTTCTAGACCTCAATTCCTTATTCTTATTTGTGTAAAAAGGTTGAGTTACCTTCTGCTGGCAACTGTAGCATTCATGCAACAACATCAGGCCTACCAATAACAAGATTATAAAATGTTAAGAAAAAAATATTACAAACTTAAGTCAGTTCAAATTTTAACTGACTATTTGGAAGCACCACATAAAATGCATCTCAGGATGTGTTTCAAGACTAAGGTGGTATCCAGCTCAATAGTGCTGGGAGGCATCTTAAGTGAAGAAATGGTGGGGTAAGACACCACCAAAAATATAATTGAAAGCTACAGTCTGAACGGTTACAGCCATAACCAGAGTAAAACTGAGGTGACATAGGACTTTACTTATCAAACTGACATTAAAAACCAACAGTAACGTTTTTGTGTAGTAGCTCAATACAGGATTTTTCACAACGAAAGCAATCACTGGCATTTACATTAAATATTCTTGTAACCAACAACTGTATTTTTGCAGGTGATTTCTGAGGACAGATATGCTACCTCCCCCTAAAGCATGGCATAACACTTGCGGAACCAGATGGATTAGCAACACACTGAGTTTGTACACCTCAGGTAAACCCACATGCTAACTTTCTCAAGGACAGACTGGCTCAACTAGGGTAAGTAACACAGCAGCAACTGCCAGGAATCAGGGGTACCCAGTGGGGCGTTCCAAGGTCAAGAACGGGGGTTTAAAAGCCCATCACAGAAATGCCACCAAAGACAGTCATGCTCTTCTGTATACCGTGAACCATTACTGACAGACTCTAACAAACAGCTAACAGAAACCTTCGTCTGACACTACTTGAAGAAGCTCTCATTATAAAAAAATTCAAGGTGGTTTGTATTAGGCTTTAATCTAGGTAACTTCATTACCAAAAGCCATTATGATAAAGGTTTAATATTTTACATAAATGTTCCTCTAAGATACTGTAACGACACTAACCATGAAACACTGAACAATCATACCTCAACCATTACTACACTCCTCTTGGTCAGTGAGGAAAAGTTACTACATTACGAGACTAAAGCTTCTGTTATGCCCACAGGCAGGTTTCAGCTACCGATTTTTTCAAATTTTATGCACTGCACTACCTTGAAACCAGCAAGCTTTCCCAGCTGCAGAAGGCAAACAGAAGAACACTGCACATAAATCCAGAAATTCTGCATTTAGTTTCATCACAGTAACTTGCTCAACAACACCCACATGCTTTGCTAGTATGCTTACTATTTGTGAAGGTTAAACACAGGCTATGAAGGGGAAAAAAGCCCAGTAACCACCCTACACCTCAAAATGGCTCCTGCAAGTAAATGAGTTTTTAGTAGTATGATTAGAAACACAAAATTTACCTTTGAACATAAAATGAAGTTTTAATTAACTTCTTTTTTCCCCAGCAGAGTATTGCAAGAAGCATTCATTATAGTAAAAAATCCATTTCAGAAAGCAGAACAAACCGATATGCGATGTCGTTTCTTGCCCTTCCACCACACCAGACACATACGATATATCATTTATACTTTAGGTTTGAGGAACTACCATTTATCAGATCATATCCAGACTGCCCCCCTCTCCCCAGGTAACACGCCACTCAGGTTGTCTCTGCTCCAAACCATCCAACACTCCTGGGCCTTTTTGCCTGCCATCTATGAGTTCAACTAGGTGAACTGTTCAAAATAACCAAACCAACCTGTTCTTTATTGACTGTAATCAGCAACATCTACCACATAGATGAATTCTGATCATTTATGAAATATCTGACCAGAGGTAAACTAACTGGAACAAGGCACTCAGCATCTAGGCAAATGTGACTATCCCCCAGGTGAAACTATACTCTCAAATGCAATTCTTTCCTTACACTTATTCCTTAAAAATTGTGAATTTTATGAAAATGGTGCCTCAGTATGAGCTGAAGCATTCCAGTTAGACTTTCTTCCTTTCTACCTCACAGGTGGTGGGAGCTCAGCCCTGCACTGGTCTGCCAAAAGTCAGCTTTCGACCTCTACGGATCTATTACTGCTTCACTCTATCAGATTTTAACTACGGTTTTGCAGCTTCTAATTGTTAATCTTTACAGCATCCTCCACATATAGTATGATAGTTTTGAGGAGGTATGAAAAAGGCACAACAGCTAAGTTTGCAACGTAAGAGGAGAGTACAGCATTAATTTCTTCTCAAGACTGCATGCTTGTATCTAGCAGAAAAATCAGTTGAAGTCAACTATGCTGTATTTTCAAAATCATGTAAAGCTCAGCCTCTTAACGTAGATCTGAGATAACTTTCTGTGATTAATATAAGAGATATTACTGTGTATTCATGAATTTCAAGGTTTTGTTCAGGCAAATACTACCCTCCTCCTGTTCGGGGCTCATCAAGAGCAGCAGATAGTTTTCCACAAAGGAGCAGGTATTAAACTCTAATCTGAACTCCCACTTCCTCTCTAGGTAAGTTAGGAAAGAAGTTTCAGTTTTGTTGTCTAGTAGAAAGACAAAATCTGTTTAATATGAATTGCTTTTCTTTTTAAGGTAGGCAAAGAAGGTTTACCAAAAGTTAAATGGTTAATAATAGCAATAATAGTAATAGCAATAATAGTAATAATAAAATAAAAAAAAAAGTTGTTGTTGTTATTACTACTACTACAGAAAAAGCTACCGCAAATATTCAAATATTCACATTCAGTCATGCTTGGTAATTCTTTGAAACATGTTTGCCCGGAACAGTATGTCATCCTGGCATCAAATCGGAATGCCTTTCCTTTGATGACAGAAGGCAAGTTTGACTGATTCACAGGAGTGATCCCAAGTACCAGGCAGTCATGCTTTACTGCCCTCCTAAGAAACCACGCACTAGAAAGGTGCCACATGTCAAACCCACCGATTCTTCTGTCATGATGTGAATGACACTCACCCTCTGCGTGCTACTACAAGAAGTGCACAGAGAATAACAAGTATCAGCCACTACTAAGTATGCCAGACATGCCACGTCTGCAAGGAGTTAACTAGTCATCATAATGGTTCTTCATTATGATTAAATCTCTGGCTCTAGTTTGAGCATAGAATATAGTCTTTTAAAAACAGAGCTGAATACATAATTTTTCAATCATGTGATACAACACATAGTAATTGAAAATGACAGGTGATTATGTGAAATAACAGGTTTTCAAAAATGAGTACACAGCACTTTCCTCACCAGGGTACCATTCACACTAACAGTAATTTCTGACCTTTTACAATTTGGAATCTATGCTAACGTTAACCTTTCTTTCCAACCAGACAATCTGTAAGCAGTTTAACAGCTGTAAACAAGATGTTAAGCCTATTTTTCATGAGAACAAAAAGTGTAGCTTGCCTTCGAACAGTTGCAGTTCGCTGGTGGATACCAACACCTGAGCCGTGAACAAAACTCCATAGCGCCAGAGAGAAATTCTTCAGCATAGGGACTCTTTTATCCCCACGCTGTGATGCTATACACTCAGAATATCCAAATATGTACTTGCACCCACATCAAAATTAATTAGATTTCTCATCTCTTTATGCTGACATACACTAAAGCATCAATTATTCAGCAATCCATTGCAAAGATTCACTGGTTCGGTGGAAGCTATTGAACCTCAGCATTTCTATGGCAATGGAAATAACAGTATATTTGCATCATCTTTATGAAAAAGTGTTAATTCAACTGTCATAAGTAATTAATATTTTAAAAAAAGGAAAAAGGGAACTTTACATTTTCTTTACTGTTAATTCATGAATCACAGAGGCCTCAAACACTTCTAAACAAACATCTTTTACAGTAGGTTCACGTTTCCCTTCAAGCTACTCATCCACGAAAGACGTATCAATCCAGGACGTAACACTGGCCCTGCTCCCAATCCCCAGTCAAGCTTTCCTCTTCAGAAAACAAATTTAACCTTTATTTTTAACAACAACAACAACCCCCCCAACAATTAGGCTAGGTTTACAGTTAGATCAAAAAGGAATTTACAGCATAAGGCAATCCAGAAAAAATCCAAAGTCTTAGGCAATTAAAATGACTGCCTATTGCAATGGCTACAGTTTCTATATTTCTTCTCAAAAAGTTAAAGAAAATACATTAACAAAAACATTTTATGTAACTTGACTATGTGCATGGTAGATTTTAATGACATATAATATAAAACTATCACCAGATCCAGGTATTACATTAAAGTCCCTGTAGGAATACCTTGTAAGTAACAAAGGTAGTTGGTTCCACGTACTGACAGTTAAACCAACTGAAACAAACAAATCTATTTTATTGCCAATAATAATTTAAATATGTCACTTTTGAGAGACGATACAAGATTATAATCAAATTATGAAGTTGTCTGTAATGTGAACACTTCCATTGTGAACGATGACATGAAATTCATATACAATGTTGCCAAAATGCCTGCAAATAAAGTAATTGAAAATATGAGTATTACTTTTAGGACTTAAGATTCCATGTCCAGGGTCAGTGCACGAGCTGAATAAGCAATAAAATAATGAAAGTAGTCTTTCAATAGACAGGTAAAAGAAAAAGAAAAAATAAGCACCACACCACAAGGTTGTTGTCGTTGGTACAATTTTTTCACAGTATGTTTCCAAGACAGGACATCTGCCATTCTAATGGTGTCATTCTCAAGCTGTCTATATTTAGCATAACATTTGCCAGCTAAATGTGTTCACAACACAACTACAGCCCATTTACACTGCAGCAGACAAAGCATACAATTTACCTCTCTGGCACGACTAACAGGAACTCTGCCAACCTTCCCAATATATTCCTCGAAAGCGGGGCAGCTTTCTATTTGCATCTAAAGGGTTAGTATAGTACTGGTTCAGAAACTCCAGATACAAAGTGGTGGAAATCCAACAGAAATAAAACTTGGATTTGTCACTGTTATATTATCCTCACTGTTTTGCCAGACTGAAGAGATTCTTTTTGAAGAGCAGTGGTTTGTAAAAGAAGACCAAGTTATTGAATACTTAACTTAGGCAACACATTAACTATCCTGACAGTGAGAAACATACTGAATCAAAAATATGCTAAATAAGTCCATGTTTGCATATAAATTTATAATGTTTGGAAAGAGAAATTATTTTGAACTCAAACCAGAATGATCCAAACTCACCAAAACAAAACAAACTTAAATTGCACCCAATCTTTTTATTGGTATGCCAATAAACCTTTGATGTATCACCTTGTCCAGGTCCATGTGCATTACAGAGAATCTCCAGACAAACGGAGATTTGTCTCCCAAACCAGGTCCCAGACTTCCTCAGCACGAAAGCTGGTTATCAAAGGCAATGCAGCTACTCTGAGATGAGGAGATAAAAGATTCTGGGCCAACTCTGTATATGCGCATACATGTGCGTGTGTATGTATATATTGTTGTTACTTTAGACATGCAAACACACAAGGTCTTCACACTACACTTCATCACACAGGGGCAGCACACCCAGCATTTTCAACATGGTCAAGGCTAGAAGTTTTCAACAGAGAAAGCCCGACATCTAAGGTTGAAAACCCGCTCAGCAGTTGGGAAAAGACACAACTCAGGAAAACCTTCCTTAAAGCCCAAAGAGAATGTGGACAACATCCAGTGAATATTCCTGGGGAAGGAAAGTCTTTACTGTACTGCCCAGAAGGTGTACCTACTATTTCTCCTATTTCAAAACAAAAACTTTATGTTTTTGCCAATGGTTGTAACTTCTAACCCTGAAGAGCTCACATCATAAAGCAGGGAGCTAAAAGTCTCGCTGTATTTTGCATTATATGCCCTGTACAAATATACTCCAACACTATTCGTATGATTTAGGCATTTCCAGAACAGAAGTCAGCCATAATTTTAGTTCCTCCTTGCCAGAATACTGTATTCATGGAAGTATTCTGTGCCTAGGAAATTCAAGTTAAAATTCCGTGAACATAATTCTAGCTATCATTCCGCTGTTAAAACAACATGTATTTCTGAAGAGCCAGCAGCACACACGTGTGCTGCCAAGTTCAGAGAGCTGAAGAAGGGGAGAATGTGGAGTCAAACAGTGTCGGATTTTGCAGTACTGGATAAAATGTATGTCAAAATGTACCAAGCTGCTAACGAACTCCACAGAGGCACCCAAATTCAAGTAACAACTATGAAATTGATTCATTGCTCTATTTCATTCTTGCACTCCAGAAAGCTATTCTTAAAAACTCAATTCCTTTAGACAAAATAAAAATTGACATACTGTGCCTGATCTTTAGACTTCACAGCTTAAGATACAGTTTTCTCCTAAAAAATAAAATAAAATAAATTGTCCCAATGAAAGGCCATTAATTTATCAAGACATCTTGAAAGTATTCTAACAATTTGCTTTCAAACTCCACAAATGAAAACTGTCTTCCAACAGACCACAAGCAGAAGGCTGTCCAGGGCAATCAGGTACCAAAATGCAGTTCTGGAAAGCAAGTTAGAACCTTCACTGTTTATTTATCATTATAGCTCTGTAACTTACAGTACAGCATCTTAACACCAATTGTTTGTAATTGCTGTGACTACTTAAAAGACTTGGAATTGAAATTATTTCCCTATTAAAAAAGTTTGATTTTCAAAATTCAGCAGTAAATACTGAAGTGTTCTCTCACAATTTCTCCCTATAAAAACAGCCTTCGCAGATAACATTATCTTCTTCTGGGTATGAAACTACCAAAAAGGGGGGACACTATAATATCATTCAATGTCCGAGTTTCACATCACTTTAGAATTGGAAGTGCTAAATTATAGGAAGTCTCCACACTTTTTTTCTGCTACACAAACTATGCAGGTGTTCCTTATCTCAGCATTATCTATCTTTTCCCTCTATCCATTTCTCTAACCACATACAGAAACAAAGCTCAAAATTTCACCCCCAGGAAATCATTTCCTTAAATTTATTCTAGTAAGACAAAAATGAAATGTTATGTACTTAAAAACTAACTTGGTTTAGTCTGTTACCACCTCAGTATAATCTGTAATGAAAAAAGTAGACCTAAAACTGTTTTCTATAAACAGCAACTGCTAATTCAACTAGCGTGCATGCTTTAAATAGCTGGTTTGGGGTTCAAAATGCAATCATAAGCAGGCACTTGAGGCCCATGGACATCTTCCATCAGTGGAGGCTGTCCCTCCAGTCAAGGTCTAAAGACTGTAGAAGTTGAGATCAGAAATAACTTGCAGGGACCGTGGCTGACTAGAGCGGACAGGAAGCACATCCTTACCCACAGACATCACCCTCCCGCTCAGAGCAAGCCCGTTGTCACCAGCAGCTGTTCTAGACCTCTCCAGAGGAAATGTTCTTCGCTGAACAGATCACCAGTAATAAAGCTTTGTGTGAATTTCCGAGACAGCACTTCCTTGTTTTCTTGTATGCTTGAAGCGCATCTTCCTAGCACAATTACTTGGTATCAAGCTTCCTATACAGTATTCCAGCCTCAGCAATCTACAATTTTCAAATTGCTTTCGGTGCACTTCCCTCTCCAAACAACAGCTGGTTATGCAAGTCAGCGAAGCTGCATTAAACAAAGAAGCTGAGCAGCCACCTCCTGCATGAGGGGTTTGTCTTCTTGTAGAAGGTAACAGTCTGCTGGTACTATGGGGAGGGGTGGGCAGGAATTTAAAAGGCAGCTTTAATCACTACTACTTAGTAGAGTTCCTCAGTGACTTAGTCGCTCTGCAGAGTGTACACATAGCTGTTGTACACTATATGCATAAACCAGTTCTCTTTCTGCCTGATTCGTCTTGGAGGGCATAAAGTTAAAATTTCACAAAACCCAGCACATTTTTAACTATGCAGCTGCCAAATCAATTCTTTCCAATTAAAATATGCTTTCAATTTCATAAGGTCTTCCCACAGATATAAATCTTTCGGTCCCAAGTGCTTCCTGCCATTTTAATTGCTCCACTTCAAGTCCCCCAAAGAACAAAAATGATGCTTTGCAGCGTTCACAGACAGGCTGAGCAGCACTTACAGCGTCCTAGGGGAGAACGCTGTCTGGAATGGCTATTCAGATGGGGGAAGGAGTAGAGACAATGCTGATACATGAGAAATACATCCTGCTTATACTCTTCGTTGAAATCAAATATATGAGGAGCTCAAGCTCCTCCTCACTCCCCCCTCCCAGTAACAGAGAGAGACGTCTTCTCTTGACAGGACTAACCTTTCCAAGCACATGATTCTGGACTGAGGCAGTGTCCAGCCTACAGAGGAGAATATGAAATCACCCTTTTCAAGATGCTTTTGCTACTTCTAGCTATGTGGTCTTAGACAGTTTTTTTATATACCTAATCTATATTTGTTCAATAGGGTATGGAGCAAGTAAAGCTCCATCACGCTTCCACACTGAAAGAGTTTTGAACTAAATCAGCCCTCCAGCCGTGTACATGAGTTGTCTAACCCCAAATACTATCCTTTTCAATTGCTCCCCATACTGGAGCTACTTTAGTTTCAAATCTCCCTGCCTCACTGTGGTTCACCTTTGAAGTTAACTCCCCAAAGTTCCCTCCATGTGCCACCCCAGACTTCCATCGCCTTTCTGTCAAGAAACTGAAATCAGGTCACCTCAAGACAGTTTGCCAGAAAGTATTGTTTGCCTTTGCTCTCAAATAAGCTACTGAAATACTGCAAAAACTTGAAGTACTCCACAATATTAGTCACCCAGAGCTGGTTTCAGTTGTTTAACAGGACTGTAGACTTGCAACACCAGTGCCGCAGATAGAGCAATGCCCTCTGCCTGCCACTGAGACATGCAGGTGGCACGGTTGCCACTGCACACTGCAGGGTGGCATAGCTTAAAAAACAAACACCCCCACCCACCCCCCAAAAAAAACAACAAAAACCACAAACCCCAAAACACACCTCAAACCCGCAACAGGAAAAAAAACCACCACATTTCAGCAACAAGTCAAGCTGTTTGTATGGAAGAGCAGACTGACTCCTAAAACTTTTAATAACAGAGACCCCAGAAAGATATATTTTCACTGACTTTCCATTCGTTGTCCTGGAGCTGAAGCCAAAAAACTCAAGTAAATCAAGCAATTTTCCTATCTGGTCTTTTTGAAACAGGTCACTGTGACACCAGTCTGCACAGAACGAAGGCTTTAGAATGGAAAAGGTGAAACATTGCATTCTTAGCTCCAGTATGTATACAGCATTTCAGTATTTTCCAAGTGATACCCAACATTAATTCCAAAGGTTTTTTCATACACTGTTTGCCCAAGGGACTGATTCCACTGCATTCAGAAAGCACATCTGAAGTGTTTATCACTTCCAGATTTTGAAAGGAGAAATTATTGCTGTAACTCAGCCGAGTTGTCTGAACAGCTCTGCTAAAGCCTCTGGTTTTCATCCCAGAGTCTCACTTCAGAATAAATACATTTCCTGTGCATTATTTCTCCAAGTATACAAAGCTTATATTCAAGTTTTACGCGGAACAATCCATTTGACAAGGAAGATGAACACAAACCAAAACTTACATTGCAGGCTACTTGAAACACATGCAAAGTATTTGGGAACTTGAGTTGCTGCATATAACTCTCAAACCTTTTTGCCATTCTCTGCCAAAAACCTGAAGCACTACATCCAGAATTTGCACTAAAAGCAAAATTTGATAATCACGACCTACACCCAATTCTGCACTTAATGATTTTATTGGATCAAGCTAGCATAGGTGACAACTGACCTCACTGTCCCAGATTTGTGAATTATGTCATATAACAGAACAACAGCTAACACAGGTCTACTCCAGTTAATGATAAATGAAGTTGATGTATAACATTCAGATCTGAAGGCCTAGCAATCTAACAGCCCAGCTGCCAGCTTGGCCCTAGTGATCAGAGAATGGACACTAGTCATCGGTGCAAAAAGTTGAAACTTTTGCCCAGACAGCTTTTGCTCTCAGAAGGCACAGATCTTAAAATTAAAATGCAAAAGCCTAATAAGATTACAACTGATTGCTGAATACAGTAACTAAAATACCTGCTTAGGAACATTAATTTTGGTCATAGACCAGAGGAATGTAAGAACCAACACTAAGTAAATGATTAACATGAAGCTATGCATAAGCCATTTGGATGAACAGGGGCAGTGAGCATGTCTATGACAACTGGTGATATAACACAACTGTATTTTGGTAGGTGGCATTTCGCAGGTCAACGGGCCAAGTGACACTGTCAGAATTCAATCTCCATCTTCATTACTGTGTTTCTAAATCTGCATTTCAGCTATTACATGAATTTTGTAACAAGCTTTAAGTGCTCCCCACTAAGCTTTTAAGTGACAGAATTCACTTCCATCGTACTATTCTTTAGAAGCAAAGCTCCTAACTTGTCTGAAAATTCAGAGCAGCCAAGCTCAGGGATACAATGCATACAAATTGAGAAGCGAGGAACAATTCTGAGGTATTACTGAGCCCAGCAGTAGATAATAATAATCCTCCACGTAAACCACAATTAACAAGGCCAGATTTAAATAGTATGCAAGTTTTTTTGACCTACTACCTTGAAAGCAAGTACTTCAAAGAGACATAAATGCTTCTACAAATTAACTACCTTTTTATCAATTTACTCCAAGAGGAAGACAACTGCAAAATATCCTTTAACATTAAAATTTGGTTTGAGAGAATTCAGGACTGCTTTCTGGATTGACTTTCACTTCAGCTGCTCTCATGAATGATTAACACTCAGGTTTCCTACAACTATGTGCTACTGGCTCCTTGGACAGCACTTAGCTGTACAAGCAGATGGACAACAAGCTTTTGGAAGCAATTCTAGCCGAGAACATCCAAGCCAAACCCTGTTTCTGGATTGGCATGGGGAGGGGCATGAGGGAAGAACCACATTTCTGGCTGTTGTATTTACCACTTCGTACATTGCCTTGAACCTGCAAATGGCAAGCATTTAGAAAGGGCAAGTTTTTTCTTGGTGAGAAAGTGACAAGGAACACACATCAGTCTGAAGACACAGAAGATGACAGATCAAGTCTTATAGTTGGAAGTACCACCCTAGGATCGAACAGAGGATTCAATGCTGTATGACCTTAGTGGACCTTAAGGAAACACACACAAGAGGCAGAGGAACCAAGTTTTATCAATGGAAAATAATCACTTCCACGATATCCAGTTTTTTTGAAATATTTCTGAGTTTGGGGGGGTGGAGGTGGGGGGTTGTTGTCTCAGGAAAGAGACCAAGGATACAGTACCCGAAGTCTGGGGACAACTCCAAAATTGCCTAGAACTTCCCCAGTGCAACTGAGAAAAGGCTCGCCTAATCTGGCACTGTGTTCTGCCTCCTCGTTATCTTTGCAGCTACAGAAAAAGCTGGGCAGATGGAGAGTAGTTTTCTCTTGACTGCAAAAGTCCCTAGGGACATGGATCCAGAAATGAAGGCTTAAGAAATCCAAGGAGCAGAAAAGATTTTTCACAGCAACCAGACAGTTGGAGAAGCAAGTAAAAAGCCCTATGATGGACAGTCTGTGTCTCTGTCCTTTTACGTTTCCTATCCAAAGGACACACATGTCTGAAGTGAATGAATTACTTTAATTATATTATGATACTGAAATTCCAGTCACAGGGAAAGCAGTAAAAAATGATGGAAGAAAAAAATCAAAAGTTTTCATCCTTTTCTGTCAATGATTTTCCCTAGCCATGTAAGTATGATGTGTATGATCTTTGCATCCTAACCTGTTTGTGACATAGGCAGCAGAGAGGACATAAAGCAAATGGGAAAAAAAAATAATCATCTGATAAGTAATACTGACACACTAAAAATAAGAGTTTAAAGGAAATGCCTCTGTACAAAGGAAGTGTGTATAAGGCCGCTGTACAACTATTCCCAAGCAGATTTTAAAAACAAATGGGATGTCATTTACAACAAAATTAAGATAACATAAAATACGTAACATTAATAGTTATATCTACAGGGAAATGTGTCTGAAGAACCTTCTGCCTTGACAGCTGTGGCTCAGTTGAACGGACTTGCTGCTAGAATCCTTCACACAAATTAGGCTTCAGGGAACAAAGGGACACCTAGCCATGGTCATCTGTTCAGCCATTACAATTCTGGGACAACAAAAGAGAGCTTAAGAATTTCAGAGATGGAGGGAAACGACACCTGCTATTGAGTTGCAAAGAGGACAGTGTGAAAAAAAACAGGACCTTGGCAGTTTGGGGGTTTTTTGACTACAAGGGAGCCAAATGCATCCTCACAAAAATGCAGTAGTTTTCTTCAAGATCATAAGGCAGCTTATCATTCTGCCAGGCACTTTTATGCTGTCTCTGTCCTTGAAGCTGAGTTTCCCTGAAGTTGTCCTCTTCAAGTTGCAAAAGAGGTTTTTTTTCCTTTAACTTCCACTTCCAGCAGTGACTGCTCCACAATAGCTTTCCAATTCCACCCACCAGGCCCTCCTTTCAAACAACCACGTCTCAGGACATTTTCCAAGGCCTGCCTCTCACTCTCCACAGGGATTTACAAGTACTCCCAGCTTTGCCACTGGTCCAAGAAACAAGCAGTTATTTCTGTCGTGTGGTCCATCTCCACTGCTTCCTGAATGCAGTCACCCCTCTGAGGACCAGAACCAGTATGCTGTTGGCCTTTAAAAAGTGCCAACAATTACAGCAGAGATGCTCTGTCCTAAACTACCCTTTGAAGATGACAGCGTATTTGCAAGCAAGCAATACTACCTACTGTAGAATAAGGCTGAGCACTGACAGTAACTGACACCAGCAAAAAAACCCTCAAGTTACATTCTGCCCTCATGTCTTCCTCTGTGGTTACAAAAGCCCTGCTTTAATCCAGTTCTCCAGAACCAACTTGCACTTTAATTCCAGAGCTTTATTTCACAGAAGGCAGTGTGCACAGCAACATGAGCTTGAGAATGAGGAGAGAAGATATTTTCAACAACCAAAGCGCATTTCAGCCACATGGTCAAATTCCAGCTGTGACTTTAGCCCAGTACAATTCAGTGGGGTGACACAAGCTAATACAGAACTTGGATTTAGCCCAGAGACTAAAATCCATGTCTCTGCTGCTATTAACTCTAAAATCGAAATTCTCAAAGGCCCCTTGCTCCAAATAAAATATTGCAGCAACAAGGAACCTCCTATAGTGAGACAGTTTGCAGAACAGTTCAGTGGACTACATGACACAGTCTCCCAAGGAATTTCTCCTCCCACACAAGCTGCAAGTTTGAATGATATTCAAAATAGTTATTATTCTAGAATTGCTGCAACTAAAACTAAGATTTGTAAACAATACTTAAGTCAGAACGTTCTTCAGCAAGTAGTCAAATTTACAAACAAAATAAAGTTTTAAAAGCAAAAGTAGCACTTGCAAGATAATTACTTACTGTGCTAATTGATACCCCCTAAAGATAACTGGAAACTTAATGTCTTTTACTAAACAACCAGGCATCCTGATCTCTCCCTCAGTTTTTTTTTTTCTTGGGAATCTACAGTGTTAGGTTAGAATAAAGGCTGACCTAAGAAGTCTTCCACTAAAGAACTGTTTGCAGAGGTTTTTTTGCTGTTAGTTGCTTGTTGGGGCTTTTTTATGGGGTGAGTGTGTTTCTTAAATAAAATTGTGGTGAAAGCTGTTTCTTTCTTACAAAATTACTTCTGAAAAAACAATGCATTTTGAATCAGAAAATACAGTGTTCTTCAACTAACAGCTTAAGTCTGGCTACACCATGCAAGGTAGTTTGTGTATACAGTCAGAGAGTTAACAGTTAAATAATCTGATTTAGCTTGGCCCACAGTGTGCAACAAAGGGGCATCAGAACTCCATCCCCTGACTATACAGCAGCTCTGCCCTGTTAGCTGTATTTCTACTTAAGTGTAAATGTTTCTGGTCAAACCATGTTTTCATGCAGGGGGCAAAAAAGGCCCAAACTGGCAAGCTCTATCAAAGATTAATACCTTTTTTACATTTTAATATGCTATGCATGCTTTCTTAGCATATTTTCAGATTCATTAAGCACATAAATTGAAAGTTATATTGTTTAAAGCCGCAGTTTAATCCCTTCTGACTCTGGCATGGTTTGATTTGCCTAGTTGCAGACTGAGCATCATGTGTGTGCTATCAGAGAAAGTCAATCAGCCACCCCTAAGGAACCCTCACTTCATTTAATAAGGCTCATGTTTGTGCTTGTCTCTTACCACTACGCTGAGCCACTATTTCAGCTAGCTTTTTTAAAAAGTGCCTGAAAAACAGTTTC
Organism: Falco peregrinus; assembly: GCF_023634155.1. NCBI lineage: Eukaryota > Metazoa > Chordata > Aves > Falconiformes > Falconidae > Falco > Falco peregrinus. The sequence continues at coordinate 108,563,473 of NC_073721.1, forward strand.
TACATAACCCCTCCCTGCAGTGTTAAAAAGAAAAACAAACTCCTCCACCCTCTAGGAAGCTTTCTGTACTTAATCATATTAAGTCCAAGATCAAAAGCCACCGCTGTTATACACCTTTTAAGAACCAATAGTGCATTGAACAAAGCGCTGCGTTACACAAGTAATCTCGGACCTCAACTACAGACTCTAGTGGCCTTTCAACAACAACAAAAAAAAGTAGAAATGGAAGAGGGTAATTCTGGACAGGTAGCATGGTATACTTATCTACTGCCTTTTTGAACAAAATCCTTTTACATAATTTTTGCAATTACTTCCTTTGATTGCACAGAAAACCGCACAGATAATTATGAGCCTGCTTTTGCTGACCATCAATACTGACCATTAAGACAAGTCACCTCTGAAAATGTACAACTGCTTTGAACTGCTAATTATTCTCAGCATCACAACCCAGTCTGCAACATTTCCAACAACCGCTGGAGATTCCTCCATGTATAGTCTGGCACCTGGCGTTATACCTTGCTACGTTTTCCAGTCCCATGTGCTCAGGTTAAGTATCTCCCAAGGTTTCCCACCAGGTTGTTTGCTCCAGCTTAGGAAGAACCTACAGAAATGGAATTCCCGAAGTGAACAGGAGAAAGGCGAGTGTCTACATTCAATAAATTTAATTAAAATTAAATTACAGTACCGCATTAAAAAATACGGTTTACCTGGTGTAGCCATAAAAACATCAAAGTTGTCCTTATTTGCAAAAATTGATTTCTGAATGCTGGACTTCTGGGCTATGCTGTAAGGGTATATTTAGCTGCTGCACTACAGCTCTCATCTCAGATTACACTACTATTTAAGTCTAAAGAGCAATGCATGTGTTTGTAAGAACCGTTAAGAGTAAACATGCAGGTCCTAACAGTAAGATCGTGTGGACTAGGTTAAGCCTTGTAGAGATATAAAATTTAGGCATTACCTAGGAGGACCTGGACATCTTGTTTGTCACACTTCTTAGCTCCCAAAGAAACCTGTACTAATTCCTCAATTTAAGACAGGAATAGATTAATTGCTCTCCCCATCAGTGGAAAAAAGCCTTTCCAAGCAAGGCTGAGAAAGAAATAGGGACATCATACTCTCAATAACTCCCAAATCACAGCTTAGTCCTGTGGTTTCCAAGCCCTTCACCCTTGAAAGGGCAACAACCCCCCCAAACCACAAAAGGAGGGGTATCTAACTGGGTACGCCTTCTGTGCACCCGAGCTAGGCCACCTCTCACAGCCTAACGCTGTGCTCGATGGTTTTGAGACTGGTTTAGCTGCCTCCCCTCTCTGAATTTGGAGAGGCATACCAATGCCCTTTCCAAAGAAACACACAGCCTTTGAGAGGACCAGTAATGAACGTGTAACCTGAAGGCCAAAGGGTAGAAAACAGTAGGGCTGAAGGGGAAAGATACTGGAAAGAGTTTGGCACCAATTCCCCCTTCTGTATAATGCTTTTGAAAAGACTGTGGCATCGATGTTTGGAGATAACAAGCTTGAGAACAGCAGCGCAACCACAGGAGACTGAACAAGCAGCAAACCACAATTTGGGGCTGTCAAAACAACTGCCTTATGCAAGTCAATCCATCGCAGAGTCAGCTTTTGCTGCCTTATCACCAGAGCCCCTGTCCGGCTCTTCAGTATTGCAGAAAAGCCCCCGATCTGCTGACCCATGCTCAGAGCTCAGATTCTTGGTTGAACCAATTTCATTTGGATGCAATGAGAGGAAATATGGCCCCTCACTTGTAGCTAAGTGGATGTTAGCAGTGTTAAGCGAATCCTAGCCCTGTGTAGCTGTAGCTGCCAATGGAAAAACCAAACACACATGCATGATACCTTTAATACTACCAGCACTAAGTAACGACAGGAAAAGTACTCTGAGCATAGAAAACAGCTTACAAGACTGGACAATGGAAAAGAAGAACAAAAAATACTTTAAGTAACAAAAAAAATTACAGAGCTGTCATAATAAGGAAACTTGACATTTATGAAGTTATTCCCTCAAAAGCCTTCCTGTAGCAAGCAGGCAAAAAGCTAAGTCAGGCCATTCATGCTGCAAAAAGGAAAAAGCTGACGGCATGCAGGTGATGAACAAGCTAAGTGTGCTACGTGTGGAAGCAACAGTGGACACTGAAGGCAACAGCCAAGATCATAGTAGCTGCAGTGGTTTGTAAAGCAAAAGGTTGCATAGGTGTCTGTAGCACTAACAGCATGAAAGCGTCAAGTCAAATCCGAGGCACCTCAGTGTCTCTCATTCCAGTTAACTCTGTTCACCTCAAACAAAATTCTTGTTCAAATATGATCCAAATCTGGAGTTCAGCAGGCAAAGAACTTGATGCTACAGCAACTATGGCAATGAAAATACAGGTTTTTTAACTCAGGCTAAGTGGAGACCTGGCTGAACCTCCTGTTGAACTAAACAGGAGCACACAAAAATGAAATCAAGCCTCAGATGCAGGCCGAGAGTGACAAATCCATATGGACCAGTTTGCAGACACATGCCTTTTAACTACCTTCTCTGGAGGGTGAGCAAGTCTGAATAAGATCCCCAAACAGTTGTCAAAGCGAACAATTAAAAATTAAGGGTACAGACTCTCACTGAATGTAAAACCTGCTAAGTCTTCTGTCTGGTGAAGACTGGATTAGATGGATCCCTCAGTACTTCTATAGGGAAGAAAGGCTGCAGACACTTATTCCTGTTTTTCCACATTCAGCTCAACCATTGACAGCCACGTGTCAGTGTGGCTTCTACACCTCTACAGCCTGAGCTTCACATGCTATACAGCACCACATTAGTTATCTTGACAGTAGCACAAGCATAACATCAAAGCTCAAGTTTTAGAAACCCTGGCAGAAGTGCTACGGTCAGTTTGATTACAGGATTTTTACACAATCAATGCAAACTCACTTGTCAGAAACGGTATATAGTGGTTTTCCACAGCATTAATATATCTTCCATTTTTTTCCCCTTGCTTCCCTGACCACCTCCAAATGAGAACGTGTCTCCATGCTGCCACCACTCCTATGAACTTGTAATCATTTGACCAACTTGAATATAAGCTGAAGACAACAGCAGCATGATTTGAAGCAGTTCACAGAAAAATCACTTAAATGCCCAAGAGACTATCCTAATCCGTACTCCCATTTCCTATGGAATCCACAAATATATTTAATTTGATTTAGCTCACTCTGATCACTTGCTGGAACTCCAAGGAGTCTTCATCCTATCCCATGGCTGGTGGTGTGTGCTAACAGCCATGCAATAAAAAACCATAAGACAGAGTGTATGGCACATGTAGCAAGGAAAGATGCGTGGCCACAAGGAAGTTATAGTGCTAGATAACCCAGAGAGCTTGAACTGCAACGGGCAGACCAAGGGATTAGCACACTGGACGGGAGATGCAGTAGACCTTTCATCTGCTTCCCATAAATCCCCTATCTGTTTGGGCAGTGACCAAAAAGTCACAAGTTTTTGAAAGCTAAAAGCAACAACATTCACCTCTGAAGAAAAGGCAACCTAAAAGCAGTAGTAACAGTGTGAGCTTAAATAAAGCAAGCACTTAAACACCTCCTAGTTGTTAACAAGCTCAAGACATACAAGCAACAACAGATGAGGAAGCTATGCTGCTGGATAAGTGTTCATCTGCTGCTTATAAACATTTTTTCTTCAACTCAGAGACTTATGCCTTCCAGATTTTTACTCTGTACAGGCTACCTCATGCTCCGTCTCTAACACGTTACTGCTGTATGCTTTGTAATGTTTCCTGAACATGCTAAGGATTGACATTGCTGCTACAACTCACAGAATTTACAGAAGTGGCACACCTCTGGAATACCAGTAATGTTCTTTGTGGACTAGACTTTGTGGTACAGTTTACATTCATTTCAGTATCAGTCTAAAGCAGTATGCCAGGTCTTCCATATCTTGGCACTCCCAACAGTTAGAAGATACTGCACACGTAAATGTATGAAACAAAAGAAATTAGTTACTGAAGGCTGTCTATGAAATAGCATTTATAGTCAGCAAGTTCTTTGTTCTGTTCTGGTGTATTTTCCAGAGGAACTTAATTTACAGTAGTGATGATCTGTTTCTCCCCAAGCTGTAATTCAACAGGCTTTGTTGCTTATTCCTCCCCAGGTTTTTTTGTCCCACACTCCAAGACAGTCCTAATATCATCTTTGTATCATATTTTTACCTTTCCCTTGTAAACCAGTAATTTTTTGTTATACTTCTCGTCATTTAGAGTAGCTCTCAGTTCCCAAACAAAAGTATGGGGGAAGAATTCTGTTTCAGATATTCTGGCAATAGGGAAGAGTCACAGTATCACAGAAGACAGTGTAACCCAGTCATGAAAGCAGCTTCTAGAACCAGCTCTTCTTAAGTCCACATATGCAATTCAAATCCAGTTTGGCATTTCATAACCCCATTCAAAATGAGAGATATGTAATCATTTAGTCAAGGCAAAATAATTGGAATAAAAAACTCATCACACAACACCTGCACACATAATTACTTAATAGTCAGCTTGCTTTGTTTTGCATAATTGCTTGTTAAATTGTATACTGGATTTTTGAGGTGGTGGCATCTTTAAATGCCTGACTGCAAAACAAAATTAAGATCCACAAGTATACAAAAGCAATCTATTCCTCAGTTTACACTGAGCTTCCCTGCAAGAAGCTTACAAAAGTATATACTTATTTGTTTATCCAGCCAGGGAATGTTTTTATTGACAACCAACCATGTCTGTGGTGGCAATGCAGACTGGGTTCTAGGTTTAAAGTTTGCTAAGAGAGTTTCCCAAGATCTGTAAGGATCTTATGAAGTTCCCACCCATCAAAATCACAAGTTACAGAGATATGGAAAAACTCTTAAACTGCAAAGCCAGTTTCCATAGCTATTGCCCTCTTCAGCTGGCTGCGCACAGGCAAAGCAACAAGTCATTGGTCTTGCAAAAGGGTAAGCAGCCACCTAGTTCTTGGGCAGCAATTAAATCTGCAGTGGAGAAATGGGGTAAAATGGCTCCTGCTACAGAGCCCTTTACACATGGGTAAAGTTTGTTCTATAAGGCTAAAAGGGAATATGCATAAGGCACTCCCATATCTTGAAAAATCTTTGAAGTCCTGAGTATTAAACTCCACTAACAGCTTCTTTATCTTACGTAATTTCAGACAACAGCTTATTTATACAATGTTGAACACTCCAAGTCAAGAAAGCACAGCTTTAACTCTGTTCCCTTCTCTTATCTAAATAAGATCTTTCTTTAAAGGACCCTTGATGATGAAAGGGCACTACAAATCATGGATGCATGTGAGTAGTTCCTTTCAGCCATTTCAAATACTGCAGCAAATGACCTTCTGAAAGCTGGAAGCTGTTGTAAGTTTCCTCCTGTTACCTGCACTTCTAGTTCCTGTACATCTCAGATTCCAGGAAAAGAACTATGTTGTTATGGGAATAAATGCAGTGACCATATACAAACAAATTTTCAATTATGCACTACATACAATAACTTAGTACTATAGTTCCAGCATACTTGGTAGCCCAGTGGCTCATGCATTTAATTAGTGCAGCCTAACTTCCCACACAATTTTAATATTCCTGAAGGGGTAGATTAATTTAAAAATGCAATCAAAGTTGCACTTTAAAATATAATAATGTTTCTCCATTGCAAAAAATAAAGTCTAATGCGTAAGTTATTCATCTTGGAAGCATCAGGATACCATATCTTTGGATTGTATTATTTCATTGCCACTAAAATGTTTATGCTTTCCCTCTCTCTCCCCTTAGCCATAAAATGCATCTTGTTCATTTATTTAACTTTGTCAAAGCAGCTCTTTTGAGCTCAATATTTCTTTATACATTTTCAAAAGATAACTAACTTCTCATCTATTTATTTAAGAAGATAACAGCCTCTGGCACATCCTGAAATTAACCTGTCAGAACTGCTTATCTATTTATTGGAGGTATGGAAAGCATATACAAGGAAATACCCTTCTAGTAAAAGAGAATATTTAAACTGAAGTTCTCTCACAAGTTAAAATGAAACAAACACACTCTTTCCTACCTCTCAGAAAACCAATTTTCTCCATAAGCTAGGTCTCCATCATAAACATTTCTAGGAGAAAATACAAATCTAAACCACTTCAACTGCTCTCCACCTAAAGCAGAAATCAGGGAGCCATTTAATGAACCATTAACAAGCCCATCAACAGTTTAAACACAAGTTATATGCCCAGAAAGATAACAGATAAGCAGAATAAGCAGCCTGAACCTGCCACAGAAAGTGGAGCCCATTCTATATGGGAAAAAATGAAGCAAGGGGAAAGGAAGGGAGAAAGCCATCAGCTCAACCCCCCACAAAATCCCACACCACCGCCCCCCCAAAAAACCAACCATCACACACAACCAAGCAACAAATACTCATTTCTGTGGCTGCCTTCAGAAGTAAGGACCTCTCGGACTGAACACGAAAGCTGCTCTGGAGCAGGTGTTAGAGGGATTTTGGTGATGACAAAGCAGGGAGAGACTGGAATACAAGCAGAATGCTATATTGGGATATATAAGGATAAATATAAGTCTTCCAACAGTTCTAGAACAGGAACACACAAAAAAAATTACATTGCCAATTTGCAAACTGCCTTCACCTTTGTGATACTTAAAAGTAAAAGCTGTTCACATTCTAAAGAAGAAAGTGTTGATCTTGAGCAGTGAGACTAGCAAATGTGGTTTCCTGAAGACACAGTGCCTTTCTCCTAACACTTCTCTCCCCCAATAATTCTATTTGTTTCAGATGCTACTCTCCCCCCCAATAATTCTAATTCCTTCAGGCCCTACATCCCTGTGACATCTTCTTCCCCCCTCAACAAACAACTTTTGCAAGTGCTTCCATGCAAGCTGAAACTCCACATAGCACGAGTAGCCAGCTACAAATCATTTCAGGTAATACTCAGCAGCGAAAAGAAAATTTGTAATAACGTACAATACTCAAGAGATGACACGTCAAGACAGAAGGGAAAAATGAAATTCAAACAAAATGAAAGATAAAGCAGCTGAAAATACCTAAGAGAACTAAGAAACCTCAGAAAATTTTCCAGATATTGCCATAATAATAATGAAGATGACTGATAAGCCAGATGTCCCACTTGCCAAGTCTCACAGAAGTCCAATACCAATTTCAAAGCCATATAAACTGGCTTGTTTTTCTTTGAGAACACTACACAGAGATCTAAGGGGAAAAAAAAAGTAGAAAGGTAGACAACTTTGGAATAACAGAATAACAGGAATAGGAATAAGAATTGTTAAAATCTGGACAGATGCAAAATCAGTGTCAGGCCTTCCTACTTAAAAGTATATGAAGAACAAAAAGGTTCAGAGAGTGTGAACACACTGGTTCACATAAAATTTATACGATTTAATACCTGATTTAACTATGAAAAAATATATATATATATTTAATTTTTTTTTAAATAAAAGAAGAACAATGCCTTAGTTTTAACTTCAAGACAAATATTTCAAGGCCTGTTCCAAGGGGTCCTTCCCTACTGCCAGAAAAGGCAAAGGAACACCCATTTAGCTTTACAACAGTCTGCACAATTTGTTACAAGCTTTACATTTCCTCAAATATGGATTGACACAACTTTCTGAAACTCATAATATTGAGGTTTGCTTTATTATGCTTTATAAACTGGCTCTGCATCTTACAGTACAATTTACTGCAGCAACACTGAGCAGTTCTCGCAGAGTTTCAATGTACCTCACAAAAAGAACCTTTAGAATCACCTTTGAACCATGCACCCCTTTTAACACACTTCATCAGGATAGTCAGCACAAAAACATTAAACCAGAAGTTGCATATTTTGTAGTCATATCATCCAGCCAGCTACTGCCGTTGCGACAAACTATGCTTGTCAACAGTATACAAACACATAACCTGAGGCTGTAGTAAATTTTTTAAGAAGTTCAACAACCAGATATTGGCAAACTTCCTAGAACTCAGTCTGACCAGAACTCAAGGACACTTTGGCACCACTGTGGGATCAGTGATGTAGCAGAAGCCCTACCTGCAATGAAAAATGTTTCAGTTGCAACTCAAACTTTGCTTATGATCAACCTTTTCAAGCCAAAAAGCCAAGTAATTTGGGAAGCTCTGCCTGAACAGCAATCTTATCCTTGGACTGGTGCAGGTTGGCTAACTTTGAGTATGTCAAGCTGAACATCCCCCGCTCTGTAGGAGAGGCCATTTTATAGCTCTCTCCTCCCCCCTAAAAGCAGTTTCGTTTTCGTCAAAAAAAACCACAATACAACAAAAAGTTAGCATATAATTAAGATTTGCTACAGCCTATTTAAATAAACTAAACCTAGGGGCTTGTAAGAGTTAATCTACAAATACACACAGTGAGAGAAGAAAAGAAACAGAGCAAGTAAGATAGAATTTTCTTTTTTTTTCCCCAGTATTTCCATTGTCTTCAAATCTGGAAAGTTTCAGTGTTTATCTCAGTGTTTGGCGCATTTAAAAGTCAAGAGCTTTAACCCATGATTTCAACTTAATGTAAGTCTCAAAATATCAGTTATTTCCTATTTGCACAATAAGTGTCAACACCTGAAGATAATTTAATATCCATCTGCAAACTGAACAGTGGAGCAGTTCAATCCAATCAACCATTCTTGACTTCACAGCCCAGTAAGAAGAGCCAGAGTTCTGAGTTCAGAGACACAGACATGGGATATAGTAATTCATCAAAAAAAGGACAACGTGGCAACTATGAAGTTGATTAGCAAGCAAGATCCACAGTCCAAACTCACTATTTAACTGTTTCACTATCCAGCATGAAACATTTTTAAACACCTGTTTACATTCTCTGAAACAGAAGAGCCAAACCCTCCTTGCAATAGCTGGGATCATTAACGTATACATAGTAAAAGCCCCGAACATGAGCGGTACTATTGGCAGGGCAGTAAGCAGCTGAAGCAATCTTCAGAGGTGAAAATTCCAGACAAGTTTGGGTGTTTGTGCTTCAAAATCAAGCCAGTATCAAACTCAAGTTAGTATTCAAATAACTAAATGTAACTGATACTGATAATCAGCTGTATTGACAAAAGAAAGTCATGTCAATGGAGACAGGAATGTCAGTGGGAAAACCAGTGAATTTTACTTACACCTGAACATTCCTGTGCCTAGAAATAGCTTCAAACCAAACACTGGGAAAGCAAGGAAAAAAGTTAAAATGCCTGTCACATGAGGACGAAATCTCATTCTCAGAGCAAGATAACTGATGAAAGAAATCAAAAGATTCTCTCAAAGGGAGAAGTGCAGTTTCCAGCCACATTTGAACGACATCAGTCATAACGTCTGAACCACATTTTGATTCTTTTCATGTTTCTGTCTCCAGTCATAGTAAGTTGACTCAATGATAAAAAATAATCTAGCATTTCCCATTTTTGAACTATACATATACATTTTGAACATACAAGAATATGAAATCCTTGTAACAAAACCAGTTTTTCCTGTTCAGATATTTTTCTAGAACCCAATTATTGCAGGATGATGGGTGTTTGAAATACCATGTAGTGTTTCACATGGCACTCCCAGTAAGGAGCACACTGATCAATTGATCTTGAGACAAACACTTTTTTTTTCCCTCCAGTGTTCTTGCTAGAGCATTTAGTTCAGCAACCATTAATTTCATTTTCCATTCCTCTACAGATAATACCAGTTTCTCCAGAGTATTTGTTCAAATGGTGAGAACACTAGTATAAGGTTAAACACCACATATACTACATGATGTCCTGTCAAAGATGAAATACGTAGCAGCAAACTCCAGACTGTCAAATTAAATCTTATCATATGCAGTTACTTTGAATGTTTCCCTATTCTTCCTCCTCCTATTGATACATTTATATAAGTTATGCAGTCAAACACTTTCTCTAAGATACTAAGTCAGTAAAATAACAACAGCCATCAAAGAGACATACATTTTATTTACAAAATTTTCTCCTACCTTTTTTACCTTCATTTTTTTAAGGGATACTGATGTAAGATGCAGTTTTAAGACAGCAGTGCCTAAACTTTGATTACTGATCAGCTGTATGTGCTAATCACCACGGGCTAAGTAGTATAAAATAAATGATGCCACTAGCCACCTGTTTTGCAAGGCTTCCTAAAGCACACACATCATCACACTAATTAGTACTATCTGTCTTTGAGGTACGTAGAACTTCAGATGACAGCAGAATATTCCCCCGTACCACTGTACTTACTAGTTCCTTCCTGCCAATCTGGGATCTTAGAATACTGGAACTGGTCAACAAGACAGTCCAGCAGCAAGCAAGACCTAGGTGTTAACTCACAGCAGAGCACTGCTGGGGGCTGGGGGGAAGGCATGGAGAGAAAAAAAACCAACACATTTTAAATATTCTACCTAAGCAAAGAGGTTAGGGAAACCAACAGCATGTGCTGACACTGCTCTTCAGAAAGACAGACACACCAAGCCAAATAAAAAAACCCCAACGCTTGAAATGTGGCAGCGAAGTGACCCATACTTCAGTCCTTCAGAGTGAAGTTAATAACAAACCAGGGCAGCTCGTATTGCAGAATTTAGCTGGAGGGACCTGACAGCAGCAACTGCTATCCAAACATACATAAGCTACAGCAAATCTAATGTTTGATCAAGAATGTGCATATTGGAGAAGTGTAGAGAAAAAGGAAAGTCCTGATAGATAATTTTAAGATTTGCAGTGTCACTATTTCTATCACTCCACACTTGTTTGTAGACAAACTATAATTATTTTCAAGATGACTGTTGTAAACTATGGCAAATCTGTGACTCTTCAGGCACCAAAAAGTTGTTTGTGAATCCAGTTTCTATTTAAATGCCAAAGTTATTTGTCCTTACTGACATCTGTGAATCCAAAGGTCACAGTCTGAGGCTGCCAAACCCTACATTTTGGCCAAATCATAACAGAGTACCTTTAAGAAATGCCATATTTTACATACCTTTTAAAGATCCCATGTTTTATTCTCATGCAATTTACCCATTCAACACTGACATCTTTGGGCTAAAACTTCACATAGCAAACTAAGCAAAAAAGTTACACTAGAGCCAGCAAAGGAGTAAATATTACAATCAAAAGAAAGATTTTCATTCTACATGAATGTTAGAACATTTGTGCTAAGGTGTTAATTTGAGGAGAAATACACCATGTAAAGTGCTTCTTTCTGAACCTCATCTCCCTTTCAAATAGCTGAAATTCAGATGGATCTAACAAATAACATTTCTTATTTTAGTACTTGCCTTTGGAACTTTCAACACGCTCACAAAGTTTTTGAGAATTACTTGCAGTGTTTAAATAGAACTCAAAAGCTGCTCATGGTGTTATCCAATGATGCAAATACACATGCAACTATATATATGCATGCAGATACACAAGATACACAGTGTACCTTTTACTCCTGACTGGTTTCATTACTCCCAACCTCAGTTATGAACATACCACTACAATATGCTCTTTGAGGTTCCAAGGATTATTTCACATGTGGTTAACTTTTCACAAAAAAAATCTAGGAAATGAAGTCATTTGTTGGTCTTGAAACTACAGCAGCCGTCATTACCATTCATTTTAACACTGCTGCTCATCTGTGTAGTAAAGCTGAACATTAAAAGACATCAGTTATTCACAGCACGAGCGCCTGCCTGCTTGACCTCCAGTGCAGAAGGGCATCAAAGTCCACTATTCAGGGTAATCTACAAAACTTATGAAAGTAATGTAAAATATCAGATCTTTTCCCATCAAAAGGGAAAAAGCTAAAGTGTATTAGTAGCTTTTCTTCAGTTTTAAGGCTTAGCAGCAGGAGGTACTTCATAGACATGGACAGATGATTTTAAAGCCATTTCCTATCAAAAGTTTACAGATCAGGGCAATGATAATTTTATCTAAGAAAACTGAAGGTATGCTGGAAATAATCTGGGATTCAAACCAAGCCTACACTGTAATCTATTCTTAGGTAACTATCTTATCTTTAGCCCTTACTGGAACAACTGTATGCCTGCCAACACCAGACAGCAACCTTGCTTTATCTCTTCTTCTACAAATTCCTCTGTTGCATGGTTTGGAATCACCAATATAGCACAGAGAAGGCCTAAATTAATCCTAAAAAACTGACTCTCATATATCAAATAAATATCTCCAATTGTAACTGAAAACTGCATGTGACTTGCCTACTAGAGTAATGCTAAGTAGATATCAACTTACAGCCTAATGATTTGACATATTTCCACATGCATCAATAAAGACATTTTTCATCTTTTGACGATTTAAAACTTTAAGACAGACCAGATCATCCCTCATCTCTGTACTCAACTGGTGCAAATATTGAGCCAGCGCTCTAAATCCTTCTCTGCAACTGGGTTGATTTTGTAGATCAGCAGTAGCAGCTCTCTCCTAGAAGCACTGCCAGTTTCTGTTCTGGAGGAAGAACTAATGATATGTATGGAAGATATTTTTGGCACTACAAACCTGTACCATCCTAGTGCCTCAAAGGGAAATTCTCAGTGCATCCATTCTGTTAATATGAGTGGGAATGAGAGGAGCTTGTGGCACAGGGTACAGTCCAAGACAGACTGGAATGCCCACACCCCCACATAAAGAAGTGGCTCAACAGGAAGCTTGTCATATAAAGGATCTTAACAGTTAAGCCACCCCAATCATAATTTGCCCTATATCTGCAATTACCTCCCAGTTTTACTACAAATAGTTTTCTTTGAGTAGTCCAACCACTAGTAAACTCCCCCTGAACAGCCAAAAATATTGCAAGGAGTGTCTTCCACTCACCACACTTTCATTCACAGCATGTTACTCGTGCAGACAAAGGTCACCAAAAGAAATGTGACAGCAGCAGTTAGCGTTGCTTAGCCTTTGCTCTGCCACATGGAATAAAAGCTGGCCACTCAGCCTGAGCTGCACCAGGGCTTACCCCTGCTTACCCCCAGCAGCCCGCACAGGCATTCACCTACGTAACTGGTTCACACTAACTGCACCTGCTTGATCTTGAAGTTGCCTTTCAGACTGGTCTGCTAACAACAAGTCAGGTGAAGTTTTCACTGCAGCTTCTTCAGGGACTTGAACAGGGTATGCCACACAGGTATCCCTTTTAGCATTGCAAAATAAACGTTATGCTTCCATGTCACAAAGAACAAAATTATTCCAGGTGCAGGAAATACATTTCTGTCATCTTCCAGGACTGGAATACATGATTTCACATTTACTTAAAAAGAAAATGCTAAGTCACACACTAATTAGGTTTTTTCCCCCTAATGTATTTGACAGCTAACAGCACAAATTACTGGCTTTTCTACTGCAGCAGACTCTTCTAGACTGCCAGCAGCCTGGAAGCAACCTTGAACATCTGCCTTACAGGTTACTTGCTCAGACTGACAGCAGTAGGCACACCCACCTGAAAAACCTGCTATAAGTGTTCAATGCTCCAAAGACTTTCCAAGACTTTCTTTTCCAAAGATAGACTAGTCTGTCTTCCCCCCCCAAAAATGCTTACAGAAACAGCAGCTGTCATTTCCGTCATCATCAACAGAAGAGACTCACAGTAACACCTCTGAGAAAATTTTCTGTCGCATTCAGCTTGAAAATTTGGCCAGTTTGAATTCAAAATGTTAAGAACGGGATTCAAAATCATGCTGTCTTTTTTTAAGAGTTTGCACTGACTTTATCTATCAGTTACACAGTGCTGACCTATCAGAGATACTAGTGAAACAGTACCTCGGAGCATCAAATGCCATGTTGAATTCTGAGGTCTCAGCACTACAACTGTAAGACTCCAGCAATGTACTGGATGAGATCTTTGGAGAACGCAACACTGCCAGCACTGTTGTAGTGCTGGAGGAACTTGCTGCACTTCTGTGCAATTCTCACGAGACTGGTTGTTCCCAAAATAAGAAACTATGATCTCTGTATTTTTAAGATACAGTAATATGCTCCAAAATTCCACAATGAACACTGAGAAATCCCTTCTGCAGATGTGGTGCTCACCACAGATAAGGAAACAGCAAGGCCCTGCAGTCTCTGCACTTGGATACTAGCAGCAGGCTGTAAATAGGACTGGAAGAATATTCAGATTCTTCTCTATGACAGCTGGGTTGAATTTAAAGATGCTGCAGTCTGTGCATGTCAAAGTCCCTGCAGCACTGAGTAAAAACTACTGCTCAGACCCAGCTTTCAAATAGTTACATAGAGCAAGAAAACATTGCCCAGGCACTGAACATCGATAAGCTAGTCACTCACTAGCTTAGATTCATCTCAGTGAAGTACAGATGGGTAACACAAAACCAATCCCATTTACACGCAGTTCAGATAGTTAAATCTTCTCTGACTGATATTTACACAAATACTCTGATCAGTTGTTGCTTTCCTTGGTAACAGGAACAAAGCTGGTGGTTGTTACTACTTCTAAATCTGATGACCCTAAAGTAACCCAACATTAGCCTTGTCTCAGGAGATAGCTGATGCTCTGTCAAGATAATTATACCTTACTAGTGTGCCTAGCCCTCTACAATCTCCTGCAGTTTCACACAGGAGGCACTAATCCTTGAAATACACTATTTATGCACAGAACACGTAAGCCGTGGCCTTCGCTGCAAGACTGGCTAAGCAGAGATGGAGTAGCCTCCTTCAGGTAGTTTAGAGATTACTGCGGAGCACTGAAAAAAACATAACTTCAGTTGTTTCTTAATCTCAGCAACTGAAGGTAGAAATATTCCTCTCTCCCCTTCATGTCAGACAACAGCCTTCTATCAGCATAAGGGATTTGATTTCCATGTGGATCCAAGATTTTCTAGGACAATCAAATGCAATCTCATGGCCAACCAGCATGGTCAGCATCGCCAGAACACAATACAATAAAACAAACTGGAAAAAGTTCTGGGCTGTATGGGAAGTTTAAAGAAACCTACAAGCACTAAGAGATGCTTTAGTTAGATTTTCTGCTACCATTTCAACCCTTCTTCCATGACATCCAAGAATAACAACAGTTAATAAACAATATTATGAACAAAAGTATGAACAACAAGTTCATACCAGGAAAACTAAGACTTTACATCCCTAGGGACATGCATATACACATTTAAGATGCACTTGGCAAGCCATTATGCAGTGAATTCAGGTTTATTAATACGCACTTAAAAGCACAATGGGTACTGGCATTAATGACACTGCCTGTAAAGCATTGTGTATAATCTTCTTAGCCTCTAGCGTGTTAAAACAATGTGTCACAGCACTGATCAGTACTGGTTAACTTGTTTCTTCTATTGACCCAAAGCTTGTACTAAAAGTCTATGCGTGCAGAACGGATATAAAAATAAGTCATTCTGTTACCTTTCACACAAAACTGGCCCTCAAGTGCAGAAAACAATGCTTAATTAACTTTTAATTGACAAAATTAACGTAGTACACTGGATGTTTCCAAATAATTTCAACAGAACAAAAGTCAATCTACATTTGCATGGCCTGATGTATTGAAGTATGTTGCACAGTAATTATATTTTATCCAAGTTATTAAACAGCTATTAGACACTTCAAAAAAAAATGCTACATGAAAGTTAAATTAAGTAGAAAATTCTGCCCATGAACATGTGTCAACTGAGGTAAGAAAACTCAATTTTAAAAGAAAAAAGCTAACTGCTTGTAACTTTAATTGCATCAACAAATTTGCAGCTGCTCAAATTCTGATGTGCAATGCCAGTTGCAAAAGCCTGCAGCAGTATCATTCGATCCTACCAAGTGTGACATACACAACTAACTGCAAGACAATCAGGTCATTTAACTGATGCTTAAACTATCATTTCTAACCTTGCCCAAATCAGAAGGCTAAGTTGTAATTGGTACCATAACATCACCATCAGCATATACAATAGCCTTTGAGATAAATTCTAAAACACTCAACCAACTTCCTTGACAGTGGCCAGGATGAGTCCAGGCAATGAAATACGGTTCAGAAGCATCAGCTCTTCTGGAGCAGACACTGGGTGAAGCTGTGGTGGGTTGACTTTGGCTGGAAACCAGGTGCCCACCAAAGTTCTGTCACTCCCCTCCTCAACCGGACAGAGGAGAGAAAATATAACGAAAGGCTCATGGGTTGAGGTAAGGACAAGGAGAGATCATTCACCAGTTACGGTCAGAGGCAAAACAGACTTGACTTGGGGGATTTAGCTTAAATTTCTTACCCATCAGAGTAGGATAATGACAAATAAAATCAAATCTTAAAAACATTTCCCCCCCATTCCTCCCCTCTTCCCAGGTTTAACTTCACTCCTGATTTTCTCCACCTCCTCCCTGGAGAGGGGAATGGGGGTTGCATTGAGTTCATCACAGGCTGTCTCTGCTGCTCCTTCCTCCTCAGGGGGAGGACTCCACACTCTGCCCCCGCTCCAGCGCGGGGTCCGTCCCACGGGAGACAGCCCTCCGTGAACTTCTCCAGCGTGAGCCCTTCCATGGGCTGCAGCTCTACACACGCTGCTCCAGCCGGGTCCCTCCCAGGCGGTGCCGTCCTGCAGGCACAGACTGCTCCAGCGTGGGGTCCCCGGGGGGCCACCAGCCCGGCCAGCAAACCCGCCCCAGCCCGGGCTCCCCTCCCCACGGGGCCACAGGTCCTGCCAGGAGCTGCTCCAGCGCAGGCTGCCCCACAGGGTGCCAGCCCCCTTGGGGCACCCCTGCTCCGGCGTGGGGCGCTCCCCGGGCTGGGGGGGATCTGCTCCCCCGTTACCCCCCGGGCTGGGGGCACAGCCTGCCTCACCATGGCCTTCACCGCGGGCTGCCGGGGCATCCCCGCTCTGTGCCTGGAGCACCGCCTGCCCCTGCTGCGCTGGCCCGGGGGCTGCAGGGCTGCTGCTCTCACTCCTCTCTGGCTGCAACCACACAGGTTCCCCCACCCCTCCACTCCTTCTTAAATATGTTATGACACAGGCGCTACCACCATCGCCAGCTGGCTCGGCCTTGGCAGTGAGTCTGTCTCCGAGCCGGCTGGCATCGCCTCTGCCAGACACAGAGGAAGCTTCTGGCAGCTTCTCACAGAAGCCACCAGTGTAGTCCCCCCACTACCAAAACCCTTGCCACGCAAACATAATACAGCCGCACAAGAGGAGGATTCAGAGAACAAACCCTTCAAATAGAGAGTGCCCTGAGGTAGATTAATAGAGAACTCCGTGCAGTGTAACTTTGAGGACCCAGAAACTCCTAACACAGCAGTAAAGCTACTGTTACTGTGACACAAATCTTTCACACTCCCATGGGCAAAGTCTGCAGAATAAAATGCAAGACTTGCTATTGCTTCTGCGTTAGGGGGTTGGAGCTAGATGACCTTTAAGGTCCCTTCCAACCCAAACCATTCTATGATTTTATGCTTACCCTTCTCATTTTTCTCAACAGGTAATTTCTATCTACACTCCATAACAATACAACTTTTCCAAAATGGCACCATGCTTTTCATAGTGATTTAGCTATGACTCTAAGAAAGCCCTTCAAACAAACACAGGGTTGTTTGCTCGCTTCGTATCCATTTTCCCTTATGTGCATCAAGCGAACTCAGACAAGCTAACAGCTCAGTCAATGCCTCAATTAACAAGCTACCCAATGGTATTTAAAAATTACTTCCATCAAAATCATTAATGTGGAAACTGTGGTGTAACGATGACTACTGAGTCCTTTCCATTTGCATTAGCACTCAAAGCAGGTGCCTAAAGTCCACTCTTCCCACCTTCTCTCATCTGCTGCCTCTCTCTCTAGATGTTGTGGAAGTGAAAAGCGGAGATTCTCGGACCTTGCACTCAGGGCAGCAGCAGCCTGTCATCTGGATGGTTTTATGTAGGGGTACAGAAAAATAATTTTGTTTACTTCTCTGACAATGTGTGTTTAGTACCTTGAACATTCATCACTTTACGATGCCCATACAAGTCAGCACAGGTCAGCAAGCTAGTAACAGAAGGCTTACTCACAGTAGAAGATGACATTTGAGAATTGTTTGTTATTCTCTTATGCAATTTGGTGAAAATAGCAAAACGGATACAATACAACCTTCAAATCTTTGAAAAACCTAGCTTTTCTTCTTTTATTATCTTTTTGTAGGTAAAGGTTCCTTCCTACATTTACTGGAAAGTCCAGAGAAGAGAAAAAAACCCAAGTAATACTATAGCAGTGCATAGTACAGTTAAACAGCACAGGCCTTCACAAACACAAGGAAACAAACAGCCTGGCTTACAACAGAACCAGTAATTTCTGCAAGCTATACTGCTCTGGAATGATAGCTGGCTTTGTCCTCCTCCCAATTCTCATTTAAGCCTTTACTCTTAATAAAGGCCGTAGATACTGCAGCCTACTTTATTTAGCTGCCATTCATTTGGAATGGAGGAAAACAGAGGCTTTGTTTAAAAGTTCGAAATACAGAAAGGAGGCCTAACCCACACACTTGACAAGCAAGCAGTCTCAAATTTAACAGCGTGAAGGTCTTCAACTATTAGTGACTTCATGTTTACAGGATACAAGTTTGTCAAGGAACTGTCAAGGCTGAAGAGTTAATACAGTTCTCTGCCTTAAGAAAGTACTGGATATACCACAAGCGTATGTACTAGCAGCATATAACAGGTACTTTTAGCCTACTTGACTGCCAGATCAGACTGTCTTGCAGCCCAGAAAGCCAGTCATGTCCTGGGCAGCACAAAAAGAAGGGTGGCCATCAGATTGAGGGGGATGGGATGTTCACCCTGTGCTCTGCTCTTACGAGACTCCACCTGGAGGACTGAATCCACCTCTGGGGTCCCCAGCACAACACAGACATGGAGCTGTTACAGCAGGTCCAGAGGAGGGTGGCCACAAAAATGGTAAAAGGACTGGAACAGCTCTCAGTGAGGAAAGGCTGACAAGGTTGCTCAGCCTGGAGAAGAGAAGGCTCTGGGAAGTTGCTAGTGAAGCCTTTCAGTGCTTAAAGGGGGCTTATAAGAAAGACAGAGACAGACTTTTACCAAGGCCTGTAGTGACAGGACAAGGGGGAACTGTTCTGAGTTAAGAGGGTAAGTTTAGACTGGACATAAGGAAGAAATATGATGAGGGTGGTGAGACACTGGAACAGGTTGCCCAGAGAAGTTGTGGATGCCCCATCTTTGAAAGTTGGATGAGGCTTTGAGCAACTTCATCTAGTAAAAGATGTCTGTGCCCATGGCAGGGGCGTAGACTAGATGATCTTTAAAGGTCCCTTCCAACCCAAACTATTTTACTATTCTGTAATTTTTATTAATAAGCAACTTGAGAACAGCAACTTCAATTGCACTGCAATGAATCAGAAACGCATAAATACCTAAAAAGGTGCACTGTCTCTGCTTTTTTTGATGTTACTCTGATTACACCATCAGATCTAAAGGTTTTAGTCTTTTCTCTGACCATTTAAAAATTCCCACTAATACCTCCTTAAGGCATTTATTGTTTTGCAAAAAATATAATTGAAAAAGATTATACTTCACATCTGGATTGAGCACACATTCCTGAAGTATGAAAGACATCTCACTGCAATACCCAAGTGACAAGAAGTGGTCTGTTCAATTAATATCAGCTCTATGTCTTAGACAGTTGCAAGTGAAATTCCTAAATACAGTGTCTGGAGAACCAGCCACCTCAGTTTTTACAGAAGTGTCACATTTGAACATATTTCACCAAAGTGGAGATAATTGCTTTTTGACCTTTTCTTATTTTTGTTACACAAGATACATGGGTTCAGGGTTTTTATCAAGCCATTTTACACTCACATTTGTTATTCTCCTTATTTCTCCTAAAGGAAAATGTCAGTAGAAATAAGCTGAAAGTAGGGCAGAGATCACCAACAGAGATAGGAGAAGAGCAACAAGGTGACCAACGCAGCAGTTCATTTCCTTAATTAATATTTGCGCTCAGCACTGCAAAAAGCTGATATCCCATCACACTGAGCTAATACCACCTGCAGCACCACTTCTCCAATTCCGCTGTTTTGAATTACAGCCTATCTTCAGCTTAGCTCTACTATTTCAAAAAACACTTAGAAGGTGGGAAAATGCAGCCAATGGATTTGTAGGGGTATAAAGCAGGAACAGCTGCTCTGCTGTCCAGCCTGTAGAAGCTAACCTATGCTGTAATTCTATGGCTCAAAACAGACGGCTGTAAAATCCCCAGGCTCCCCACTCACTATCTTTTACTTTTAAGACACCTGCTCTTCAACCAAGAAACATGCCTGCATTCTTGTGCACAATCACCACAAGGTAAACGCTCTCCTCTTCATCTACATAATACCTTGAAAATCCACAGCCCTTTCTTGGAAAGATGAAGAGCTAACGTCTCATGGGGGAGAGCAAGAATTGACTTAGAAAAAGGATGAAAAAGACAACAGATTTGTCTCATTCAGCAAGTAACAGAGTTGGAAGTGAGAAGTCAAACTATCCTGGCTCAATGGGAAACATCATGTCAACATGGGCTGCACATGGTAACAGAAATAAGTGAGGAGAATTTGACCTTGAAAGAGAATTCTGAGTGTCCGACAATCATTCTGTTGAGGGCTATGTGAGTGATTCAAATTTCTGTAATACTTTTTGAAAACAACAACAGCTATTAGACCAAAAAATCCCCACATTTAGTATTTCAGGCATCTAAGTTTAAGCCCAAAAGTCACCTTTGTAAATCCAAAAAAGTTCGGATCAGACAAATTTGTATGCAACCACCCCATTTGTCTGCATTCTGCCCACATTCCAAGTGCTTAAACTTGAGGTGACAACTCAGGTGAAACAGACATTGGACTTTGTCTTCCACCAGCCAAACCCTGGACAAGACTCTGGCACTGCTTCATTCTGGGACCTGGTTCATCAATAGCTCTGACTGAAATTTCCAGAGAGATCACTCTGCTGATTCTGTAGCTTTACCAAGGGGTACAAAAGTTGGTCGGACATCTGCCACCATAATCAAATGTCACCACCATTTACATAACGTCATCACCTCCTGGAAGTCCCTTCCTTGTCACTGCTTCAGACTTCTCATTTAACAGACCCGTTCACCTCCCACTGCAGGTCACTTCCTCACGTATTTCCTCTCTCAGACAGGGAAGTGTGAGCAGCCTCTCTTCTCACTGCACTCCTAACACAGATGCCTTCTGCACAGAGGTCCATACCTCAACCCATGGTAAGCAGGAATCCAAGCACACACAAGGAAGAAAATTTAAACCTTTGTTTATGAGGTCATGTGCCAAAAGCAGCTTCTTCCTTCTCATTACATACCACTGACTTTTGATTCCTTACATTTCTATCTTTAGGACACAAAACCCCCACCCCTGTTACATGGTTCAAGCATAGAGCATTTCTGCCTTGATTCACACACTCAAACACTTCTGTGCCCAAAGAGAATTCCATAGCTACCAAATAAGAGCCAAACTTAAAAGTATTACACTGGCCATCCTGACATCAACCAAGGAGCCTGGCAACGCCTGGAAAAGAAATAGAATGAGCAAGTAGATACCATTTGTCAAACTAGCAGCCTAGCTCTTTCACAGGTATTTCTACAATTACAGCCTACAACTTCAGTGTAACAGCCGTCAGAGGATCCAGCAATTGATTAGAGACCAGCTGTGCGCACACACACATTTAAGGGAAAACTGTAAACATATCTCCTCTGACCTTAAGGATCAGGAAAACTGGGACATGGACATTTCAAGGCACTTGAATTACTTAAGATTTTTCCATTATACTTTCAATAATGCAGCAAGTGTTTCCCATCCAGGGAAAATTATTCAGTCTTCAAACCAATGGCTGATGCACAAAGAAGCTTAAGTTCCTCACAGTGCAATGAACATATTGCAGATGCATTACACATGACTGTGGACACAGGCACGAGAACTGGCACAAGTTACTCTGGAAGAGAACAGCCGACAACAAAAGCACTCTTTTGCGTTTCAGTCATTTGAAATGGAGCTGATATCAAGGTAACTAAAGCATTAGCAGCATTTTAACAGCATGTTGCCCACCAAGTTACAAAATAATGCCTGCAAAGCTATTCCAAGCCAAAGCTGTTACGTGCTGTATGGTTTTCTGGGTAGGTCTGTTCAGGTCCTAACCCGAAAGATTCTACAATTTGTCTTAGATCTATGTTCAGCAAGTGTTTGGAAGGTTTTTAATTAAGCAGCACACATTCTCCAGGATGCATTCCTTAAAAATCAACTAGTTGTAAACTTTTAATTTTCCCAGTTTTCAAATGAGCAATACTGGTCAAGCAGCTGCTTGCATGAGTCATTAATGATTTATGAAGGCTACAAACAGTTGGAGTAAAACCCAAGAAACACTGACAGGAAAGATTCAGGGCTCCTGCTAGCTATAGTTTCTCCACTGACAACCCTATTACTACAAGTTATGTTTCACAAACCATACATGTACAGTAAAACCTGCAGAGATACTGCCTGCCTTCACTACTCTAAAAATAACTTTGCTCAGCAAAGTCATCAGGACGTCACACATTATGCTAGATAGGCACTTCCAGTACATACCCCCAGTTTTTCCCACTCAAGCTGAACTGATGCCAAAAGCCAAAATTACATCTCCATGAAACTGAAGATACACTCATGAGCAAGACCTGCAAAATCAGAATTGTAGCTCTTGCTACACTAAAACCTTTTTACATGCTGAAGTCCTTTTGAAGATGACTGTGCCAGCTTAGGGCTCCACTGAAAAATGGCATTCCCTCAGTGTTCCTCTCAAAATACAAGAAAAATTAGTTAAGACTATTGAACAGAACAATAAGAAGAGACCACAAAAAGGCAAGTTTTAAGCCTAATAAACAGATAGAGTCATCTCACTACTGGGACACAGTTTTCTCACCTGAAACAGAAATAAAAAGGTAAGTAGTTTTGAACAAGGGTTGTCCCCTAGAAGCAGAAGAACCACCAGAAGTTACTGCCAGCATGCCTTTGGGGAAAAATGATTCTTGCTAGTTATCACTGACAGCATGACAACCGAGAAACTATTTTGCAGGTAGAGTCAAGGGAAGAGAATACAGTATTTCAGTTGGAAGGGACCTACAGTGATCAACTAGTGCAACCGCCTGACCAACTCATGGCTGACCCCAAGTTACAGATCATTATTAAGGGCCTTGTCCAAATGCCTCAAACACTGACAGGCTTGGGGCATTGGCCACCTCTCTAGGAAGCCTGTTCTCAGTGTCCGACCACCCTGTTGGTAAAGAAATGCTTCCTCATGGCCAGTCTAAAGCTCCCCTGGCACAGCTTTGAACCGTTCCCGCGAGTTCTATCATTGGATCCCAGGGAGAAGAGCTCAGCTCCTCCTTCTCCACTTCCCCTCCCCAGGAAGCCCCAGAGAGCAATGAGGTGACCCTTCAGCCTCCTTTTCTCCAAACTAGACAAGCCCAAAGTCCTTAGCTGTTTCTTATGGGACTTTCCTTCCAGTCCTTTCACCAGTTGGTTTTTTTCCTCCTCTGGACCTTCATATCCCTTTTAAATTGTGGGGCCCAGAAGTGCACACAGCACTCCAGGCGAGGCCGCACCATCGCTGAAGGCGGCAGGATAGCCACCCCTCTTGCCCGGCTGGTTACACAGTGTGTGGTGCACCCCTGGGTGCAGGTGTGGCTGCCAGGGCACACTGCTGACTTGCAGTGAGCCTGCTGCCGACCAGCACCCCCAGATCCCTTTCTGGGGCTGCTCTCAGCACCGCCTCTCCCAATTCATACTCGTACTCAGCAGCAAATGATGTTGCCAAACACAAGCATCAATTGGGAGAGGAGTGGCTGTTGTTGAATGAATACTGAGGACAGCACAAAGGAAGAGATGAAACAAGAAACACGTTTGAAAGACCAGTTCATCATTAAGTCTTAGCAGTCCTAGCTGAATGCTCCAGCATTTTGAATTAAATGACAAACAGCACAAAAATCCAAAGCTGTTAAATTATAAAATGTCCAGTCTCTCATAGAGAATTACAACACAATGAACAAATGGGCAGGAGGGGAACACAAGCGAGAGACATGCTGTGAAGGAACAATCACCACTCATAACCTACTTGTGTCAACCATGGAGAGGCCACACCAGAAAAATCTGGTTTTAGTTTGTTCAACAGGAGAAAAAGGATGGAGGAGGATTGACATAAGCCTACCTGCAGCTCATGTTTTTCATACTAATTCTTCCTTCTCCCACAGTTTTGCTGTATTGATTAGGGAAACGACAAAGAACTAACATTAATGTCAAATCAATTTAACTAGCCCTTCAATTAAGTCAGAAGCCAAGCTTAACTTCATTTTCCCTTCAAAACTAAATCATAGCGATGTACAAAATAAGGGTATACCACTAACTGTGCTCTGTCACACACCTAACAGGTACAGAGCATTTTATGCTGTGTTACAGGAGTTGGGCGTTTTGCATTCATTCCACTAGAAATCACTGAATTAGGAATCACATTGTCCCAGCGGCATTACTTTCAAGATCAAGTATCAATCATAGGATCACATTTTAAGTAATCAACTACTCCCTCCCAACACACCAATATTTACCACATTGCCAAGTTTGAGAAAACAGTATGACTTCAAGGTGAAGTGTAAACCGAATGCCAGTACCAATCTACATCTGGCAAAAGATGTATTTTAGTTAGACAATTGATCAGCTAGTCAGCTATACAATGTATGCAACTAAATGGTTGACAACAGTTAGCACTATTAATATTTAATTACCTTATTTAATAAGGGCATATTTTTACTAATGCTTCATATAACAACTTTTTAAAAGACTGTTTAAATATGTTTTCTTAAAGAAAGAACAGACACCAAAACATTACTCAGTTATTTAACCATTTATTTCAAGTGCTTAGCTTCCATAACAGCTACAGTACAAGAACCGTAGTCCCATAAGAGAAAGCCACAGGAACAAAGAAAAAGTGTTGTCCTTTAAAACTGTCATATACACAAGGTGTATTTTCTTCAAATATCAGGCACAGTACTGTTTCACCATTAACAGCTTCCTAGCTCATGATTCAACACAGCCCAGATCAATGCATGAAGCACACAAAACAGCACATAGCAGTGAATATCAAAAGAGAGATGCTACAATATTTATTTTAATAGGTCCAATTCTACTAGTTACGAGACAAAAAAAAGCAAAAAACCACCAACCAAACAAAAAAAAAACCCAAGCAAAAAAAAGGCATTAAAAAAAAGCACTTCTATCCCAGCAACTTTACCTGTTCATGACCTCAAGTACATAGCTTTTGGAATGCAACCAAATTTGTTGCAGCATGCTGAGGGCTGGAAGTCAAACTGCACTGTAAGACATGGTTTGAACCGAAACAGAAAGCCATGAATGGGGATTGGCAGCAGGGGAATCCCCTTCCTTCTTGCTGCTATTTATAACTGAAGGCAAGTAAGGTCATTTCCAATTTAACACGCAGTTCTCAAAGCAACTTCTTCTACAGGGAAGGGAAAAAGAAATAAAAGGTACAAGTATTTCAAACACACCATTCTAAGGAAGTGACTGGAAAGCTTCATAAGCCGTCAAGACACACTTTGACCATTTCTACAACACAAATGAGTCAAAGTCAACATTTAGTGTTCTGTACATAACTTTTATTTTAATGCCAAATGCAGTGAACTTGGAAGTATCTGGCATTGAAGTGAGGAGTGAGGAAAACTAATACTAGTTTTCCTACAACTTTTCAGCTGTAGGAAAGAAGAGGTTTTGCATTGGTTGGCCTCATTTGAAAATTTGGTTTGGCTACAGGTCTGCTCTATAAAGCAGATTTCAGTCTTTGGAAACAACTTCTTTCAAAGGGAATCTCCAGCTTCTAGCTCAACCCAGAAATAGTGTGCAAGATAAAATACGTAATTATTTGTTGCCCCACAACAAAAATATCAGAGCACACAGCTGATGAAGACTTCTGTCCTACTGTCAGGCAGAATCTGTTCTAACACTGTCATACTAATTTAAATTTAACATCATGAACAGAAGAACACTTTTAATTTTGAAGGCTGAGGAGAGGAATCAATTTGCCAGGCACACTGGAAGTCAGCTAAGCCTTCTGTCAATACACTGCCCAAATATTTTTCTGCCTCATCTACATCAAGATGCTATGTATTGTACTACAGCCCATTTATGCTACTCATTTCTGGAAAAACTGTATGGTGGTCAGTAGTGTAGCTAATCACGTCAGGAAACTGATTTGTAGATGTTTCTACACACCAGAGACTGTAAATCAGTTCGTTGCACTGTTGGAAGGGTCACAAATTCTTCACAACCACAATGATCAGCAGAGTTCAGCATTCTCTTCAATCACCTAAAGCAGGCAATAGGCTTTGGAACCATGCCTACCACTGCTTAATAAAGAACACTGAGCAGCATTCTGTTCTTCAAAGTTGGCGTGAAAAGTTTTATGCCATCTGATAAGCAGCCATCACAAATTGGTACCAACAGCAAACCAATATAACTTTCCTTGAAATGAAACAAAGGGCTTCGAGAGAAAAACATGCATGAAACAGTTATACTAAATGTTGATGAGATTCACTTTAAAACATAGCTCAAAAAGTAGAATCCAGATTAAGGGACCATAAAGATTCAGACTGGTTGAATCAGCATACTCTTGTGTGGTTTTAACATGCTCGAAGTCTTTCAAAAACTGTGTTTGAGAAAAAGATGACAAGCCACAAGTCATTCACATAACATAAGCATCTCCAGCTTCACTGTACTTCCTGTGTGCACTACCATACACAACGTGTTACCTCCCCAGCAAGGTTAGATGACTCACTAGTTCACAAACACCTCGAGCATGCTGACATCCCACCCCTTCATGTTATGATGTGACAGCAGCATTTCTGCAAGATTCAATAGACGTCAATCCATTAATAAGATCACTGTCTCCACACTGAATACAGCAAACTGAGAAGAAAATGGTATTAATGACAAATGTTCAGTATGAATGGCAAACCTCTGTGATGCTGGAACAACTTGGTAATGAGCATTTCTTACAAAGATTTGGAACGAGGTATTTGTTGCCAAACACAACCCACACATGAAAATAAGGATTGTCTTTAGTGTTACACCAGGCAGCCGGGATAGATGGTCCCTATTGAGTGTGGCTAAAGAAGAACCAAGTAAGAGCAAGCATCTGTCCTGTGATCTGTCAACCCTTCAAAGAAAGAACTGCTCCTTACAGAGGCCAAGTGGTTTATCCTCAGTAACTGGACACAGGAAATAATTTTTATGGCATTCATCTGAAGTATTGAAACCCAAACCTAGTTAGAGATACATTTTCCCAAAGTCTTAGTTTTAATAAAATAGATCGGCTCTGTCAAAAATAGAAACATAGGATAATAATTCTGGCAATGCATAGAACAACAAGCACTTGCTATGCAGGCTGACACTCATTTATGACCCCTTGATTGTCACAGGTGGTACAGCCAACATGCAGCTACTAAGTATTTCAGTAGTGCTTACCATAACAGCAGTTTGAGGAAGAAAAAACGGGAAACACTGGGAGGGTGATGGGTAGGGATGGATGACAACAAATTTAAGAACCAAAACCCAACTACCAAAATCCAAGAAGCTTATTTTTGAATTTTTGGACAAATATTAACAGAGGATAACTGAGAATGCATCCATTTCTATAGTGCACCAGAAACGGGCTGTTCACATTCCAGGTGCAAGTCAAGGTTACCAAGATCTTGCCATTTCCTCTATTTTGCCATCAGAAACAAGCATGAAACTTAAAAGCACGCACTTAACAGTTCATCTTAATTTTAACAAAAAATGTAACATACAAAATCCTTAACAAGGCACAAGCAAAGAGGAAGGCAGAAGCAAAAAACACTCCTTACAAGTTCTTCAGCCAGCGGCATTAATGCTCAGGAAGCTGGAATAAACTCTAAGTTACATATCACTGCAAGATGGAGTCAGTTACATCACTTTGAGTATAAAAAGAGCAATATCTCCCCAGGCAAAATGGATCAAACATTTAAACCTTCCCAGAACTGCTGACTATATCAAGACAAAGTACCACTAGGTATGTAACCTAGCTCAAAAACATTAGGCTTGATTTTTAATATTCACTGTGAGAGATGGCAATTCACTCATCAAGGAAGAGAGGTGTACTTTCATTACAAAAAACAACGGAATTTGTCACTTTATAGCATTGTCAAAAAAATATTGAAACAAGTGTTTTCAGAAGCAGTTTTTACATTATTATGCCAGCACCTTGGATATCCAAGCCTATAATAGAAGGACATGCTTCACAGGTTCTTATCCTAAACCAGTGTTAAAACACAATAGCCTTGTTCACCTATACCATTTGTTTATTTTTATCCTGCTACTAATGATTTTAGAAAAAGTATGTTGCTAAATTTTAATCATAATTTTGGGTAATTCCTGTTCAGTGATACTATAAACACCACTGGATACTGAGTATCAGCTGTACAGAAAACAAAACCCTACAACAGTAAGGTTAGGTGTATCATTTGTTGACTACATTTAAAGTAGCATCTATCAATCAGCCAGGCCTCTAATAGGACACCTCTGGAAACTGCCTTTTTTTTTTCTTTTTTAAATAATGCAACAATTTGCATATATTAGGTTTCCTGGAAAAGTGCATACTTTGGAAATTAAGACTTTTAACAGTACTCACACTGATGTGCAAGATCTACTCTCCGAGTTCCTTAAGTATCATCAGAATACAGCAATTCAGATTTGTTATTTCCACCATGCTCAGTGAGTATATGAAAGATTACTGGAAAATAGGATGTGAAAGAAGGGATAGAGGGATGCAAGTTTAATAAAGCTTCAAACTCAAGCCGTAGGTGAAAATATGCCTGCAAAGTCAGTATTTCAAATTAAATTTTCAAATCCAAACCTGACATTTCGGCTCAGGAACTCAATTTGCTATAACACACATAGTTACTTCCCCTCTGCCCATCAAGGTCTCTGCCTTCACTTTTGACAGAGCAATTACACGCCTATAATGCTTCTGAGAAGGGTAAAATCCTGCTCACTCAGTCAAGCAATGCAAGAAAAAAATTGTTCCCCTAGGCTCTCAACTTAAATTGTGCTGTTTGTGGCTGAAGTTGAGGGCTTCTATTGTAGCATGCATAACAACATCAGTCCTGCCCTTACGGCTGCCCAGCTCTGATCCCCAAGTGCCAGTCCACAGACTAGCTACATGCTGAGTGAAGAGAATAAAGTATCAGATGACAGGAGAACTTGGCCTTAAAGTATCAAACCCACTTTTCTCTAAGAGAGAATGGATGCCAGTAATTCACTGATACAGGATACGATACATCACCATTCTGCATAAGGGAATGCAAAAACAGTTCCAGATTTCAATTCACGTCTAGACACTTCAGCAGCTTAAGCACAAAGGCTGGTCCTTGTCTCTGACTTACAATAACCATGCTAAAGCATTCAAAATCAACAGCATGTACTCCTGACTCTTTCTATTTATCCTTAACAAGTCAAACAAATCCTCTTAGATTATTACCATTCTTCAAAATAAATGAATATATAGTTCTTTCTGATCATCAGCACTAATTAGGTAGATTTATTTTGATGTGTGGGTTGAAACAGAATAATTAGACAACTGCCAAGGCCAGAGGCTGTATCGGTGCCCATTTACACAGATTCAACAGATCATACACATACTTACTTTACACACACACTCTCTCAGAGCCATTACTCTCATACACAGATTCCCCTAGTGCTTCAAAGGCTTTGACTTGTGCCTCTGAATAACTGAAAATTTGTGTTCAGTACATTAGGAGATACCAAGTATACGCAACAGAAAGCACAACTTTACTAGCTCATTAATAACTTAACATTGTCTTCAAGAGTAGTAACTGTCACACAGCAAGGTTTTTCTTTTGACACTTCATGGAGGCAACCCAAACTGCTACTTATAAAATGCTTTGAGTCATTTATAAAGTATAATTAATCTCTATAAACCTCCTCAAAAAAAAACAAACAGAAAACCTTTTTTCACTTGAACACTGCCATACTCCCTCACTGTTATAATTACAACACTGCATTTTATGTTTTATATTGTATGTGAAGTTTCCTACACTACCTGAAGAAGCACTTTTCTAAGTGGCAAGCCTAAATCTATAGGGCCTAGACACAACCTAGGGCCCTAGGAAGGCAAATATATTTTTCTTAGTTTTCAGGATCCCACGGTCACCAGAGACCTAAACAATATCTATCTCTATTTTGCACTTCCAGCTTATACGATTGTTACCACCACCTTAAAAAACACCAAGTGCAGTCAAAGCAGTTGCACAGGTATCTCAGTGGGACAAGAACTTGAAACAGCAACTCACAAGATGCAACCACCTGGTTCAATGTGAGAAGGTATCAACACATTTCATATAGATCTAGAAGTGTCTAGAACCTCTTCCTATCTACACTTTGCTAAACATAAGTAGGACTAAACATAAGTTTCTGTGTATTTCAAATCATTAAACAGCAGACACTAAAACAGGACAACAGAAGGTGCATGGGAAAAGGAGAGCACATGTGGGAAAACAAGATCTTTTCTGATTCAAGGATTTCAAAACTCAGTTACTGGGAAGTTCCTTCTCTCTACTACCTGGTAAGCACTGTCTTTTGCCTATAAATTATTTTCTCTCAAATACTCAAAAAACCCCGCTCCTTTGTTAAGCTGCAGGAGACAACCACCACAAGACTTGCCCCCAAGAACAGACAGTTAGAAACCACTAGCTACCGGTATAAACAAAATCAAACTGATGTCTACTACACCCATAAGCTGCAGCACCCTGCAGACTTTTCCAGGGAATCTCAGAACAGTTTAACACATCACCTTATTTCTTCCAGCTCAAAAATCAGACTCTTCTAAAATAAATAGCACTTGTTTCAAGTGCTTTAGTTTTTTATTCATTCCACTAGGAAGACACGGCACTGCATCTGTACCATTCATTTGCAGCAGAACATCTAGGTTACAGAACCTTAAGCACACTTGGTCTTTACCCCTGTTGAGCGGAGACAGCAGCTACTGCCCACTGTGTATTGGACAGATACTTCAAGGCTTTGCATAACAGAGAAAACTTCTTTGACAAAGCAATTATTATTACCAAAACCCTCTCAAGGGGTATCCTCTTTACACAAAGCATCTTGATAGGTAGCTTTAGAGCACCATCCTGCTTCATGTATTCCACCACAAAAGAGATGGGAAGCTTTCCCATTCTATGTGAAAAAACCCTTTCAAAGTAGGTATATGCAAATATGTAGCCACAAGCACTGTAACCTCAACATATTTAGCCAAGAAACTGCAATCTGGAGCCATCCATGCCCGCCCCCCCCCCCGCCCCCCCAACACCAGACTTAACTCTGAGGTCAGTGCCTGTTGATGGAGTCTTTGATCCCCACTTTGTTTCTTGAATAAGCAAATAAGCCTTCAATTGAAACAAAGGGATGCTGGAAATGCACATTTTCAGTCTCCAAAGCTCTGCTCCAAATCCACACTTTAGTTAACTATTAATCAGGACTTCAGTCTTCCACATGACATGAGGCTTTTTCGCTGAACACAGATGCCTTGTTACAACCCCTTGAATTTCTGAACTATGGGACTTGCACCAAGATACTGCATACCACTTGAGTTCTACTTGATTGTTCCCGAGATGCCCATTACCAAACCAGAGTACACCTAACAACAACCCAGATCCACCTGTTCACATTCTCCATAAAGCCTTATCATTTTGAACTTTTTTCTGCAAATATTTCAGTTTGGCCCCACTTTGCATCTACTGCACTCTGGAAAACAAGCTGGTTTCACACAAGCCATCCGTTAACTCCAAACAACAGGAAAGAAGCAAAGGCCAGCCTCTGTCCTACTTCCTGCAGCTCCTCTACCATACGTGCACTTGTTTCACTAGCTAATGGTCACTGACACACTCACACTGATCAAAAGAATAGCTGTCAACCAACACTGCATTCCACTAGCTCCTAACAAGACAGTCATACTCCTTAGGCAAGCCTGATTATACAAATACCAGGTTTTCATTAGCTCATTACTTATAAAGAAGCATTTTCCTATTGCTTAGTTGAATATCCCCTTAATGTTATCAAAAGAAAACTTTTCTAAGTTACTGCAGATATCTTAAATTTCAAATGGCAAATTCCCAACAAGCCCAAGTACTTCAAACATCTGTCAATTGACCTGAAAGAAAGAAAACAACTGACTCTTTTAAAATACCAGAGACTCAAAAGGAAACCAAATTTCACTACGCAGGTCTCCAGCATCCTGATTCACTTGTCACATGTCATGAGAGAGTCAGGTCCCATAAAATAATGAAAAACATCAGAAATAAGTGTTGGTACCAAACACAACTGTTCTAGAAAGTCTGTTTCTATGAAGAGATGGCTGTTTTCTATATCTGATCATGGTAGTACAAAGACTATTTCACAGCTAGTAATGCTATTTTGGTTTAAATAATAGAAGGTACACCTTAAAAAAGAAATTTGTATATAGTCCAGAAAAAAACAAGTAGGCAAGACCACTACTACAAATCTTCAGTCTTTACAAAGCTGTAACTACAGTTTTACATAAGATGCTTTTCACATTTTTCTTTTTATTCTCTTATTTTCTTTGTTCTACATATTTTCATTTGGTTTTAAGAAGTACCTTGTAAAACAATTTTCAGAAAGAAACTCCCTGCTTTATCTTCCCTTTTTACCCACAGGACTGTTATCTGTAATCCCACCTTGCTTTTGCATCTTCTTCAGGGGCTAAAGTTGTACTTCACTCCTTACAACCCACAAGACAGCTAATGAAAGCCGAGCTGTACATGAACAGATACACTTACTGGGTGGGTACCGAGACAGTACTGGTGCCTGATAGTGGATGTTTAGCAGGTACCTGAAATTTATCTTCAAGGGAAGACCCTGTCGCCTCAGGCAGGGTGAGAACTACATTGTGTTGGCTGCTAAACATACTGAATAAGAATTGTTGTCCTTCTAAGAAGTCCCAGACAGAAAAATACAACCAAACAAAACTTCAATCATTTAGGAATGCTTATTTCTAGAAGTTTAACTGTCATGACCTAAGGCCACAGTCAGGCTCATAAAAATTTGTGTGCTGTCACAACACAAGTAGGTCACATTACTAAATACCGTATTTTAAAGCACAAGAAAGGGAGGCAAATGAAGACAAAACTCTAATCAGGTTTAGGGCCCTCTACAGTTGCAATCTTGCTTAAATCACCTCTGAACCTAAAGACTGTGAAGTGTTAATGTCAGACAAACAGATGCCATGACAGATTTTTCTTTCGCTTCAAAATCCATGTGCATCAACTGATCTCCTACCCCCAGTACAAGCTCCTTATCAGACACATTATAAGGTAAAAATCAACAATCTAATCAGATCTGACAAAAAGTTGGCCAAAAAGTATCTGAAATCCTGAAGATGACTATTTGAACTATGGATTTACATCTGCTACCATTAATGATGAACCTCACCCTAAGTGGACATTATGCCTTAAGATACTACCTAATGATAGTATGAAGCCATCGTGATTAGAAACACATTTAACAGCTAAGCACCCAAAACAAGAGGAAAAATCTCTACAATTTCTTCAGCCCTGGCTTCAAGTCATGAGATACTCAATATAGTATAATATAGTATTTTACGGGGGGGGGGGGGGGGGGGGGAGAATAAAAAAAATCAATGAACATGATAAATCTTCAGAAGCCTCTTTTCAGGTTTCTTAAAAGCAAAAGAGACAAAGCCACATACCATTGGGAAAGCACTTGGTCTTCCTGCTGCAGTAAAAAAAGGCTGAAATACATGGCAAACAATATGGCATTCCTTTGACAGCAAATATTGCTGCAGAACGTGTAGAAAACAGCCAGAGATTTGAAGAAACAAGTATTAGAACCAATTATGCAGTGTGGGAGGTTTACTATACTGTTGACCAAAATTACAGCTGTTAACGACATGTCCCACCTTACGCTATATGCTAGATGGTTCCAATGATGAAATACAATGGGAACTACCTTTTTGTGAGTCACTACAGGAAATATGTACCGGAGAAGACTCGACTTATTCTCAAATTATTTCTTTAATAGAAACAAAGTTTTATGGAAGACCTCTGCAAGTGTAATCACTGATGGAATGACTGCTTTAACTGGAGGGGAAAAAAAAAAACCAAAAAAAAGATTCCAGTGTAAAGGTTACAGATAGAACCACATGGGAAATTACAGAA
The DNA here is from genome assembly GCF_023634155.1 of Falco peregrinus. Taxonomy (NCBI): domain Eukaryota; kingdom Metazoa; phylum Chordata; class Aves; order Falconiformes; family Falconidae; genus Falco; species Falco peregrinus. The sequence continues at coordinate 108,597,742 of NC_073721.1, forward strand.
CCACAGACTGGTTGGGGTTGGAAGGGGGCTCTGGAGACCATCTAGCCCAACGCCCTGCTACAGCAGGGTCACCCAGAGCCGGCTGCACAGGGTCACGTCCAGGTGGGTTTGAATGTCTCCAGAGAAGGAGACACCACGACCTCTCCAGGCAGCCTGTGCCAGGCTCTGTCACCCTCGGAGTAAAGAAGTTCTTCCTCACGTTCAGATGGAGCTGCCTGTGTCCCAGTTTGTGCCCGCTGCCCCCTGCCCTGCCGCTGGGCACCACTGAACAGAGCCTGGCCCCAGTTGCCTGACTCTTGCCCTGAAGATACTTGTAGACGTCGGTAAGATCCCTCTCGGCCTTCTCCAGGCTGGGCAGGCCCGGCTGCCTCAGCCCTTCCTCATCAGGGAGATGCTCCATTCCCTCATCTTCATGGCCCTCCACTGGCCCCTCTCCAGGAGTCTTTCGCTGCATGATTAACAGGCAACCTATTACAGCAAAGTTGGAGCCAGAAGCGTAAAAAGTGCTACAGGATGTCACTGATATGGATAATTTTATAAAAACAAGATCTTGAAATAGTAGAATCTTTACAAGAGCTTGTAATGAGATGGGGAGTGACTGTGAAAGTTGTATTCCCACACTGAGGTTTCCTGGTTATCTTGTGGCAAAGTGCTTAAAACAGTTGTCAAATCTAGAAATGCATTATGCATTTTTTTTCACGCAAAGACAACTGTTCAAACTTTGCTGACCTTTTCTATGATGACAACTGGCTGTCAGTAGTATGCTACCTAGCAGATATTTTTTAAAAAATCACACATTTAAGGTGTCCCTTCAAGGTGAAGCTGACATTTTAACAGTGAACAAGAAAGTAACAGCTTTTCCAAAAAAACTCACTCTACAGAGATTGTTCTGAAAACAGATGTTTGGAAATGCTTCCATAGTTAGGCAATTTTCTTGCTGAAATTGATGTGTCACCTATAAAAAAACCCTCCCAAATCTGTACACTTAAAAGACTTGGAAACAGAATTTCCTAAACTGTTTAAAAAGTCTTCCAAAAGAAGAGTTTTAGGGTGTTTTGAATGCACTTGTTAAAAATAGAAGAATGCAAGAGCTTCCCATTAGTTTGCAAGAATAACTGATTGACATGAGGGAAGATGGAAACTTAATAGAAGAGTTCCAAGAAAAATCTTTGCATAATTTAGTGTATGGGAGTGGAAAATTAGCATCACAATTTAGTAAGCACAGCCAGCAATGCACTTCTACCATTGGCATCTACGTATATTTGTCAGGTGTCCTTCTCACTTATGACAGCCATTAAAATCAAGGACTGAAACAAACTGAACTTAGAATCAGGTCTTGGAAAGCTGTATGAAAGTGTTTTAAAAAAATTTGTTAAAGATTTTTTTAAATAGTGAAATGTATTCAATCACATAGCTCTCACTAAATTATTTTAATGAGAGAAAAAAGGAACTTTGTTAAGAAGTAAACCAAATTCTTTAAACAGTGTTTCTCTCATCCTTTCTTGATTTCTTTTTTTTTATGTTTTATAATGTACATAATATTAGTACAGTAGTACATGTGTATAATTTATTTATAAAATTTTGGCGGTACATGCTCACAAATCTTTTACTGATAAAGGTGTGAGATCAAAAAAATCTTCGGAAACCACTGCCTTAAATGACCTAATAGGCTGGTAATTTCCAAAGAAATTATTAAGGCCATTGCTGATTGTAATAACATGGAACACAGCATTTTGTTCTTAGTTTTCAACCTGAAGTAACAGGGTGTTTTGCCCTCATAAGCAGATATTTTTAATGCTTCAAACCTCAATTTATCTTTGGAAAGGAATTATAATAGCATTATGCATTTTTCCTGCACAGATTTTCACAGTCATTACTGAGGCACTCACAAAGCCTGGCCTTACAGCTGTTTCAGTAGTGTCTGCTTGGTTCATCCGGGCACACCTACCCTTCCCACTGCCTGCAGGCTTTGTTTAGCTGTGTTAAATAACCTCCAGCAGTCACTGTATAGGTAGTTCACCTTAAGCACACACTTGTACCACAATCAAGGTATTCTTCTGCCTCATCTCTTCACCAGTAAAGCTCTGCCATTCTGTTGGAGTGTTCTTACAAAGCTGGCTGCAGTTCTGACATGAAATCTGTAAGAACATCTTTTCTGCCCAGGCCCTTCTAATATTTTAATGCTTTGTCTTGTGGGATTCCTTACAGGAAAGCAAGATAATTGTGTAATTTGGTCTCTTATTTCACAGATCTTGCTTTTTGTTAGGCAGAATGGATTAAAATTTGGTCAGCACCTTGATCATCATGGCAATTAATACAAAAAGGCTGCTGAAAGCCTTTGCTTTCAAGAAGTATGCGAGAGTAAAGGACTAGAATTTTAAGAGTACTATTCAAAGAGAAGGCACCTGAGAACAAATAGAACTTCCCCAAATCTTCTCATGGGCCAATTTCACTCACAAAATATGTGCACTGTAGCTCATGCAACCATCAACTGTTGGGATGGATGGGCCTGTGCTGCAAAGCAGTCGGCAGCAAAGAAGTTGTTAGGATAGCAAAAGCGACATTTCCTCCTTCCCCCTCAATAATACTACCAAGAAATTTGCATACTTGAGCTTTCTAACTGTACTGTGCCACTAGGTGGTCACCTACTGAACATAACTGTTCTTTTCCTCAAGATCATGAAGCTTCAAATAATTATTTTCCATGGCACTAGAAGGCATTATGTTGATGCTGGATGGTTTGCTCTGACCACTACAATGGGGATTTTCAGGACCAGACCATTTCTTCAGGAACAGCCACACAGCAGTGGCTAAGCATCTCCCTGTAAGAGGTGAGTATCTGCATGTTCTGGAATGAGTTGCCCATTTGGAATAAAACAACAGGCAGTGTACAAAAGGAGAGGAGAAAGACTAAAGTGTCTCAGGTGCTCCAACTACCCACAGCTACAGATGCAGGTAGCACCAGATTATCTTCCTGCTCCTGGGAAAAGTTCATTTTGTTTAGCCTGGCCTTCACTTTCTTGGCTCTCTAAGGAAAGAGAGAGGAAAAAACATCACTTGCCCATGCAGCACCTGTGAACCCATTTGAACTGACCCCTTACACATCCATGTCCTCTACATACAAAGGCCTCTGACAAAGCCCGTTAGATCCACTGCAGCTCCCCTTCTCTCCATGTCTGGGTTTGTTCTGTGCCTAATCCATAGCCTGGTCTGTCCAGTCTCACCAGGCAAAGTTTAGTTAATTACACTTTCTTCACAGGTTTCAGCCTTCTGTACGTTCAGTTGTGCTTTTTTCCTCAGCTGCTTTCAAGCCTGGTTAGTATCACAGTGTAGCTGGATTGCCTGCTCAACTGCAATCAGGCTGATCTGGACCTTACTCACAACTGCAAACACAGCCACTGATTTTTTTTTAAATTAAAAACCAAACAAATATTTTTCAGGGTTGGTACATACTACATGATCTTGGGTTCTCGCTGGGATCTGTACATCCTCAGCTGTTGCACATAAATTTTCCAGAATGCTTTAAACATCACAACAAAGTGATATCATTTCCCACAGCCTTTGCTTTTTTAAACTGAAGTCAAACATTAATCTCTTCCTCTGTGTAACAGTGACTTTAGCGATACCCTGACCCAGCAGATGTGCCACTGGTTCTTTCTGCTTGACCCTGCATTGCAGCTATGCAGTAGTGGCTCCCACTTGATCCTTTCCCCAGATAGTTCAGATACCTCCCTGCCAACAGGAGATGTTTCCTTACACTACAACAAAAATTAATCTAAGAAAATCTTTCAGTGAAAAATGAGAAAATTACAAGGAAGAATTTTAAAACTGGCAGGCTATAGGGAGCTGTAGCATTCAAGTTCAGCTTCCTGATCTTGTTTATTCACAAATTCATTTGTAGCCCCACTGCTAAATTTCAGCTCTGTCCTGGTATCTCAACATTTTTATTCTGTTTACGCATTAAGTGCTTCACTCCCACCCCACCACCACAATCCCTCCCATTGGGTTACCATAGGTCTTTTCTTCAACAGGGATCATCATTTCTGTCAGACATTCATAACCTACCTCTGCTGCTTCTGTTCTCTCTGCCAAATGCCACCTTGCTGTGTCCCGCCATGCAGCATTTGGCACATTTAAATTGAACAAAGGTAAAAGTCATTTGCCATCTATGCCTTTAAGGCTAATTAATGTTTCCACCTGTACAAATTCAAGCCTGATTTTTACTGTCAGTAAGTTTTCAAACTGTTTTATGCTCACATATTTATGTCATCTATACCCAAACTTTAAATTTCACATGCCAGAGAAACCACAGCTTTCCCACTAGCGCATACCACCTCTGTAAACAAGCCACAGCATAAGCTAGACTTCAGGTAGCTGAAACAAAGGGCTATTAACCATATTACATATATCAACTCCCAAGAAAGGTAAGAGATCATTATATGAAAACAAACAAGAATATGCAATAAGAAAAGCATTTACACAACTCTGAAGACCTTTCTAAGCTGAAGACAATCCTATTGTTTAAGAGGTTATCACAACACTACGCCAAACACTACTTCAGCAAAACACAAAACACTTTGATATACTATAGCAACACATCTTTGTACCACAGCTGATGAATGTAAATTGTTATTCAACTTGAAAAACAAAATAGCCCATGTAGTACCATCAATTCTTTATCACCTCAACTGTTATTTGCTGTGATTTTGAAGACTGAGAGCCTCCTGCTTATTCCTGGGTTACACGTCACTCTCGGAAATAAAAAATCTCGACCTTACAAAAGTTGCCAGTGAAGAAAGACACAAGGCTCATTTACAATTCACTTCAGTTCACGCTTTCTCCCTGCTGCCCAAACACAGAAAGATGAGCTACCTACTGAGAATGCAAGGAAGGCAGTTTCATGTGCCAGCCTGACCCATCTTGGCAGAAGTTCCAACTGGTTGCTGCCAAATAAATGGACTACAAGTAAGAAGTCAGCACTGTAGTACTGTAAAGATATTTTAAGACAAGACTTATTGTTGTATGGTCATCCTCACCTTGCGAAGTCAGTCAGTGCGTTTTCTAGCTTTATGAAGATGCTTGGGTAAAAAGGCGCTGGATCTTTGAGAATTGAGGGGGTGGACCTCTGGGGATGGAATCCCAACTTGCAGCTGGAAGTGGAAAACATCAAAACGTTATCACAATTGTTTCAAGTATGCAGGCTAATTCAAACTCAACTCCAAGATAAGCATGTGTGCATACAACACACCCAGGGAAATGGTTCTCTGCCACTACTGCGAAATGTTTTCTCAGCAGCATTAGCAGGGACAGAAACCTAGAAAAGTCCGTGTTTGCAGTTACAAGTCTGGCATCATAACTAACCACAGTCCCCACGCCACCTTCTGATCCCCAAGCATATCACTCACACTCAAAAGGCATGTCTTTACCGCACCCACAGACAGAAGGCCACAATCGTCTGAATATTGATCAGATCCAGGATTTCAGCACCCTGGGGATCAGCCTAGCACTTATCCAAGTAGCTTGGGCTATCCTCAAGGCAACCAGACATTCTTTTTGAAAAGGAATGGATTGTTTAATCACAACAAGAAAAATAAGGCATAAAAGAGCTTAAGACACAACATGATGTCTATAATCATAACAATCTCATCCACAGAGTTGTAAAAGCCTAGATTATTCTACTTAACATAGCCTCTGGAACTTGGAAGCCAGGCTACTCTGACAAGAAATAAAAAAACACAAATAAACAAACAAACAAACAAAACCCAAAAAAACCCCTCTGCTTTATCATTTGCATCTCCCCATCTCCAAAAGTTCTCCTGTTCAATTTAATTTATATTCTTAGAACCATGTGTGGTCAAAAGCAGAACCCCAGAAGCGAAAACTTGCATTCACCTCCAGGTACCAACAGACAGGACTATCTGAAACTACAATTTCCAGCTATATACCAGTAACATTTGTCCCAACTGACAAACTAAAATCCAAAAGTAAACAAATGAAACCAAATATGCAAAATACCACCTATGAAGACAGCCTCCCCCCATTTGCTTTGCAACAACACCCAACCATTTTGTTTGCTGTTCTCAGTTTGCATCAGCATTCTATTGTCTGCAGAAACATGCATAAGCAGACTTGCCAAACCTTTTAAAGATTCAAGAGCAGGGGGGGGAAAAAAAAGATTTTTTGAAAGCTGGATACAGTGGTCTGTAAACACATTCACACTTCTTTCCTAATTACAGCCTGGTGCAAAGGCAGCATCTGGATAAGAACTTCTCAGCAAGAAACTCTGCACATCTCAAAAAAAATCAGGGTGCCTACACATTTGGCAGTTTATTGAAATCTCTGAGGGTCAGACAGGACTAGGAGCTGAGAATTACTTCAGATGGTGTTTTCAGTACTTTAATGCAAAATTATGGATTGGAACAACGCTTCAGCTAATGGTATTGTTCAAATGTCGTGAACATACAAGACTGATACACAACTCAGACATCCCAACAGCTGTCAGACACCACAATGCCATGAGAAGGAAGGAGGTGGATGTCTGTACTGCTGTCTAGCTGTGGTAACTAATGAAGTACTGGCATTTCTGGAAGCTGCCTAGACCTTGCATTTGCACAGATTTAATAGATATATATTATATAGGTAAGCATATAAAGCGACAAAACCCAAATATTGATGCTTCAGAAAATGCTTGCTGTGCGGAGCCAAATCTTTGTGGAAACAATACCAAATAAGAGAAGGTTTTCACAGCAAAACTTTTAAGTCATCATGAAAATTATGCAGTTCAAGCTATGCCACAGCCAGATAGTTCTTTCAAGCCCACTCTTCCCTCTCCAAAATAAAAGACTTGAATCTACTGTAGTGGTGCTTTGTACTAATCAGTTATATTTATAACTATAGATGCATTTCCTAATGTAAGTAGAATTCGGTGATTAGATTAGCTGGCAAATGATGAAAGAAACCTAAGAAAAACTGCACAATAAACCAAGCTCAGAATAAAACCACTTAATCCTTTGCAGTTAAAATGCGAGTTCGTATTTCTCAACATCATCTACTCCTAATCAATCTATCCATCACACATACATAAAAAAACCTCTCACCCTCTCAGGCACTAACTACAGTATAATGGCAACATTTCAAATCAACTTAAATTAGGCTGTACTACATTCCATTACATGATATCATGCAACAGATGTTACTCTACGAACACACAGGACAATTATTCAGGGTAAACTGCTATAATCTGAATGGTAACATGAATGGGTATCCTATATGAAATTGCTATGGTCTGTATCGAATTTTATACTGAGGTTCAGAACTTAAATATTGGCCAAGTTTGTCACAGTTAACCCAGAGACTCAGATCAGCAACCAGAAACAAGAAGCGTTCTTAAGTTCAATAATTTTGCCTCCAACAGATAAGCTAAAATTCCACTTAACCCTTTAGTTCTGCAGTGACCAGGGAGTTAAATGGGACACTACAAAACTCACATAAAATGCACTTCCCAGAGGCAAGAGATTCCCCCCGCCCCCCTCCCCCCAGCTGCGCATTAACCTTCAGTCTCAAGGCACAGCCTTGAAAATGTCACGTTTTGAAAATTAAAGCAGAAAATGTAGTTCAGCCAACTTTATTCACAGTTAACTTAGCTAACAGCTGTACCGTTGGAAGAATGGCTGACTATTATCTCAAAACAGATATGAAAGCTTTTCATATACTACAATTTGTAAGGCATTTGTAACTAACACTGGCAGCTTGCGCTCATACTTGCACCACACTGCCATGCACATATGAGTAAGCGATGTTTTACATTAGCAAGAGCAATCTCTCAAACATGCTGCTTGTTTGCTTTTTAATCATACAGACATTTTTCCATCGCTGTTGGGCTCTTTTGACAATGCAGAACTCCCAACGCCTTTGAATAATGTACCTTCAAACTCAGAACTAGCTTTGTGGTTTGAAACTTAATATGGCTTACACTTGGCTCTAAAATGCAGGTCTGCAAAATAAACTTTTAAAAGGTTTGGCGGGAAGCGAACAATTGTTTCATCCGACAGTTTTTTCAATCAGTGAACATTCCCACGAACTTTCTAACTAGACACCGCAGCAGCATCTTAACGCACAAGAAGTAGAGCCTAAATAAATTGGAAGTGGCTGGTCAGCAGAACAAAAGCTCTACAGAAGGTGAGCACAAAGACGGCGGGGGCCCCGGTTCCCGGACAGGTGCTCCCACGCAGCGCCCAAGCAGCGACACCGTGCTGGGGCCGCTCGTCACCCAACGGCAAGACCGCGCCCCGCGCCCCTGAGCCATCAGCTAGGGTGGCACGGAAGAAAGAGGGGTGCCAGGTCACGCAGGGGGACCCCAGCCCACAGCGCGGCCAGGCCCTGTCAAACACGCAACACCGCCTCACACCCAAGGAGGGTTTGCCCTTTGGCCAGTGGTGGCCACGAAGCCCCGATGCTCCCGCCGGCAGGCAGCCCCGAGCCTGCTGCCCACTGGGACGCTCCCAGGCCGGCCCGGGGGACGGGGAGGCTGCGGAGCAGCGCGGCTCGCCCACCCACCCGCGTCTGCGCTGTGCGGGGGCGGCCGCGTCCTCCCCTCCCCCCGGGGTGGCCCTACGGGACGGGCCCGCGACCCCCTTCCACGCCGAGCCGTGGGTCTGGTGGGAAGAAGCAGGCGTGTGCACGGACAGATGGGTACAGATACACGCGTACACACACGCGGCACGATCGTCCTTGGAAGGTCGCCGCTTCCCACCGTGCTGCGGAAAGGTTTTTTTCTCCATCGCGGTCGCCAGCAGCGCCCAGCGGCGAACAGCTCCGTCCCTCGGGCAAAGCCCCCCGGCGCGGCCAGGCGAAGCTCCCCGGCCGGGCTGCGAGGCGCCGGGGGCAGCCGGCCGCCCCAGCACCTCCCTCCCGCCCCGACCGCACGGCACGGCGGGGCAATACCAACGGACCGCGCTCGCCCTCCCGCCCCGGCTCCTGGCGAGGGGACGGCGAGCCGGAGCCGCTCCCCCTCCCCGGGGCTCGGCCCGCCCGGCGGCGGAGCCCCCCCCCCGGCCCGCGGCAGCCGGCGCCCCGCGGGCACGGGTCCGGGCTCGCGCTGTCCTCCCGGGAACCGGCAACTTGTTGTGCGAGGCGGTGCCGGACGGAGCGCGGCTCCCGCCTCCCGCCGCCGCACCGGCAGCCGCCGCCTGCCCGCCCGCCCGGCGGCAACGCGGTGTCTGCGTGCGAAACGCGGCGGCACGGAGAGGAGCGGCTCGGCGCCCCCGCCGCTCAGCCCTGCGCGGAGTCTTCCCCCTCTCGGCGGCTCGGCACGGACCAGGCACTCCATGCAACGTGCAACGGCGGGGCAGGGCGGGAGAAGGGGTCCTCGCGGGCTCCTACCGGGAACGCCGTTACCGGAGCATTGCAAAGCGCCTAAGCCCCGCCGCTCCTTCGCTTCCTTCCTTCCCCCCCGCTCGCCTGTTGCCCGCTCCCGCCTGCTCCGCCGCCGCCCGCAGCTGCCGCCGCTGCGGACTCCAGGCGCAGACCCCCGCCGGGGAGGGCAGGAAGCGCGTCATCACTCCGGGACCGCTCCACCGCCCTCCGCCCGGCACGGCAGGGCACGGCCCGCTCCGCCGCCCGGCCCCGGCGCGCGGGGAGCCCGGGACGCCCGCCCGGCACCAGGGACCCGCGGCTCCCGCCTGCCCGAGCCTCCGCTGCTGCGGGCGACGGGCGGGAGAGGCGCGCCGCCTCAACCGGCGGCCCGGGCCCGCGGCCCCCTTACCTGAGCGTGAGGCAGGGTGCCGCCGGCCGCGGCCCGCACCACAAGGGCCACCGGCAGGACGGCTGCTTCTCAGGGCGGCGGCGGAAGGCGGCCGGCGGGGCCCAGCATTTTCTGCCGCGGGGAGGAGAGCGGAGCCGCAGGGCGCGGCGGGCCCGGGCGGCCGCGGGGGCTGCGGCGGAGGCGCCCGCCCGGCCCCTCAGGCAGCGCGCGCGCGGCCTCGCGCCTCCCGCCGCCGCTCGTGCTGGGGCTGCGCGGGGCGGCGGCGGCGCGCGGCGGGCCGCCTGTCGCGACAGGCGAACGTTCGGCCCCAGCGCTCGCCGCTGGTGCCCCGCCGCCCGTCCGGCAGGTGCGCGGCCCCCGGCCCTGCGGCGGAGCGGGGCGCCTGCGGGAGCCGCTGTGGCAGCGGGGCAGGCACGGGGCTCCCGCAGCACGGGGCTCCCGCACGCTGCCTCTGCCCTCCGGCCCGGCCGCGGCTCTTGCGGTTGTGTCGGTGGTCTCCGTGCCGGTGTGCTGGTGTCGATGTGGGGATCGCAGCCGTTATGCAGTTAGTCCCTGGTGCGAAGCTGCCCACGTGCTGGAGCCTCTGCCAGCAGCACTGTTACAATTAAAAGTCACGCAATTGAAATAATCGAATCTGATTGATCTGAAGTACAGCCATCAGTCAATATTCTTACTTGTAACCAGGGGAAAGAGCTGCATCACTCAACAGCTGGGTTTGCCTTCAAGAATAATTTTATGCCAACAAATTGCCCTCAAAATGCTGAACATGTGTGTAGTTGCTCTGTGACACCAGCCAAAGTAGCTACGTTTGTGTCGGCACCCCTCTGGGTGGGCATGTTTAAGGCTTTTTTTTTGTTGTTCTATGTTAAGGTTTGTAGTTGCAAAAAACAGCCAGGTTCTCTTAGGCACCCACACTGCAGAAGGGAAAGCATCACGATGTTAAGATCTGTGATAGTCACCCTGAGCTGTGCCAGCTTCTGCAAAGCAACGGGAAGTCTCTGCCCTGTTCACTGAAATGGAGACTACGCAGGGTTCGTTCTGTACTTTGCAAATACTTGACAATGTATCTCTTTTAGAAATGATTTATTTGCTACTAAAGAGATACTATCTTGCCTGTTATTAAAAGAAGCGATAACTGAAGCATTTCTTGTGGTTTAGAGGTAGTTTTGTAGGTGAACAGCCATAATATTTGGCTTAAAGAGCAGCTTTTTTTTATTATTATTTTTCCTGGCCTTTTACTCACTGTAATGATAAGCTCCCAACAATGGGGCTTTCCCCATTTGGCATACAACTTTTCTTACAAAATACATAACAATCACTTTGTTCTCTTTGTGCAGTGTTATCCTATTTTCTGGCTGCAATACTGCTTCAAAAGAAACTTCCTTTTGTCACTATACTTCATCACAGTAGCTTTTTCTGCCTTATAAGCTTCACTTTTAAACCTTTTCTTAGCCTCTGTGTTCTCTCACGTAGGAACGCACAAGGCCACAATTCCAGTGTCTGTTGCTCTTTGTCGTTTCTGCGCTCTCCTGTTTCCTCTCAGTTCACGGGAAGGTTATTGAAACCTCTGCACTGCACTGCCCTCCAAACAGCTCCTCTGAAAACTCTTTATCGTGGTGTTGGCAAAAATGCCCCCTAATCCCAAAGAACAAAGTTTTACTGCAATATGGAGTGCAATGGTGAGAACAGGCTCCCCTGTATCGTTCATGTGTCTTGCCACTCCCAATACGTCAGTGTGTCTGGACACATTTACTATGTCCCATTCTACCGAGCTAGTGACTTGCCCAGGGCACAAAGAACAGTTTTATTTTTTTCTCTCTTCACATTACCAAATACAAGGGGGTCTGAGCATGCGCTGGGGTTCTACAGTAACAATCCATTATGATAGTATTACAGTAATAAATGAGGTATCCTGTCAGTCTGTCATTTCAGGATTCAGTTTTCCTTGTTTCAGTAATGAGAGATACCCATATTTTTGCTGCAGTACAGTGGATGTAGGGAACAGAAGTATAACCTCTTGGTTCTTTTACATTATATAAACTCAGCAGAATTTGCAGCTAGGTGCATTTCCCTTGGAAAAAAAAAAAAAAGTATTCACAGTTGTAGATGAACCTGAAAGCACTTACATCAGGGTAGTTACCTGATCCAAAACTTCTTTAGCATTTCTACAGAAGTTTTGGTCATCCGTTGCTTTTCTATTCAGTCTGTCACTGGTTTCCTGAAGGATCGTTAAACTGATTTTACCAGCCATACTGTGGAGTTTGAGATACTAGTATCTGCATGGCGTAATAATCTCCTGAGACTGAATCAGGCTCCAGTTGCAGTTACCAGCTGTGACAGGTAATGTTTCAGATTCATTGTGATTGAGTGGAAAACCAATGTTTTTTTAAAAAAGAATATAACATTTCTAGGCTTTATTTGTACTCAGAGAGCATTTTAAAATTAAGACATTCTATCAGGCGTCTGACTTCACTTCTGAGGTTACGTTTTCCTTCCATCCCAGCTGTTTTAACACTTCATCTTTTCGTCTCCTAATTACTAAGCCCCAGAGCTTTAAGGTTGTCAGAGCGAGGACTACAACAACCTTATGTGCTGCTGTGAAGCGAGGTGGGACTGGTGTGTGAACGTCAGGGATGTTCTCTAGCAGTATGCTAGGCAGGACACGAAGGTTGGGGACATATTTTTTTCTTCAGCCCAGGAGGAAGATCTTAAGCAATCCCCCAGTACAGAGGCATGAAACATCTATGCAAACTATCCATAAACGCTGTCTTCCTTGTTCATAGCCCTCTGTTAATCCTTGTATTGACATTATTTTAGGACTCTGGTACTTAAAATAGCCTATGGATGACAGCAATACTGGCATATTTACTGGTGTTTTGGGTGAACTACTACAGGGGCCTTCAACGAAGTATTCTATAAACAGTTTTCTCATAAGTCATTTCAAATACATTTTAAACCCCTGTCTCAGAACAGGTCCATTAAAATGCAGCATAAATCATACCCAAGCATTTAAACTAGATTATCTCTCTATGTATGTGTAACCAGACTACTTTAATAACTACATTAGAAGGCTTTGAAAGATAAATTTAAGACACATAGTTATAAAAATAACATTTATCTTGAGTCAAACTTATCCTTGATGAGTAACATTAGGCAAAAATCTGACTATCATTATTACTTTAGCATTAGCAGTCAGTAACATAGTGGCTCTGAGGGCACTAATTGCCCTTAATTAGCCTAAACATCCTCACCCAGGGTCTCCACCCACACCCTCTGCCCATGGGCCCAGGAGCTCCATATAAGCTCAGTCGTGGGCTTTTAACCCCTGTATGAGCTGGGGGGTAGAACTGCTTGGCTTTGCTGATGGGCTCTGCTGGTTCAGGCTCTGCTCTGCAGACTGAGCTCCTGGTCTGGCTTGGAGTCTGCCTTGTGTCTGGATAGTCCTGCTGTGGAGGCCGCTTGGTGTGTCTGCCCCTGGTTGCCTTCACTAGGCATCACCCTGACCTGTGCGCTGGTTTTCTGGTGGCACCTTGACATTGCTTTGTTTATAGGATCTGGGTTCCTGGTTACACCTGTCTGCTGTCCCAACACTTCCCTCGTTACCCTTGCTCAGGTACCGTAGGGTGGCTTCTGCTCTGTTGGTTGTGCTGCTGCACATGGCTCCCAGTTTTGCATCCCGTAGGAAGCAGTCAGTCCTTGCTGCTCCTTGGCTGATACAGGCTAAGGTACAAACTAATTTCTTAAAATGTTATGGTACTTACATATTCATTGTTGTTCTAACAATCTCACTATTGTTTGTGTTATCACTGTAAAAGGAGCTCTGATTTTTGCTAAGCATTAAGCAAGCATGGGCTAAAAGCTCGCGCCCTGCCCTGAAGAGCTCGCTACCAAACTGCATTCTAAGGAGCAGCAGATCGAGTGAGGCACATGCGGGGGTGCCAGTATGGTGTTAACAGCCAGCCAGCATCATGTAACGCTGTCTCTGTGCATCAGCGGCCTGAGCTGTTGTCTATTACTAGAAAGTACTGTAGTAAAGGGAAGTTTTTGGAAGAGCTATGAAGGAGACTAAGCAAACTCTGTTGGCAATGTCTGAGGCGTTCCTCATAACGTGCAGGGCGATAATGAATTGCGCAGTTATAAACTTTCTGTACAACAGCAAGGTGCGTGGGTCTCCTGGGACTGCTGTTTGCTTCACCTCTTTATCAAAATCATCAGGCCAGGAGATGCTATGGCATCTCTATGTAGCTGGCTCTGGTGTTTAACCAGCCACGCTATGAACTTTCTTTGAGGAACAAGTCCAGATTCCTGATGCTAATTCAGATGATTTCTTATTGTATTTCTCTCTTTAGTCACAGTAAACAAGTGGATCATGATACTGACCTTACATGTGTTGAAATTATAACTTTGTAATTGGAAGAATCAACTTTTCTTTCCTCTGCTTGACTAAAACGTATTTTTGTGTTCCTGGGAAGGTTGTTTATTTCTTTGAGGATGCTGCATTCTTTGAATCATTAGAGCTTCACGTATACCTTGCAAAATCTGGTGCAGCCTTGGCTCTTTGGCTTTCATTTGTGAATAAAATTAGCCCTTCAGATTAACGTCTGCTATTGTGATACTGAGCTGATTATTTTCTGACTGGTATTTTTACATGGTCTTTATCTTTCTTCTTTGAACCTCTCTCTGCTAACTGAGTTTCTTGACATATGGCTGTTTCTTTGGTTTGTTCTGTTCATTCGGGATTCTTAAGGCTTTCTTCGGGGAGTCCTCACAGGTATTTCAAACTGCAGAGGTTACCTCTGCTACTTCAAAGAATGCACAAAGGGTGTCCTTTTGATACCATAGTGCCTGGCATTGTGGGCAGTTCACAGGCTTGGCAAAGACTAGGTAAGTATCTCTACTACCTTGGGTCTCGTTGTTGCCATTTGACTTCATCAGAGTTGGCACGGAGTTGGCACCTTCTTCCCACCTTCCTTGGCCAACATCCCAAGACCTCCCTGAACCGGGAGGCGGTGGCAGCAAAAGGCCCTTGTGCTACAGGTGGAAAAGGCATAGAGGAAGGGGGGTGGTGATGACTTTCTTCCCCATTATTCACTCCCACTTGTAGGTGCAAAGTATCCACCAGCTGGTGTAAGATGGCAGATGCCACATCTGGTGTTCAACGCATTCAGTGAAGATCTAAGGTATGTGCGGGGTGTGGAATTCTGAGTAACAATTTTACTGCTGGCTGTATGTAAACACTGCTCCTGTGTTTTTCATTTAGGCTACATTCATCTTCCTTACCTATTCCATACCACTGCACTAAACAAAAAGCACAGAATTACTGTGTTACAGCAATTGTGCCCTTATTTTGCATTGGCTTTTTCATTCTCCTATTAATTGGACCTTCCAGAAAAGTTCTTGCTGGCCACACTTAACATACAGAGATCCAGTTCTGTAAGGAAGTTATTCTAAAGAGGCATTATAGCATTGCTGCTGGATCTTACTCTTCAGATTTGCACGGTAACTTCCAGAAGTTAATTTATTAGAAAAAAATCTCTTTGGACTGCTATCCTTTATCAAAGCAGTTAGGTAACTTGAAGAGATCAGCCCCCTCTCATCTTATAGCAGCAGGCTTGCAGTATCACAGGTCATGCACAGAGTTGCAGCAATCTTGTCCTGACCTCACCAACTTCTCCCAGCTCTGCTAATTTTACGCATGATGAAAAGACAGGGCACTGACTGATGTCTGTCAATGGAGGATCAGCTGATCTTATAAAATTATTTTTTAGCTCTGTAGCTACATTATGGTCTAAAATACAGTTTCTCTTTGAGATTGTATTTCTGTTGTGTGGTAGTTAGAAATCAGTTGGCCATCTCTAAATGAGCAAATGAGTTTAGCGTTAACCTTTTTGGTAGGGAATACTCCAGACCAAGGCTGCAGAAAACAAAGGCTATGTTTTGGTACCTAATCTTAAAGGAAACGGCAGTTCCAAGCACTCAGAGAGGATGAAGGATAGGGTTGTAACTCAGATCTGGTTCCCACAGAAAATGTCTGTCCCAGCAAAGTTAATGGGAGCCAGATTTGACAATGTGGGAGGTCAGGAGACTAAGAACAAGAGTAACATCCCTCTCAGTTGTAGCCCACATAGTACCCAGAGTGGAAGGTCATAAATTTATCCCCTAGTCAATCAGGCTGGCTCCCTCAAGCATGGTATTTGTATCATCAGAAGAATTCTGACTCCCAAACAGCAGTGTTTTCTGTAATGCTGTCACTTGGAAGCCAACCAGAGTTGCCTTTTGATTACAAGGTCCCTGTGGCTTCTGACAAATGCATTTTAACATTAGTGTTTGCAGCTGAACTATAATCTGGTCTGATGAACACTTCCAAATTTTCAAAACTGCTGTGGGAAGAATGAGACAGTAAACACAAGGACTGTTGTCCACAAACGCACATGTGTCTAGCTCAGTGATAATTCTCAATATGAGCAGTAAGTAATACAGAGTCTGTGGGTTCCAGATACTCCTGAGTATAAGTATACACACTTCTGGTTGTTTTTAAAAGCACCTACTAAATTAGCATTTTTTAAAAAAAAGTTTGACCCTTTATTTAACTTTTTTCTTGTCCATATCCGAAGACGGAACACTTAAGTTTGCTGCACAAAGTACACATGGAAATATTGTATTACAGTTTTGAAAAAAAGGATTTAGTCTCCTAAACTGCTTGGGTATTATACAGGGTGATCCAAATCAGATGTGACTTGTATGGAATTATGTTGAACTTTTTGCTTTGTCTGAAATTCATATCATGCAGCAATAATGATGTTTTTTCAATTGCCTGCATTTTAAGGATGCTGATAAAGCACTGGAGCAATGCCAGGTATTTTAGGAAATACATTGCTGTTTCCCTGGCTCCCCAGATGTTACAACGCATGAAGTTTTTTGCTGGAATGGAGTAATTCTTACTGTATTTCTTTAACTATGGTGATTCTTTGGTATAGAAAAATCTTCACCTTTTAAATGAGAGATGTTGTAGCACCTTGTCTCCAAAAAATTCATTTAGATAACACACACTATAATGTATGTAACTCTGTTTCCTTTCTCTTTTACAGTCTCCTTCAATGACTGGCAATGGCTGCGCCTCATTATTATCATGTGGTTTTATTGTTCAGAATTATTGATTATTTGTTATGATTTATAACAGCAAAAGTCTTTGATGCTTTAAAACAATGAAACGCAGACTTGGACATGTTTAAATGAATCCACCAGATGCATTGTCTGAGTCTGTGTGGTACCAGAGGAGAGCTATAGTTGACACAGGATTATTTCCTGCTGGAGGTTTGCCAGAGAAGAATTGGCAGCAGCCGCGCTATTCTTTGCTGCGAGTCTCCTCTAATGTGTGTGTTTAATAAAGCACTAACATCTGGGCCCACAGGGTAAACTTCATGTGTACAAACAGTATAAGTCTTCAAAATCAATATTTATTTGCAAACTTTTCACTCAAGAAAAAACATCCCAGAGTATCAGCTCTGGGGCCATGTGCTACTTGAGCACTACTTTGGGGTTGTGGAGCTGAGTAAGCTTTGTTCCTTCCTGCGCCTCCCCTTCAGTTGCTGTGTTCTCTTTATGGCCACACAGGGGTTTCCATGGCATGGCCCCAGGCTTCTGCAGGCAGCCAGTGCTGCTGCAATTATTGATCTCTACTGGAGAGCCAAGGAATGACATCACAGGGAAATGGAGCTGCGTCTTGGGATGGTTACCTCTAAGGTAAGGCACGAGCACGGGAAAACATCAGTCATCTGGGCTGATGGGAAGCTGCCTACATCCATTCCTCCGTTCATTTCTCCTTTTCCTGTTCCTTTCCCTCATCTTCACAGCAATTTGTGTGGGGGCTGTGAGCGGGTGTGACATGAGCAGGGAGCTGTGGGCATGGGCAGGTGGGCTTGTATGCCCTGCGAAGGCTGGCGGTTCTGAGCCCTTCCACGGCATGAGGGACGCCCTGCTGGGTGCTGGCTTCTGCTCTGCCACGTTGCTGGCCTTTTAAAAGAGCTCTTTCCATACTCCCTGAGAATCTGGTTGGATTTCTTCCTAGATCTGTGGATTCCTGTTGTGTCTCTTGTTTGTTTTCTTGTTTTGTTTTGTTTTAGTATGTGAACCAAATCCTGAGGCCGCCTCAAACAGGAGAAGCAGGAAAGTTCTCTCTTTCTTTTTGTTAAGCAGTATACCTACATACAAACATGGTTATCGTGTGGTAGAAATACACTGGTATATTTGCTCAGGGGTATCTTACTGTATTGCAGACACATACTCACCTAATGTCTGAGGTAAAAAAGCAGGGTGGAAGATGAGGGAAATTATTTCTCCTTGCTGGTGCCAATACTTTGACTAGGCTGAGGAACTGAAAGAGATCCCAATACATGGATGGAATGTTGCTCGATAACCAAAGTGGCTGCGTAGAACTAGACTGTCAGAAACTTGTGGGGGACAAAAGGAGTTACAGTAAAGAAGGCAGTAGGTTCTTTACACTGTCTTCTACAATAACGTCTTAAGTCAGTATATCCAACTCTATCCAAATGGGTGAAGAATGCAATATTATAAAAACCTGATGAAGTAGGTCAGCTTGTACAAGGGCTGTGTGGGAAGAAAAGAGCCACTCCTGACATTAAGTGGGAGAGTATAATTACACATAACTCATAATTTTTGCATAACACCTCTTAAGGGTAAATGTTCAAGTGGAGTCCTTATCTATCAGTGCTGAGCAAGCAACCTCTACCTATGTGCGTGTTCTTCATGTATGCTGGGATGGCCTGTATTTAACTCCTTAATTTATGTCTAAATTTTGTGATACTCCTTTTTGCAGAGGCGTTTTATGGAAATTTCTGCTAGTGCAGTTATTTTTGCTTCTTCCTCTAATCAGAGCATATCTTGTTTGTGCCTACCCAACCAGGTTTATAAGACTAACAGTCTCAACCAAATAATTAATCATTTCTGATTATCAAATTCATACATAATCAGCTTTTCACCCATGGGAATAGCAAATTGGATCTTCCCTCAGTAAAATGAAAAATTCACACTCTTCATATGAATTCACTGACAGCACATAATTACTATAAAAACATAAATTACAAGGAATAATGTTATAAAAAAAATAGATCAGTGCATCCTTTATTTTGTTTCCTATGTGTCTTTATCTCAGGCTGCTTCAAAAGCAAGCTGCCTTTTTTGTGACTTCATTAATGAATCTCTTGACTGTTGTGGTCTCTTGTTGATGTATTAAGTCAATGATGTAACAGCCTTTTTTAATGATAACAGCAGTTATTAATGACAACTGTACTATTTTTGGCATGCCTCAGGTCTGGAGGGAATACAAATGTAACAGCCCTAACTGTTAATTTTATGCTTAGCTGTGAGAAATTCTTTGTACTTTCTGGTTTTTTGGGACATTTCAGCATTCAGGGCTGGCCTCACTTGTGTTCAGTTGCCCTACCTCCTGCTGGGTGGTGGGAAACCAGGGACAGTTGGCATTGCTCCTTCTCCCATCCTCTCAGTTGCCAGCATGTCCCTTGTATTTCTGTAGGAAGCCACACGGCTGGCCCTGTGCTGCACGTCAGACATGTTCTCTGGACTTCAGTCCCTCAAAGGGACCGTTCCCATCCCTTTTCTGCTGCCTGTGTACTGCAAATGAAGTGGGATGCCCTGGGGCAGCTAATGTACACGAGTGTAACTACACGCATTGGAACAGGGCTAAAAATTCTCTCATCTTTTCTTTTACATTTTAAAGATCTCGTAACAGAAGAGTCTATTAAATCTACTAATTGTAATCAGGACTTGTGGATTTGGCAGTTTTCCCTTACTCCCTAAACAACTTTACTATTTCTGCCAAGCTACCTTTTCCTTTCCAGAGCTGACCCAGCACTTTGCAAGGCTGGACCTGATAGTTTGTCCCGACTCTGGAAAACAGAGCCGTGGATTTCTTTCCACAGATGTAGTGAACTGTGCAAAACTGTTTGCTCTTCTTTGATTGTATTCATCACCTCCAAGGCAAAATTCACTGTTTCGGTGCAGACTTGCTTCCCTCCCAGAATGGGTTAGTCTTCATTGTATTTTATGTTCTCCCTCCTTATCTTGCAGGAAGGGGGAATGAGAGCACAGCAAAAACATCAGCTCTACAACTTTTGTATGGGTAAATCCCTGCTGCTTTCTTTGCTGGAATATATTGCATATGAATGAACTATTAGGCATTTTGTGGTCTAAGAAAAAAAATGTATCCCACAGCAGGGGATCAGCACAAGGTCTCTCATATCACTCCAGCCTTGTGCTCAGGGAGTAAGCGTGTTGTGGAATTTCTGAAGTAGGGTAAACCTTTTCTAATCACAAAGCATGAGCTTAGACTTCACTGGGGCATGATCCTAATAGCAACTTGGCATGTACTTAGGCCCTTACATACCGCTCTACACCCTGCGTGGTGCCTAGCTGGCTTTATAGTTTGGTTTTTTGGTATGTATTTGTTTTTTTAAGTGCCTCTGCAACAATTTGGTCATTCAAAGAAAGCACAAAACAAGTACATTCCTTTTTGAATGGGGTAGATGTCTATGCAAACATGTGTGCATGTACGTGCCTACCTAATTTATTTACCAGAGGGAAGCAGTTAATAGCAGTGACCTTGGCAGTTTGGGCAGAGGTGGGTTTTTTTGTAATGTCATGCTGTAGATTTCATTAAAAGTTAAAATACAGGCAAGGTGGAAACTGGCACATACTGTATATAAAGATGCATATAATTTGCTATTTCAACCTGTCAGGCAAGGTGACTCATATATAAATAAAATCTAGTGAGATGAAGACGTATACATAGGTAGAAAGCATAGGCAGAGTTGAGGTTGGGATTTTTCCTTACTTTTGAGCATGGCTAATCTCTTGGTGCTTGGCAGGGCTAGGTCTAGGCACAGGCGAGGGAGGCAGCAATAAGGGATGGTGGAATGGGCCCTGGCAGAGCCCTGCATACCAGCCTGGCAGCTGCTGCTGCTAGGAGAGGGGGTGAGAATGTACAAAACGGCAGATAATTCAGGAAAATGGGGCATGTGAGCCTTTCCTGGATCCTGTTCACTTTTCTGTGGCAGAAAAAGCCAGCTCTGGGTGTAACCTAGGCAATTCATCCTCGGGGCAGCGCAACTTGGTTTGCTTGTGCTGATAAGAAGTCTTGAGCCAGCTCTGGTGGTTGGCTTGCATTCACTGCGCCTTCCATGTAAAAGGTGTGCAATCACTCATTAGCCACTTCCCATAAATCCAATGGGTACAGTTCAAAACAGCCAGCCTTCAGATAAGACTGTTTTATGAATGGTGGCAGACATTCGCAGATATTTGTAGACAGATGAAATACTTAGACCTACATGAAATGAAGCATGAAAGAATAGCAGAACAAATGAGGAAAAACTCAGCTGTTCCAGCAGAGCAGCAAGCTGTGGGCTCTGAGGAGGCCTGAAGACAGAAGTGGCAAGATGGAGAAATACAGGAGCATTGTTCCAGATGTCAAAGTTGCAGAGAAGGTTCTGGTGTTATTGTGAGACTTTGGGAAGGGACCTAGAAGCAGCCGGTTCTGAATTGGTGGAGGAAGCAAGGGATGAATACAGTCTATGAATAATCATCTCATTAATAAGCATTGCTTTTACTTTTCCATAATTCTCTCCAGAAAGGACTGTAATAATGTCTCCAATTGTTGCTGAGTCCAATGAATAGTTTTCTCCAGTGGCACACATCCAGCCGTTTCTGTCTCCCGGGCTGTATGAGAGGGAACACTCCTCCCTCGCCCAGAAGCAGGAGCTCTTCTGTGGCCACTAAACTGGCCGGAGATCTGAATGTCTGTGTAGGCGTCCAGCCTGCAGATTCTTCCAAATATCTAAATAAATACAACAGAAGTTTACTTGCACAATTTTAGGTGTGTCCACCTCTATGTGAGACAAGTATTGATGGATTTGGCAGGAACATTGCTGTGCCAGGGGCAAAAATGAGGAGTCCCTCTACTATTGCACTCCGAGGAACGATGAAGTGCTACAATGTACAGCACCCAATATCTGGGGGTAACTCATCCGTGTGATTAAATGTGTAGTCGATTGATCTACATGTTACAATGCTCAAAGAAAAAAAAAAATATTCCACTTTAAGTGTATTTCTCCCAGAGTCTCAGTAACTATCAGCACCTTTAGAGAGCTTTCCTGCTTGCCACTGTTTCTTTGCATTGTCTTTTTCTACCACCCTGACAAAGCACTGATGCCATCGATTCCTTTTCTGTGCACAGATTCAGCAGCTAGCACAGGATTGCATGTCTCTGCAATAGCATCCTCGTTGGGAGTTGTAAATGTGGCAGTAATGAAAAGGTAAAATCAGTTAGGTCTGTAGTAGTGTATCCTTTATCTTGGAGGAAAAAAAAAAATATCAGTGAGCAAGGACCAGTTTTCTGAAGGTCCTTGTCACCTAAAAAGGCTTATGGACCCTTGTTTCAATCTTGAAAATTGGTGTGAGTCCTGCTAATCGGTGCATTTATTTGTGAAAAATCTTTTACTGATCAATCTTGCACCTATTAAAGCTGATGGCACGAGTCCTGCTGAAGTCCATGGGGCAGGATCAGGCCTGCCCACAGCTTGCTTATGCACACTGGCATCCTTGCTCTCCTGGCAAGGAGGAAGCGCGCAGTGAAACGATGAGGCAGAGCCCCGTGTTGCAGCTAAGCAGGCACTTCAAGGTGTTGCTGAAGATCTGATACCTGACCGCTGGCCTGCCAGGCATCAGCTCGCTCTCTCTGTACAAGTGTTTTGAGGATCTTAGAAATGGCTGGCATGGTGCCGAAGCGATAGCTGTGTCACCCGATTAATGGTGCTGAAGCGATAGCCGTGTCATAGGATTAATTGTTGTGTTCCATCAGGTATTTTTTAGCAGGCTGGGAACTGCAACCTGTGTGACACAATGTGCTGAGCTATTCTGTTAGCTGCTGCTGAGGTTGCCAGGGTAATTTTATAGTCAGGCGGTCATGGTATTACAGCAAGTGGTACAAGACAGTGCTATTAAAGGTAACCATTCTGCCTTAGCGATGATTTCAGCATTCCTTCAATAATACGTAACAGCGCCAAACTTGAGATACCATACAAATTAGAAATGCAGCTTGCCCAGAAATGTTTTCTATCCCTTAGGTATTTAATTCAGTTTTATCCTATGATAATAGGAATTTACCCTAGCAGTTCTGCTTGAGTTTTACTTAATGTTACTTTATATTCATAAAAGTGAAATAGTTAAATATTTCTTAACCACCTAGGGAGGAAGAAATTTCTCTCCTGCAGCAACAGAACAGGCTCTGTAGCGTGCTTTCCACTGTCAATGCCAGCCTTTGCCCCGAGAGGCTGGCATGCACGCTTTTTGCAGATATCTCATTCTTTCCCTAGGAGACATGACTTTAGTTTCTTGTGTATTGTGCACGTTTGAGGGTGGGGAGCAAGTAGAAAGGAAAAACCAGATACTTTCCTTCATTCCCTTGTTAAAGGTAATGATTCACTGAAAATGTGAGTGATTTCTTTTTGTAATTTGTAACTGCACTTCATTTACAGGTTTAGGAACCTGGAATCCATTTGGTAACTATTTTGGTACTGTAGTTACTTCCACAGTCTTGTTAACATGATGTAGTCTTGTGTGCTTGTGTTGCACAGGCTAAGGTGACACAGGGAGCTGGACGGGGAGGGAGGAGGAGGGGAAAGCTGTGCAGCACAGCTTTGCGGCCACAATGCGGAGTCACCTGTGCCCCAGCGGTAACCACAGATCTTTGTGCCCTAACCACACAGCAAAAGGGACAGCTGCCCCTTTGCCTAGGACATAGCAAAAGGGACATCGCTGACACCCTGTGAATCGGACGTGGTTGAGCAGCATCTGTTGCGTATGTTTGCAGTGGTTATATCTCCTTTTTGTAAGGCAGATACTGACCTTGGAGGATTTGCCAAAACCAGGAAAACAGAAGTTGGTACTGGCTTTGCCAGTTCATCTGAGTAACTGCAGGAGTAAGCTGATACAGTTATGTCGCCTTCTAGAACCCAGCCTCTTCAAGAAATTGAGCATGTTAGCTGTAAGCAGGAGCAGCCTTTTTGTGTTAAGGTTTACAATAAGATCATCTTATGCACAATATTCACCCCTGTTTTCCCCTCTTTTTATGCATTGCACTTTGGTAAGGCAGGCTGCCATTTGCTCAGCTGAAAGCTTTCCAAAGCTGAGACTGCAATCTGTCATAAGCTAATAAGAGCAATCAGGGTTTTGCATGATCATAGTGCCTTCACATTGAGGCACTGCTGGGTATAGGGAAAATTATTCCAAAGTATCGAAATAATGCCATCCCTCAGCCAGGAGGAGCATACAGACAGGTCTCAACTGAATGTTTTAATGAGTGTCATAAAATTAAGAATGGCATGCAGGAAGGGGTCAGCCCAGGATGCAGTCTGCCTCACGAAACAAGCAGGGATTGCTTGCTTTCCTGTTTGTAAGGGAGGTGGTGCACCCTCAATACGCCCTCCTAATGGCATACCGCTTCATTCCCTGTCCTACAGACCCGGGATACACATCAGGCGTCCAGTGTGACTTGCTTTTCAGTCATCTGAGACAGCAAAAATACAATATCAATAAGCTATAAACCAGATTTCAAGCTCAACTCAGATGAAAAAAAAAAACAACAACCAAAAAAAACCCCCAAACAAACTTCTCCCAGTGAAAAAAGGGAAAACGAAGGCCAAATGAAAACACAGCAGTGACTTTAAGTGACTTGAATAAAATCAAGATATATCAGAATATGTGAAGGACTAGTGTTAGTGAGGAAATTGGATTCCAGGATGCCATCCTGTTGCACTGTGGTAGAATTAATGGAACCTGAAATGACGAACATCAATCTTTTAGCCTTGATCAATAGCATAATTTGCAATTTCACCCTCAAGTTTAATTTTAGCTCAGCTCTGTGATATTCTGTGTCAGTAACTGTTTTTTTTGCTGGAATTTAAGGGGAAAGTGTAACCCTGTAACACTTGCAGTTGTAAAGCAAAAGGCTTGGACAGGGTTTGCCCTGTAAATCTCTTCTCAGCTCACCAGTTTGTGCATGGGAAGGCACAGCTGAACCATGGGGTCCCAAAGGTTGTGCTGGTCCCATCCTGGGGGGCTAAGGCTTGGCTGCTGCGGCTTCTGAGGCTTTCCATGCATCCTGCTCAATGGCTGGAATTGGCACCAGCTTATGTGGGACATCTGGGTGTCTTCAGTAAGTACGGATGTTCCCGTGGTGATGCTCAGAGGTGGGGGAGGCTGAGTGAGGTGCATCTCTGCCCAGAACTGGGGGAGGGGTTGGCGGTGGCTGGCTGCTAGACTGGATGTAGCTGGGGGCATGGTGTGTGACTGGAATCAGGGAATGTTTTGCTATAAATTTTAGTGAGACCCGAACTGTTAAGGGGCTGAATTCAGGAGGGCACATAACCGCCTGTACAGAGAGACTTGGGTAGTGCAGACTGTAAAAGCACCTGAGTTATAAGTGCGAGCCACGTTATTTAGATGCTACTTAAAATCTCATTTAAAGAGCCTCTATCAAGCGTCTGCTCACATCAGTGAGTGCCTGAATACACCTGCAAATACATCTGCAAATACACCCTACATGCTTAGTTCCTTTGTACTTTGATTCCTTGAGAACAACCGTAAGAGCTTTTCATTGAGCTCTATGACTTAAATCTTACCGAAACCGAGCAGAAATCCCAACCAGCTTAGAGCCCACTGGGGTGTCACCGCCCCAGTGCCACCAGGCTGTCCCACTGGAGTGAAGAGGGGCAGCACAGGTACAGCTCTGCCATCCTATGTGACTGGAGATGCGCAACAGCAGCGAGTTCTGGGAAAACAGCTATAAACTGGTGACAGCTTGAAATAGCAAAGGTATTAGGCAAGGGGGGGAAGGGGAAGGGAGAGCATGGCATTGGATCTTCCATGCATTAGTGGCTGCGGAGGGAGTCAGTTACAATTTTATAGTTTTGCAAGGGAATTTATACGGCTTCAGAAAACTTGGCCGCAGGGCAGCGGTGCCTACCGGTCTCACAACTCCAAATCCCTTCCTGGCTCTCGGACAGGTTTTGCAGATGTTTGTGTGCTTAGACACTGCTGCTGCCCGGCAATTCGATGAGGGAATAGTAAGTATTCTCCAACCCGACTTTAAAAGTACAGCCCTTCTAACGGGGGAGCTGTACTTATCACCAATTCGGGATTTTTAACATAGAAAGTTTGAGGGGAAAAAAAATCCCAAAACAAAACCAAACAACTCCCATGAAGTAAGATGCTTCTTGTTTATACTTATTAGTTGGAACCATGTCAACAGCGAACAGCTCTCGAGGCTTTTTTGTGGGGATTTTAATCCTGTGGCTCAGGCCGGATCCTGCTGCCGGCACGCAGCCCGTAGCGCTCAGCCAAGCGGTGTATTGCTGCGTGCCCGCCGGAGAGGAGAGGAGAGGCTGGCGCTTCGGCCGACGTGGTCAGCCCTGCGCTTTTGCAATAGCCTGATTCATTTCCTCCCAAATAACTCACAACTGTGTTTGTCAAAACACCAAGTAGCAGGCAGTTAGGTTTGTTAGCTGCATTTTTACACCTGAATTGACAAAAGATCTTAAAATTGATGCGGCACAATACTTTGAAAAAAATTATGCCCTATTATTAATAAATTCAAGGATTGACTTACGGGTCAGTGAACTGAAAATCATGGAAATGATGCACTGTATCTTTGTCTCCCTCACTTTTAAAAGAAGTATTCAAGCCAGAGCAATGAGACTTTTCCATCTGACCTTCTGGCAGGTTTTTACTGCATTGGTTGCTTTATTTTATATCCTATCTATCTCTTTATAAAAATTCCAGTTGTTTGGCTAGGGTTGTGCATATTGTTAAGATCAGAAGGTTTAAAAAAACCAAAAAAAGCCCCAGACCCTGGGGACAAACATATGTGGTTGTGGGCCTATATAATTTTTGGGGACTCCTCAAGTAAGCTCATTAAACATCCACTATTTCACTGACAAAGCTATGTAAAACATTATGATCTATGATATTAAATTTTCTTCTGAGTTTGTTACGTGCCCTGATATCCTGCAGAAGAATTAAAGCATCTGTAAAAAAAAAAAAAAAACCAACAACCAAAATTCCCTCTTCTCCTTCACTCTGAATTTGCAAAAACTGAAACCAACAGCTGTTCCTGAGCCAAAAAGAAATAAAAAGCATGTAGCAGGTGGTGCCATGTATGTATGTCTAATTGCAATCTAACAAGCAGCTAGCTGGTTACCAAATAGGGAGGAACTTGAACATGATTCAGGCAAAGAAGGGGAGCAAAGAGAATGAGAAAGTTTTGGCCCAGGAAATTAGTGTTTTTATAGAGGAGAGGAATGAGTGCAACTAGGAGCAATAAGCCCTGATAGTCTTTTTCTTTTACGAAATGTTACCCTCTTGACTAGTCACTGTCTAGAGAAACTGGCTATAGATGCCAAGAATACTGGTGAAATGATGGCATGTCGCGCATAGGGCTCAGTAGAAGTAAACCTGACGGGCTTTGTGGGGTGACGTGCAGCTCGGGTTCAGACCCACAAAGCAGTGGTCCGTGCACTTCTGGGGCTCCCTTCACCCAGCGCAGCTCTGTAGCACTGCTCGCACCTGCCCTTTGAAGGGTCAAGGATGGGAACATATGTTTTCATTTGCAAAGCCCTGATGGCAGTTCATTTCAACTGTGTGAACGGACAGTTTCCACACAGCTTTATCCAGCCTCTCTCCAGAAAATGTATTTTATTTGTGTTTCTGTTGATGACCAAAATCCAAGTATTCTGCCTCTCCCCTCTAATGCAAAGAAAACCTTTGCTTGAAACACACTGTGTGGGAGGATTTGGATGAGGGTGGAGGAGCTTTGCTCCTTGAAGACAAGGAGAAAAGCACTGTCCTTGAGGTCTAAAGTAACTTTGAAGTAAAAGAAACCAGAAGAAATTCAGAGCTGCGGAATGCGTAGTCTTGCAATTAGGAGCAGGAGCAAAACCCTCTGCAGCAAAGTGTGAGCTTTGGGTTTGGGGCGAGCGGCTTAGGCAGCACCGTCAGTCGTGAGATCACCGTGAGCAATCCCGAAGAAGACCTGTGTTGGGAGGTCTGTTCCCTTCAGATACAAAGAATATTCCTCGTTTCATACAAAGTGAGTTTTCCTGTCACAGGGAAGGAATGGACTGTCTCTAGGGTCTAGAGAACAAGCCCTCTGAGGATGGCTGAGGGCACTGGGGGTGTTCAGCCCGCGGAGGAGGGGGCTCAGGGGGGACCTGATCGCTCTCTGCAAATGCCTGTCAGGGGCTGCAGGCAGTGGGGTCCGTCTCTTCCCCCAGATAACAAGTGACAGGACAAAAGGAAACTGCCTCAAGCTACGCCAGGGGAGGTTCAGATTGGATATTAGGAAAAATTTCTTGAGTCAGGGTGGTCAAGCACTGGCACAGGCTGCCCAGGGAGGTGGGTGAGTCACCGTCCCTGGAGGGGTTTAAAAAACACGGAGCTGTGGTGCTCAGGGGCATGGGTTAGTGGTGGGCTGGGCAGTCATGGGTTAATGGTCGGGTTTGATGATCTCAAAGGTCTTTTCCAACCCAAGTGATTCTATGGTTGTCCTCTGTAAGAGGAGACTAAAAGACCGTGATGTTTATCTGCAGAAAGGTTGAAACAACTGTCCTCCGTAGCACATTGGAGGGTGGGCGCTGGTGGGAAGGAAGAAGAAGAATAATTGTGTGAGGTTCAGGAAAATGTTGGTGGGCAGATGAGCCTGGAGGGGCTGGGAATAGGCTTAGCCTGGGAGGATTACAGCAGGGATGGGGATCTAGAAGAGCTTTCCTCTAGAAGCAGGGCTGGAACCTGACTTCCTTTCATGATGCAGCAGGGTAAGATGGTGATGATGGGATGTTTGCAGCAAAGAAGGATAGTGCTCGGACTGAGGGGGCCTCTTCCAGCCCTGCATTCCTTCTCTAGAAATGGCATATCTGCAGGCTTGCCTTCTGTAAATAGTCTGGGCTTCAGAGAAACTCCAGGACCTACAGCGGTGGCCGGTCACAGGAGGGGGATCTCTGGATCAGTTATACACAGCCAAAGCTTGTCCTGACTTGGCTGCTGCTTCAAACATCTCCAAGAATGGGTTTAGAAGGTGGATTTAATACATTAAGACAAGCTGGATTTGGAGATGGCAGAAACCTGATGGGCACTTGACTTCTAGGAGAGGAGGAAATGGAATTCCGGAGTAAAGTGTAATCTACAGCAGGACAAAGATAAAAGGTGAACCAAATTTGAACAAGGCAGCGCTAGCTATCAAGTATTTTAATAAGACTTTACGAGATGCAATATTCTAAGTCTGCTAGATTAGCTTTCTTTGGCCAAGATTTTGTGGTGTTTCAGTTGCATAGAAATGGGAGTGAGAACTGTGATAAATGGATTTATATTCTGACTAGAACCGGTATAGATGGAGAAATAAAAGGGCGGCGTGGGAACTGTGCTCTGTAAAAGGATCAGTATTGAAAAAAATCTAGTAAAAATGAAAAAGGCACGAAATCTGCTTTGGGAGCTCTGAAAAGGGAAATTGCTACTGTTCTTGACATTACAGATTCTAAGTGAGATGTTGATTCAAAAGAAACGTAGAAGACATGAAGAAGAATATATCAGCAGTTCCCTCATAAAAGAACTTTCTTAAAGCACTTTTAAGTATTTTTATTATGTGGAGCTCAAGTGTCCTGGTGAAAAAGCTGTTCAGGATGGACAGGAACAAAAAGCTGTTCAGGATGGACAGGAACATTAATGTTGGAGGTTGTGGAGTCACAATTGCTGACATGGGTCAGAGCTAGCACGGCATATATTTGGCATGTGATTCTTTTCTCATTTGTGCAGTGAAAGCGAAATCAGCAGGATTACGCAGAGGTAAGGCCAGCGTGGCTGAGAGGAGGGAGCACCAGCCCATTCCCAGCTGCTCTGTCTCCAGGGTCTGGTGGTGATTTATTGTAACGCTGAGCTTTTCACTGACACCCCCTAAAGGTATAATTTGTTTGCATTTCCTGTGATCAAATCAATCTCCCATCTTATTGCCAGTCATTCACTGATAGCAATCCTCAGTTCTTTCTTTCTTTTAATGCTACCTCAGCATCTAGATTAAGCCATAAAGGATCGCTTTGCCTGGAGGACATGAAGTGCTGCTAATTTAAACTGATTTATGAAATGCTTTTCCAGAGTTTCACTGGCCAGCACACTGAAGACACTTTTCAATAATATTTAGAATCAAAGTATTCAGTATAGCAGCGCAGGCCCAGGAGTGCTTTTTTCCCTTGTCTGCCACTCTTTTCAGCGCATGAGATCACATACCACTGAAACCATCCTTGAAGGGCTTGTATCACCCCAGCTGTTGTGCACCAGTGCAGTACTTCAAAAAGAAAAAAAAAAATCTGCAATCCCATGATTAATTTTGCAGGTTTCCTTTAGCAAACTGACTCAAGACCAGGGTCACCAGGGTTCTTGACAACTTCCAAGGGGCTTTGATGTAGATCTAGCAGAAAGCAGGAGAGATCTCTGTTGTATTCTTAGAGAGGGCAAGCTGCTGATGGGTGAAGTGGGGCAATTGTGACTGACTTCCAGCCGCCTGAAACAGCTGATGGCCGAACGGGCAACGTGGGTTCAGCACCTGGGGCTCCTCTGGCTGCCTGCCACTCTAGCTGCTGTTGGACTCTGATCTTACAGATCTTTTCCAGCCTTCGACGGTTCTGTGAATGCTATCACTTCGTTGCTCTGGGGAAGTTGCTGAGCTGTAAATTGCAGATTATAATGCAGTTGCTCTTCCCAGCTTCAGCCCATCACAGTAAGTAGCAAATAACAGCAAAGAGCACACAGAGCGAGGGTGCTGCTGCCGTGTGGCTCAGAACTAGGAACACCAGAACCCGGAGCCCTGTGCTACTACGGGCCTGTGCCATTCACTGCCCTTCAGTTGGCTGACGACTTCTGCTTAATTAAAAGTAGCAGGGACAAGTTGATGGCTTTCTGATCCCAGCCCTACTGTCTGAGTGCTGACGAGGCAGACAATGCTTTGTTGCAGAAACAAGCGAACTCTGTCCTGGAGGCCAGAGGTGGGATTTCCTCTGTGAAACAGCAGCTTTCAGATGTTTTTAGCCCCAGAGACACCAGGGAGGGCCCGGCCCCTGCCCTCCCTGTATTTACACGACTGACCATCTGTATAGAGAGATAGATGAGGGACAGAACAAGACTGCTGCCCAGGGAGTTTCTTTTCTTGTTTATTCAGGTGGGAGGAAAATAAAGAACCTGCTGTATCACCTGGCTGGTTTCATCCTTAGCTCTGAGGATGGTGCTGCTCGTCATGAAGACCCGTGCTTCCCACAACTGTGCCCTGGAAAAGGCATTCCCTGATATCCCTTCTTTCTTCTCAGCAGCCTGTCCTTATAAGCTGGTGCTAGGAGAGCCATTTTCCAGAGCTACTGTTGTGTTTGTTATTTTAATTGAGGCAAAATCCGTGGCAAGATACATTTGTAAGTGCTAGAAAACAAAGAAAAGCACCTTCTACTTCACATGTGTGGGGAGCAGCAAACCCACGAGTGTCCCAGCAGCTGGGTGTTAGGTTCTGCCATGCGTTCGGGTAGCATGAAGCCTCAAGTGAAATGTGCTGCAAGTGAAGTGCAGCCTGTTTTCTCTTAGGCGTGGGGGTGGAGGAGGTTCCCGGCACACCAGTGCCATGTGTTCCGCAGTGCCTGCTCCAGCAGGATGCTGCTGGCCCTGGGGGACGGGGAGGGTGGGAGGCTGAGGCTGGATTCAAGCTTAAAGCTTGCCTACGGGAACAAGAAGATGAGATAGCCAAACAATGAAGGGTTTCATTCTGTCCTGCCCACTTAAGCAAAGCTGCTCACCATGGAACAATTTTTACCAAGTGCCAGAGAATCTGTTATGGTCACGTGGGCCTATTTCTACTTCTCCCACTGGGAATATGTGTGTGACAGCAATAACTTCAAATTGTTTTTCTTTATATAGTAATATCTGGCCATATGTTTAAACTCTTTGTGTTTGGGAGCCGTAGTTCAAGTGTTTGTTTTCTCATGCCTATGGATTCCCTGGCTTGGAAGGAATTTTGTCAAAGACAGTCCCTGCCTTTCTCACACTTTTCCTGCCTGCTGCTCTGAGCCACTGCTATTCTCCGAGCACTTTTAACCTAGTTTGCTACACTTCTCTGGTTGTAAACATTAATGGCAGATATTTAATGCGGGGGGGGGGGGGGGGGACGACACACACTCCACAAAATCCCCCAAATCTGCTCCTTTAGCCCAGGGTATAATTACAGTATCCTGTGGCTTTTCTTCTAGTTTTCTTTTAAATTAAATTTCAGACAATCAGTTTCCTTCTGATAACAAAACTGTCACTGTCTGTTTTCATCCTTTCTGTCTGCTTCCCAAGACCAAAACCAGCACCTCCACAAAATCTTGAGCCTTTTCCCAAAGTTGCCTGAAGTCTACAGAGCTTTCTATGTTGGCTTCTGGATTCTAATTCTTCTTACTGATATCAGTTTCATTAATGGATTATTTTTTTTTCTCCCACCACTGATATTCCAAATTACTTTCTCCAAATATTCTTTGGGCACAAGGAGCTCTGAGGTTAGGGAGGTAATCCCAGGCCATGTATATGAAGCTTTGCGGGGTCAGGGCTGTCGCAGGCCCCGTTTTTCAAATGGGAAGTAAAACATGTGGAACACTTGCTCCTTTCAGAAAGTAATTCTGCAGAAACACAACAACTTAGTGGACAGAAAACAACAGCCTGGCTGCTGAAATGCTGGGTCCTTCTGCAATGAAATTTTAGAAAGAACTGTTCTGCATGCAGAAATGCTGATGACAGAGTCTAAGGATGAAGAATCTAGATTTGAGCTTTGCTTTAAATGTTGCACTTCAGTGTACCAAGAGCAGCATCTGTTTCTTAATTAGGTGCTGCTGATTCGTGATGCCACTCTGAAATGTATTTCATTTAAAGATGTAACTCTCAAGATTACATGTCCTACCCATCAAGATGTTGAGGCCAATCCCATCAGCGTGCCACCTTCATCTAGAAGGAATGTTCAACTAAATTCTACTACTCAGAGGACGTGGTTTCGTTATCCGTGAGTTTTCTTTTTAATATTTCATCTGAAATGACCAGGTGGAAGCTGGCTGGACTGGCTGGCTGGCTGGACTTGCTGCAAAGCAGGAGTATTTCCAATTCAAATCTTAAGTCAAAAGAAAGTCTAGGTGGAAGCTCATATAAACAGTGTGAGATTCACCGTGTATGGTCTGCAGAGGAGTAAGTCAGCTGGCGGCCGCTGCTCTTGTGCGCTTCATGCTCCCCTGCACGTGCGGCACAGCATCCCTCGACCTGGCAGCTCCCACGGCAGAATTCCCCACCTGGACCTGGAGAGTGTGCTCCCGATTTCCCACTGCAGCATCTGCCTGGGAATGGGGCTGCGCTGGGCCAAGGGCGGATCACCCGGAGAGCCCCCCCAGGGCTCCTTGGAGCTTCGATGGGCGCAGGGCCACCCGGCATGGCCCACCGGTGGCTGTGGGTGCTGCTGGGTTATCGGGGCTGAGCGCAGAACCTGTCCCCCTCAGTGATGCTGCTTCAGTGTTTGTAGCTCGTGGCGTGGGAAATGCAGGGAAGTGATGTTTGCCAACACACCTGTTTTTAAAGTGTTAAACGCTCTGAATTAAGATCTAGCATGTTTTGACAAGGTGAATTATCCTTTCTGAAACGTCCTTGGCTTTCTGCCTTGTTCACTTTCATGAGCCCCGTTTGTAGTAGCAGGTTGCTGCTTCAACACAGCAACGTCATCTGGTGCATTTAAGCTTCATACGTACTGTGCCTGCGGGTCGCGCTGCAGCCGGCTAGGCAGCCCCAGAACATGCGTTTAGGTGCATTAGGGGGCTAATCCTGCCGCTCTTCTCAGTTTAAGGTTGTTACTGACCCACACTCTTTGGGGAAGCCTCTGGTGTGCATCTGGGCCAGGGGGAGAGCTTATGGAGAGCGACTCATTTAATAAAACCTGCCAGTAAGTGTTTTGCAGTGCGTAGCTCAACCCCACCATACTTTTGGAAACCAAAACCACCGCTGCAGGTTTCTGCGTGACTATCAGAGCGTAGTGCGGTGCCATTGTAGAGGAAACTGTCAATATTGCTGTTCATGGAGGTCATGGGCCACGGCACATGGTGTCTAACTTCACAGTTTTAGGCTTGTGTCTTGAAT
This sequence comes from Falco peregrinus, assembly GCF_023634155.1. Taxonomy (NCBI): domain Eukaryota; kingdom Metazoa; phylum Chordata; class Aves; order Falconiformes; family Falconidae; genus Falco; species Falco peregrinus. The sequence continues at coordinate 108,631,765 of NC_073721.1, forward strand.
GAAGACGACAAGCAGATAAATCCTAGGAGTTATTCTAAAGAATAACTAGTGACGTAACACCTGCTTGAGGGGGGAGTATAGTTAATTATCCATTTGCTGAGTCAGAATCTTCTTTTGAGGAATAAAATAATGTATAAAATGACAAAAATTGGCACATAGATCCATAGCTTCCCTTGAATGTAACTTTTTGAGCTGGATGTAAATATATTTTATCAAGGGTTGAAATACATTCATTCTGTGGACAAGCATAGTGCCAGGACTGTGCAGTAGGGAACTACATCTGTTGTTTTGTCTCTCTTTTTCTTTAACCGTGATAGAAGTGATCTTCATTGAGTTTAAGTTTTGTGGAAACCTGTCTGCTTTACAAAGCCTCATTTTTGTTTGAAAATAAAAATTACGTGTATTTTTAATCTTTCATATTTAAGTCTATTTAGAGCATGAAGAGGATACAAAGAATAGCTTTTCTCACTACATGTATTATTCACCTTACAGTTGTCAATATAACCTTTATATGCAACAAACACATTTAGGATACATGAGAATTACCATGAAATTAGACTACATTAAGTGTGGGACCAAAGTGCAGAAAGCGTTCTCCTATCAAGGCCACCAGAACAGACCGTTGCACGAAGTGCTTTGATATTTATGCTTTTGTTTCTAAGCAGGGAATCTGAACCGAACACTTCTTTGTAGATGAGGAGTGGCTGAGGGGTTTGGACTTGTCTGATTTGGAGCAAAGGAGGCTGAGGGTGACCTCATTGCTCTCCATGGTGGAGAAGGAGGAGCTGAGCTCTTCTCCCTGGGATCCAATGGTAGAACTCGCGGGAACGGTTCAAAGCTGTGCCAGGGGAGCTTTAGACTGGCCATGAGGAAGCATTTCTTTACCAACAGGGTGGTCGGACACTGAGAACAGGCTTCCTAGAGAGGTGGCCAATGCCCCAAGCCTGTCAGTGTTTGAGGCATTTGGACAAGGCCCTTAATAACGATCTGTAACTTGGGGTCAGCCATGAGTTGGTCAGGCGGTTGCACTAGTTGATCACTGTAGGTCCCTTCCAATGGAAATATTCTATTCTATAAATCATAAAGTTGCACTACCTGATTTTATTTCTTTTATTATCCTGAGGAAAATATAAGCTGTAATTCTCAAATTTCATTAACTGGGGAATATCCTGCTGCAAGCCACAGCACGGTAACTCTACAAAGTCACGAGATGAACAGTGGTCATTACTGCTGTAACACAGCACAGCCCTGTAAAAAGAGCTGATCAGTTTGGTGGAGGTTTTTTTTTCAGAAAATCTTAGAAGCATTTACCTGGCCTGGTGGAGAGAAGCCTGCCCTGAAATTAGGCTAGATATAGGTACCGAGGGAACAAGCAACCCGCAGTGAAGTCTGTACCCAGGTTTCAGGAAAGACTGAGAGATGCCGATCACCTTGTAGTCACTTGAATCTACAACATGCCGATGGGGTGGTCTGCAGCATAAGCTCTCCCACCCATGTCAAATTTCTGTTTCTGGAAATCACGACATGTTTACGTCTCACAGACCCAGCCTGCTGCGTGGAAGTCCAGGCTGTTTGCCCAAATAAAAGGTCGATCTTCCACAACAGAAGAGTGACCCAAACACTTTGGTTTGTGGGCAGCTCTGGGTCTGGTGTCACCACATCCCAGAATTCTTGGAAGAAACCCAGAGACTGCAACACAGAGCTGCAGCTCCTGGGAAATGTCATGGGAATTTTTAGGTTTTCATTATGCTAAGCACTATAAAACTTATGTGGAACATCTACTAACAAGGCAGTTTATACACCAGTCCCTTGGATATGTGTTTCTTCTGTCTTGCTGCAAGGTTTGCTCCCACCCACATGTGCTTGGTTTGGGGAGAAATCACTAGGCTTTCTTCCATTTTCAAGATGAGACATCCATACCCTTTAGGGGAGAGGATTTTAAAGTCCTTTTCACAATTATATTTGCTTGATGCCAAATTACCATCTTTTCCTAGTTCTGCATTGACAGAACGTACCAGAGGGCCATTTAAAAAGTTGGAGCTGTGAACTCTCTGTTTTTAAAATCAGTTGTAACCTAAATTCTACCAGACAGAACAGAAAAAAAACCATTTCCCGCTTGCCCTCAGGGCTGCCCGTCCATGGCAGTGCTGCCTCAACGCTGCTTTAGCAGGCAAGGTGCTACATCCTAAACCACTTGGATGGTGTGACTTATTTGTGCTCACTTGTTCTAGCTACTGATGTTAAGCTATCACTGCTGGAAGAACCACCACAGCGTATTCCAGAATGCTCCGTCCCTCCTGACAACTGTCTCCTCACTGCTCATCCATGGCTTTAGTGTTCCAGGGCCTGACAGCCTGGGTGGGTGGCTGGCCTACATACACACCTCTGCTGCCGCTGTGCCTTCAAGGACGCAGATTCAGGGCACTTGCGGAGTCATCTATGGAATGTAAATCTTTGTTTGGAGGAAATTAAATTTCTATTCTTTGTGCCTGCGTAACCTGGCTATGATCTTATGACTGGCCTGTCAGAGTGAATACATGTCCACAGCCACAAAACTGTGACATTATCTCCCTGATCAGGCATCCTTTAACCACACTGATACTATTAATTCAGTGGAGAAACATCAGACGCTTTCCTGTCACCCTGCAGAACGGTGGCCTCACAGATGCAGGGGCACCAGCGGCCTCCTTTTGAGCCCCAGAGCCCTTCTACCTTTGGAAGTGTAAGATTTAATCACAGAAAGTCACTGGTGGGGCAGCGGCTCACCAGGCCCCGGCGGAGGGGCATGCAATCCTCTTCCTTTCAGGCTGGGGTGGCGCGGCACAGCTCAAAGTCCCCCTGTTCTCCAGAAGTGAGCAGAACCAGCAGAGTCATTCTGCTTATCAGATTTCTTTCAATTAAATAATCTCACTCTCTTCTGTTTTCTTCCTTTCTCAAGCAGTTCCAGCCTCCTTTACGATCCTTCCGTCAGTTTGCCTAACACCCAGGCTGACCAGGTGCCTCTCAAACCCTCTGGTGGTGCTGGGGAGCTGGTGTGGTTTAACCGGCTGCTCGCTCACTCCCCCTCACTGGAGAGATGGGGAGGAGAATTGGAATGTAAAACTTGGGGGTCGAGATAAGAACAATTTAATAGGTAAAGCAAAAGCTGTGCATGCAGGCAAAGCAACACAAGGAATTCATCACCGCTGCCCATGGGTGGGCAGGTGTTCGGCCACCCCCAGGAAAGCACGGCTCCATCACGCGTAACGGTTACTTGGGAAGACAAAAGCCATAATGCCGGGCATACCCCCTTCCTCGCTCTTCCCCCAGGTTATATACTCAGCATGACATCCCATGGTATGGAATACCTCTTGGGCTGGTTCGGGTCACCTGTCCTGGCTGTGTCTCCCCCCAGTTTCCTGCGCCCCTCCAGCCCTCCCGCTGGCAGGGCCCAAGGAACCGAAAAGTCCTTGACTGAGTATAAACATCACCCAGCAACAGCTAACAACATCAGTGTGCTATGGATGGTGTTCTCACATCATGGCCAGTACACAGCCCTGCACCAGCTACCAAGAAGAAAGGTAACTCCATCCCAGCCGAAACCAGGACAGTAATCTGCTCTGCTCTGCTCTGCTGTTAAATTCTATACAGTTATCTGCCAGCAGAAGGTTGCTTTTCCAGGTGATTGACTGAACTGAGCAGCGGAGCTCATTTTGCTCCAGGCATGGGAAATGCAGATAATGAATTACCTGCTGTGTGATATTTTTCACGATCCTGGTAGCCTTTAAAATATTTTTCCAGTTCCATTCTTTCCTACAGTGTTACAAGTCTGCTTGATGAAGTTTACTGGATGTCTGGAGTTCTTTATATGCCACTGTCATGAAAGATGCATCTGCTTTTCCATTAATGCCCAAAGTGATCTTTGTATGTAGCAGCTCTTCTGGTCCATAGTACCGCTCCCCAGTACCACACTGGCCACAGCATTGCAACTGCGGCTCAACAGCGAGCAGGAAAAACTCCGATCAACCCAATTAGCAACACTGTCATGAAAACAACAGAAAATTATAATATTACAAATAGGAGACTTGACTAATGAGCACCCATTTGAATCTAGGTAATTCTGTACATCCTAAGATGAGATAGTTGCAGCATTATATTCTAGAAAAGTTGAGGCTCTTTCTCAGCAATGCTGGTACACCTCAAGTTGAGTTTCAGTTTCTTACTGGCATTTTATAAGACTATGCGATGTTTCCAGCTCTCACCAGGAATATTTCATACAGATTTTCCCATAATACATCATTTTTTTACTTTCACTGGAGAAGGACAAACCTGATAACCTGCTGTATTGCATAAGCATATTGCTCTAGTTCATTGAACATTTGGTATTAAATCTTGATTTGTTCAAGTAAAATCCACGAAGCCACTATATATGTATAATGTTTTCTATGAGGCATGTGTTCTCTAAACCCCCCAAACCTTCTATTTCTTTGTGTTTTCCCTGGATTCAGCTGTTCTAACTCATCTGTTTGTTGTAAGACAGGTATACAACTGACCCACCGATGAAAATACACGTATCCAGAATCTGCTTATCCTGTTGGTCTGAATTTGTACTGACTTTGTAGATACATAGTAAATAGTGAAAAACCTTTTCACCCTCAGAAGTCACCCTGTTCCCCAGGGTGTGTTGACTGTGGCCACTTAAATCGGCAATGTTCATTTAAGTCAAAACTTTCAAATCTTTTTCAAGGGGAAGGGCAATGATAAGACAGAATTAATTATCCAGCAACGTTACCTTCAGGTATTCAGTGAATCCAATGAAAGCCAGTGATCTGCTTGGTGACCAGCTCCCTTTTTTACAATAGGGATTGCTCTATGCCGGGAATGCAGTCTCGTTAGTGATGGTTATAGAAACTGAACTTCCACAGTAAAATAGTGTATTGGGTTTTATGCTTAATAAGTAGAATAAAATCTAGGCAAAAAATTTCTGATGGATGTGTAGAATAGGTGTATTTTGTGGGAGGCATTGAGTATTTTCTATCATTCAAGGTAAAATCAGTACTAAATCGCTCATACACTAGCAGCAATATAATCAAACAAGCTTATTGAGTAGGAGATAGGAAATGAGGCTAATCATAAATTTATATTATTTATTAGTGAATGTTTATAGACAAACTCTGATTTGTGTTCGAGAGAATGGAATAAAATGTTTCCCATGTGATACCATTTAAGCTTTAAAGGAGACAAGCAGTTTCAGAAAGGATGTTAGTCATTACTGGTAGGTTGCTTGAACACAAAAAATGCAAGAAAGACTTAATTCCCCTTTTCATTGGAGCTATTATCTCTTTTCTCCCAGCTTTATACATATTCATGCCTGCTTAGAGGATTCCTTTACACAGCTGAGCATGGGAATTGCTGTTAGTGAAAGTTAGACTCTATCTTCATGTTAAAATATGTGACAGAAAACAGACTGGAGCAGCTCATCTACTCCTGGGCACCAAACTGTTGCAGGGGGAGATATTTTTTAACCAATTAAAATGCTAGGCTTTTCTGCACATAGCATCTGAATCTTATTGGCCTTGGACACCATGCTTTATCTGCAGTACACTTCATGCTGGAAAAGCTGGGCTTTGTGTTATGGAGTCTTAAAGCCTGGAAGGCTTGCTGGGAAAAGAAATTTAGAAAGCATGCAGGAAAAGAAATTCAACATCCTGTAGACAGAATAACGAAAATATGTTTTCAGATTTGAGATAGACATGAAGTAGATACTGCCTGGAATTAGGTGTATTTCCATTGTTCACATGGGAAGGCATTTAAAGGCAAATGCAGTTAGATCCCTTACAGTCCTGTACTTCAGACTGAGATTTATTTTTTTTTCTGCTGACTTCAGTGGCAGTGGAATTAGGGACAGCATAACCTTCTTGGATTTGGCACAGCTTCTCATCACAGGACCATGTAATACGCTGGAACGAACAAATTCTTTAGTTTGTACCTTTAGATTTTTACGGTTCACACTGCTGTGCCACCAGGTACTTGGGATTCTTGTTGTAAAGTTCCAAAGTGCCCGAAGGGCCCTGCCACTGTGTGTTTGCTGCCAAGCAGCACTCTGGCGTCTGTTCTTTCATTTGCTCATTTAAAGGAGTGTGAACACTTCTCCTAAAGCTACACAGAAATTTGCCTTGGCTGATGAGGTAAAATATATGCCACTGTCAGATACAAAGGAAGAGAAGAAAGACACAGTTTTCAGATCAGATTTGCTGAACCTCTGTGACTACTCTGTATGCCTGTACCAGTGATGCAGGATGACCTGGTTTAGGCCAGAAGTGGTGAGCTGGCTGCTCAGTAGACATCTTTGACCTTTGTCAAAATGACAGGAATGAATCAATGTGCTACAAATTTGCTCATAGTATCAATCTCTAATGAAAAAGAAAGAATTTAAGTACCTCTCGGTTGGTTGAGGGTTTTTTCAAGAAACGACAGCTGAATTGCTGCTGCTTTCTTAGGAAGATGCAACTGAACGGGGTGACTTACTCTCAGCGCAGCCTGCGAAACGCTGCCTATTTCAGGCACTGTGTGCAGTGAGCCACTTCTGCTGCTTTCAGACTGGCAGGCTGTTCCCTGCTGCCTCATCCACGCCTGTCTTCCACACCTCCCCCTTTCACGGCAGGGCCGGGAGTTTTTCTTTTTTATCTTCCCACTCATCTTGGCTGGACCAGGAGGGCTCCAGCTCCCTGTGCACATGCCCCAAAGGTTGCCAGCTCCTGAGGGCACCCGCCTTCACCCCCATAAACTGCTGACCTGAGCGGGGGTTCCCCTGTGCTTCCAGGGCCTTGACCCAGCTGGTGCCATCAATGAACGCCTGGAAAATGGTTCTGGGTCGTGTGACTATTCCAGGTAGAGATGTCCCTTGCCATAGCAGCTGCACCGGCCAGGCCCTGCAGCTGCGCAGGATAACGGTGTTCTCCTCCCTTGCAGAAACGCGCTGTGGTTGTGTGCGTATGTGCGACATCCCCACGTGCAGGAGCTTGCAGAACTACCACTTTTTTATTATGATTTTATTTTAATCGGTAACCAGGACATTGCTATTGTCTGCAGGAGAACGAAATCCCTTGTTAGTGAAACACCGAGTGAAAACCTGCCATCAGCTCAGCGGAACCAGAAGGGAGAGCTGTGCCCCCGGCAGGCTGGCTGCGGCGCGCCTCGCCCGGCATTCGGGGTTACCCTGCGCCGCCGCTCCGGCCGCCAGGGGGCGCCCCGCAGCCGCCCCGGTCTCCGCAGCCGCCCCGCAGCCGCAGCCACCCCGCAGCACCCCCGGCCCCGCAGCCGCCCCGCAGCCGCAGCCACCCCGCAGCACCCCCGGCCCCGCAGCCGCCCCGCAGCCGTAGTCGCCCCGGTCTTCGTAGCCGCCCCGCAGCTGCCCCCAACCCCGCAGCTGCCCCTGTCTCCGCGGCCGCCACGCAGCTGCCCCCAGCCCCGCAGCTGCCCCTGTCTCCGCGGCCGCCACGCAGCTGCCCCCAGCCCCGCAGCTGCCCCGTCTCCGCAGCCGCCCCGCAGCCCCGAGCGGCCTCAGGGGATGAGCGCGGCGCCGGGGGGGAGCAGCGGCCCAGCGTGGCCCCGCGCTGCCCGGGGGGCTGTGCCTGGGGGCTGCAGGGCGGTTCCCAGGGTCACTGCGGTCCGGTGCGGGGGCTGTGACAAAGCCTCGCCGCAAATTACATCCCTCCCGGTTTGAAAGTGGTTTATTGCGGATGCACTTCTTATAGCAACGGGAAGCCTTGTTGGCAACACATTTTAATTATGGTCTGGAGCTAATCAAGGCAAGAGAAACCGTTGTACACACAGGAAGCTGAACTCGTGCCTCCGGGTGCCTGTATCCCCGGGGGGTGCCCCAGCACCCCGTTATACGGCTGCAGGGCAGCTGGGCCGGGAAGGCCAGGATAGGTGCCGCCCGGTGCCAGGCCCCTGCTCCCACTCTGCAGCCAGCACCCGGAGCAGGCAACCGGGATCAGGAGGCTCTGAATCACCCTCTGGGAACACCCCAGCTCTTTTCACTAACCGTAGAGGAAGCCTGAAGAGACGAAATGGAAAGTAACTGTAGAGGAATGAAAGCGGTGAGTTGATTAGCACTGATAACATGCAGCTGTGGCCTTGCTTCAAGGCAGTGGGTTGATCAACATGGATGATGTGCAGCTGTAGCTCATTCCCACTAAGTGGTTAAATAGCCCTGAGGCGTGTGGGAGAGAGACTGGTTAGAGGAGAAGTAGTTTCGTCTGGTCTCTGGAGGAAGGAGAAGCAGCAGCATGGACTGGAGAATCAACCCGTAAAAGCCTTGTTGCAGCTTGCTTGTGTTGTGACAGTTGGTGCCCTGTGTGAGGCAAGCTGATTGGAACTACACCAAGTAAGTATTGAACCAGGGCAGCTACTTGATGTTGCTGCTGGCTGTGGACTTTGTATACCTGTGGCTAGTTTGCCATGATTGCCATGGCTGAACTTCTGTGAACTGTTACTGGAGGTGACGAGGTTCCCACTAAAAATCTGTGTCCTTCATTTTTCTCCATTTTTATAGTTAAATCGTTCTTTGCTATTAAAGGTAGAAGCATATATATTGGAGTGAGGCTCTGGGGTGTGTGATGTGTGACACACAGCGCTGTATTGCCTGGTCTGGATGGGTAGCAGCTATGTGGTGCACGTTCTGCTTCCCAAAGGAGAGCATCCTGCTGTCTTCAACAGCTCCTTTTACCCTGCTGCTGGAAAGTCCATGGGGGAGTACAATCCCCCTCTGGAAGCCTCTGAATTAGCCTGGAGGCCACCTGAACAGCACCTACAGCAAGTGAGTCCATTGAGGTGAACTGCACTCTGAACTGACCACTGAAACGTGCCTAGGGCGCCTGAGGGGTCCTGAACCTGTTGACAAAGCATGGCAGAAAGAAATTTCTCCGATTCGAATCACTAGAGGATTATTATGGAAGTGAAGCTTAACTGGTGTAAAATGAGCAGGAGGGGGCAGGGCTCAGACCCAGACCGTGTGTGTTCCCAGCTAAACCTTCCAGCAAGTTCAAAACGTTCCCTGCCCCGGTAACTCACCTGGTGGGTTCCCTGGCACAGCCGGTCTATTTCCAGCGCTCGGGGAAACAGGAGCTTCAGCCCCGCAGCGGCAACAGGGGAGCGGGGAGGTTATTTGCCTGATGTCGCTGTGCTGGAGGCATCCAGCGGGGCCGGTGCGGCTGCAGGCCCGCCCGGCTGGGGGGGGAGAGGGGGTCCCGGTCCCTGCCCGCAGGGTGGTCACCGGGAGCTTGCAGGGTCCACCCGGGTTCTGGTGCGCTGCAGAACCGCGGTGGGAGTGTTCATGGATCCCACCTGGCTCTGGGGGGTGTGTATGTGTGTGGCTGTGACACGCTCCCTCTCAAGGTCACCAGCCAAAGCGCTGGCTGCCCGGCTTTCCCCTGCCTGCATCTGCCGTGCTCAGCAGCGCCGGTGGCCACGGGTCAGGGCTCGCTTGGCTCGTGCTCTTTGGGGATGGGAGGGGGGCGGGGGGGACAGCACACTCTCGGATGCAGCAAAGCCCCTTCCCCAAGAGCCCGGCCGGCCGCAGCCCCCGCTCCCGGCCGAGGCGGTCCCGCTGTTCTGCCGGGTCAGCTGGTTCGTCTCGGGACAGCTCGGGGCGCCTCTGTCAATGGATATGGAGCCGCGGGGGGAGGGCGAGGGGCCTCCTGCAGCGCGGGGGGCTTAGCCCACCCCGGCGGGGGTAGCCACGGCCGCCCCCTGCCCGCGCCGCCTGCCTGGGGGGCTCCTCTGGCCCCGGCCCTGCGCAGCTCGGGGCCGGCCGGGGCAGCGGCGGCGGCCCCCCCCTTCCCTTCCCCCCCCTTCCCTTCCCCCCCCTTCCCTTCCCCCCCCTTCCCTTCCCCCCCCTTCCCTTCCCCCCCCCCCGGTGGGGCGCGGGCCGGGTGGGAGGCGCCCGGCGCCGGTAGAAAAGGGCGGCGCGGGCGGGCGCGGTGGCTGCAGCCGCCGAGGGTGCCGGGCCGGCCCGCAGCGAGCCGGGGCTGCGGAGGGAGCCGGCGGTGGCGCCGGACCAGGTACGTCCCCCGCTGGGGGGCTGGCAGAGGGGTCGTTCGCCCCGGTCTCTCCCTTCGGTGGCCGCATTCGGGGGCTGCGGCGAAGCCCCGCGTCGCCGTGCGGTGCGGAGGCGGTGCTGAGCCCGCGGACCAGCCCGGCCCGGTGCCCCGCGGGGCTCAGCGTGCCCGGGGGGAGGCTGCCGCGATCAGCCTCCCTGCGTGCCTGCAGGTGGCTTCGTTCCGCGGCTCCCCCCGGCGGCCCTCCTGCCCGGCTCGGGATGTGGCTCCTGGAAAAGCTCGGAACATCGCGCGGACGCGGAGCCCTCCCGAGCGCCTCCTCCCTGGGGCCGCCGCCCGGCCAGGACCTGCCCGACAAAGGCCGCCTGGGGGCTGCTGCTTTTCCCAATGTGCTCACCCCGGACAGAATCCCCAAATTCTGCATCCCCCCGCGGCTGACCGGCTCTGCCTCCCACCAGGAGCGCAGTTCAGAGGACGTGAATCTCAGTGTTCCCAGCTACTGCCCCAGCTCTTCTTCGCCACATCTCATTCAGGTGGAAAGTGCTGAAGAGATCCCGGTGCTGGAGGAGGAGAGCACAAACTCGGACCCCCGGTCCCAAGCAGCGCTCTCCCTGCCTCACTTTCCCAGAGCCCCCACTTCCTACGGCTTCTGCACCTTGCTGGAGAGCCCCCACACCAGGAGAAAGGAGTCCATCTTCCACGGTGACCCACGAGGTTCCCTGCCCAGCCTGATGCTGTCTCGATCCAGAGCCAACACGTTCGGTGGCAAAGGGCCAATGTCCCGTCCCATTGCTATCAGCTTTGCTTCCGTGAGGCTGCCCCCCCAGCACCCCGCTCTGCGCAGGCAAGGTGCCTGCGACAGCGATACCGCCTCCTCCAGCGACTCCTCTCCCTTCAGTTCTCCGCTTCTCAGCAGGTCACCTCCCAGACCCTGCTCCCTGGTCAAAGCACAAAGTCAGGAGGGATTTCTCTACCGGGCGCTGAAGGCCAAGAGCAAATCCAGCATGGCCAGGAACAACTCCCTCTCCACGGAGGAGAGCAGCTCCACTGATAACAGCCCCAGTGCCATCAGGCGGGCCTCGGAGGGGCTGCTTGCCACACGCAGCTTTAGCATGTCCTGTTCGCCCATCTTCCCCTTGGACCTCATCCGCAGCCGGGAGAGGCTGGTGGGAGAGAGCACTGTGGTAATGGACAAGGGAGGCAAGCTGAGGCTATCGGCCGAATACTGCTCGGAGAACGAAAGGCTGCGCGTCCGCCTGATCAGTGCAGAGGGTTTATACGATGACTCTGTAGAGCCCAAAAACATAAACTGCTGTATCACCTTCTCCCTGGTGCCAGGGAAAACACAGAAACAGAGAAGCACTGTTATAAAGAGGAGCAGAAATCCCATCTTCAATGAGGACTTCTTTTTTGATGGCATTGCAGAAGAAGAGCTCTACAGCCTTTCTGTAAGGATGAAAGCAATGAATAAAGGGTGCAATATGAAACGGGACTACACCTTAGGAGAACGGGATTTGTCTTTGATGAGTATGTTGTCAGTGTAATACTTCAAACATTCAAACAGACTAATTTTGTCTGCTGGAAGTTTTCTACTAAATAAAGTTTTGAGTAGTTTTTCATAGTTTATGGGTTTTTTGTGTTTTCTTTTTTTTTTTAAAAGCATACTTCAAAGCACTGCATTGCTTGCTATTGCTCTCCTGCTGCTGCGCCTTACTTTGCTGCTTAGCACTTCAAATGCTGTGAGCTATTTGCTGTTAAAGGTGGCTATGAAGTAGGAGAGGAGGGCAGAAGGGCTAGTTTACCTTTAAGATATAGGATTAGGCAGCTACCAAGTCCAAGCTGTCCTTTCAGGGGGTGGAGGGTTGTTTTTCACTCACTCTGGTCCCTGAGCAGGCACACAGCACACGTACGCAGTGGGCACTGAACTCTGTTGCAGCTCCCAGGTACCACATCGGTTACACAGACAGTTTTCACAGCACTCCTATTTGTGGAAACGAATGTTTTTGTGTGCCCTGCATTTGGGGAAGGGGGGAGAGAGAGGGATACTGTTAGGGAATCAGCCCTTCTACAGTGGGGGTGGGGGACTGGGACTCCCAAAGTTGGTGTAAGGTTGTGTTGAGGATAACAAGATCAGCTTCTGAGCGTGCGGCTGATTTCGCAGCTGTCGGGACGAAGCTGCCAGGTAATTGTGTTCTGGTCAGGAAGGTACCCTGGAGGTATCACCCTCAGCAACTCAGCTGTTCAGTCCTTTCTGAAACCTAAGCAGATGGGGTACAATACCAATATGGCAAGAGCAAGGGCTAGTTTAGGATCTCTGGGTTGAATTCCTGTTTCAGCTAATGACTTGCTGCATACCTTGTTGAAGTCATTGTGATAAATTTAGGATAATCTTTCCCTGTCTTGTACCAGCAGACGGTGAGTGGCTGAGGCACTTGCTCTAACGGTGGGAGAAGCATAAAGGTGCAGAGCTCCTGCATGCTTGAGGCCACCTTCCGTTTTTTTTGTTCCCTCCTGCTGAGGTGGATGTAGTGGCTAGGTGAAACAGCTAAACTTGTGGAAAATGCAGCTGTGCAAATAGGAGGAGGCAAAAATTGCCTTGAAAGTCTGGGCCTGGCGCTGCCTCCCTTGATTAAGTTGCAGGCTTCATTATGTCAAGGTAGATCAGCTTTAATGGAGGAGCAACGCACACAGGCACGGGGCACAGAAAAGGCAGGCTTTCTGGTGTGTTCCCTGCGAGGCTGTAACAAACGGGGCCTTGCCCTTGCCAAATTTACAGCTCAAAAGCTCTTTCAGAAAGATTTCCAGCAGATCCTCCCCCTGCCCTGTTCTGACAGGGGTGTGACCGCCCGCAAGTCGTGGGGCTGTTCATGGGAGGCTCTGGTGTCGCCTGACCACTGAGCCGCTGGATTCTCTTTCAGATCCGAGTACCCCAGGAAGGATGTTTTTCCTTCTGATAGCAGAAAAAGCCAGAAGGATGTTAACTGTGACCACAAGTGCTCAGAAATGCCCACTGCTAATCCTTGATCCAGCTCACGTGAGATGCTTCTAAAAACAGAACCCTCGTACAAAGGACGGCTTGCACAGGAGAATGGCTGGGTATATTCCCAGAAGCTGATTATAATCAAATAGAATAATAATCCCTTTGTGCTAAAGGAGAGAATTAAATGTACTGACACGCTGTGCAGCTGGAGGTGATGCACTGACACTTGTATCTTTGAATCTGGGCATATTAAGGGAAAACCTAAAGGAAGTGAGGAGAAGTGAAATTAAGAAAATGTCGCTTCAAGGAAGAATCAATATTGCTACAGAAAATGAAGCTATTTTAATCGGTTATTGCATGAGGGCTTCTGATGGAAGGCAGAGGCTCCCTCTTCAGGCTCATCACTCATTCACCATCGCGTTTTTAGTTGTTGGGAGTTGGGGTCTCTTCACAGGTACACCCATGTGGAGAAGGAGACTGAGATAATACAGAGGAGAACAATGGCGTGTGCCGGAGGGTCGTGTACAGTCACATACAGCAGGTCCCTCTCTGCCCTCTGATAACGCGCTGTGCCAGTGCGGTACCGGGGGCAGGGCGATGGGAGGGCTGAGCTGGGAAGGGGCTCAGCAGACCGTGTTGCCGGACTCCTGCTGACCCTGGGGCCAGCTCCAGCAGGCTGCCCAGGAACACGTCCCGTTGGGTTTAGGGTGTCTCCAGGGATGGAAACTCCATAATTTACTTGGGAACCCTACCCCAGTGTTCTACCACCCCAACAGTAAAAAAAGTTTTCCTTTCTCTGTAAGTGGAATTTCCTGTATTTCAGTTTGCACTCCCCGTCTCTGCTTCTGTCACTGGATACCCCTGAGAAGAGCCTGGCTTCAGCTCCTCACTCCCTCCCATCACATGTTCATACACATCAATGAGATCTTCCTTGAGCCTCCTCTTCCACGGCTCTGATGGCCATGCTGTAGTCACCAGCATGGAAAAGAAGCACTTGTGAAGTCTCATCCTTCATCAGGCAGGGAAGCAGTTAAGTCCATGGGGAAAGTCCTCCCTCCCTGTCATAGGAAAATAAGTTTCCAGCTGGGGTCATCCAGTCAGGTCTTCAAAGAGGTAAAAGCTGCATCTTTGGTTGTTTGAAAGAAAACTGAGCTGTTTTTAAGGTTTTTTTATATGACTTCTGTGATAAGCCTCCTCACAGAAGTTTGATGCCAGGCCCGCACGCTGGAGGGTGACTTTCTCCTTCAACTGAAACAGCAGCAGCAGCAGACTTGCAGAATGATTGAGAGGCAGAGTTCACACCTGAGGAGGACAGCTGGACTTTGCCTGTGTTTCTCTAGTAAATAATCTAGCTTCAGGTTTTTCTTGATAGTTTTCCTCTTTAACATAAAAGTAAAAAAGTATTCAAGTACCTACTCGGCTACATCAGGCAGACTGAAGACTTGGTATGACTGTGACACTAGAGAGAGAACAGCTCTGGTGCACCACCCCCCACCCCCCACCGTTTTAGCATATCTTTTTACATTTTGGGGTATTTGATCCCTTTTGAGCTTTGGCACGTTGCTTATCAGGATGTTGTTCTTACTGGCAATGCAGAGCCATAATACAATTTGAACACTTCATCTTGCTTGAATATATGAAGGCATAGGACATGTTTTTTTGTGCTCTTAGAGGTCAACCAAGCGGTGAGCGGTGAGCTCCTGCGACGCTGCCTGTGCTGCAGCTGCTTTCCGAAAGCGTCAGCCCTGCTGGGGCTATTTACGTAAAACACCTGCATAAGCAAACAAAAAGGCAACTGGATACTTCAGCCTGGAAAAACTCATGATGCTGCCTCAATGCTTATGTGAATCAACAGCAAGAAGAAAATCCACCTCCTGGCATTAGCAAACAGCTACTCGGAGTTAAGAAATACTCTCTTCAGAAGTTTTCTGAGCTTCTAAAATACTATGCAAATATGGTAGCAGAAATCACTCCTCCAAGCACAACTCCTGTTTTGGGGTAGCCTGATCAGCTGTGTTCAGTGGTGCTAACTGGCTGGAAGATCACTCTTAATTTCATTTTTTTAAAACCCCTGACAATTGTTTGAGGAAAAGAAGGTCTTTCTGCCAAGATCCCGAACTCATGTTTTGCTAAACAAATACTATTTGTTTCAGCTGCACTAGAAGTACTACTTGTGCTGTCCTTTTCAGACACAGTTATTTTAGGCATGCCTCTTACATTCCAACAAATGTGGCTGTAAAGCAAGTCTTAGGTTTTTCTTTCCAGAAATCCATGCAGGCTGTATTATGCTCAAGTACAGTTTGTGGTAGCAATGTACTGAGGTATGGTGGGGTAAAATGCAATTCCTATAACCGTGCTGCTTTTTTAGGTAAAGTTCAGGAATAATACCAAGGGAAGCAAATATCTATGACCTAAAACCCCTAAGAGGACAGGTGTGTAGACTGGGGATCGGGCAGCACAGTGTCTACAGTATCACATTCCATTCATTGCACCACTTATTTCGAGCTGCTCCCATTTCCCAGACTGGCTCTGGAGAGACACCACTGGGAACGGCACCTGTGCCACCATGATGTGCCACATCCGAGGAGGCTGGTACTTCTGTTCTGCAGCTGGGCTCTCCACTCAGCCATAGGGACTGTGGGGAGAGACTGGAAAATGGGCAAAAGTCCTCCCAGTTTTTAGTCTGCTAATTGCTGTGGGTAACTTAATTTCCTCGGAGAACTGAGGAAGGAACAGCTAGATGAACATATAAATCTGCAAAAAGCCTATTTTTAGGTTGCCAAGCTACTTCCCCCCAGGCTGGGGAAGTTGTTCTGGAGAGACCTGTGCAGAGGGATGCTCAGGTGGGACCTTCCAGGGGGACAGTGGGGAGGGTGTACCACAGTGTGGGCGCTTGCTGGGCCACCTCGTGCCCTCCAGCAACAGCTGCCTGCTTCACATAGGCACTCGTCCTGCGTTCAGCTTAGAGACCTGCTAGTTGCATAGGTGACCGAACTGATGAGCATGACGTTTGGCCAAGGTAGGAAGAGTATTGAGTCACTTTATTGATATTTGTATTTATTGATAGCTTTTTGCAGCAGGAGGTTTGATTAAAACAAACAGTAGCCTTACGCTCACAAACAGAATGGCATAATTAGATACTATCTGTTTTCCATTACTATGTGCTCTGAACAAAAAAATGCATCTAAGGTTAATCTGCGTGTTTAAATTAGATGGCATTTCAGTATGGACTTAATGCTGATGACTGTCACTGAAATGTGCTCTAATTTAGAAGAAAAGACTAAAATTATGCTGCACAAACCATCCTCGTAGCAGAGAGAGAATTACGTTTAATGTTGGGAGTATCTGTGGACTAATGTGCGTTGTGTGCAGGTGGTTGATATAAACCCCAGGTGGCAGGAGGGGATGGAGCTGCAGATGCCCCAGAGCAGAGCTGAGCCTGGGCTGTGCGCAGCACCACGCTGCCCACAGGGCGGGCAGAGGGGCCGCGTTCTTTGCGTGTCAGCCCCCAGCGCCTCCATCAGGATTGCTGAGCAAGCCAGCTGTTCTGCGCTGCTGGTCCTTGGCATTTAGGGGATCCTTAAAAAGAGCTTCCAGTAGTTTTGCTCCTGTCAGGAACAGAAATGGCTACAGCCCTGGTTGCTGGTGGCATACGGCAATTGGAGTGAGGTACTGGGAACTGAGCACAGCTCCAGAGATGAGAGGAAGGCTCCAACAAACAAGTGTGAAAAGAATTAACAGCCTCTTTTTGCCTAGATACTACCACAGGTGACCACACAGCTCTGTCTTCTGATTTTGTTACTCCTCCTGCTATTACTTTTCTATTTCTAGCTATAAATGTTCCAGTGCTGCAAAATTAGCTGTCCTGAATGGTACAGTGAGAACCTGACCTTGTCAAGCATTGTATGTACTAGACAGCAAAGCACTGAACAAGATTTTCCGACTTGCTTCCTTTCTGTTAAATCTTAATCATTTTTCTTCTTGTGTTTCTCAGCCTCTTCAGTGCAAAATCAGGAAGCATTTGAAGGAGCACAAGGTGAGAGAGAAAGTTAGCTGAAAAACTTCAGGGTTGTTTCTTTTTAGAGAGAGGGCCAACCAAAGTCCTGGGTCTTCATTACATTGCTGTGTTGAAAAGACACATACAGGGAAGAAAGTGAGAGCCCATCTGTTTAAACTGTTGCTGTGAAGTAGGGGAGGTCACCCGAGCTGAGTTTCGCAGTGCCCGCGTCCCTGTGTGCTGTGGCTTTCGGATGGCTGTGCCTCCCCATGTGCATCTGTTGCCTGCAAGGAGCAGCTCTTCCCTGCACTGACATAACAGGTAAGAAAGACATTGAGAAAAGTCCTCAGTGAGAGGCTCATGTTGTGTGCTCGTCTTCTGACATGCAGGGGCAAAGGGTGAGATGAAGTAGCTTGGAGTTGCACTGCATGAATTCTCATGGTTATTTCTATCATCCCTTTATGACAGTGCGCAGTTCCAGAAGCTGAAACCATTTCACTTCAACCTTTGCTCTGTTTCTGGTGTGTTTTTTGTGTGTCAAACCTTCCTGTACGAACCATTAGCTGTTTCCAGTGAGCAATAAACCTGAACTAACCACACCAGTAAACACAACGGCAGTAACGGATGCTGCCTTGAAACGCCAGAACCAACTTAAGTTTGTCTGAGGTTTCTCTGATTTCACCAGATTATTTAACTGATGTAATTGTGATTCTAGAAGATACTCTGGTTGTAAGCATGTGCTACTCGACCCTTTCTGGCAGCCGGGTGCCCCTAGCAGAGCTGTGCCTGCCAGGATTTCTTCCTGCTGAGATCCCAGCCGTTAGGTGTTGCAGCAGGAGCTGGGCATGAGGCACAGCTGGGCTTTTGCCGTGCTCCGTGCCAGAGCCACAGCACCGCTCCTGTGGGCACTTGAACAGTGTGACAAAGCTTTGGTGTTAGGCTCAGCACGCCCTGCTGCCCAGCCTGCAGGGACTGCTGCGCTGAGCCTGAGCCGACGCTCTGGAGCTGCAGCTGGGGGCAGGGGGATCACCTGGCAAAGCTTGTTAATGCATGCCGAGTGCTGGCAAAGGCAATGTCACCAATGGTGGAAAAGCGACTGCGGTCAATGCTGACTTTCATACCCCTAATTAGCTTGCCATCAAAGCTGATGTCAGCCAGTAATTCAGCTGTGCATTCCTGGATGAGTTGGGTCTGCAGGGGGAAGGAGGAGAGTCAAGCCTCCACAGATGGTTTTTAATGGATAAGAAAATTTGTCTCAAATCATAGCTGAGGCTTTTCAGAGATGCCATCTAAGCTTGGTAAGCTCAGCTCTGTACTTGGTACTCACTGCCTTATGTCTTGAAACAGCTAAACGGGCTTTGAGCTCATCCTTGCTGAGGGTGGGATGGGGACAGATCTGAACTGGCAGAAAGCATGGAACAGCAACGTGCAGGGCAACGCACCCTGCCCTCAGCGGGCTGCAGCCTCAAATCCATGGTGGGGATGCTTGGCCAGTGTCAAACGGCCTCTTAGCCTGTTGTGTGTAAGGAGAGCTGCTTTTGCACGAGTAGCTCAGCAGTGCAGGATGGCCTCGCACGATGCCACAAGCGAGAGGTCCTGGGGACTCTCCCTCCTTGCCTGCCCTCAGAGCATAGGGCTGGCAGAAGTGACTTCCACCTCCAGCGGTGAGTGTCCCTTTCTGAGGGGCTCAGAAGGTGCCACCTGCAAGATATGTGTCCTGAATTTTCCCAAACACAGGACCTGACTAACCTTGTCCTCCAAGCAAGGTTAGAGCGAAATATAACCTCGCTGCAAGGTGCATTTGCAGGGCTCCCACATGCAGCGAGTTTGCCCAGCTTGTACCTGCCAAACGATGTGACTTTCTGAACCAGTGTGAGTTGTGTGACTGACTTGTAAAAATTCATCTTCTTTAACAGTAGAGGTCAAAGTCTCGGTAAGGTTAGAAACATTCTTAGGAAACAGCATGCAGTGGGATTACTGAGAAAGAACTTAAATTGTGTTTCCTAATTACCAAGTTTCCAGGTAAACCCCTCTTTCCTCCCAGCTTCCCAAAGGGAACTAACCTTCTTGTACCTGTGAAAGAACTGTGGAGCAACAGCTGATCTTGCTGTCAGCTAAAACAACCAAGTACTTGGCACATCCCAGGGGAGTGTTGTTCGTCTGCTCCAACGTGCTCCATCGGTGAGGGAAGACGCTGGGTTGGGGCGGGGGTGCCATCAGGTGGGGTGCTGGAAGGGAGATTATCCACATAGGTGCAACTGGCTCCAGAAACGTTTCCTCACATAGGGTGATTACCGTGTGCCCTTTACAGGATGCGATGCATGTGAGAAATCTTCTTGCATTTTTATTTTGAAGATAAATCCTTTGATTTCTGTTCAGCAAAGTTCCTAAACTCTTCTACAACTTTGTTGCTCATTAAGCCAGCTGCTTTTGTGGCAGGGCATTTTGCTGGAGTATGTGCTTCATGCAGGGGAATCTGAAGCAAAACCATTAGTATAAAAAAGCTGGTAGAGCTGAGAGCTATTCCTAACCCACTGAGAGGGTTGGATGTTATCCAAGTCTGCATAAAACTTAAGCACAAATCGAATTCAATAGCAACTTTCCTAAGACTTGTCCTAAATATTTCTCTTAGAAAGGAAAGGGCACATCTAATAAATACAGACAAAGAGGTATGTGAAGCATCTGGAATCTTTCTGTATTGTTCTAAAAATGCACGTGGCTTCCTTTAGCCATTTGCTTTAAAGATCCCTTACTAGGAATGAACGAGTTAAGGTTGCCTCGGGGATGGGACTGCGTGGAAGTTATGGAACAGCAAACACGTCCAGCTGGCAGGAATGGTTTGTCACCCTTGGAAGTTACTACATGGGCACAGGAGAAGATGAGGCTTCAACGTCTTTAAATGGGGGCAGAACACTTGAGGATTGCATGAATATGGAGGGAACCAAAGGGGTATTTAATCCTGTGGGACCTTTTTAAAAGTCAAAATGCAGCATACTCTCAGGGAAATTACTGGAAGAAAAACTGGTAAAGTAGAAAACCAAAATGTGAGACTAGGAGTATCAGTATGGAGCTAATCTGCTCCACTTATTTATATTTCCACTCCATGTTTGAGTTATAAACAAATACTATTTGAAGACTGGGTGCCACTCATAGTTCACTCTTTCTTGATAAGAACTCTTATTTTTCTAAAGAAAAGCCAGTCCTTGTGATGGCATTGGCCCAGGACTTTTGGTCAACTTCAGAATCACAGGCAAGCTGAGGCTGGTTGGCACCCAGAGATCACCCAGTGCAAGCCCTTGCTCAGCCAGGGTCAGCTAATAGCAGAAATCTAATGTAATATTAAATTTTTAATTAATTCTGGCCATGAAGTAATTAAAATTAAAGATATAAAATATCTTGGTTTTCATAAAGTACTAAGAATATCTGTGGTCTGATCCTGATTACATTACATGCAAAGGTAATCTCAGAAGAATGTAATAAATGCCAAGTTAAAAAAATTTAATATCCATGTGAGATGTAACGTCATCAGTATAAAATGCAAGTGTGTGAAAACTAAGCAAGACTTAAAACCCGAAAAGCTGAAAGCCTTACGTGTTCTTTTGTTAAGAAGTATTGCAATACCAAAGCTTCCCCTTCCGCTGTTCACCTGTAATGCAGAACTTGTTTACAGCTGAAATCCAAAAATTAGTGGTGTGACTCATCAGAGGAGCACAAGGCAACTCATGGTCTCATTTCTTACTGAAAGCAGGCATCTGCCAACTATGGGGGACTAGAAGGTCTATAGAAAAAAAGTACACAAATGGAGTACAGGAGAGAGAGGGACCAGACTGGCATACTAAACACTAATACAAGTAATTGCAGATGTGTGTTTGCATTCTATACGAATAAATCAGCAAAGATCTCGAGCTGTTTGGGCT
The DNA here is from genome assembly GCF_023634155.1 of Falco peregrinus. Lineage (NCBI taxonomy): Eukaryota > Metazoa > Chordata > Aves > Falconiformes > Falconidae > Falco > Falco peregrinus. The sequence continues at coordinate 108,652,702 of NC_073721.1, forward strand.
GTGGATTGCAGAGTTAACCTGTTCGGAGCTGTGAGGGCAGGTCTTTCCAGTGATGAGCTGAAATGGATAATAAAAATAAATGTCACTGAGAAACTCCAAGACTTAGTGCACCTGTAGTGCTGGTATGGGGCAGGGTGGGATCTACCTTGGTCCAAGCTCTGAACTTTTGACAGGTGTAAATATTTCGTATGCGTGGTGCCAAACACTGGAAGACTTGGTCTGTTTCCTATGGGAAGAGAAGACCTACGTGCCTAGAGAACAAGGGTGGGGTACAGGTTTTGAATCAAACGTTGTTAGGAACTAATTTGCTTGTAGCCAGTAGGGACAAAATACCTTAATGAGAAAGGTCTTAAACCAGTACCCCCCCCCTCCTCCCCCAAATGGGCAATGTAGTATATTTATCACTAGATATTCATATACTCTTTTTGTTATCTGTGAGGAAACTAAGGCTCTTATCATCAAGATACATGCCTAGAAGGATTCGAACTTTTGGGACTTTTGTGTCTAAGCTTAAAATAGTGTCTGAAACCCCTGAGTGATAACTGGTGTGCATGGGATCTGCAGCTGGGCAGCAGCTGCCTTCCCGGGGCAATTCGCACAGTTTTGACAACCCCTTAAACTGAACTGACGGAGCTAAGTAGCAATTCATCTGGCACTTGAATGAGTAAGTTTTATTATTCAAACTGCTGAAGCTGAATCGGTATGGTATTTGTGCTGGGCTCTAAGAGTTCCTGGCAGCGGCCAGTGGGAGCTGCCCCTTCTGTGACTGCCTCCTTCCACCCGTAACCGCCAAGCAACCTGCTCACGCGGGGAGCCTCGGGTGGCTGTAACCACAGATGCCACCACAGCAGATGTGCAAATCCTTGGCAAGCTTTTTTAATCACTTTGGGTGGTTTAACTGCAGGCTGTATTCCTCTTCAGGGCAGATGACGTGACTGGGTCAGGTACAGCGGTGGTATTAGGAATACAACCCTTTTGATGGGCTGTGGGAGGGGACGTTCCCTGCTGAAGACACGTGAGCAACATTCAATTTATGGTAATAGATACAAAACCAGCTTCCTGCGCAACTGCTATTTCTCACCTGTACCGGTCACATTACTTGGTGGCTTTCCTAACAGTGAAAATAAATGGACTAAGACATTTCTTACTGGATTTCTTGCCTACATTTTGCTTGATCTGCTAAATCAGACGTTGTTTTCTGCAGCCTCCCCTCTCCTTGAATTGCAGATGAGGCTTAGAGGAGAAACAATGCAGGAAGCTAAAGACAGAAATAGTCCAAGAAGCCATATGTACAGTTTCCCACATGAATCTTAAGGTAGGGTGGATTGTCTTGTCTGTGTCCACCCTTACCCCCCCGGCTGGGGGAGCCCGGGGTGCCAGCAGCCTCAGGAGGGAACTGCTCCAGGGAGGTGGTTCTGTCGGTGGGAGAGGAGCCGCGCAGCTGTCAGTGGGCAACCACTCGCCCTGATCTGGGGGAAAGGAAGCCTGAACTGCACAGGCTGCTGCTTGTTGTGCCCGTAAAGGAGTATGTAGCAAATAGTTCATATATGTATGGAATATAGGCAACTTAAATCAATGGGAGACATCTGCAAAAATAACATCTGCATTGCTTATAAAAACCCAATGAAGTGTCTCTTGAAGACATTTATGTGTGGGGGTTTTTTGGCTCTGGTCCTACAGCCTGCAGACATTTGTGACTCAATTACTGCCGTGGGGGAAAGAAGTAAGTCTAACCTGATTCAGGCCATCTTTGCATAAGGTAGATAAATGCTCTCCTTGGTCGTTAAACGGGTGTTGGAGGTGGCCCCAACAGAAAGCTTGAGAATGAGGGTACAGCCTCCTGCTCAGCCCTGCCTGTCCCTTTCCTGTCATCTTTGGGTGTTCTAGGTAAAATGTTTCTTTTGAGAATCCCTTGGGGTAAAAGTTGTGCTGCAAATAATGCTGCAGACAGAAACACAGTAATTTGTAATACAACTACGACGAAGTATGATTCTGCCCATAAAGCTCTTATTGAAATTTTGTTTTTAGGAAAAGATAAGAATATTCTCCTGAGAAGTACAGCTGTGTTGGGATGGCTGCCAGGGGCTTTATATTGTGCCATCTGCTTGAAAGACATGAAAACCAGTTGCAGATTTCATAATTGATGGTCTGTACATTAAAAAAAAAACCCACAAACAAAAAGAAAGCTTTCCTTAAAGTTCCTCTACATTCACATCCTCTAAACAGCAAAGTTTATTCAAGGTGAGAGTCTAGAATCATGTAACTCTTCTTTGCACCCACTTCACAGAAAAGTGGAGAGCTTCACCTGAGGGTGCTGATAGAGGTGCTGCCAGCTAGGATCTGCACAGAATGCATGGCAATTCTTAGCAAAGGCTCCTGCTCTAATGCAAAAAAAGTAGTAGGAAATCAATTAAGTAGTTAAGTGTCAAAATGTTGCCTTTTTGGAACCCGTTGAATTGTGACCCTAACATTTGACATCACTCACTAGACTTTAAATCAGAATAACATTCCTTCAGTTGACCATGTACTAAAACCAGATGGTGTATTGGTAGATTGAGATGTTATTGAGTGAAGCAATGTCTTCTGCAGGCTATTAAAATATTTGAATGTTTCTCTGCTTTGCTCCTTAGCATAGGTTTGATTTATGAGAAAGTATTCTAATTTAATGCAGCTGTTCGGACAGTTCATTGTTTGCTGCTCACACTTTGGGGCTGAGGGGTTCTTGCCCCTTTGTTTGCAGCATCTACCAGCTTGCTGGTGCATTTTTGATTCTTCACTGTTGCACGAACTGAAACAATAAAAGCTTACCTTAAATTAAAACCAGAAATTATGGCACAGGCAGAGCAATTCTGGCTAACACAACAATATTCTTCCTAAAATACACCTCAGAGTACAACACGTTTAGAGTGTGTCCTGCTGACGGTTTATTGTACCGTTCCGTGCCATCAGTTCTGTGATTTGCTAACTGGGGGGGAAAGGTGCCCTTCTAGGGAATATACGGCTGGGGGCAGCGCATGCTGACAGTGGGAGAAGCCCTTCGGGATGGCCACCCCAGTGCTCTCCTGGGGGACACTGGGTGGCTCCGGACTGCAGTTGCTGCTGCCTTTCAGGATGTAATGGGAGCTGCTATGGAAGGGATTAGCAGACAGGCTTACAAGCAATGGCTACTAAATTAAATTATTTATAATAAACAGAAAACACTGTTGACAAACTGGTAGTTATTTCAAGGGTAAATTCTGTAATGACATAGCCGTGTGGCAGTGCAGAGCCTTGCCTAATGTAGTAGCAGCTGATACCTTGCTCTTGTGTCAGCTGTCACTGTTTTAAAGGTAAGTGCCGCTAAATCTTCATCTCAGAGTTTTAGCACATCAGTTCCCTATTTTTTCTGACTCTTCTCTCCTGAAAATGATTGTCTTTTTCCATCTCCCTCCTCTGCATACAGTAAACTCTTCTCCCTGGTGTGTCCTCTGTCAAAAACCTTTCTGGTAAGGACAGTGCTGACAGCCTATTTTCCTTTACCTTTCTCCACATCTCCAGTTCCCTGCCCCCTCCTAAGGTTTTCTGCCTCTTTGCAAGGGCTTTATTGGCATAACCTTTGGCAATGTTGCCTTTGCTCCAGAACTACCAGCTCCTAGATAACATACTTTTCCACTTGGACTACTAAAACTGGGTCATTTCCAATTGTGATATGAAACAGATGTCATGCCTTGTAAGTGGTATAAATATCAACATTAACAGAATCCACTGACTGAGTAGGACTTGGTCAGGTGTATAAAGCAGAAAACATTTAATGAGGAAACTGGTGATATTAAAGTACATCTTAAAACACAATTACTGACCTCCTAATTTAATGAAGCTTTGCACCTTATTGGAACAAGCAGTCTGTGCAGTAGAAAAGTACAGGAAATAAAATGAGGCCTCCTTACATCTCCCATGGATTTAAAATGGTTCCGGGGGGTGGGAAAGCAAGGCCACACTGATGTCAAGCTAACTTTCCAGGTGAAGAAAGGTGGTGGAGTTGCTGATTCACAATGTGCCTTCACCAGATGTTTTTGTTCTCTCCCCCCTCCAGTTTCTGTGCCTCTCTATACCGGCAGCCGTAAATGTTTTGCATATTAATGGCTGATAAATGTAACAGAATTCTGCTCTCTACCTGTGAGTGGTAAGCATGCAGCCAGGCTCTGCATCCCTGCTCGGTGTGTATGGAAGCAGATTCATAATTTATGCTGCTGCTGAGTAAGTTCAGGCACCAGTGCATTGTCATGATTAATTTAACAAAGCTTCCTTAGAAATGACACCACAAGTGACATCTAACGGCATGTTGTTTACTTTTGTAAGTGCATATTAGATGTTACTTTTAAAGAAGAGCAAAGGAATGAAAGCCTGTTTTTCAAAGTCAGTCTGACAGATAAAATGGGAGGTTGAATATTTCTGACTTTTCCCACATCGGTACATAATTGCTCAGGGGGGCCCCTGCGGCTTGAGGCAGCTTTGGCCTGCAAAGGAGAGTAACAGCTTCCCCCCCTGTAAGATCAGGGATTGGGGCTCAGTATTATTTATACTCAGGATGAACACTTCTCATTCATGAGCCCACAGTGGTTTTAGACATCACCTAGCCAGACTGCCAGCACCACCAGGCTTACTTGGGATGTTTGGAATTAACCGTTGCATCACGCCTGGGATGCAGTATCCCGCCTCCGTGTGCACCCCCATCAAAAGTACTGACGAATGCTTTGCAACTCCAGCTGTGCGCCTGTCAGCCACTTAATGCCATGAACTGCTGACGTTTCTTAGTGCAGCTTTGGCTGACCTAACAGGTTCACAGGGAGGGTTGGCAAAACAGTTTGGTTCAGCAGCTCTGCAGTTAGCATACTTCCCAGAGTGCACCAAAACAGTGGGACCACTGGACCTGCCATGTAAACAAATGAACTTGATAGAAGACTGCTTTTAACTTGTAATTCAATGTTTTTTGTGGGGGAAATTGCCAAATCTTCATTTCACATAAACAGGTATGTGAGTCATTACAGTTGAGTATGTTTATTGTACGTGGCAGTTCTTTTCAACACACGCATATTTAAACAGATGGCTTATGTTGACTATTAATGCAGTTCCTGCAATTAAGTTCAGTCTGAACGAAGTAGACAGGGACTGACATTCTATTGACATCAAAGCTGGCGTATTGCATCTTCTTCTTATGAATGTTCTAATTCAGATCTGCTACTACAGCCTTACTGAAATGTCAACTGTGATAAGTCACGACGTAACCAAAAAGGAGAGATAAGGTACCTGGTGTCTTGCTAATTTACTTTTTGACTGGGATTTACTATTTGCATATTCATGCTGTTATGTTTTAATGGTGAAAGTCCATGTTTGAGCAAATTACTATAAATAAACATAGCAGCGGGGTGTAACTTAGCACTCTGTCTCTATAGAGGTAGTGGGCTCAAAGCACAGGCAAGGTCATTCTCACCACACAGGGAACCAACTGCGTGGTGGTGCTGTGCCCTGCTCACTGTGCTGCCCGCTGAAGCAGCTGCGTAGCCCACAAATGCTGCCATCGGTTCATGGTCCTGCAGGCAAGAGGTGCATTAAATGCATTAAAAAAGACAGTGCCAGAAAATAGGAATGGCCACACACCTGGTGAAATGTGCTTCACCATGTGCTCCCCATGGGTCAGCCCCCTTGGGGCACCCCCTGCTCCGGCGTGGGGCGCTCCCCGGGCTGGGGGGGATCTGCTCCCCCGTTACCCCCCGGGCTGGGGGCACAGCCTGCCTCACCATGGCCTTCACCGCGGGCTGCCGGGGCATCCCCGCTCTGTGCCTGGAGCACCGCCTGCCCCTGCTGCGCTGGCCCGGGGGCTGCAGGGCTGCTGCTCTCACCCCGTCTCACCCCTCTCTTTGGCTGGCACAGAATATTTCTTTTTCCTTCTTATACACTATCCCAGAGGCGCTACCACCGTTGCTGATTAGCTCGGCCTTGGCCAGCGGTGGGTTCATCTTGGAGCGGACTGGTGTTGGCTCCATCGGACGTGGGGGAGGCTCCTGGCAGCTTCTCATTTGCCACACAAACCCACTCCAGGCTGGCCGAGGACTGGGAGCAGCTCTGGTGACACAGCCCAGACTACAGTGCCAAGGCTGCTTTGGGGCTCCCTGACCTGCTGCCCATTCTATTGTGTTTAACAGTACCCGACAGGTTTCTCCTCTAAGAATCTGATGCAGAGCTTTTGGAATGGATGCAAACAATCGTTCCTGTCACAAAGGGTTTCAAACCACTGCTGTGTGTTAAGTGAAAAAGTTTCTCCCCTTCTTTGGAACTTGCTACTAACTTCACTTGGTGATCTGCAGGTCTTGCATTGGAAGAAACACTGAACAATTGTTCTCTATTCATTGTCTCTGTGTCACCCACGATTTTTTAAGTCTGTTCTATCAGCTGATACGTTTTGCAGCCTGAGGAGTTCTAGGCTGTTTCTGATATGGAAGGAATTTCTGTACCTGTCTTTACCACTTTTTCCTCTGTTATGTCATCAGTATTTTACTTACCTATCTTAGTCATTTCCAGACAAACTTCTGCAGCACATAACGTGTTGGCCCTGAAGCTGGAGTTTCATGGCTGCATTTCAGCAAAGAGGGTCTCCACTGGGTGACCTGTTCAGGAATTGCTGATTTGGGTGACAAAGTACAGGTATGGTTAGGCTTAGTGAAGCAGAGAAGCTGTTAAATACAGCTTAACAAGCATGTCATGTCACTCACATACTGCTTACCTTTTCCTCCTTCATTGGTACTCTCCTATAGCAAATCTCACCTTCTGCTACTTCTATTATATTCTTCACTTAAATTTAGTACTGGAAAAAACCACCACAACATGCATTTCACATGTCTTTGGATAGAGATATTTTCAAATGTCCTTTCAGTATTCAGTAGTAACTCTCCAAACACGCACGGATGGGAGCAGCTTTGTTGCAGCACAAAGATGTAGTAGCTGCTCTGGCAGGGGCTGTGACACGCATTCCTGGAAGACCTCCAAGTGTCACCGCCTGATGCTGGGCAAGGCGGAGGCTGAAGCAGAACAAGGTCCCTTTTATTTCCAAGCCTGGTACATCTTCAGCATTACAGGGCTGGCTCGGCAGGGTGGTGAAACACTGCCTCCATGCTGAAACACCTCCGACGCTGGGGAAGAGAGCTCATTTTCAGTCACACTAATGCAAACATCCAGCCCGCCATATGCAACGATCTAATTAAGCCTGAACAAGAGGAGAAACTTGATACCTACAATCTGAAAAGCAACTAATCATTCCTCTTTGACTGGTCATTGCTGGAATTAAAAAAACGCACAGCATTTCTGGGAAAGCCTTATGAAAGCTCTTTGAGGAACAACATGCAGTGCTTAAATTTCTTCCACTTTGTTTTTACTAGCTCTGACAGATTTTACACCACAAGAATAATCTCTATGTCCCATTACATAAAGTCTGTGAGCTTTCATTTCAGTGAGTGTATTATAATAAATATGAACTTAACAGTTATTATTACAGCACTCTAGCACTCTAAAAAACCTGAAATAACCAAAAGAAGAAAAAAAAATCACCCCCAAACCCAAATCCCTAACCCAAACACAACACTCCACCCCACCTTACCCCCCCCAAAACCCAAACCCACCCTTTCAGAAAGCCAGTGAAACAGCCTTGCTATAGTAGAATTACTCTCTCAAAAGCTGTAGTTAGAATTTCAGTTGAGACAGAGCTCCATGAAGGAAGCCTTAGATCCAAAGGGATGAAAAGCCTGGATGCTTTTCCAGTAAGGGGTAACTACAGCAACGACCAGGCACGGCTATTAGCTCTGCGGAAAGGGAGAAGTAACGTTAAGTCATGCTGCTGCTTGATTAAATATTTGTGAAGCTGATTTAATGTCCTTTCACTGAGTGAGTATATAATGGCCTAAACAGCTGTGTAAAAATAACCTATGAAAACAGATTCTTTTTATAACTTTTCTTGAAAAATGGCTCCAGAGCAGTACAGGTAATGCACAGGTACCAGAAACATTAGGAAGCTGGTTCCAGCTGTAGCCCATAAAGCTGGTTATTCAGGTTGCTTGACACTTCTTGTCATCGGAGCTGGATTTCAGTAATTTGTAACTTTGTCAAATTGGAAGTGTTTGGTCTCATGATTTTTAGCCTGAGGCTACCTCAGGCTGCATTTTAGTAAGAAACATTGATCAAAAGGCACAGCTTTCTCTAAGGATCGAGATTAGGGATGAAATCATGGTTTTAAATTCTTGTCTCCCAGGCTCAGAAAAATTATTCAAATATAGCATTGGCATGGCTCTTGCAGAAGGGATAGACCTCTTGATGTTCTCATGCCAGCTGGAAAGCCTTGATGAATTGTAATTTGCACATGCTCTGTGCAGACTTATATCATAGTTGCTAAAATCTTGGTATGTCTTATCTATTTTGTGCATGCTTGATAAAATTATTTTTTCTTCTTGTTTCTGATCAAGCTGTGTGTGCATGAACTCTAAAGACTAATTAAGCCTGATTGAGCCCACACATGAAAGTAGTCTCAGACCTTCCCCATCAAAGCTGCTCTGGCCCCAGCACAGTGCTTCTCTTCTTTATGTGTACATTGATCCTCCTGCTACAACTTAAATGGATACACGAGAAGAAGGAGCGAAGGCCGAGGGGAGGAAGGCGTCACCTCAGTGAGCTGGCAGGGCATGGCAGGAGTGGGTGATGACACTGGTAAGATGGTGGTGACTGGGGGGACTAGCCCAGCTGACCACAAGCCAAAAGGAAAACAGCTCAAAGAACTGAGGCTCTGAAAAGGCAAAGGCAGGGAACAGTCAAACCAGGGGAAGAGGCAAAGCAACGGAGGTCTGGGAGGCACCACACCTGCACTGGCCAAGGGAAACTAACAATAGCAGCAGTTTCTCAAACAGCAAAACCAGTTTATTGGTTTCGAGGACAAAACATACCAGGTCAATAGAATTTTTTTTTAATGTGTGTTTTCTGAACTATTTCAAAAGAATAATATTAACCACAGCATGATTGCTACCATAGCAGGAAGCGTCCAGATCTCTCCTGGAAAAGAAATGTCCCCAGTTATTTCTGAAGGATATTAGGAGTGGGAAATGGTTGGTCAATGTGCTGGGGGCGGGTAGCGGGTGGCAGCCCCCGTCAAACCACTTAGAGTCAGAGATAATCTGATGAACACTGCTCGTTAGCAACGAATGCCTGAAGATAACATACATTCATTTAAGAATTTCTCAAATCCAAATTATGGAAGAAAGTGAAGGAAAAATTATTACATTGTGGCTGCCCCTATGTCTTGAGGTTTACCCCCTACTATGTTAAACAAATGATGCAATTTTGCTGGTGCCTTATTTTTAGCCTCCTGTTTCTAAGCTTGTTGGCATTTCCTCATGCCATGATAAGGTAAAACTAATTTACTGAGAGATTATAGGGTAGTTAGTTTATGTTGGTTTAGGCAGTGATTCAGAGTCTGTGTGACATTAAAGATCAATCTCTGCTTCCTTTTGGCTTGTGGGTAAACGGCACAAACTTTCCACAGCCACACAGGAAAATTAAGGAGCCTTACAGATAAAGCAAGTAAATAAGAGTGCTACTCTATAAAAGTTATATCACTGTTCAAAACAGCAGTCTGTTCAAAACAAGTCTAACCTTGTGACTGCTGGGCACTGGTAGGATTCCTGGGCTGTGCTCCCATGGCCTGTGCTGCCAGCTGTGAGGATGGGGTCTCGTCCTAGCAGTGGCCCTAACAAACTGGTAGGCCTTAAAGCCTGAGATGCAGCTAGAAATAGATGGGAATGGTGATCAGATGTTTGTTTTGTGGGTGTTGGTGACGTGTGTCCCACCCCCCTCCGTTTGCTACAAGTGAACAGATTTTGCTTTTTCCATTTAGCAGCGATCTGTCTGTACGTAACAAAGCACCAACAGGTTGAGGTTTTTTCCTGGGTTCTATGCAGAGTATGAACTGTCGTTCAGAGAAAGGCATATCAGGCAGCCTCTCCGTGCTGGCATTTTCGGCATACTGGATGTGCTCTCTTTCTCCTCTATGTCATTTGGCTTTGGCAACCCTGAGTGTGCACAAAGAGATGCTGCAAGCAGGATATACACACCCTCCAGGTACAAAGCAATTATTTGTTGCCTTCTACACACAGTTGATATAGGTGGTACTAACAAATTCCCAGGCTAAGGAGAGCTGGTAGGGACCTGGCAGTGAGGGGGGGTATGACCATACGCCTCCCTTCTTCCCTGGAACAGGCTCACCCTCAGAGTTGCTGAGTGGCCATCCTTGATTCCCTGTTTTTTCCATAGGGTTTGATGCCTTTCCAGGAAGTGACCTTCCCCATCTCAACAATCTTGCCTCTGCCTGTGACCTTCATCTTTCTTATTTTGCCTGGCCCTACCTAACACAGTCTCACAGCCCTTGCTCACACCTCAGCAGTTTCCCCAGAAGGCTGAGTGGGAATCACAATGCTACGCTGTGCAAAACAGAGCCCAAGGCTACGGGGGCCTGAGCCAAAAGGAGGGTAAGGCAGAGGCACTGCCATGAAATCTGCATTTCTGTGGCTGAGTCCCGAGCAGGTTGGTCTGGGAAATGTGGCACACCCCCGGACTCTTGTGCTGGCACAGAGCTGAAATCCCGTAGCTTGGATTAGGTATGGCTGCACAGAACCCATTTTGGAGCGTGATTAGTGAAGGCCAAAATTAATTATCTCAATTGTGTAATATTGAGACAGCCCTATTTATCAGGGACTAAAAAAAACCCGGTACTGGACAGTTTCTGTTTGCATTAGCAAGAGTTATTTATAAGTATCTTCCAGGAAACTGCACATCCAGCATTCTTGATGGAGCAGAGAGCAGAAAGTTTTAATGGATAAGCTCTGCGGCTTAGTGGAAGAAAGATAATCAGAGGAGGTTACAAACCTTTTAGGTATTGATGAGCATGTAAGACAAGTCTATGTCAAATATTTCAAACTTTAGTTTTATGTTATAAAAACTGCTAAGTCTTGTGGGGTTGGTGGTTGGGGTTTTTTGGTGGTTTTTGTTGTTTGGTTTGGGTTTTTTTTGTGTGTGTGGCTTCTTTTGTTTTTTAATGCTAAGCGTCAGCACTGAAATCTCTGAATTGAAATGCTGTGCTTGAAGTGAGTGGAGTTGAGGTGATATCATCTGTCATAAAATCTGAATGGTGACCATGAAATGATAACAGATGTGAGAGTGAGAAACTCAAACTGCCGGGACACACTGAGTAAATGCCATGCTGGGACACAGGGCAGAGTAATTGCCTTGTTCTTCAAGTAGCCAGAGACCACAGCATGAGAAATCCATCCTGACATATGCCTGACCAGTATGCAAGATACCTAACAGCGAATGAATGGTTGTGATTTGCAGTAGAGACCCTCATGTGTTCAAGTCATCAACCTCGTAGGAGGAAAAACCAAATTCACTGCAGTAATACATAATGGCAGACAAATGAGGAGGCTTGCTAAAAGGAAATGAGACTTGGATATATGGACCCCTATCTAACAGGCTTTTGAAAGGACCAAATCATGAAGAAATTGGTATGGCTAAACAGGAAAGGGAGCCTTGTCAAAGTGAAGAAACATTCTCCAAAAAAATCACATCCAAATCACTAAAACAGAGAAGAGCATAAGCTCTGGTTTTAGAATTAACTTCCACAAAAAAGGAAGCCATGAGAACTAATAAAAATCCTCCAAATGCACCTAAAGTGAAAAACCTTCCAGAGGGTCTACAGGGTTCCTTGAGGAAATGGTATATACGAGGTTGCTCATGAAATGAAAGGTTGTACCAAAACCCGTTAGAAATGGGTCAGGCTGTGGAGGGGGAGGTCAAGGAGAGCTTCTTTCGTTATAGGGACTTGAGCAGAGGAACTGCCTCAAATCTTAGTGACCAGAGGCACCAATTTTTGAAATCTATCTATGAACTGAACTATATAAAACTGTCAGGACCACAGCTTCTTATTGCTTAGCTGATGACTGGAAGACTGGACAGCAAATTGCTTGGAATTACCATGTACCATTTTCTGCCATGCCTCGTGGCTGTTCTGTGCCCACGCTCTCTGGCCAGGAGCAATGAGACAGCATGAGTGGCCATCCTTCTATATCGAAAACATGTGATAACATCTTACTTTTAAGTCTTAACACATCAGTAATCCCACTTAAAAATCTTACTGGTTAGTCTAAACACTACCTGTTTTTAAAGGAACTTTTTCCAGTCGTAGTAGTTGCATATTTCTTACCAATTGCCAGTGAAGTGCAGTTCCTGCCAGGCTTCAGGATAAGAGGGATGTTCATAAATTGCACTTATGTTTTGAATTATATCATGTTGCTATGCCCTTGAACCATTCAGGAAATTTTGCCTTTCTCTCATAAAAGCCTTTGATCTGCTTCCTGGGAAAAGAAAGCATTTTTCATCTTTCTTGGTTGCAGAGCAAGACTTTTTAGGTTTTAATTCAAGTTAATTTGAAAGCATGGCAATTTGTCTGATATTTCCAGGGAAATTCATGGCTGTAAAAACTGCAAATCAGATTATCAGGTGCACAATACAGATAATCAATAGAGGAAAAATACATTGCTAAAGAAAAACTGTTCTTCAGAAACACCAGAAATGTAAAAATTTGGAACTGGGTTCTTGAGCACTCCCATTTTTTGGTAGGCTTCTAGGCCTTGTCCTATTATAAAGCTTGTCCAGAGCCTCACTCTCTGGATGAGTATGGTCCTTATCTTCAACCAGGGTCAATCCCTGCCAGTATTGGCCTCACTATCTCTTCTCCCCCTACAGCATTTGTGACAGCTATGAAGAAAAGCTGTATCCCTATCATCCTTCAATTTACTGTACTAATCAAGCCAAGCTTTCTCATTCTTCTGTAAAATATGCTCACTTGTCCTCTGATCATGCTAGTGGATACATTTTGATTCATCTTTCTTGACAAGGGACGACCTACTCTAATAAAGGCCTTTGTCTTTAAAAGTCCTAACTTGTGTTACATGAGAGACCTGCAAAGGGCTATTAAAGATGAAGGCATAATCTGGTTCTGTGTGCTTTTTCTTATTTCATTATTTTAAATGAGAAGGGTAAATATTAACATCACAGAAGCACATCACATAGGCTCAACTACTATAAACTGAAAATGAACAATTTTATAATCAAACCGAAATGACAGTTGAGATTAATGTGTTACTAATTATATTGGTTTAGTTCACCGGTTTATGAAGTCATAAAGTTAGTACAGGGTGTAATCAAAGTGCATGCCCAACAAAGAGAGGAACTTCTATTTGTTAATTTTGCATCAGATGTTTGAAAGAGGAGTTGTTTCCTTTCGGTAAAGACCTATCTGTAACAGGTGACAGCTACCTGGGGATGGTCAGGGCCAGGGCTCACTGGCAGAGGACACTGCCTGGAAGAGAGGATAAAGCCCATTTAGCCGGTCCTAAGGAACTACAGAGATCTAAGCAGGCTCTTTGCAGTTCTCTGCTCCTGAAAATTTCATTGCAGTTAACAGAGCTATTTGTTTGCTCTCCTTAGTTATTCCTTGCCTTTAGCCATACAAGCACAAAGCTTGCCAAGAGTTTTGCAGCAAGGTTAATTCCTGGACCAGCCTTAAGACGTGCTGCGGGAGGTCAAGACGGCCTACTTTCAGAGGGCTCTTTTTTGATCGCAATGTAAACAACAGGATTATGAGCTAGAGTTTGCTTTTCGGCTAATTATGGAGTTTCTCTACGAACCAGTACTGTCTGACCTTCCGCACTGGCTGACAGTCAAGTTGGCTGCGCAGTTTGGACGCAATCTGTGTGACCCAGCCCCCTCCAAGTGGGAAATCTTTAAACTTACACCCTGTTCATAGCTGATCTCCATCACTCTGTGCTAAAGAAGAAAATCTCAGGAAGGATCCATACATCTTTTTTTTAGGTTAGGTAATGAGAATCGTACAACTGGAAACATTCTTTTTTTAATTTCATCTGAGAACATATACTAACTTATGTGCCAAATATATTTTTCAAGATAACTCTTCTGCGTCCACTGAAGTTTTCCAATTTCTGGGTAATCTGAATACTAATTTCCTTTCATCAAACAAACCTAAATCAAACAAAACCTAAAAAGTTGGAAGTATATCTTTCTAAATTGCCATCTCTTGTCTTGACAGTATGTAAATGGTTTGTATTTTGGAGTTTGTCCTATTTTAGATCCTAGTCTAACACTATATAGTTATATATTCTTAGTGCTTCCTAAATATTCAGTAAAAAAAACTGTTTTCCAAAATATTTTGTAAGCAAAAAGCATTATTTTTATACAGCTTAATAGCATTAACTACAAAAGATAAAAATTGGAAAAATCTCATTTTTCCAATCACAGCCTGAAAAACTCATTTATGATTGAGCTGACTGATAATTATAATATGCTTTTATCCTTTCCTGACTACACCACTTCCCAGAAATATTGTAAGTGGTGCTTCTGCACACAGTTTCACTCCCTAGTAAACATGCCCATCTGCTCAGTGTTTTCTTTCCTGCATAACTTTTACCTCAGTGGCAAGAAATACATCTGTTTCTACGGATTGTGATGTTATAATGAAATCGGAAATCAGGTGATGTTAGCTCTATCAGACAATACCTATGTTGACGAAGGCCAGCTAGAGTTCAAGGATCTGCGTGAGGGGAAGCCTGTGCCTACTACCTTGAGTACCTAAGCGCCAAGGAACATCTTTGTTTACTTCTGGATAGCTCTACCTTGAAGAGTGTTTCAGTGTAAAATGGCTTTTCCCAAAACAGTATATTCTCAAAGGAGATAAAATCTGATGTGGTTATGGGCCAAATTGTGTCACGGAAATTATGACACCACTGATTCCAAATACTTGCTTTGTTCTCAAGAGAGGTAGCATCACTAGTTTGACCATCTTGATGCCAGAGGTATACACAGAGTGTTCATATGAAGTTTAGGATAATGGAAGGATCTTTCTAAACTCTGTTAGAGACTGGAGGGGTGTTCTTTTCGTGCTGGTGACAAGTTTCAGAAATAGGATGCTAGCAAAATTCAGCTACGTATACTCACTGGCTCTGTACTTTGTACAAAAATATCCCAAACTCCCAGTTTTACCTCTGGGCATTTTCTGACAGCATTTATCAGTTTCACAGGCCCCACAGCCCCTACAGGGAAGAAATCTCACTGCAGATTGGACAACTTCAACCCCACAGTCACGGTTTCCATGTTACTCCTGTGCTGTTACACTAAAATGCTGAACACAGAACGTGGTCAGCTAGTTGCTGTAACGGCAAGTATTGGTGTGCTCATAGCGTATCTCTTCTCAGAAAGTGAAAATGGACAAACTACAGAGAATGGTGCTATGTGAGCGATTGTACCCTACTTCCATGTGCTCAGCTGCCTTGGTCCTCATCAGGGAACACTGTTCCACCAGAGAGTTTGCCAGCTCACAAGCTGAATTTTGCTTGTAGTCTGTGTCCCGGTGTTGGCTATAGCTTCTCTATGAGAAAGCACAAGACATTTTTCTTCAGGATCAGGATCAGAGGATCAGGAAAGTACCTTTCATGTTTGTCAGTCCTTGGTTTTTAAAGTCAGGGCTGGCTGTTCTTACTAATTGCTTCCCATTTAATGGGGAATATGCTTTTGAAACAAATGAGTGTCTGATTTAAACCTTGTGTAGATCTTACCCTGTGCATTTCAGAGGAAAGAAAATAATAAAAAAAATAAATTGAAATGACAAGAACTGTCTGCTTCTCAGAGTCACAGGAGAAATATTTAATGTTGGGAGACAACATTTAGGTATCTAACAAGGCCACAATTTGGTATTAAACATCAATGAACTGAATAAGGGCAGCATGGTCAGGCATGCTACAAGATGTGCTGGAGGTTACCATTTAGAGGTTTCAGCTGGAGCAAAGATGTTTAGTTTGTTATTTTGGATGATTTTTAACCTGAGATTAAAACAGAGAAAAGTTTGAGCATGAGATATTTTTGAACTAGCAGTGGAATTCGGATGGATCTGGGTGCCCATGCAGTTAACCCATTCATGTGACTGGGATTTGGTATAACGTGTAGGGTATTGGGGCTCTTGATGTGTGTCTGTAGTTCAGGGTTACTACTTTGAATTCTTAAAATGCATAAATCAAGAGATTTGGCATTCAAACAGTCTGATTTGCACAGACTCCTGCAACACAGCATGTAAGTGCTTAATTCATGTCCATGTTTAAAATTTAACAGAGTGCTTCTTTGTTATAGTAACAACAGGAAAAAAGCACACATGGTTCGCTGCTGTCAAAAATAAATATATAGAAGCATGGTAAGCAGAAGCTCTTAATTTCTTTCTCATATACCAAGCACAACCTTTCACCTAAAAAACCCAATCATCTGTGAAAGGTAGTTGCTATGGTATTATTTTTATTAGGTATTATTAAATAGCTTTTACTTCCTTCTGATAACGGACAGCTTACAATACATACACCAACTTAAAACACAATTTTTACTGATAAGCTTCATCCTTTCCGAGTCACATACGCTAACTGTTCAGAGGGTTAAAGTTTCATGAGAAAGGCAAGCTTATGAAACAAGGCTAAACCTATAAAAAGCTTATTTACTGAACGCTGGTGTTTAGGGTTGTGAAATACACTGAAAACGAAGGCTTTGTGTTTCTCAATATTTCCTATGGATAGTTAGATTATGTTGCCTAGGCCAGGCTGCCTTTCCTGCTTCCCAGGTGGGATGCAAGAGGCTGTGGGGGCAATTCCCTTTTTGCCAGAGGCCAGGAAGACTAGAATACAGCTAGAAATGTCAAAAAATCCACTTGAACTGGATGTTGCCAGAGAACTTGATTCTTTGGGGATTCTTTCTCTCTCTTTTTATGGAAAGCTTGTTATTTGTGTCATAATGAAGGACAAGGAAAAGGAAGCAGCACCAATTTGCAGGAGAGCTGTAACAAGTGAGGAGCCCCTCTGCTAAGAATGACGAAGGTAGAGAACAGAGCAGTAGAGACAGTTTCCCTGGGGTTTCTCTGGCCACGGTGATGTAGTTTGATGCTGAAGGCACATAACAGAGGGAACATGACAGCTGGCTTTACCCTGCACCAGGGGACTGACTCCAGCACTTAATGGAGGGGAGGCTGCTGTGTGCGTGGGTTTTTTGGGACCACTGAGGCAGAGCTCAGGGGGATGCTGTCATTTGGCATGCTCTTCTTTCTCATAACAACCACTGGGATCCATGATGATAACCTAGGTTAGTGCTACTGCATCTGATAATTAGATTCTGTACAGACAGGACATCAATCTGCCTAGACGATGTTGTCATCTAATCCTGAACGATAAAGTAGCTATTACCGGTATTGGTCACACCATCCAGCTTTGGCTTATCTGCACATTTCGTAAGTACCCAGGTTGTTCTGGAACTTCACCTCTCCCCACTATTAAATATTAAGCGTACTGGACATCAACAGCAATTCACAAGGAACACTTAATATTAAAAACTGTCATTTAGGTGATTGATTCTTTTTCCATCTTCACAATTTCTCTTTGAACACAACCTGTTAAAATCTCCCCTTTATCCACTTTATACTGATATGTATTCTTGTCCTCTCTATTTTAATGCAATGATTTCAAAATAATGTAAATATTTTGAAAGTATAATCAAACTTCAAATAATATTTACGAAATTGTGATTTGCCGCTGGGTACTGTATTAAATGCATTGCTTATGTTTACCTAGATTAGGTTTATTGAATTCTTCTGGTCTGTGGAGCTAGTTATTCAGCCGTAGAAAGACAGCAACTGACATGACATGATGTACTTCTGATAAATCTATGTTGCAAATCATAGTCTACTACATGAGTTTACTCTGGGGACTCAGGCTTAGTTTCTTTGGATATCTACGCTGCATCCTCAGCCTAGAGTCTCCTCCCTAGCTTCCCATCCACCCATATCCTGAAACAAGGCTATGTTCTAACCTAGGGCGTGCATGGCTTGTAGTGCTGGGGGGAAACACACCCAAGTGGGATATTAATTTGATGTGGAGGGGTTATGAGAGGCAGTGCTGTTAACTACTGTTTGGGGCTTCCTCCTCAACCTCATTCCTGGTAAACCAAACAGATGAGTTGAACAGGAGGAGTGATTTGGAGCTAAACCAGAGACAGTGGTGCTCACCAGCCAGGCACCAGGCTGTAGCAGTATCACCTCATCTGACAGAGGTAAGAGCAGGTGCCATTCCTCCTGTTTGAATTTGCCACCCACATAATCTGGGCACCACAGGATGCAATCTGACATAATCCGTGTGAGATCTTCCTTAGAGCTTTTGACAATTCTATAGGCGCTGTATCTACTTATATCACACTTTTACCCTGGCTTCTTGGTACTGTACTTGTTGTGAGATTCACATTTGAACTGAAGGCATAATTAAAAATCATTGCTACAGGACTCACTTTTTTCGTTCTGGCTCTTTGAATATTCTGTCACGGAGATCACCAGGAATAGCCCATGTCTGGACTCCTCCTGAAAAGCTGTGATTTCTGCTTCTCTGTACTCACTGCCTTAGGTACCCCAACATTATTCTCCTGCACATCCTTAACATTACTAAAAAGGGAAGTGAAGCTTTACTTTAGAGTTTGACCTGTATTTGCATTGCCCACAGCCTCCTCCATATCTGGTCACCCATTTCTCTAGTCCATGTCCCCTTTTTAAATTATGTCAGCTCTCAGATTTAGCTGTTGTAGTTCAGTTTATAATGTCTCACAGGTCTTGCACAGTGAAATGTTTCCCTCGTTGACCCCAGGGCAAGGAAACAGTGTTCCTGCTTCAGTCACATTGCACTGGCACATGACTTGGTCACACTGCAGCTACAGACCCCTGCGTGAGGTCATCAAACAGTCTGCTGAGAGGTGAAGGCAGCCTTAACAACATCTGCAGCAATATGAGAAACTCCACAAGCTTTTGGGGAGCAAAAGACAAAGCAAAGCTGGTTTATCTGGCACATGCCAACTCCATGACCTGGAAATTAAGTTTTATTTTCTTCTTGAGCATTCCTGACTTTTACAGCTGATCTATCTTACAAAGGGTAAGTGGAATTGTGTTTGTCTTTGAATTCTTGGAGTTGTTACAATTCTCATATTCTGTCTTTACAACTACAAATTTGCTGATTATACAGCCTCAGCAGTCAGAAAAAAAACCTAGTGATTCTAGGTTCACTTGGTTTTAGTTGCATGTCTTTAGATGTGGAAAAAAAGGCAAGTTCCAGCAGATGAGCGCAGCACTTTCTGAAGATTGCAGGCATTTGAAAGCATTTTATAAATTTTCTGAGTGATTTTAACATGTATACCTGCAAGACAAGAATATATCATAACTCTGCCACAAATGAAAACTGTGGTATTATTTCACACATGTTTTTTTCCTGTGATCTTTCATTGCCGGATGCTCTTATGTTCTATGGAAAAATGAAAGGTGGTGATAGCTTAATAACCATGACACTCTCGTCCTGCTTTCTGATTTGGAGGAGTTTTATTACAGCATTGGATTTAGCACAATCTGAATGTTAAACCTGACATATACAACAATTTTATGAACTATCACAATTAAAGTTTCCAATGGAAATTAAGCCTAGATTTCACTAAAGCACCATCAATATTTATTTTGATCTCCTGTGTGGGTGGTGGCAGTGCAGAACTGTTGCTTTGCCTGCGGGGAAAAAAGTTGAGATTCTTGGCTACAAGTATCTGAATGTCAGAAGCCAAAGAATACCAAGTTGTAGAGAAGAGGGAAGAGCAAATATAAGAGTGAAAGCTGAGGCAGACCTTTTCTCTTAAAATCAGGCTTGAGCTGCTCAGTATCCCTTACCAGTTGAGAAGAACTAAAAAATTAATTTAAGGGCAGATACTATGTGATTGAGTTCAAGCACAGTATTTGAGTATGTTATATATTGAGACCGAATCTACAAGTGCCTTACTTGTGAGATAACTGATAACTTGCCACTTAAATTCATGTAGATACATACTTCTCACGTGAGAATCCTGGTATAATGAACACCCAGACTATACATATAAAATAATAAAGTTGGAATGGTAAGTGTATTTATCTTCGGGGAAAATTTAAATACGATAAACTGAAATCAGATAAGCTTTAAAAACACTACTCAAAGGTTTGTTGTCATATGAATAGTTAGTCTATGAATAAGTGGAAATATAAACAAAGACCATGTTCTTCTGTAATGAGAGATTACAGTAACTCTCAGGCTGTCTTTGAACTCTTGTTGAGATTTGTGGAAAGGCATATCTCCAAAACTAGCAACGTACCTGCTCATGACTGTGCCCTTGCAGTGCAGTGATGGATTGCCTTGCAGGGTCTGGAGAACTCATGACCCACTGGGGAGAAGTCTGCTTTGAACAACAGATTTTGCATCCCTTGAAAGCACGCAGCCTGTGTGCAAGAGGAACCCTAGGTCAACTTCATTATTAAGGGTAAAGGAGAAAAAGAACGTATTTGCATTATGAAGCATGGATTTGCACTAATGGAAGAAACACAAAAATAAACCTGTGAAATATGCTATTGGTACTAACTACTACAATTTATTATAAGACTCCTCCTGTGTTGCACCTGTGCTTGAACTTGTTGAAATGGTTGATGTAACAAGTTGCTACAATCTGTATTAAAGCTGCCATTTTCAGCACGTTTCTTACTGGGTCTTTCTTGCTTTTACTGTCAAAAGTTCAACTACCAGGAGCAACTGATATGGAAACCTTTTTGCTTGAATAGAAAACTCTTCACTGCCTCCCCCCCTCCTCCACTTCCCTGCCCCTTCCCTCTTGGTTGCTCATCCTTCCTTCCCTGTTGTTAGAACTAGATCATCACATAGAAATATCGGATATTGGGTCATACCCTTCCCCTCTGCATGTAGAATGACCTAACTGAGAATTTACTGTGTTGTGTAACTAGCACTTTTTAATTGTTGTTGGGTTGTTTTTGTTTGGCTTCTGTTTGTGGTCTTCTGAAGGCATTTTGGTGAAATTGTGCCCCTTTATACAATGAGAAATATCAAATGCAGTGTCTTCTTGATACATCTATAAATCCCCTCTGTCTCCAAGAACAGACAAGCTTCCCAGTAAACGGACCCTTTTTAGGACTCCCATAAAATCTAGGCTATACTTTCATGAACAAGTCTCATCGTGGGCTACATTTTCAAAACTTTTGGGGAACTTCCAACAAGCAGGCGTCTGAGCCCCAATTTCCATTTGATTAGTTAACTTCATACAGTAATAGGATTATAGAAGTTACCTGCATTGTAATAAATATCAATGTATTGTATCAAAAATAGCTTTGCTGAATTAAACTGCAGAAGAAGCCAAATCCTCCAGTAATCTCTAATATAACATTCTAGCAGTCTAACAACCAGTAGTATCATATCTGACTTTTTGCTATTGCTTTAAATGCTTAATACCTGTTCTTTCCTTATAGTAAATATAATGTTAGCTCCTTATAAATCATTGCTGTTTTCCAGCTCTCTTCCTGCAGGAAAAACCTTCCTTTAGCAAATTTGCCAGACCTGACAGCTGGCTAAGACTGTACAGGCATCACATCAGCACACTCCTGTGCTGCAGGGAGAAAACTCTCCCCAGGGAAAGGTGGGTCCTTGCAGCCTGAGACAGGGAAATTACCTGTTACCATACCTAATTATGAGAGGTGACTAATGGTGAGAAAGGAAGTAGAGGTCAGTACTGCATAACTGAGACGCATCTCCACATCTTTTAGAGTTAATGAATTTGAACAATATAGTAAATAAATAAAACCTAAGCCCCCAAAATATCTAACGAGTGAAATTAATTCTGGATGGAAGGAAGTGACATTTCAAGTGGATATAAGGAGAGATTCCGCAGTAAGAGTGGTCAAGCACTGGAACAGGTAGCTTAGAGGCATTGTGCCATCTCCTGACCTTGGAGATTTTTCAAACTGAACTCAACAAACCTCGAAGAAACCTTATCTTGCTTTGAAGTTGGTCCTGTGCTGAGCAGGAAGTATGACTAGATGCTTCCAGAGATCCTTTCCAACCTATAATCATTCTGTGATTCTAAGTTTCCTTTGAATGAGTGAAGTGAAACGGTGAGGGGCACTTGACATGTTTCTCTTGGAATGCAGAGGAACATCTGTAGGTGTTTCTTGTGATACTAATTTGACTGTTGCTATCAAAAAATTGTAGCAATCATTTAATTTCTGTTGATTGCCATGCTAATTTTTAAAAAGCCTTTCAGAATGACATGAAAAATGTAAAGAATTCAATTCATTTCTGTTGCCAATGAACAATTCTTATTTAGATGGTGCCTAATTCTAGTTCTCCTGGACTCTGCTCCTGGAAGGAGAGCCTTTTCCAACTTGTATCGTTTGGAAGGAACACTGAGGTAAGCATCCAGGCAGTCTTACTGTAAGGGTCTCATTTTGTGTTACGATGGGTAACTCTCCAAGTCTGCCTCCAGAAGCTAAGAAGGTAGGAACATCTTTTCCTGATAGGGCTCAGTCTCAACTGCTTTTCTGCAGGGCATGTTGCCTGCCCCAGGGACGTGCTGCCAGTTCCACCTTAGCCTTGTTTCCAAGAATTTTTCATGTGTGGCAGTTCTAAGCCAGGGCTTGTCACTTGCTGTGGGTTTTACTAAAGGTTGCTTTTTTTTTTTCCCCTTGGACTTTAAAAACCAGTATTGATACATCTATGCAAATGGTCAGAGTGAAACAATTAGGCCCTTGTTGTAGGACTACTCGTTTTTAGCTTAATAGCAATCACTTTGACATAGATGCCAACATACTCATGTTAACCGTATACTGCACATAGATTTTTGTGTGACAAATGTAATTCATGCTGTGCAACAAAGTATGAAAAAGTCAGAATTTCCAAAATTTTGCATTTTCATACATTACAGATGATGAAATATGCACAGAAAGTGAATGTTAGAAGATGAATGTGGGGTTTTCAGTAGAAGGAACAGAGCCCTACAAGATAATTGTTTCAGATTGTGATACAGTTTATGAAAACTTGAGATCCCTTGAACTGTTTTTTTAGGTATTTCTCCAAGTCTGCTTGTGGTACCTCTGATAATACTGCTACTACAGCTATCAAGTACATGCCATCTGGACACAAGGAGCCCCTACTTTATACAAAAGGTATTTCTCATTAGCTCTTTAGACATTAAATTATAGACACTTTTATGTGTCCTGAAAGTGTTTTCTGAAGTCTCACAAATGCTGCAAAGCTCAGCTGCCACTGACAATTCAGGAACATACAAGAAAGGGTTTTGTTTTGCTTTGTTTGTTTTTCTGAATAATGTAAAATGAGTAAAAGTTACACACTGTGTTTGTTTTTTTCCCGACTCATCATTCCTAATTGATACATTTTTTTGACTTACACTTTTTGGTAAACATGAAGAGGTCTGAGCCACAAGTCACTGGCAAGAATACTGTGACACAAAAAATGCTGGGAATAACTCTTAACACACATTGACTTTGTAGATTGTACCTATATTAATTCTAACAGAGTTAATACAGTTTTAAACTTACAGAAGAGACAAAAAACCCCACACATGGTGTTTGGCTTGTTATGTAATGTAGGTGCATTGGCATGAGAGATAGATATTGCCAAGCAGAAACATCTGAAGACAATAGCTCTTCGGAATACCTGACCTGATGTTTTAAGATTTATTTTGGAAGCAGTTAGCCCATTGTTACTCAGAGATCTTTTTTTTCCAGTTTTTCCTGTGACTGAAGTGGTGGCTTTGCTAGGGGACCTCCTAGCTGACTGTGCAGTTGGAGTAATGCATTAGCAAACAAGGTAACCTATATTAATGTTTTCAGCCTCCACTAAGATTTTGAAAATTGTAGGGCATCTTATAGATATTGTAAAAAGTAGGTGACAGTAAACATTGTGTATTTCCCGTTCCTTAGATTTTTTTTTTTTTAACGGAAAGCAACACTGTGTAGTTCAGCAATGTCTGAAGTAAGGGTGACTTCTGTGAGAAGAAAGAAACTCCTACTTTTCATTTTTTTGGGGTTCGTAGTAAGTGAGACATTTAGATTTTTTTCTTTACTGGGACATATGGGAATTCTCTGTTAGTAAACAGTAATGGTGCAAGGTCCTACTGCTCTTAACTATTTCCAAATCAAACTCTGGCTGATAATAAGTAAGTGATAAAGCTACCTTTCAGCATCCCATTTCTTCAGCATCAGTCAGTACTTTTCCAGAAAAGCCACTCAGAAAATTTATCTCAAACAATTCTATCATTTATGAGTTAGTGGGTTTTGCTGGAAGACTGTTTCAATATCCAAGTGAATGCACAAATGACTGAAAGTTTTAGCAAGTGAAATGGTTTGGCTTTGGATTAATAGATATTTACAAGTGCTTTCATAAAGAATAAGTTCAAGTTCTTATCAAGTGAATGAAATCACACTTATAATTTAAAAGACAATGTGTTTGGTCCAGACTAGGCTATTATTTCTTCTTTCCTCCCTCAAAGGCAGCATATTCATTAAAACAAGTGCATTTTTACTTCAACTAATTTTCTTACATAGCTAGTGGCTTTTTCATCTTCACAGCACATCACTGAAGAAAAAAGCTATGATTCTCAGAAATACCATCAAGTAAAGGCCTCATGAAAAATTAAGTTAGACCATTCTTATGTAGAACTTAGGAGTTTTTTGAAGCTTCACTGGCTCAGGACAAAACATAGCAATGTAATTTATATTTCAAATCTCAGTTGGTATGACACGCATGTGATCGATACTGATCAGAAAGACTAAGCCTCTTGGCTTAGAAATTTCATGCAGAAATATAGATTCTAATTAATAAATCTCTTAGATGCAGGTAAAGTGCAGTAGATAAAGATGCTTCTTTGCATGCACACCCCCCCACACCCCTTGAAAACTACCTCTCATAGTCATATTGTCTACGGAGCTATTCTTATTTGTGCATACAGCATGCGGCATGTAGACTATGCTGTCCTTTTTTTAACCGCGTGAAAGCTATGAAAAGCTTTGGGTCTAGGCTTTTAATAAAGAACAGTGAGTGGGAATGCCATTTCTAATCTAGATTTCTCTGAAAACTTGTTCACAGTAGCCAGTGAGATAATTTTATGCAGGGCTTGTCTTGGATGATGATGGGAAAAGGTGCACATTTATTTATTTGGAAACAGATGTGGCATTTTTTATAGGGGAAAAATATAATAATTGTTAGAATTTAAACAACATATCTGCCTTAAAATTATCATAAGAAAAAAACCTGGGGTTTCTCCAGGTGATCCAAGTTATTTTTGTGAATGAAAATCAACTTTGTGCCTTTGTAAAATGTATTTACCTTGGTTTTAGTAGCTGAAGATAACGTTGGCTTTGTATACTGACACTTCCACTTGCGTATTGCTTAGTTCTCGCATATTTGTGCCTGGCAAGTCTTTTGCATTTTATTGTTCCATCACAGGGAGAGAGGACGCACACTGAAACAGTATCATAGCTTTGCAGAGGTGAGTTCTTCCAAGCTCTCCACAGAGAACTGAGAGTCTCCAGCTGTCACAGGCGAAAAGGGAAAGCAGATTGCTATATGCTGGCATCTTAGTACTTCAGACATCTTCATATATCTTACTCTGTTGGTTTTACTTATTGCTAATGTAATTGAGACATATTGCAAAAAATTCTAAGAATTATCTTAATAATTATTACATAGTTTTATAACTTTTAAGTAGTAGCAGTTATTCTAACTATTCTGCTATTCTAGCTCCTGTAATGTAATTTGGGTGTTTATTTTAGTATTTGATGTAATTGTTGACCCATCTTTTGTTTTCCCTTATTTTCTAAATATAAATTCAGCATTAATGAAATCTCTTCCGCACTACTTAGAAATAAGCTTAAAAACAGTGAAAAATGAAGTTACTATAAAATTTGAAAATATAAAGAAATAAAATTAAAACCAATATCAAATACTATTATTAATACTATTAAAAGTCAATTTGGAAAATTCATCAATAATGGTCTCTTCCATCTGTTAAATCCAAAAATACGTGCCTTTACTTCTGAGACTGTAACAGTCCAAAATTGCAGTAAGAGAAATTCTCAACAGCTAAAAGGAATAAAACACCATTCACAATCAGAGCGGATAAGGAACAGAGAGGCTGTGGCATAACCACTTTTGGAGATTTTTTAGAACTTCTCCAAACATGGCTCTTGGCAACCTGATCTAACTCATCACAAAGTCCTCTCATCTCTGTAAGCTTTGTGATGAAAGTGGATGCCACAATATCTGGCTAATTTCCCAACTGCTAACAGGCATACACTCTGTTTAGTGAGGTACAGTGGATAAAATTTGCCATCTGTTCTCTTGCCAACAGTCAGATGGTAGGAGCTGGAGATTTTGTAATATTAATGTAGTAAAATAGGACAAGAAAGCTTCATTATTGAGCTATCAATCCATGTACCCACCTCAGATTAGCATTAGAATTGCTCTGACTATTATTTATTTATGCATGCAAGATTGTGTAACAGGCCACACTAAACAAGTATCTGTTGTTGCAATGTGTATTTGTATTCATAAAATTGAAGCTTTAACAGATACTTTCAATGCAGATTTCCTGGGGGTTTTTTAGGCTTCATTTTTTGTAAAGGCTTCCCTAAGAGGTTTGTGCAAATCCTGCCACGTAAATAGCAAACCCACAAAGTTCGTGTTACAGTGTTGTATTTATGTTTTCTTTTTAGTAAATTATTATGCAGTGATGGAATCATCAGATCCTCTTATTTAATGAAGTGCTACAATAACACACAAGGAGCCTCTATACATCAACAAGAACATGCTGTTTTTGATGACTTTCAGCTGAGTGAAACTACTGATTCCTTTCATGTTTATCAAACTAGTCATGTCTATTCAATGTTGGTATTTAGGAAGCATAGGCAGGATGCATGGGTTTTTCCCTGAGGTGAACAAACATTGTGTATTCAATGAGTGGTAAGCAAATACCAAAATTTGTTTGTCCTGTATCTGTTCTGGATACAGAACTCGTATGTCATGTAACCATGTATGAGATTTTTCTGGGGGTTGGTTCCCGCCCCCTCTGCATTTTGGACTGTTTACCTTTTTCACTGTGAACACACAAGGAATGGTACCTACCAACAAACAGAGCTGCATTAATGTTATTTTTAAGTGGCATCCTATCTCCAAGGGAGGCACAGGAAGACTAAAGAAGGGTTGTTTGGTAGCAGAGGTTCAAAAATACATATCTTTATTTTCAAGTAGTATCTCAGTACTTAAAGTAACCACACATATGGCTGATAAAATACCTATTAAAACTGCCATCTTCACAGTTTTTCCACTTAATTTAATTCCATTTTCCTTGTATTTTTTAAAATCACACTGTGAAAGAATTGCTTTACTCTTGGGAGTCAGTGCAACGTGGTCTGGTAATAGAAAGAAACGAACCTTCCAAAGTAAGCTTGTATCTGTGACAAATTGTTGAGTTTGTAAGTTAAGTTCATGACAAACTGTGACGTTTACTGTTATGTCACTATCTAGAATATATATAGTTAGATATGTAGAGACCTTAGCCGTAAACATACGCATAATTGTAGTGATCTTTAGGGGCTGACAGTTCTTATTGTGAGATGAGAAACAAAGAATTTTGGGTTGATGATTTTGTTTTTCAGCTCTGGCTTAAAACTATAAGAACTTTTTGTGATAGCTGCTCTGAGTACATTATTCCTACTGACTGGGGCAAAAGTGTGCTCAACTGGCAATAAACAAGAACTCCTGTCTTCCGGGAAACAACCCGGCATTACTCCTTGGTATGCTGAATTCTGCAGTCACACAGAAGTTGTATGGGCTGGCACCTGGCATTCACAATTCCCTCTGCCCCTTCCCTCCCTAACAATGACTTAGAAGAGAGGCTCTAGTCAATGCTGGGTTTTTTATATATAGCTTTATGTAAAATCATTCAGAGCATGCCTCATTCTTCCACAGTTTTAGATTATTTCAATGCCATTCAAAAATAAAAAAAACCCCTGTAATCTCATCTGTTAAAGTAATCATGTCAGAATCACAATGTGTTTAGTTTGAAGGTACAGAGACAGACTTACAGTACTTGAAGTCACCTCTGGGTTGCCACAGCTACAGTTCTCATAAAGAACAAAACCCACATAACAACTCAACATAAACCCAATCTTTCCACATGCAGGCATAGACCAGTTTTGCAAAAGGGCTAGAATGCACCATGCTCAGATGATTTTGCCCAATACTGTGACTATTAATAAAGCATCTGACAGTGCTTGTGCAAGAACTGCCATGGTATGTGGGAAGGAAAAGGCTCCCTGTGTGTATCGATACATCAGAGCCATTACTAGTGGCTGCTTATGATGGAGTGCAAGGAGAGAACCTCCCTAGCAGTTCTGTGCCTCTCCAGCGTTCAATAATATGATTTCCCCAGTCAAACCTGCATCCAGACCATCACATGTAACAGTCACTGCCAGCCTGAGCTTTGTGGGTCTGACTTACCTATTCAATCTTAGATGTTAGAAATGCTTGCAGGAAAGGTAGGCATATAATATGTAAAGTAATGGGGTACAGGTGTGGCCTTTGTCTCTCACAATGGGAAAAAAAGCATGCTAAATAATAAATCTTATGCTGCTTGCATGCTCTGGACTGGACTGTACGGTTTATCACATATTTAACAAACTGAAAATCCATGTGACACATCATTATTTGGATAACGGTGATCTCACGTATGTGTCCACTACTCACAAGTCAGAAGAGATCCAAACAGCTGTTTGGATTTGCCTCAACTACAGTCAGAGGGAGCTTGCAAGCCTGAAAACACAGGCTGTAACAGAACGGGAGGGGTAACAGCTGCTGATGGGCCACTCCTTTACCAGTTTCCTTAAAACCTTTCCTTGAACTATTTGTGGTTTTGTAACACCTTGCACTAAGCTCTACAATATACTTGTATGCTGTTTAAAGGAGTATTTGTCTCACCCTATCAATAGTCTGATCGTGGTCTTGATGTGTTTTAATACGTTTCTGACGTTGAATCCTATTGCTAGTAACCATTTCCTTTCTGTAGAACACATTTTTAGGCTGAATGTGTCATTTTGAGCTTCAAAGTGCTGTTCCACCATGACTAACAAGCTCCTATGAGTTCAGAACTTTCCATAACCGGTTTGAAATTAGTCCCCCTGAGATTTAAACAGCATGTTCCCATGCTGACATCGCTGCCTGTGGGTTCACCACACAGAGCCACATGCTCTCACCTGCTTTCCCTGCAGTGCTGGGAACTCAGAAACACCTGGGGTTTACAATTGACATTCTTACTCATGTTCCCTTTGCCTGTGAGTTTTCAAGTCACTGAACAGCTAGGTTAGCAGACAAGGTGGTCTCCTTGTGAACCCCAAGCACAAGGCAGGTTCTGTCTAGTCCCAGCCGAAGCAGTGCTAGCAGGCGTTCGCCCCGGAGGCTGCCTATACCTGAAATAAAGGTCCAAACAGGACGGATGGCACAGTCGCACTGATGTGTGGAATCAAACTCTATAACTCAGGATAAGTTACAAAGCAGGTGTGTTTATTGTGATACTGGGTGCAAGGGGATCGCTCCTCCTAACTTGCACACCTACTTGTACTCACAATACATATTTATACAGTGAAGTTGGTTAGTACTGCCCAAAGTCTACACCTACGAGCTAATTATTGGTTAGTTGCTTTCTCGCTTCAATTTAAAGGTACAGCTCATTGTAAATTTACTACCCATGCTCCCTGAGCAGGTGGTTCACTCTGTTCGGGGGGCCATTGGAGTAGGAGGTCGTGATCTCCCACTACCACAATTATTTTATCCAAGCATCCTTGAGTCTTATCACTTCAGTAATTTTTCTTTCAGCAATTAGCATGTCCTTGTCAGAAGGCTGGTTGACATTCCCGTGGGGCTCACCTTCATCTGTACCGAATGCCCCCCGAGGCGCTGAGCGGGCCCCAGCCCTTCTCCCCAGGCAGTGCGGCCCCTGCCCGCCTGCCCATGGCTCCCGTTACCTCTGCGGCTCCTGCCTGCACAGTTTGAGGGTTTTCACTGTGTTTTCTCGCATCAGCCCTCCAGCCTAGCGCTGCATACACAAGCCATCAGGCCGTACCTCAGGTGTACGCACGGCTTTCGGCGGGAACGGCCCACGGGGCACCTAGCCGGGCGCGGCCGGAGGGCGCTGGGAGGTTTCCGTGCCCGCGCTCCGCCTCCCACACGGCGGCCGCCGTCCCCTGAGGCGCCCAGGGAAACCCGCGCTGTCGCCTCAGCGCCGGGGCGCGCCGCCTGGGGGCGCTGCGCTTCCTGGGGGCGCCGCGCTTCCTGGGGGCGCCGCGCTGCCTGGGGGCGCCGCGCTGCCTGGGGGCGCCGCGCTGCCTGGGGGCGCCGCGCTGCCTGGGGGCGCCGCGCTTCCTGGGGGCGCCGCGCTGCCTGGGGGCGCCGCGCTGCCTGGGGGCGCCGCCCGCGGAAGCGCCGGCCCGGCCCCTCCCCCTGCCCGATCGCCGCCGCGGCTCTGAGGCGCCGCCGGCTCGCCCTGCCCGGCGCCCCCTGGCCCGGCCCTCGGTACCGCGCCCGCGGCCCAGCCCGCTCCCGGGGAGCGCGGCGCCGCTGCTCCGAGCCTTTCCATCGCCCGCGTCCCTCGGCACCTGCGCGGGGGCACCGCGCCGCCCCGCCAGCCCGTCAGACGCTGGGCCGCGCCCCGCCCCGTCACCTGACCGCCGGGGCCGCGCCCGCCGCCCCCTCCCCTCCTCCGCCTGCCCTCCCGGTCGGTACGGCGCGGCGCGGCGCGGCTGGCGTGCGGTGGGGCCCGCCTCCGCCATGGTGCTGGAGTCGGTGGTGGCGGATCTTCTGAACCGCTTCCTGGGCGACTATGTGGAGAACCTGAACAAGTCTCAGCTCAAGCTGGGCATATGGGGGGGTAAGGAGCCCCTTTTCTCGTGCCCCGGCGCTGTCACGGGAGTCGGGCGCTGCCCCGCGCCGCGGCGGGGAGTGGAGCTCGCTGGCTGAGGTACCCCCGTGAGGGGCTGGCGGCCGGCGGGGCCGCCGTTCTCTCTGAGGGGCCGGCGGGCTGCGAGTGTGCGGTGCGGCACTCTGTGAGGAGAGGGCGAGCGGCGGAGCCGCGGCCCTCCGTGAGGGACGGGCGGTCAGGCTGTGGCGCGGACCGTACCCCGCCGCCCCTTCCCCACCGTGAGTTGCGGGCGGTCCGCGGCCCCTGGTGAGGGGCGGTCGGTCGCTCAGGCCGTGCCCGCTACCCCCGCCGCCCATGACGGGCCGTCGGTCGCCCCGTGCCCCTGGCCTCTGGCCCCTCTCCCTGCCCTAGCGGGGCGGGCGGCCTGTGGGGGAGCGGCGGGTTCCTCGCTGCGCTGAGGGGCCGTGGGGGGAGAAGGCGCGAAGCGGGTTTCCCGCGGCGGCGGGTCCTCCCGGGGGCTGAGGCGCAGCGTGGGCGCACGTCGCTGGCCTCGGAGTGCGCTGAGGCACGAAACGATCGGCAAGGAGAAAAAAACCCAAAACAACAACTCTTTTTTGGCCTCTCTTTCTCGAGGGTGTACCGGTTGGGAGTAGGAGTGTGCTGCTGCGTGCGGGCCCGTGTGGAGTGACCTCAGGAGGAGAGGAGGCCTTGGCAGAGGGGCGGCTGGTGGGGTGCTCGGGTGTCTTTAACCGGCTGATTTATTGGTGTAAATAATGTCTGTTGAACAGAAGTGATAATGCGATAAAACAGAGCAGATGTTATCTGTGAATATATTGGACATTTTGGTTTGCTACGCTGTAGGCGTGCAAAAGCCCAGTTGAAGTACGGCTGGCTATTTTAAATGATTCCCACACGTAAGGGATGAGACTTTTCTCGTCATCTTATTTTTGCTCTTGCCATGGTAGTAAGTATTCTAACATTCATAAATTACTAATAGATGATAAATATTTATAAATTATTAATACATTAAAAATCGAACATGGCTTTAAAAGCACTAAGAGGTATATGCTATGTGCTTTCCTCAGGTAAATTCTGTGTGCCAGTGTTTCCTTTGGAAATCCTATTATGTTGCCTGTGTCAGGAAAAGCTAATGTGTTGTGAAAACAGGCATGTGTTTTTGTGGCTTTCTGATTCATGATTTTTCTGTTACATAAAATCATCACAACCAAGATACACTTTTCCTAGTCTACCCTACCTTGATAGAACTGTAATTATAATTTGCAGTAAAGTGAATAGTAAGAAAGATTTGCTGTTACTGTAGGTGTACTTAATAGACTAGAAACATGCGGACCTTTAAGTTGGTGAAGCTTCTGTAATCTCTTCCACCATGAAATTTTGTCTGAATAATCAGTGTTTAATGACTTACAAATTAGACGCATTGTGCTGTTCTGTAACTGGAGTAAGGTTTTCAGATTTTATCCATGTGTACTTGGGAGGATTGTAGTTGTGTTCCTTGTTCCAACTTACATAATAGTTGAAAGTCACTTGTTCTGTACTTCTCTTTTTCTTCTAAACAGGTAATGTGGCACTTGACAATTTACAGATAAAGGAGAATGCATTAGTAAGTGTTCTAATTTCTTTTAAATTGCTTTTCTGTGTCAAAAGTCTTAAGTCTTACGTTTAAATGTTACTTACTGTAGTCTAACAAGAAGTCAGTCCTTGGTTAACTGTTTCCAATTTTGCCCATGTTACTGGATCAAAGGAAGAAAATTAGCTACGTTTGAAAAGGTAAGTGTGTTCCTTCAGAAGAGAAAAGTAACTGCTGAGCAATTAGCAACAGGGTTTTGAGGCAAGTTTCTCCGTGTTTATGCATACATGCATATACAGCCTGTTGTAGTATTTGAGGCTTGACATGATAAAACTTTAAAAAAGATGTTGATGTGTTTCTGTCACTATTTTGGTCATCCAGTACAACTTAAAGAATTTAATTTCTGCTGTGACTGCTACTGTATAATCGTAATTCATAGTTAAGTCGTAGGGTTTTTTCCTCTTGTATGTCCACACAGGAGATGTTTGTATGTTTCTGAACAATTTACTAGATCTAATGAGTGTTCATAGGCTTAGGTTTTGCTGTTGAGTTTTTTTTAGCTTTGGTTGAGTAAGTGGCTTTTCAAGGCCTGATTTCACATTCATTGATTGATCTAAGTCTTCTGAAAGGCAGAAGTTTCTTCTCATTTGTTGGCGTGGCGATGAAGGGAGAAAAAGTTCATCCTTCTGCCTCGGTTGATGGGATTGAAGCTTATGTTTATGACTTTCTGTGTAAATTGATGCTTATTAAGACTGGCAGTCATTAAAATACATACTCTGTGGAAGTAAATATGTTTATTCCAATGGTCCATTCTCTTGCTTTTAAAATAGAAATGACGGAGTGAAGGAAAAAAATGAATCCATTTTCTTGTCTGAAGATGTACCCATATTCTTGTCTGAAAAAAACCCCAAACAACTGGCTGATTATGTTCTTTAATTGAGCTAATGAACACCTGCACTACTGAGAGAATCTCACTGCAATCTTGTGTGCTTCAAACTACACTGAGAACTGTTACTCTTCTGTGAATTGAAAACAGTTGGATCTTTTTATGACATAATTATTGGTTTCTCATCATTGTTCTGAAGTTTCATATTTTCCATTCCCATTTCATCCATTCACGATAATTTTGTTGTACTTTAAAACTCTTGATACAAATATCTTCATAATCTGGCCGTTAAAAAAGGAAAGAAGGAAGTGTTATCTACTTTCTACATGTCTTTCCTTCTTATGATGACAGCAAGGTTGATAATGATTCTAGCAGTTAAAAATGCATATTTGTGTATGTGACTGACCAGAGCTAAGACGAATTCAAGAACTGAAAACAAGGGATGTTTTGGACTGCTTTACCATAGCAGTATGTTAGATTTCTGTGGAAAAGTAGTTAAATGAAGGTTGATATTGAACACCACTTTTAGCGGAGTAGCCTCTACCTTCTTGCAAAAGAAGGGATTAAAGGAATGTGATATGGTCCAACTTTTTCTTTTCTAGTTTACCTGTCTTCTGTCTGGATTGTTTTTGTTTTCCTCTTAAGGTTTTCCACCAGAAAATAACTACCTTTTAATTTCTGTATATAGGTACAGTACTTTTTAAATGTAAGAAAAGAAAGTCCTTAAGAAAAGGGAAGTGAGCAAATAGTTAACTTTTACTGTTATGCCTGCTGAGTCCACTTCCCCCTGCCCCCCCCCCCCCGCCCCCCCCCCCCCCCCCCCCCCCCCGTCATAGTAAAAGAGTGTTTCATTAAGATGGAAGTTTGTCAGACCTCAGTAAAAATTTAGGCTTCAGCTCATGCAAAGTAGTCTTAAGAAGGTTAGTGTAAAATTTCTAAAATAAAATTGTACAAATTAGTTTTTAGGCACCTTTAAAATGTAACCTTTCTTTCCCCTAAAAAATATGTTAAAGAGTTTACTGACCCAAAATGCTGAAGTGTCATTCTGTGAAATACGTACTTTTTACCTTTTGAGGCTGTACTGTTTAGTGTGACTTGAGCTACAAAAAAAAAAGATGAGTATAATGGGGCAGTTGCTATTGATATTCCTTTTCTACTTCATTAAAAACTTATAGTAGTGATAGTAATGAATCCTTTTGATGGATTTTTTTTCAGTTTTATCCTATTTTTCAATCATAATGAAAAATGACTGATGACAAACTGGTCTAAGCTCTTTAGAAACTTGTTATGTGTTTCTCGGCTTGTATCCGTCATTACCACCAAAAAGCTTGAATTCTGAGCTTTACTTGTGAATTTGTATCCAGTACCCAGCTGGTCACAGCTCTTAATCTTCAAAGCTAAAATTGCCTGTTTCTTCTCAGTTATAGTCTTGAAGTATTTTCAGTAGATCTTTTTTCATGTTAACATCAAACCCCAGTGCTTTCACCGTTTTTAATTTATGTCAGTCTGTTGTCTTTACTCAACAACTTTAAAGCATCTTTAATTTCTAGCCTATCCTTCACTTCCCCCCTCCCCCTCAGTTTTCTTCTGAAAACTGTTTTTTTCAATGTCAAACTCGTGGTCCTGTCCTTTCAGCAGGCCAAACTGAGCAGGTCCTCCTCAGAATTTAGCTGTGGTTCATAAATGAAGTATTAAATGGGGTGGATTTGGTTTCTGCTATCTGCTTCTACATGACTTCTACTGTTCCTGGCTCTATCAAGAGCAGAGATCTTTCTTTGCTCTCACAATATGTTTCAGCCTCCTCTTATGCCTGTTCTTACTACTAAAAACAAAGTTTGGAGATCAGACTATTTTAAGTGAGTCTGTTTTTCTTTTCTCTCCTGATACATTTCAATGACAAATAAAAACTGAGAAGAAAGCTTCCAGTTAAGCTTAATGACCAGATTTTTAATGTGCAGGAGCCTGCAGGAAGAAATATTTGGGAAGTGCTGAAGAGCAGTTGTCACCAGGAAGAATTGAATGCATAAGGATAAGTTTCTAGGACTATGCATTTATAACCAGGAAAGGGTTAAAATATTCCATAGGTCTTGCTTTTCAGTTGTTTCTCTGAGGTGCTGAAAAGCAAAAAGCCATGGAAATACTGTCACAAGCTTAGTCACTTAAAGTTGGTTGATATTAGGCTCCTAACTGCAGCTCAGAATACTTTTTAAAAACTGTGGAAATCTGGCAGACGCGTTAATTTGGATATTAATCTTCTTTTTTGGAGCAGCTCTGTTAAATGCTTTTAAGTTGTTGGAAGACTGGTGGTCAAAGTTGTTTTCTAGTGCATGGGAAGAGACAAGTGGTTAATGCCTGTCTCGTTTAGGAAAGTGGGTTTGCTTTTTATAGCCTTTGAGGTTAAGACTTCAGGTCTTTGAATTGTGGTTAAGTTATTTGAAAAGAATGCTGAAGTGGAAGACTGTGCTGGAATTTTTATTTTCTGAGACTTACTTTTTACGATTTCCTTTTATTTATTTGATTTTTTCTACTTTCTCTTTACTTTGTCCCTTTTTGCTATTCATGATATTCTTGTAGTTATATTTCTGGTTTTGCTGTACACTGTATAGGAGAGATACTTTGTGAGGCTTTAATTGATGATGATAATTGCGCATTTGTCACATGTTCTTCATCTTTCTAAGCCTTTCTTGATCATGATTTTTGGAAGGCATTTTGCAAAGAACTTCTCAGTATTGTTAGTAAAACTTTTTATGTGTTTGCAAATACTAAGTACTATTGTAAAAAAAAAAAAACAAAAACAAAAACCACCTATATGGCAAATGAATAAAAATGTAAAATGAAATTCTTGTATATAGGTAAAATTTTAATTTTCAGTAACCTTTGGAGTGAGGCATTATCATCCTTTTAGGAGACAATTGCCAGAAATTGTACATGCTTTATTTTAAGGCTTTTTGCAAGCCTAACCATGTTTATGGTTATGTGTTCACATGAGTATGGCTAAATAGTTAAAATTCTGTCAAATGGAGAAGTGTTTCTGTTCTGGAACTTCAGTTCTGGCAAAACAGTTTTAACAGAAGTAAAGATAATAATTTCACTGTATAAACCAACTTGTCTTTAGAATACATAGACCTGTTTAATACTTTATTTTTTTCCTCACAGAGTGAACTGGATGTACCTTTTAGAATAAAAGTTGGCCAGATAGGTAAGTTTTTGTTTCAATGGTAGTATTGAAATGGAAATTTTAGTACAGGCATTTTAGTACAAGACTGAAGGTCAGTCCTGACTCTGAATTTCTTTTGTCAAGCGTTCATAAATGCTCTCTGTAATTGTACTTGCTATTGAAACTAGCATAGAAGTCTGATGTGACTGCCCTGGATAAATTGTAAAAATGTTGTCTGGCAAACCCTGTTTGTGAACTTTGTAGGCTGGTACGAAAAACAGGTCTGAGACGTTCTTCCTAGATAATGAAGGATCAAGGGTGTTCAGTATAGGCAGAGTGTGTGTGGCTCTTTAAAGGACATACTAGGAATATGAAGAATTTATGCAAGATTCATGAAAGTGGTAAACATGCCAAGGGTTTAGAAACTATTAGATGCTTTTTTTTTTTTTTTAAATCCTTTCCCTGGTGTTTTTTTTAAATTAAAAATCTCTTTCCATTTGTTAAAGGTGAATGTAGTTGTATTTCTTCTTCTACTTCCCTGGGAAAATCATGTTCACTCCAGTGAATTGAACTCCAGTCATGATCTCAGGTTTTGGTCTGAAGTCTTCTGACTCTAACAGCATCATCTTGCTTAAAGTTATGGCTTATATTTTCTCTGTATGTGTTTTTTCACTTCAAGGGCTTTATAAAATGTTTAAACCCATACAGTTTCTCCTTACTTTCTAAGGTGTTTAGGACATCAGAATATAGGGCTCATGTTTTTTGATGGCTGAGGTGGTTGGACTAAGCACAGTGTAGATTTTTGTTTTGATTTAACTCTATCTCTTTTATTTAGATAAACTTACTCTGAAGATTCCTTGGAAGAATCTGTATGGCGAGGCAGTTGTTGCAACTCTAGAAGGCTTATATCTTCTGATAGTTCCTGGAGCAAGTACGTAAACTTCACCAATGCAGTTAAATAATAGAAGAAAAAAATATCTCAAGGTACCATGTAAATGAGTATATAATAGCAAATAATTAGTGTAAGCTGCCATTTTTACATTCTGTTTCCTCAGGGAAATTTCTAGACAAATGCTGGCAAGTTAGTGGAAGAAGGGTGGGTGAAAACACCACCTGTTGCTTTTATGGAAATCCTTGGTTGTATCCATTCCGAGTTCAATTCAGCAGCCAAGTTTCCTCTGAAGTATGCTTGTTCTGAATCTACTTTTCTGGCATGATTTAGATATTTTTGCTGTTGCATGATATATTTCACCTGCCTCTGACAACAATCAAAAGTAGTAATTCCATTAGAACTGTGTTTAAGGAGAGAGAAGAGCATCAGAGAACTTGATTAGTTTTCCCTGAAATCAGAACCTCTGGTATATTAAGAAAACTTGCACATTATTTTAGAGTGTCAAATATACTTATTGCACAGGCCACACTTAAGAGTATGAATTCCCATTATGAAGAAATGTGAATTCTCTTGTGAAGTAATGCTTGAATGCTGGTACAATCCTTTTATGTCTTAGTGTGTAAAGATTACAATTTCAGAGGCTGGATGCAGCTTTCAGCAATTAAACCTAGAATAGCTTTTATCTCAAATGAGGTATTTTGCAACATCGTGTTGAATATAGTGTGAGTTGCTTCTTTATATAACTTGAAATTTACGATTAAAGTGGTCCCAACTTGGCTTACAGGCATTAAATATGATGCAGAGAAGGAAGAAAAATACTTGCAGGATAATAAACAGAAGGAACTGGCAAGGATTGAGGAGGCCTTGCAGAAAGCAGCAGAAAAAGGTACTGAGTTAATATAAGTCTCCCCTGAAATTTGAGGACTTAGACTGTGCTATAAAAGAAAAGTCCCATTTTGTGATTGACTTAATAAACTTTGTTTTTTCAAGTGTCTAGCTCATCTTACTACTCTGAAAAACCTTTTTCCTCTAAATCTTGAAATAAATGTTATTTTTTTTAACCATTCATTTATCCAGTCAGCTTTCATGGGAGTGGGAATTTTATAATCTGGTATGTCTTCCCCCCAGCTTAAAGCTTTAGGGGAACAGGACCAGAGGTAGAAACTGTATTGCATGAGGCTAATGTTGATATCTTCATCAGTAATAGATAATTAATAATGTATTTTAGACGTGCATGTGACAGGTTGTCCTTTGCTTAAAGAAAACTTCAAATTAGAGACTGATAAGGTTTGTAAATTTTTACTTCAACAATAATGCTTTTGTTTTAATTTCTGCTGTCCTATGTACTGTGTTTTGACTGGTTTGAGAAATGAGACTCTTGAGTAGGAAATAATTTGTGATGCAAGAAAACAATTGAACATGACTGTAGGAAACTTTACTTAAAACTTTTGATCAGGGTCATTAAAAAAATTTACACTTTCAATTACAGGTTAAAATAATTGATCATTTCAGTCAAGGTAACCTGATTTTTGGGTGGAGTTTTTTTTGTCATAATAAATGTTTTTAACAGAATTATGGTATAAATTAAGCTTGCATAGAAACCAAGCTCAGAACTAATAACAGGTAACTAATTATATGGTAGAGGAAAAAGTTACTACTGTAGTTTTTTTCTGAAGTGAGAGCTGTTTGTTGGGCAGTATAATGGTTCTTAAGATGGATCTCTAGAATACCTGTAATGCTGCAAGTCATGGAGAAGTTACTGAAAATGAAATTATGCTTAGAACACTTAGGAAAAGGTAGTTTGATTGTTTTCTCTTTGATTATTTAATTTTCCAGTTACAGGATGCTCTACTGCCTTGTTCCTGCTTTGCTAGTTTGAAGTGTATATTTGCAGTTTCCTTCAGACAGTGAACTGGCAATCCATTTACAGTAGAAGAAAGAGGCCTTGCTTTATTTCTTGTCTTTGGTGCGTCAGAAACTGTATGAGAGCTAAGACAGCTTCAGTGAATTAATTTTGCAGCCATTACTTCATACAGGGGCAAAGGGATGTTCATAGAGGTTTAACCTTGGGCATGTAGAACTTGAATGCTGTAAAGCAGCAGTGTTTCAGCCATTATTCTTTGCGCCAGTAGCAATGGGATGAAGGGATAATATAACAAGAAGGATTTGACCTAATAGGTGCTGCTTGAGGAATTCCAATTCTGGAACTTCGTATAATTTGACAAGTGAGTCTGTGCACCTGTGACAGTGGTCAGTTTTGAAAGAAATGTACTACATTGAGCATTTGTAAGGGTTTTTTTGGGGAAAAAAAAATAACCTCAGTAGCTCAGCTCTGTGTTGTTGAACTAGAATTAGGTTTAGCCACATTTTGTGATTTTAAACTTTAAGCCTTGTGAAGGAAAAGCTGGAGGAACAATCAGATTGGGTTATTTTAAACTGTAGTTATCCTCTCAGTCATACCCCAGCATGATCCTTATGGATATTTCCAACTTGAGACAGTCTTATGATTCTGCAATCATATCTCAGCAGTAGCTAGTTGGGTTTCTGATGTTGTACTAGAATATTGTACTCAGGAGGACTTGTGTAGTTCTTGCATGAGCAGATTCCTTACTTTTTGCTAGATGAAGTCTAGGGGCCCAAGTTGCCCTACCACAACATAAACTTCTAAGAAATTCAGCTCTTTCTGTAGGCTTTTAATAGCACACAATATCTGGTGAAAATCTAGGAAATACATTGGAAAGGAAGTTACCAGTGTCCATGAATTTTTAGCTGTATTTGCTTTCCTGGTAGTACTCACCTGACAATGTATTTAGAATTTGGATTTGGTACTTGCATTTGTGTGAGAGGATTTTAGCATACAGTCCTGGGGATATTTTCTTTAGACATGCTATTCCAATATTGAGCAAAATAGTCATATCACTGTGTGGTTTGTGTAGTGTGATGAGGAAATGGTAACAAGCTTTGCTATTTTCTGTTTCCTAATCTGTTAAAATCTGTCAGTATCAGAACTTGTATATGGAGACCAAAGCTTGCAGCTCTTGTCTTTTGCTGGTTATAAGTAAAATGAAAATTGCATAATTTGCCTGTGTAGATAATCTTTGAAACTAGATATTCTGAAGTGACTCTGGCTATCAGGTACTGCAGTGGAAATACTAATGTGTCATATGAGTTTTATAAACTTAACATTAAATCAGGAGCTGATTTTCTTCTTCTAAATGAAATGTATTTTTTTGGTTATTTGCTGCCATGTGGACCAAGGCACTCATTCACAAGATTCCTTGTATGGGTTGGAGAGTCTGATTTACAAGGATGCTAAGCCTGGTGGGTATGCATGGTTAGTTATGTTTTGCACATGCATAATAGGTATGCAGCTTACATTTAAAATAAAAATTAAAAAACACTCTCCCAAAGCAGCCAAATGTAGAAAGGAGGAAACAATACTTGTTTGGTAAGTGTGCATGGTCTTGAAACTCTGGATGGGCAAAATGAACCATAGGAGAATGAAGGCATTTAGCATGCTTTTCCATGTTTCTGTTTGTTTGGTTTGCTCTCAAGTTACACAAGGAAGCAGTTTCCACTGGAATTCAGATGAACTTTTATTATGTTGTACCTGCTGTATTTTTTATCTACTTGAGCCATATCTTCAGAAATTTTTTAGCCAGAATTCCTTAGTGGGCTTTTATCTGAGTGCAGGTTTAGTATGAGCTTAAAATCATACTTTTAGTTGCTCTGTAGTAATGGATGCGGATAATCAAGAAGAAAATCAACTTGCCTTAGTTTTGTCATACATGGGAATTAAAGCCTGAGACCTACAAATTTAATAGTTAGCGAAGGAAACTGTCTTCTAAAAATATAATTTATAGAGGATTACTTCTACTGTTTAAAGGAACTATCCAAAAGAAGTTGGTTGTTTGGCATAGTTTTTCCTTCTTGTTATTTGTAGGGTAATCACCTTACCTGCAAGACAGGTTGGAATCTTGGCAGGCACTTTATCCTCCTTTGTTTGAACTGGCATACAAATAACATAAAAAGAAAATTGTTTTTCCCCATAGTTAAATACCCTGTTGCACTTACTTCCTTCTTGCTCTAGTGGCATACACCCTTCTCATGCTAAAACCTCTTAAAAGCGAAGCACAGGCAGCCCTGTTGCTAAGTTCGTTTCCCCTTATATGGTCAGAGAGGGGAAAGAAACTACGCAATTTGCCAAACTACTTCTCTTTAGAAATGTGGAAAAATATGAGCACTAATTTAATACATGACATGGTTGTGATTGTGTGGGTCATAATTTGTATGTAAGTAATTTAATTTCATATAAAGCTTTTAGTCATAATTTTTATACGCCTTTTTTGCAGTTACTGGTATTGTTCGTTCAGATGGCTTGCATACCATACTGTTGATTAGCACAAGAATCATATTGGAAAGTGCCCTTTGGGTTTCCACGTACATCTCAAATATCTTAACTTGGGACTTATGCCTTTGTATGATAGAAGTGTCTTCTGAATTTAAACTTCCATATTGCTTTTTTTCCCCACGTATGTTATTAACTGTTCAGTTATAAAAATTATGCCTTTGCCTGAGGTCATTAAGTAAAACCCAAACACCTGGATTACAGAAAAATTTATTCACCAGGGTTTCTAATAATCAGTCATGGCTCTGTTCTTGGTGCTCTTTTGTACATAGGTGATCTGGAATTGCGTTATGCAGTGCAGTTATGAAGTCTGGATATGTATGTGCTGAGAAGTGTGGTGATTATTTGTAATTCCTCAAACTTGAGACATTACATAGGGTATATATGAAAGTTGAAATAAATGCCTTGACGTTACAATTGGCAGGACAATTGATCAAGTAGAAATTTGGATACTTAATATCTAAGATTTTTCCTGGCTAGTTAGTTTACTTGGGCTTTAACCTTCAATAACTTAAAAAAAAAAAGGGGGGGGGGGGAGGGGAGGGGAGGGGCAGGGCAAAGAGCAAGGCTTCAGCTGTTTCCCTGAGAGTGAAGGTGTACATAAACTATGAAAAAGGCTCTGTGCTATGAGCAGTAGCTGATTGCTTTCTTAACAGATCTGAAATTCTTTAAAAGCTTTCTTATGAAACATTACTAAGGCATTCTGCTTGATGACAAGCTAAACTTTCTTCCATCTTTTCGTATGCTTTCTTGTATTTCTGCTTTACTAACTTGAATTTTATCCTTTTCCCAAAAATTGCTTGCACTGAAAAAGGACGTAAGCGTAAAAAGTATAAAAAGCATTTTAAGAGGCCCTTTAAAGGTCATGATCACTCAAAAGGTGGGTAAAAGTTACGGCTTTTAACTTTTTTAAAGACTTTTTTTCTGCTTTCTGTTTGGATTAGTTTTTCTTAGCTTCAGGTGTAAATCTAGTGATACCTTTTTTTCTCCTGTTTGAAAGAGAGGATGTAAATTGGAGAGCATTCTTTTTTGCTGTTTATCCATTCTCTGGATCCAGTAGACTGAAAGGTCCTTGTTTCTCTCTACTTGAACAGCTGTGCCTGTTGCTTCAGCTTGAGCTATCTGTAGCGTTTACAACAGAAATGTACACATTTGGCAGGCTGATTTAGTGGCACTTCACTGTAACTTTTGGAAAAAGTTCTTGTGGAAGAGATCTGTCTAATTTTTGTAATATTCCAGGAACAGCTATATAAGGTAAATCTGGTACTATATTGATGATATAGCAGCAAAGTCTTTTTCAGCACCTTTTAGCTTCTGTTCTAAATAGCTAGCATAGTTCTATGACTGATATTTTAACAGCACCGAAATTGA
The DNA here is from genome assembly GCF_023634155.1 of Falco peregrinus. Classification (NCBI taxonomy): domain Eukaryota; kingdom Metazoa; phylum Chordata; class Aves; order Falconiformes; family Falconidae; genus Falco; species Falco peregrinus. The sequence goes on from NC_073721.1 coordinate 108,695,937, forward strand.
TGTTTTTCCCCAAGAGGATAGTCATTGTCCATAAGCACCAAACAATGCAGGTCTTCAGTATTAGCACGTGACTAAGAATGGTTTGCTGTATCCCGTAGGGTTGTACTGTTATCTGTTTGGTCTTGGACAAAGCTTGTAACTGGAGTAAAAAGCCTTGTGGGGACCCTAGATAAGCTTTGTAAGGTATCAAACTTCTGTTGCTGCTGGTAGCTGCATCTGGCTGGAAAAACATTAATGGATTGCCTGCTTGTTGTTGAAGGTCATGAAGCTTTGATGAGCACTTCTGCTCTTTTTTATCAGTATTTTGTTGGCTTTCGTTAATAGGGAGTGGAAGTTGAGAAGGAATGGTTAATAGGAGGAAATGCGAGTTGCATGTAGACATGTTAAAACATTTTGGTTTCTTCCTGACTTAACTTTTTTTACATGAAATCAAATGCTCTATTGGCTAAAATAGTGTTCTGTCATGTTCAGTAGCAAAGTTTTTTCATTGTTAAAATAATCTCCTGAACCTCTCTTAAAGCTTAAAACAAAAATTACCATAATTTTTATAGCAAGATGTGTGAAGGTACATATCTGTGGTGTTCAGCATGCGTTGCATATTTAAAAAGTTAAGCAGCTAAAGTAAGCAGAGAAGTCAAACTCGGAGTGCAACCCTAAACTTAGTCAAAACCTCTAGTCCTTATTTTTCTGTACTTGAGTAGCTGTGACTGGTTCTTCAGCTTGAGCCATCTGTAGCATTTACAGCAAAAATGTGCAAGCTGGGTAGGCTGATTAGTGGCATTCTCAGATAAAGCTGCTTTGTACGGTGGATGCTGAACAAGACAAGGTAGCCTGTAAAAATAGCCAGAGAAGAAGCAGCTCATCTATCCATATTTTAGGTAAAATGTTGTCATTCAGCCCAAGATAATATTTTTAGAGTTATGTCATTAAATAATGGGGGATTGTAAATATTCCCCGCTGCCTGGGCATGTGTACATTTGCCTTGGGTGGAATGCTGAACTTCTGTGGGTATGCAACTTCTTCTACCCTGTCTTGTTCAGCATAAGTTCAAGTATCACTGATGTGGCATAGCAGAGTCTGATACTGACCTAGCTTAAAGGGTCAGAGTGTAAGTCCAGGATGGAAGAAATGGAATATTTCAGAGTAACTGTTGGGTTTAACTTACGATACACCAGCTTTTTAATTTTCTCAGGCAGTGTTGTATGAAAGGCTTTAATGGGCTGGTTGCTTGCTGTACAAGTATCAATCTTCACATGGTTGTTCAAGAGTATAGTGTGCTAAATTATAGTGTCTTACCTATTTGCTTGTTGAAACCCCTAATTAATTGCTCAGGGACTCTTTGAGAGCCTTTTACTTTGGAAGGTGGGGGGAGAAGTATATTAAACAAGAACGTGCTTTAAGCTAAACTGTTTTGACTGAAACTTAGACATAAACTTTCTTGTGGTTGTGTTGTGCCTGCACGGCTAAATAACTCTGTATATTCAAAATATGAGTATACAGCAAAGAAAAAGATGGAGATGTGTCATCTAAATAAGTGAAAATGTAAGTATTCATTTTAGAGTAAATATTAAATTGACATTGGTATAGCTTTTGGTGTGGTTGAATTCAAGGTGTAGCTGCTACACTGAATGCTGACTTTCTTTACCTTACTGTTTTAGACAAACCAAAGGAGGAGAAGAAAGATACTTTCTTGGAAAAGCTTGCAACTCAAGTTATAAAAAATGTACAAGTCAAAATCACAGGCATTCATGTTAAATACGAAGATGATGTAAGTATCTGGAACATATTCTTTTCATTTTAATTTGAACTCCAGTGTAGTCATGATTGTCTAGTCCATAGAGAGAAACTCTTATCTGCCACCTTGAAAAAGTTGCTGTGGTTTCTTCTGCAGCTCTTCGAACAAAGTGTCCCAGATATGACTGAAAGCCAGATATTTTGGATATGTGAAATAGATATTATCCCTTTTGCCTTGTCCAGTGTTGCCTTGATTACTCAATGTGGATGATGGCTGCTGTATGTTAGTGTGTGCGATTGATGTACAGAATTGTTCAGTGTTCTGGGTTAAGGCCAGAATGGCAGAAACTGGTGGGGTTACAGATGAGTCAAAAGGCAGATAGTTGAAAACACTTAATTTTTCTGGTTTTGTAGGTCACAGATCCACAGTCTCCAATTTCCTTGGGAATGACGTTGGGCGAGCTTAGTTTAATGGTAATGTGTGTATACATACATGTTCTTATGTTTCTGATTTACTTATCTTTGGAGTAACAGAAAGGAAAAGCAAGCTATTAACAATATAATGAACGCATGTAAACTGGAGGCGAAGATGGTCTTTTATTCATACAAATAGTACTTGAACTCTGTGCATGTAGAAGGGAAAATGATTGAGGAACGTCACACTTACTGAGACTAGTGATTTTTCTTATGATCCAAGTGATCTTGAAAACTGAATATGTTTCCTTTCATAGGGCAGGTTGTTTCCAGGGCTAATAAATGAATTCTGGCAAACATTAGATCATGATGATAAATAATGTGATATTTTGCCAGGCTGTTTGAGAAACAGGGAGAAAATTTCAGGTAACACCTGTTTGCCTTAGATGTTAAAGGATTTTATGGGTAGGATTAGGGAGTTGAAAATCAAAATAAACTGACAAATTTTATATTGGATTTTGACTTGTGTGTATGCAGTCTAGAGAAACTGGCACAAAATTAATGCATTTCGTGCTTGAAAGTATAGGATAAAACCAAAAATATGTTAAATAAGATACACAGAATGACTTTTATCACTTTGAACTTTTAGACAACAAATGAGAACTGGACACCTTCTATTCTGAATGAAGCTGCAAAAATAATCTACAAGGTAATGTATTGGGGTTTTTTTTCTCTACATAATTGAAGTAATCTGGGTTTCTAAATAATTGAAAAAGTTTGCTTTCAGAAATCTACTGTTTGTCTGAATTTGTCAGTGTATTTAAACAGATGTAGAGCACAAATAGCTAGCTTCATGTAAGGCATGACTTTCAACTCCAAGGTTTAAATACTTTTCCTTACATGTGGACAGTGATGCCCTCATTAAATGCATTATACAGCAAGTCTGTGTTGTAACTGGTTTCAAATAGGTTGTCAAATTGCCATTTCCTACTCTAGTTTGTATCCTAAAGTAATTTGGATTCTGTTAGCTAAGCGGTCTCTCTGTTTTTCCTGCCCCCCAACCCCATACTGAAAGGGGTATGCAAAGATCTAAGAAATTATAGTAACAATATAAGAAGGTTTTAATAGTCCTGGCTTCTTTAATTAGGCCAAATGTTGGTTTTGTGCACCCTCGCTCCTGCAATCCGGAGTTGTATTTAACAGATGTGCATGAACTTACGTGCTCTAAGAACTTGTTTTTTCGCAATTCAGTTTTCACTTAAAAAATATTTTTATAAGATTAAGTACATCTCAGTGCTAATGGTGGATTTGCTGTTTAGTCTGCTTTCACTTGTTTTCTGTTCTCATAAATGGAAAGCTAAGTTCACAGAGCAGGTTGAATACTGAGTGTGGAATCTGTTGAATGTTTTATTTCCTGTGCAGCTTTTGTGCCTGGACAGCCTCAGTGCTTATTGGAACATAGAGAGCAAAATGTATTATCATGGCTCCCGTGAACAAATACTGGTAATGTAGAAGAAAATGCATTAAACATTACTGTATTCTATACCTGTTGTATTGTTCAAAACTAAACCTTGCTAATTTGCACCCCACTCTTCACACTTAGGGTCAACCATATTCTGATACCAGGGTCATATGTTAATCCTTTGCACCATTGATAGCTAATATTTTTGGTGAACTTTATATGTTATCAAGCCCTACAGGTTTTAGAAAAGGTCAGAAAGTTCATCTTTAAAATCTGTTCCATAAGCCTGTTCATCTGAACTTCATGCTGTTTAACCAGTGTCTGGGCTATATGAGCTATGTTACAGCTACTGTAAGGAAAAAGGCAATATTGAGAAATTAGATGAGCATAGCATTAATAAAAATAATAAAAAATAGTAGATCTTTATCAGAGCAGGAACTTAGATCACATGTTTTCCAGATTAGCTAAGATGCATGGCTGAAATTAACCAATAGAGTGAAGCCACATAGAAGAACAAGATGTTAAAATAAAAAAGTTTTTTTTTGCTTTTTAATAAATAAAAGCTTAGGTAGGTAGGTATCCATTGTCAGACCTAAACAACGAAACAAAAAAAACCTGTGGAGGGGCTAATGTAGCAAGTAGTTCTTGAAGATAGCAGCCCTTATTAGGTGAAGTAGCTCTGGCAAAATTTTGAAGAGCTTTAGTAGAAGTTCTGTGGATGAGTGAATGAGTGTGCTGTGCTTGACAGACAGAAGAGGGTCATAGCTTTACATGTGGAATGCACAGCAGGGCTGAATAATGAAGGCTTTTGAAAGTGATGTTGGATAGAACATAATTAAGGTACACTATGGAAAAGATGGTGCTGGAAATACTTTTTTCCAACTTGGTGAAGCTAACTCAGGTGGTGTAGAGATAGAGAAACAGTTGATGGTGCTCCAGTGCAGAAGAGGAGAGGCAGTGCAAGGGCAGTGAGGGTAAATCAGGACAGAACAAGAGGCAGATACCTTAAAATCATAATTACAGGGAAGGAGTAAAACCAGCTTTGTGGGGGCTTCCTGGAGGTTATATCTAGTCTTTTCTGATTAATTCATGTTTTGAGTTATTGTTAGCTGGATGAGTAGTGGATTACTGCGACTTGTAATATTGTTAAAAGTGTGAAGCACTTGTTTTAATTTCATTGCTGTGTTATCCTCCAAGTCTTACTTTCCTGGAAGAGGAACTGGTAGCCTTGGCACTATGAACAGGACAGCTATATAATATAAATTGTGGCTGAGGGCATACATCCTCTTTCTGTTTGACAGTAGAGGACTTCTAAGTTGCAAAACCACCATTACCAATAAGTTTATTTTAGATGGCCACTTCATTTGTGTGGTTAAGAGAGCTCATTATTAGGTAATGAGAAACAGTCAATAAAACTTGCTAGCGAGCTTTTGGGTAGAATAGTACTGAATATTTTAGGTTCTGGAGATAAACGTAAGAATAGATTATGAAAATATCTCACTTTGTATGGAGTAGCAGACACCTGATTACTGTAGTTAGTTTGTCTGAATCTCATTTCATTTTGCTGTGGAGAAGAACTGATGTACAACCTATGCTGTCTGTGTATCTGCGTCCTGTTTCTGGTGTGAACAAGTGCTCTCTGTGCAAAAATGGTACATTTTTTACTCATGTTTATAAAGGTTATACAGGTGTTCTGTGTGTCCTTGTACAGTACTGCTTGTTTCGGTTTTTTTTTCTTCTGTGCTGATCTTTTACAGGTGTCTTTCTTTTTGTTTTATTCTTTCCTTAACAAAATATACATTTAACCTGGTGAGCTTGGTATTAGTATGGAAGGTTGAATCAAAACTTAAACCCAGCCAGTCTGTTTAAAGTTCTTTGAATCTTGTCTGTTACGTGAAACTGGAAACTTGAGCCCTTTTACTTTTGTTCTGGATACCTTGTAGGGCACTGTTTGTTGTCTCAAAGTTGGGATGTAAATTCACGGTATGTAGAAGATATTAAGGATATGTTGATTTCTCCTATGAACAGTCTCTCGCTTTGTATTTTAAAGAGCTAAACTTCCTCAGAGAACTTCAACTTCTGCCTTTTTAGTTTAGTGGTAAAGCTTATGTATTTTTAATAATAGCCAAGTTATTTTATCAATGGGAGTCTTCGGAATTACCTCTCTGTAGGTGTTTTCTCTGTTTTATATCAGTCTGAAGTGAAACACAGTAAATAGAAACCAAGACACAGTTTGAACTGACAGCAGCAGAAGTCTTAGTGCTTCAGATGTGTTATTCCAGCACTGTCAGAAAGATCCTCTGTGAATCAGTCCTTGACATGCTTGTGGACAGGTGGCTTTGTGGGCTTAGCTGACACACTGTTGAACTTAAGTTTTATGTATCAGGAAGTACCACTTTCTGTTCCATCATCAAGCAAGTTTTTAACAGGTCCTTTCTGAAAGAATTGGGATTTTGCCCTCCATGACTGTAAAATGGAGTTGCCTTTTCCCAAAGCCTGTGGCATGTCCTGTGTGTAAACTTTTCTTTGGAGTGCCAAGGCAGAGCAATTCCAGTGTGTAACAAACAGTATCTGTTATTCTGATCACCTATTAACTTGAGGCATCTCACCACTTGCAGTTTTTCCAGCTCTTGAAATCCTTAGCAGTTTTAGTGCTATATACTAGTACCACTTTGCATACCAACATCATCTCCATTATTTGGAACTTTTGCATTTTTTGACTGCTTTGTGACTTCTGTTAGTTTAAATCTGTCAACTGTGATGAGTCATCTTTATGTCCTTGTGCCTGAAAGCGGGGGAGGAGAGCAGGAATAAATTCAAAACACATCTTGGAAGACTGGGGAAGAATGGAATTTATCATGAGCATAAGATTACTAGTGTATTATCCGACCTGCTAAGCCTCTCTGTTTAACAATTTTAAAATCAATAAAGGAACTGAACAAATAGCAAATAAGATGTCTTGTTTAGCAACATTATCAGTATTAAATAACTGAATACATTTTATATGTAACTTTTAGTATAGCTTTTTTTTGTGGAGAGTTAGGTCTTCTATCCAAACAGGCTATTTTGGTCTTATTCTAAGCAGCATAATCAGGATATCAGATTTATCGTAGTAGCTAATTGGTGTATGTTGTAATAAGAATAAGCTGTGTAATCTGTAGCAATCTGTTACTTTCATACAACAGTCTTCATATTTAAATAACATGAGTATATGGCTGGTTGTGAGATTAGCTGTTTTATACTTAATCTCATGGAAATGTAACTTTTATTCATATATATCAGTAGACAGGAAATAGGTTGAAATATGAATATTTTTAATGAGCAGGTGTACTTGTTATAAAATACAAACCAGTTTTTTAATAAGGAACTGGGAAAAGGATTAGGTTGAAGAAACTTGTGGTTACAAAATATTTTCCTCATAAAAACAACTCTTAATAGTGATAGTCTTTATAAAATATAATGGAATCAAACACTTCATCTGTCATCATGTACTAGCCAATATGTACACCTTCCTAAAAGCAGACCTCCTGCTTTAACTGGTTGTGCCACTGCAATTCTGAAACTAGATAAAATGTTAGGGCATAAATACAGCAATCTCAATAAAGTGCTGAAGAATTGTAACATCAGACACCTCATTTTGAATTAAGGCTTTGTTCTAGCATGATATTTCTCAGGCCTCTTGGGCTATTCTATTATTTTCTTGACTTCTTTATGCCTTCAGTTCCTCTCATACCTGCAGAATACAAGAAGGTTCAAGTGGCCTCCTTGTTTGCTAAAAATGAGGAAGGGTAGGATGTGAATAGATGCTCCTGGTACTTTAAAGTTTAAAAACAAATGCTTGACCTATTATCCTACATATTTGGATGTACACAAACTGTATGTTTCTAGATTAACACGCATTAATTATTGCCAGATTTAGACAGAAGTTGAATAGAAACTGTACTAACCTTCCCCTTGATAGGAGAAACTTAGAATTCTTTTTGATATGACCCCTTCACTCTGAAGTGCTTGTGCTGTATTAGCTTTCCTGTTTAGGTGGAGGAGGCCCTTCCAGAATATGTGTCTACTCAAAGCTTAGAGAACTGTAAACAAGTAATGCTCCTCAGCAATTGTTAGACCATATTATATTCCTTTACAGGATCAGCTGAAAAGAGGAATTCCATGTAGTGGTAACCAGCTGCAAGACTACCAGTACAGTAAGTAAGCTAGGAGTGAGTGAATATAAAATGTTCTGAGCATGTTCATGTACAACAGGCTGACCTGATCATGCAGCCATGCCCATACTAACATTTTTTTAGGAAAACGTAAACATAGTAGAACATATTAGAGCTTGCATGCTTTTTAACTACTGCTGGGCTATCTTAATATTTGGTAAGAACTGCATCCTGATTCTGTAGGTCTTGAGCATACACATTATCTGTATGAAGTGGCTGATATATCAGGCAGTGGAAATCAGTATTTTTAAGATTGCTTCCCATACTTTAATTGTAAACATAAAATCAATCTTCATTTTTATATCTTGAAGTTTTTAGACCAGTATCAGCCTCTGCAAGACTCTATATCAACCCATATGCGGAAGTAGAATTAAAAACTCCCAAGATTGATTGTAATGTAGAAGTACAGAGAATTGTCATTGAATTCACTAAGCCACAGGTAAGTTGGCTTGGTATCTCTTATTACCTGTTTCAGACTTCGTGATGAACTGTAGGACTTCTTTGTTTGAAAACATTTGTCTCTGGGAATTTTCTGCTTATATGTGAGTCGACTGCCTAAACTGTTCAGCGATAAGTGTGGGAAATGTGTAGGATCAATTTCCCTCTGTGTAACATGCTGCTAGATCCTGTTACCTGTGGACCCTCTGGGAGCCACCTGGTTTGTATTCAGCCCTTCCACTAGTATTCCTTTCACATACAGAATGGAATCATTCTTATGAGTAGCCTTTATGTTCTAAAACTGTAAGCCGACATTATAAGAGCAGAGGAGCCAAGGTACAAGCAAGGATGGGAAGGAATGGAGTATACTGGCTTTGGTGACAAAGCCTGCTGAAGTGTGAAGGAACTCACTTAGATAGCTCCCCAGCAATGTTAGTGTTTTCATTTATTCAGTGATAATTTACAGTCAGTTTCGTACAGCATTTTAGCTCTTCCTGACGTCAGAGTGTAACAGGAGTTCAGAACAGTACAATAAGGTTTGATAATGCAAAGGCAGTTCTGAAACTGGGGAAAATGTGTATTAACTAATGAAGACAGTACAGTTGGTTTGTGAAAGCCTGAGACTTTGTGCTGAGCAGACTAGCAGCAGAAATAAAAATTGGTTTTGACCTTCAAGGAAACTGGAAGTTCATACAGTGGTGTCCTTTCAGAGCAATGGTGTAGCTGGCCCACTTTTACATACTAATGAAAATTTAAGCATAGGCTTACATTTCTATAAAGTTTGGGGAATACTGAAGATCATGGTATACATGTACTTTAAGCACTTTAAGCACAAAATTTAAACCTCTGCTAAGAAACTTGTTTTTCTGTGTTCAGTACCTCAGTATGATAGACCTTCTGGAGTCCATAGATTACATGGTTCGCAATGCACCATACAGAAGATTTAGGCCGAATGTGTGTCTCCATAAAAATGCCAGACAGTGGTAAGCTGTATATGTTCATGCCTTCTCTGGAAGATGCTGGATTCCTCTCCAGTCTCTTCATTCTCCTTTGTGGTTAAACATAGTTTTAAAACTAGATCACATGTATCATTATTAACTTTCACAGAGTTTTGCTTAGCCCAGTAGAAAAGGTTTGCAGAAGAGAACACGTGATAGAACTAAGTGATGAAAATCTGACTTGCAAAGCTAACGCTGGTCCCCAAATCTCTGAACAAAATGCTGATGAACAACATGCTCCCTAGAGGTTAGAATATAGTTTTAGAAAAACTAAAGAAAAAAATGAGCAAATCTATTACAAGGGAGACACGTATGTCAACTGTAATTTTGAAAGTTTTGAGTTGATACACATTTCTGTGCATTTTTTCGAAGTACTAACTGATGTTGATTGTCAGAGTGCTTAAGTGTACTTAATGCTTTTACAGACCAAATTTGCGAACACGCAGAAGTCAATAGAGAATGTAGGTTTATAGTTCTTCAGGCATTTCATGTAAGTCCTCAGTCTGTTTTTCAAAAGTGATGTTGAAACTATTAAAATCTTTATAAACAAAGTTATTCAAATGACAAGTGCTAAATGAAGTGTTTGCATATTAATAAACTACCTCTGCAACTTTTAAGTTGTAATGTGCAAATGAAATGGGAAGTTGCTCAAAAGTGTGGCATTATTATAGGTGGAAATATGCAGGTAGCAGTGTTCTTGAAGTTCACATCAAAAGACATACTCGAATGTGGTCATGGAATAACATAAAACAGCATAGGCAGCTTCTGAAGAGTTACAAAAATATGTACAAGAACAAGCTGACACAGAGTAAACTGTCAGAAGAAACACAGAGGCAGATTCAGGTATGTGGGGTTTTTTTCTCTTTGGAGAAAGTATGTTTCGGTCCCTCTAAAAAATTCTTTAATGTACATGACCATAGTCAAGGTTTGTGGTTTTACAAGAGCACAAGAGTTCTGTGGAAATAGCCTTTTAATCTGAAGTTCAGCGTAACCTGTTGTGGAAAGACAGAAAATACTAGTTAAATGCCATTTAAATAAACCCTTTTTGGTTGTGCATTAATGAACTCAGATGCATTTAATGAAGTGCGAGATTAATCTATTTAAAAAAAAAATAATTAGGCTGCCTAACATCAGGTTTCATCTTCTAGTGAACTTTGGGGGTGGGTGGGGTATATCCTTGAAAGAAAGGAGCAAGTCTAGAAAGAAACTGTGTAAATACAAAGGAGCTAGTAGAGAATTTGTAGTGGTGAGCCTTTTCTGAAATGTGTTTGAGGCAAATGATTTCATGATTCACTTTTTACAGGACCTAGAAAGAAAGCTTGATGTCTTCAATATAATCTTAGCAAGACAACAAGCACAAGTTGAGGTAAGAAATAATTTTTGTTTAATAAAACTGTAAGACTTCAAATAAGCTGGTTGTGTCATGATAGTATCTTGAAAAAACTTGTGCTGATGACTATGATAGGAAAGAGAGGTGGGAAAGTAAGTTTTCTATTCTTCTAGGACAAGAGTAAATGAATTTCCAAACTGGAAACCAGTTCCAAAAAGCTATGAGTGTGTGCGCGCGCAGTGTTACTGCTATCCTCTTGGTACTGTAGAATCATTTAGGTTGAAAAAGACCTTTGATCGTCCGGTCCAATGGTTAACCCATGACTGCCAAGTCCACCACTAAACCATGCCCCTAAGCACCACATCTGTGCATTTTTAAAACATCTCCAGGGACGGTGACTCACCCACCTCCCAGGGCAGCCTGTGCCAGTGCTTGACCGCCCTCTCAGTGAAGAAATTTTTAATATCCCATCTGAACCTCCCCTGGTGTAGCTTGAGGCTTTTTCCTCTTGTCCTGTCACTTGTTGTGTGGGAGAACTGGGTGTGTTACTGTTAGACTTAACAATGTAATTGCTTCTTGTATCCTCCTAAATAGTGTCTTTTCATGTGGTTCCTGCCTTTTTGTAGTCTAAATGCTAGTAAAATGTGTAGAAGGCAGCTGTCTGAACTAGAAGTAACACATGCTTTTTCCATGTGCGTCCCTCCCCCCTCCCCCCAATCTTTTTGCTTCTGTCTGGTAAGTCAAGGTGCTCTTAATCCCTTGCGGGGTGATGTTGCTGTCCATAGTTAAATGTCTGTTCAGTATGCATTATTTACAGAAAAGCAAAAGATACAGTAATTCTATTAATTATGTATTTTAACGTCTGGTTTGTAGACAATAAGATCAGGACAAAAACTATTGAAGAAGAAAACCACTGAAGTAGAAAAAAAAGGTGGAGGATGGTTTGGTGGTTTCTGGGGTAGAAGAGAATCTCGGAAAAAGGAAGATGAAGAATCACCTGTTCCTGAAAGTAGGTATAGATTTTTATGCACTAACTTCTATACACATGAAGAAAGTTATAGTATGTTTTGCTTCCTGCTGTGCAGAAGGGAGTATGGCATCAACAGTGCAATGTAGTATTGATTCATTTCATGGTACTGCTTAATGAATGTTGAGCTGGCAAATAAGGTTTACTTCTGAAATGGCCTTAAGCGTTTCAGAACCTTAGTAAGAAGAAGAGTACAGACTTACAGCTGCAGTGTCTGGAACACTGTACTCTGGTGATTTGCTGTCTGGACCAGAGATTTGTTTAAGTAGAACTCCTCAAAGCTATTTCCGTCACTGGGAATTGTGGGTACTATTGTCATGTAAGTTACATTGATTCCTGTGCTGCATAGGCAGTGCCAGATACGAAGGCTGCTTCTGCATACATTATTTTACAATATGGAATTTAGTGTAAGATGAAGAATTAAAGAAATGTGTCAGCAGAACTAAGTACAGTAGAAAACAAATGGGAGGAAAAAATGCTTATCATTACTATTTAAGATGCAAGTTTTTATGGGTTTTTGTTTTTTAGCTATTGATGAGCTAATGACACCAGAAGAGAAAGCTAAGCTTTTTACTGCTATTGGATACAGTGACAGCTCCCATCACCTTTCATTACCAAAGCAGGTAAGCAACTTCTTAGGAGTATGGTTTAAAAAACAACAAAAAACCAAGCAGAAAACCAACCACACAAAAAAACCCCTTTTCTGATGCATGCTAGCCTTAAGATAAGCAGTCGAATGTGTGTCAGTGCAAGTCAAATATGTTGAATGTACAAAGAATATTGATAGTAAGGAAATATTCAGAGAACACAAGAAGTGGCTAGTGTTTTCTTTGCCAGTGTTCTGCCTTGTGCACAACCCTAATCTGGACAGTAGATTTGCAACTTGGAAAAGAATAAAAAAAGCTTAACTGTATGTGAAAAAAGATTCCATGTTAGCTTTTTAAGTGCATCTGTTTCTTGCTACCTGTTGTGGTGAAAACTAAATTAGTCTATAGTTGTCTTTTTTTTTTTTGGGTGTTGGTTTTTTATTGGTTTTGTTTTTCAAAATCCAGAGTCAGTTTGATTCTGATAAATGAATAGTTGTTGTTTATATAAAAGGTGAGCATTAGTATGTGATTATTTTCTGTTTCACCCAACATTTATAACTTTCAGGGGTGCTTTGTTTGGAAGGATCATGTTATGTTTCTATTAAAATGCTTATCCTAATGATTAATATTAGAAGACCTTAGTTGTAGTACTTGTCTGCTACAAAAAGGAAGGCATAAAATTAAACATTTATGACAGACATTTTTTGGCTTGTTAAGCAAAGAAATAAAGGATAACACTTTACAGGTGTAGCATTCTTATAGGAAGAAAGAAAGGAAGCATACTTATAGGAAGAAAGCTAGAAAGTAGACAAGAAAATGTGTAATGGTAAGGTTTCTCTCAGTATTCTTTCTGAGAGTGCTGTTACATTGTTGTTTTAAATCTTTAACGCGACTGGTGGTTCTGCTTTAAGTTGCTTATCATTGATAGAAGCATTTTTACATTGAGACTATTTCCTTCAAGGAGGATGTTGTCTCTTCTCCCATCAGGCTTCCCTACTCCCAACCCAAAACCAACTTTCCAACCTTGTATATTTTTGTTAAATTTGATTATTATAAGCTTACATGGCCTCACAGAAGGAAGTTGAGAATTCTTTGAGTAGCAGCATGGAGGCCTGTACACTATTGTATGAACTTGTGTTCCTGTCAAGTTGAAAGGAGCAGAGCAGCAGCAAGCATCTTTTGCCAACAAAGAGGACACACAGCCCAAACAGTGCCCAGTACTGGTGCTTTTTTTTCTTCACTTTGTTTCATGCTTTCCTTGCTTACCTGTGTAGAAAAACTTCAATTTATAATTTGGACAAATGAAGTGTAAAGCTGCTTTCATCTCTCTCAGTACCCTGAAGAAAGGTGCGGGCTTCAAATTCAGATAAGAAATATTATTTGATTCTGAAGTTGCTGATTGACACAGTCATAAAATGGCACATGTGTCAGGAAGCCAAACCCATTTCTTGGCAAGGTTTAGACATGACATTCAGCAGCAAGAACAAGAAAGGCATATATGCAGTGTCTTACAAAATACAGTTATTTGATGGGGTTATGATGATTTTTTTTTAATTGATCTTGCTAGCTGTCTAGTGAGTGTAGTTTAGCCACATTTGCTTTCATGGTTATAAAAAAAAAAACACCACCTTCCTTGAAGCCTGTGAATAGATGCAGACTCTATCTGCTCTGCATTTGTTGAAGTACACTATTTTATTTAAAAGTAGTGACTGAGAAGGGTTGAAAGCAAGTAAAGATACTATGCTTCACTTATTGTATAGGGATATGGTTCTTACCTTAGTCGACTGGAGTAGCTTTAAGTACGTTGTTAGGTGTGTTGAAATTAGGAGTTCTGAAAAATTATTCACATCAAGATGACTAACTTAAATTTTCTCTGTCCTTTTTACTAGTACATTGCCCACGTTGTGACACTGAAGCTGTTAAGCACTTCTCTTACAATTAAAGAAGACAAGAATGCAGCAGAAACTCTTAAAGTACAGATAATTGATCTGAGTACCAAAATATCACAGCGCCCAGGAGCACAAGGCATTAAGTAATCAGATTGGTATTTTCTTTCTGTAAAAACATCTTTAACACATGTTCCCTGCCCACCCCCCATTTTAAATCTTCTTTTGGATAGTGCATGGTATTGTATATTGACTCTTAAATTTATGGGCATTCTGCAGTTTTGCACTCTGAAAAGTTAGTCATGTGATTTGGTCAGTAACATAGAATAGAATGAAGAAAGGAATACTGTTGTTAGTCTTCATAAACAATAAGCTCTTTCTTGAATCTAGATGTTGGAGTGCTGAATGTTACTTTTGGGAAGTGATACCTAAGCAGCGTGAAATGGTCAGGCTTACACAATCCAGCCAAGCTACTGCGTTGCTTGCTTCCTACAGAAATGAAAAACTGAGTCTGTGGGTAGGAGATTAACCAGCATGTTAGGAAGTGGAGTCCTTACAGTATTTTGAGAGGGCACACCAGAAATACTGAACACAAGTTACTGGATTATATAGTCAATGAGTAAGAATTTCAGTGTCTGGTAAATGAGTCTGCAGTTTTCATGCTTTCATTTGCAGCTCCTTCCATTTTCTGACTTCATGCACAAGAGCACCAGCTCAGTTGCTGACTCTAGAAATACTTTTGCTAAAAAACATTTTTGGGAATATTAAAGGTGCAGCCTGAATGCTGCACAAAACTAAAAAGAGCTTTAAGGATATCTTACATAAATGCATGCCATGTAATTTAGTTAGCAAGACGGAAACAGTAGAACAGATACTTCTGTTGATTTTAAGTTTCTGGAAAAACACAAGTTTTCTTGGTGGAGTTAGGCTTGTGATGCTGATTATGCCCAAGCCACATTGCCTCCCTAAGTCAGAAATTCCAATGGTGGAGACCCAGGACCCAAAAATCAGTTTTGTATCTATTAGGTACTTACAAGGACAAAGGAAGCTTGTGTAGTTTGGTTGTGTTCACATGGCTTTCTTTTAGAGGCATTTTTCTACTGAATCCATTTAACAGTGTTGTCAGAGACTGTCAGTAAGGAATACCCATTTGAACCAAAACAAGTCCATAACTGTTTTTGAAATCAGTATGTCATAGTTAACATTCCTACTCTTTCACCTGTAGCATAACTATTCTGCCTTTCTTTTCTCTTGCAACTGATTCTCTTAATAAACATGAGCTGAAAGTTATATTCAGTCTGCTGTGCAGATAATGGAAGGTAAAAAGAAAATATCACTCTTAGGTTGATTTGAACAATTTGCCTCTTATTTATTTTTCCGACTTCTTAATATAATTTCTTAACCATGTGGTATGTTAGTTCTGTGAAGCTAATCAGGTTTGGCTTTATCAAAGGCTTTCTCATCTTGCTTGTCTTTCCTAGATGGAACTGTGTTCTGTGTTCTAATTAAGTATATTTAACTATTCATCATCTTTAGAGTTGAAGCAAAGCTCGAAAACTGGTACGTTACAGGCCTGAGACAAGAAAACACGGTACCATCTCTTGTGGCTTCCATAGGAGATAGCAAGTCTTCTCTACTTCAGATAGAGTTTAATATTAACCCAGAGGATAGTACTGCTGACCAGAGCCTCACTATTGAATCACAGCCTGTGGAAATAAAATATGATGCAGTGAGTAGTAATCAGAACTCTAAACCATTCTTCTGATTTGCTTTTCTCTGCCCTATTCTGTTTGCTCTGTCCAGATCTATTTTTGAGTCTTTGCAGAGTGACTTGTGTATTGGTAATTCTTGTCTTCTCTTTTTTTTGAAAAGAGAACAATAAATGCAATGGTAGAATTCTTTCAGACAAGTAAGGGCATGGATCTTGAAAGATTAACATCAGCCACATTAATGAAGCTGGAAGAAATCAAGGAAAGAACTGCTACAGGTAAGGTAATAGCAGATCTCACCTGAGGTGAACCCTTGAATGTCTTGAAATGTTTCCATATGATTTTCTAAATACATTTTGTAAGTTTTGATTACTGGCCAACTTGTACGATTGGCTTTTTTCCTTGAGTTTGTGACTTGGAGCTTTAGTGGGTGTTTTGTGGGAAGGAGCGTTGGGTTCAGTAAGAAATCAGTAGAATATTAGAAAAGTAAGTCTTTGCTCAAGTTGTGTTACCCTTCAGGTAAATAGCATCCCTCTGTGTGTTGACTGGCACAAATGTTACGCTTCTGAATAGCATTTCGCTTTTAATGTCCCTTTTTATTTTAAGGATTAGCTCATATTATTGAAATGAGGAAAGTCCTTGACTTGAAGATTTATCTGAAACCTTCCTACCTTGTGGTTCCACAGACGGGTTTCTACCATGAAAAATCAGATTTGCTAATTTTGGACTTCGGTACATTTCAGGTATATACATGACCTCTCTTATAAGCTCAGAGGAAAAAATATTCTTTTCTCTTAACATAGCTGTCATTTAAACCTATCTTGTTTTCAGAAGGCAAAGATGGATCATCCGTGTGAATGTGTTTTTAATGTACTGTATTTCTTACCAAAGAAATTTGGGTCGGTTTTGATCAATGTTCAGAGCTGTTGTCTGTGACATACTTTACTAGTAAATCTCCCTAGGAAACATTTTCATTTTGTAATCATGATTGTAGTAGCTTACTTAATGTCTTTCATTTCTTCAGCAAAGCACATGAACTTTTGTTTCTCCTTTTGTAAATTGATAATATTTTATTAATAATAAAAGAATATAATTTTTCTCTTGGAATTTGAGAGTTGATTCACTTGTTCCTATAAAATTGAAATATTACTATAATTTAATTTGGTTTTACCTGACTAAGTATTTAGTTTTACTAATTAAGATTTAGTTTTACTCCAGCAGTGAACTTGTAAACTAATATAAAGTTTTTCTGCATAACTTGAATTAAATGGTTTGATAGAAGTAACAAATAACGCCTACTAACTCTTGGTAACTGAAATGTGAAATGAATTATTTCTTATCTCTAAGAGTTCAAATGTCCATCATAAACTCCTATGAATAATCATCTTTATCATCACTAGAATTAATAGCATGTGTATGTAAGTTTTAGACTTAACTTTATCTTGTCCTTTACATGTTCAGCTGAACAGCATAAATCAAGGCAGTAGCCAAGCTTCTAGCTTTTCATCTTTAGAAGAAATTATGGACAAAGCTTATGACAAGTTTGACGTGGAAATAAAAAATGTGCAACTTCTTTATGGAAGAAAAGGTAACAAAACAACATAGTTGCTGTTTATTCAAAAAATTGGTGATGGTTACATACCTGTAATAAATATGTTCTTTAAAGAAAAAAGGCAAACCAAAGCCAATAGTTAACTAAAAGATAGAGTATAAGACACGTCTGTTATTAAACTGTGGAAAAAAATAGTTTCTCTTTAAACAGCTGCTTGCTTTTTGTTTGGACTTATATATTGCTTCTTTACTTTGATGCTAGCAAGCAACATAAATGCATAGAACTATTATGTTTTCCATCATATGCAGGAAAATACAGCTAAAATTGGCCTTAATACTTCATTTGGGCTTAAGTAAGCTTTTAAAATAATTTGTCCAAATTGTTCTAGGTTTCTCTAGTTTGTGAGGGGGTTCTTTTTGTTCTCCTAGTCATGCCATTTGATTACTTTAATGATAGCTTAATTAGAGCAACTAACTGGTGATGCTTTTATCTATTATTTGCTGAACATTTGCAGGTGAAGACTGGAAGAAGGCTCGTTTTCAACATCCATCAACTTTGCACATATTACAGCCTATGGATATTCATGTACAGTTGGCAAAGTCGATGGTGGAAAGAGATACCAGGATGCCAAAGTAATATGTTAATGTTGAAAGGACTTCTTTTTCATTACTGTGTACTTACAGAAAACCGTATTTTCCCCACAGATTGTTACACTTTGTAATTTGAAGGTATTAACATAAGAAACAAAGTAGCTTACTACTTTTCATGAAACTTGTTTTGGCCAGGAGTTCCCTGGGTACCTCCACTGGTTACCAACTATACTGCTTAAACTGAATCCAAGACCTGTTTTTAATGCAGAATCACTAGCTTTACTGTGATGTGATCTTTACATATGAGTGTAGATATTAGTAAGATTTAAATCACAAATTGTTATGTACTCTTTTGTCTTGGAGTTTATTCCTCCTTTTTTTTAATTTATTTTTTTTAAAAGGTTTAAAGTGTCAGGAGGACTTCCTTTGGTGCATGTCAGACTCTCTGACCAGAAAATCAAGGCAATTTTTGATCTGATTGATAGCATTCCATTGCCTCAGAAGTCGTCTGTGTCAATTCCAAGCACAAAGGTAAGCTGATTATAAGAAAACTGAAATAAAAAACAATGACACCATGAAGCAGTCATTGTCCATGTGAATTCTGCTAATGTCTGTGGTCTTTTTCACTTGAAATAAGTGATCTGTTGTCAGCTGAGTTAGGCAAAGTGTCTTCATTATGCTTATCATCAGAACACGCTGACCTTACTCAAATGTGTCTAGCTTAGCCTGTGTCATTATCCTGCTGGTTTCAATGTAAGTATTGCCAAAACCGAATTTTCTAAGTCATATGGGAGAGGCGAGGTAAAATGTGCATTCATCAGTGGAAAGTATGACTGAACATACCAAGTTATACAAACTTTAAAATAGTGTTGGGTTTTTTTGCATTTTTTTCTTTTTCCCCCTCCCTCTAGGTACTGGCTATTCCCACAATTCCTGTTGTTAGTAAAGGATTACTTGATACACCCCAGTTGTTAGCAGAAATAATTTCAGGTAAGAAGCTACAGATATGCATTTGTAAAAGTAGAAGGGCATAACTTACAGAATAGCTAACATTCAGGCTGCTATTGATCTAAAACATGTTATCAGGACAATAGGGATGAGTATGATCATTTCTAACTTGAAGCGCATAAGAAGATTTGATAAAGATGCTGATGTTACTTCAGAATAATGAACTTGCTTTTTCAAAAAAGCAAAACCAGGTTTTTTTGCTAATTAATATTTTGCATAAGTAAACTCTTAAAATGTAAATGAGCTCTTAATAACTGTATTAGGATGTCATTAGCAAACCAATTTAATTATTCAGATGCCATGAGACATCTTTTTAGGAGGGAGTATTGAGGAACCTGTTATTTCAGTATTAACTTAAATCAAAAAACAGTTTTAGCTAAATACTGATTTGCTGCTGTTGCCACTTCAGAACCCATAATTTGGGGTGGGCATATAAGAAAGGTGAGTGACATGTCTGGAGGATGTATACACTTGCATTAGGCAGCCGATGTGTGGTGAAAATAGACTGTTACAAACATCACGTGTACTGTCCTGAGTGTTTTGCATTAGCAAAACTCTTCTTTTACTGAAAGTGCAGAACTAGAATAACAAATGGTGCATTACTGTATTGACACTGTGGATTTGAGCATTTATGTTCGTGTTTCTTCGAGAAAAGAGCTTTCCTCTAGTGGAACCTGGTAACGTTTCCTGGGGCTTACTTTATAACTGATTTTCCTTATATATGTTCTTGAATATCTAATGATACAGCCAAACTCCAGTGCTTACCTTGGTAGAGTTTTAATTTTCTTTGGTTTGGGTCCAATGGGTGAGAAAGCAGTATAGATCTAAGAAGTATACTTCTGTTAGATTAGGTTTAAACTGCTCATACAGTTTAAAATCCCATTGGAATGGGAAAGAGAGGGTAGGATATTTACCCCTGTTTCTGGAAGAAGTGTACTAAGGAGGAAGTCACTTCTGTTCCGTAGACTCTGAAGAAGAATATTTTGATTTTGAGGAAAGTTCTGAACCAACTGACAGGTCGCTAATTAAAGGAGGAGAAATAAGAAATAAGGAGCCTGCTAAAGAGGAACTGACAGATCTTCAGTTGAAGTTTGAAATTAAAGAGGTATGTCTCTAATTCTATTTTTATTTTATACATAAAGACTATTCAAGAAAATTTCCAATATTGTATTACCACTGTTCACCAGATTTACTGGATGCAAAAACATAGCCACCAAACGAGAAAATACACATGTATGTACATAGGTATTTCTGTGTATGAGTCGTGTATGATATGTATATGAAGGTTCTTTTAGACATGGTATGTATATAAAAAACACATACACGTACTTTATCTGTGTGTATGTATAAAAAAAAAAGTCAGTGAAAAAGCCCTTTACTGGAGTATTTTTGCTCGAAATTAATAGTACTAAGTCATAATATGGGGGAATTGGATGGGAAATTTGCACTGGAAGAACAAAGTAAATACCCGGGCATGTCACTTCAGAGAGTAAATCCTGAAACATTTCCATGATACTTATATCTCATCATCAAACAATCTTTTTTTTTTCTGTTTTTACACTTTAACATGGTAATAAAAATAATACTTCCAGTAAAGCAGGCAAGGCATTAATTTTGTGCTTTTTTCATTGGTGTTTTGAATGGTGAGGATGCTACATGTGAAAAGATGGTATAACTGTGTGTTTCTTGCTCATGCAGGTTTTAGTAGAACTCACCAGGCAAAAGAAAACTGAGGAAGTGGTACTTGTATTTGATGTAATGCATCTTGGGACAGAAGCTACTGTCAAAACCTATCATTTAGCAGCTGTATCTTATTTAAAGAAAATAAACTTGGATTACTATGAAATTGGAGGTAATAAGCAGTGGAAGAGAAGTATGGGGTGGTGGTGTGTGTGTATATCAGTTAGCCTGAAACTGGCTGTCCTGTCTCTTGTGCTCACTGAAATCCAGATGTTGCTCTAGTTTTCCAGTTACAATACTTGGTATGCAAATGTTCATTGGCTGTGCTTGTTCCATTAGCACAGTTGATGAGGTCTGGACGCCCACCGTAATCTTATTAGATAAATAAATAGCTTAGTACTCCACCTTTGGATGGAGAAGAGGTGTAGACTCGCCATTTTGGACTTAGTGGAGAGAAAGCAGTGATTCATATTTGGTGGTGCAATGTATTTTAACAAATGGTATTGAAAGTTAATCCCTATCTTCAAGGCAGAAATTCTTTGGTCCTTTTGAAAGGACAGAAATTACTCTAATTCTCGTGTATTTCCTGTGGTATGTTACAGGTAAAAAAGCACCCATTCATCTAATTAGTTCTTCAGATAAACCTGGATTAGACCTTCTGAAGGTGGAATATATCAAGGTATACATAAAGCTTTTAAAATGTATTGTTAAAGCTCTTTTATATATTATAAAGGCTTAAACCTACTATTCAGAGCTAGTGGATTGTTTTGTATCTTCTGAAGAGCACAGTGACTGTTCGGAATTTAGTATTAACCTTCATGTGAACCATTATTTTCAGGCTGACAGAAATGGGCCACACTTCCAGACAACATTTGACAACACTGAACAGATGATTCAAGTGAGTGCTTGCAGATTTTATTGCTTTCTTTGTTTGTTTGCTGGATTAGAAGGGAAGAATCAATAAGGGGTTTTCAGCTTTCCTGTCGTGTGCCGCCCCCCCCCCCCCCCCCCCCCCGCAGCCTTAGATTTTAACTCTTTAATTCTCCTTACTGCATTTCAAAGTTTTTATGTGATTTAATGTAAAAGCAATATGTTAGTCTGTTTCTTGACTATGATGAAAAACCGTCTAGGGTAGCTCACGTGGATAAAATGCAAACTAATGTAAGAATACATCTCACACATATGAGATCATGAAGTTCCAATGCCCAGTATGGGAAAATGTAGCAGGGTCTAGAATTCTTTCCTTTTCCTGTCAAATAATGAGCACCACATAATCAGGGAAAATGTAGCAGGGTCTAGAATTCTTTCCTTTTCCTGTCAAATAATGAGCACCACATAATCAGCACTCTGGCTAAATTTAATAAGAAGTCTAAATCCATTTTTGAGTGTTGGTTTGCTTGGGTTTTTTTGGTGTGGGTTGGTTTGGTTTTTGTTTTTTTGTTTCAAGGATGGGCAGTGGGGAGCACGGTCTTATTCTTCACTCCAAAATATGATTCAGGAGCTTCCTGCAATACTGCATTTTCCTCTCCATCACTTCTGTTGTCAACTCTAGAATGACAATTTAATCTCTTAAAAATTATTACAATATAGGGAAACATTTTCAGGCAGCAAGTACCTAACTTGTTAAGTTCTGAGTGCTGTATTAATGGTGAATTTTTGAGTCAGATTTCAATCTAGGGAACAACAGTGTCTTGAGGAATTCTGGAAGAAACTACAGAGTCAGTTTTCTTTGATAGGTACTTTCCCGCCTTTATAATTTTATGGCATTATTTTGCCTGCTGTTTTTTGGTGTGAAAACTGAAATACTGCACTTGCCATGTAATAGTTTTAGAGTATCTGTAGTTTTCATCTGGGAAGTCTAGTTAATACTGGAATCTTTTTGCCAAGAAAAAGTTCCTGAAGCCACAGCAGGGTGGATGACAGTTCTGCTACTCCGATGCTAGTGAGGTTGCTATACAGTGAGTTGACTGCCTTCATGCAATGGTATCGCACAGATGTTAAGAGAACTCAACTTCCCGTACATTGTGAGGTGTTGCCTTGCAACTCTCAGTGGGACTTCTGTGTCTGCAAGTATTGCATTTGGGCTCTTTTTCCAATTCCAAGCCCATTCAAGTGGGTAACTTTTTTACTAAACTGGATGTCAGGCATTTACTCATCTTTTGGACTCCCGTAGTGGCTATGTTGGGAAATACCTTTATACTCTTTATCTACGTGGCAGACACCTGCCACCTATCTGTTCATGTAGTGCTGTGTTACTGCAAGAGAATTCAAGATGAGTCTGTTTGACAGACCATACAGCTTGAGAAGACTGAATCCAGGTTTAGGTTGGACTACCTTACTCCAGATGTGTATCTCAGTCATCTAATGAAGTTCTCCACTTACTTACTGCAGTTTTCCACAATAAGTGTTTTACTCATTTAATACTTCTAAATTAATTTTGTATCACTTCGCTTTTGTACTGAGGAGGTTGTAGTTAACAGCTGCACTGTTGGGTTGTTGTTAGGTTTTCTTATTTTTAAGCTTACCACTTTTCTGCTTTACAGAAAGCTTTTTTCCTTTATGATCTGTTGTTGGTAACACATGCGGCTTTCCTGTTCTAAGGAAAATAACGTAATAAATCTAAAAAATAATCTAAGAATAATAATCTAGTTATTATATTCCATTGGATGCTTTTGCACCTCAGCCCAGCTCTTGTACTTGTACATGTTACTTTTTTTTGTCATATGGAGTCTTATGTTCTCAACAGGTAGTATTTTCGTCATTGAACCTTCTACTGCATACAGAGGCCCTTATGTCTACTGTCAGTTTTTTGACAGCTGTTAGTCCATCAGGCAATGGAAGTAGTGGAGACGCACCAAATAAAGATGAAAAGCAAGAAGATGAAACTAGACTGAAGAAAGGTACAGTTGTATTTGACAAAATGGTCGTTCTGAAAGGAAGTGTTACATGCTGACAAAATGATCAAATCCAGAGAAACAGGATAAGCTTTGTAGTGTGGGGTGAAGATCAAAAGTCATGTGACTGTGGCTTACCAGGCTGGAGGACTCATTTCAAAAAACCAGTAAATGAAACTGGTTCTGGTCATAAATAGTGTCTTCAGGTGATATTTCTATTCTTGTTTCATTGCCATTTCACAAATACACTTGAATTTGAGTAAATGAGATTTCTGTGAGCTTAGAGGACTCAAACAGCAGCATGATCTTACTGTGAATGGTAAAATAAAGGAGATGTATTATTTGGATTATGTGATGTTACTGACTGAGGTGATTTAAATATACTTTCAAAGAAGTAGTAGAGTTGTTTGCTAGCCTAATTAAAATCTTGCTGTTTGTATAGCACTGAAACAAAATCTGAATTTATATCAAAATATACTCAGAGGGGAGCAACTGCAGTGTCCTTAATACAAAGTGCAAAACTCAAGCATCAGGTATGCTGGAAATGAGGTGCCTGGTGAAGAATGTTCAGAACCACATACAATTGTCCTCGGTTTGAATCTGCAGGCTGAAAAAGAAGGTGCTGGTGTATGTGGTGTAACAAAGACCGTAAATATTTAAGCTCTTGGATTAATACTTTGCTGCTTTTTCTTAGTGAAGGTGCACACCATCAGTGAGGTCTGATGGCTTCTGGTCTTCCCCCAGAGATAATTTTTGACGCTTGTGCATGACTTTGCCTTATTTTTCCCAGTCTTAACACTTGGTTTCATAAAACCTGGATGTTGGCTGCCTGAAACAGGCTTCCAAGGTTTGCCATTTCTTATAAGCTTTAAGAGAAAAATTCTTACCTTAGGATCTTGGAATAGGAAATACTGGATAACCTGAAAAAGCCACTACTGTGAACCTATTTGAGTTACTGATTTGATGTTACAAATAAGTAGACTCTGCGTTTTACTTCCTTTGAACCCCACAATTACCCTTCATTTAAAAAAAGTAAAGTTGTTCCAACAGAGAATCATTGCTAAATGGGAATAATATCAGACATAGTATTACAAACAGATGCTGACATGTTTTGTCAGTAGAGTTGCTTTCAGAGGAAGGCTTGTTGCTCTAAGATGGGATGTTACAGACTTGGTGATGAAAGAAACTGTAGGGAACAGAGCTAAGTCATCTGGATGCCAAAAAAAACCCCCAAACCCTAGACCAAAACAACCCGCAAATACTCTCAGGAGTTTAAGTGAAAGTACCTTGTAAATCACTCCCTCTCTCATTTCTAGTGGCTAGACCTTCCAAGGATAAGGATGTCTTTGACTTCAAGTTTTTTGCCAAACTGGATGCCTTCTGTTTAAGTATTTGCGATGAAAAGAAGAATATTGCAGAGATCAAGATACAAGGTATCAAATTGTTTGTTAGTAGCAACTGATCTAGTAGCTTAGTTTTAAAGCAACTGCTAATCATTGGACTAAAAGAGATGTAAGGTATATATTTTCAGTATCTGACTTTTTAAAAAAAATTATCTGTATAAATGTGGCTTGTGGTATTGTTTTCAAAGTCAGTCTTCTAGTCTGTCATAATGTTTTGGCCTCCTGCTAGAAAAGCATGATACATTATTCTTCAGGTAATTAGGCTGATGTTTTGAAGGAGCTTGTTTATGGGTGGGTTTTCATGTTACGCTATTTTTCTGCTATACATGAATTATTTAGGATTAAAAAATCCCTTAAAAATATTTTCTTTGCTTTTGAAGTCTTAGGGTTTGTTTGCGTTTCTTGTTTCAGTTTCATTTTCTTGATTCTTTTTTTTCCCCCCAGAGGGGCTATCAATAATTCTGTGTGAGAGAGAGGCAGGGGAGGAATTTTCACTTCCAAGTTTGGCTATAGCTGCCAAAACTCCCTCTTGGTGTGAATATTGAAGAATGTGTGATATACCAGAATATGTATTACAGTTCGTAAAAAGTCTTTCACTTGTGCCCATCTCTAAATCATACGATGTATTCACACAAGAAAGTGTTGTATTCAAATATAGTATGGTAACATCTTCTGTGACAGAAAATCTCAATAAACTAACTCAGCTTGGTTATTAGGAGATGGATTAATGTTAGAATATTTTTCTGTGAATACTAGCTCACTTCTTTCTAGAGATGATTGATATTGAGACAGTGTCTGGATTAGAAATTTTTATATTTCATTTTGTTCGAAGCAGTAGTATGGTCACATTCTCAAAGCTTAATAACAGACAGCACAGTGTACAGACTTGGATTTGAACTCCAGACAATATACTTGCCTTCTGTGTCTGGTAAGATACAAGAAGTATCTATTTCCAGAACTTACAGTACTTTTTTATTTTGGAGAGGTTATGGTAGTTGGGGAACTACTTTTAATTATTCTTGTTTGGATACAGGGAGACAAAAATGCCTTGGATTGAATAGAGCTCTACGTACAGTCCTTTTAGCAAGGGAAATGGTAACTGACTTTGTTTCGAAACAGGAGAAAACCAAGTGTGTTTGTTTATTTTTTTGGTGGTTTTTCTAAAGTCTTTGTTGAATTTAGCAAGCTACTAATAAAATAATTGTTGCAATGTATAATTTCGGTAACTGATCTCATCTCCCCTAACGGTGCTGTGTGGCCCTACCCTGAAAATGAGTTTTACCTCCATTACACAATACTACTGTTTCTCTCTTTATGCTTTACAGGTCTTGACTCATCTCTTCTCCTTCAGCCGTGTCACACTGTATTCTTTGCCCGACTTAAAGACATAGTTGTCACCGATGTTGATTCAAGGACCCTTCATAAAAAAGTACTAAACTACAAGATTTTAGGCTTTACTTGATTCTTGGTTACTTTTGTGTGTAGAAGTGAAATGTAACAAATGCTATTTCACTTGTTTTAAAATATTTGATTTGTCATGTATACCTCCTTTTCTAACAAGATACGTGGTAAAGCATAGTTTTCATATTAGGAGAATAGATGTCTGAAATTTTTTTAAAAAATAATAGTTTAACTTGTACATCTGATAGGCTGATGATATGTTTAGTCCTTCTTTGTATTAAGTACCTTTTTAGAAGCTGCTGATGGCTGGTAGGTACTGTTTCTTTCTTTCTAGGCTGTGTCTATAGTTGGAGATGAAGTTTTCAGTTTCAATCTGGCATTAGATCCATATGCTACTGAGGGAGAAGCCTACGCTGACATGTCAAAAGTGGATGGTACCGTATCTTTGAAAGTAGGCTGCATTCAGATAGTATACCTTCACAAATTTCTTATGTCTCTTCTGGTGAGTCTTTTTTTCCCTTTTTATGTTTCTGCTGTATTCTCAAATTAGCCTTCTTTGTGTCCTCAGTACAAGTGGTAACAAGCTTCTGAAAGAGAAATGATAAGCTTATTTGTGTGTACTATTAAAAAAGACTTTCAGTAAGCTTGAACTAGTTTGAGTTTCAAAAAACTAAGATAATGTAGGTGGGTCACTTCCTACCCTCTGCTTTCGAAATAGGGAAAAGCTTGATGCTATTAAGGTATTTTGGGGTGTTTGTGTTCACTGCTTTCTCCACCCTGGCAAAAACCTGAGTTCATTGCAAACATATCTGAGCTAATGTTAGAGGCAAAACTTTCTGCAAGGTTAGATGCTATGACAGCTGCAAATTAATCACTGTAAATATTTACACCTTCATCAGATATTCTCATGTTGTCTTTTACAATAAAGCGCTAGTGGGCTTTCTGTCATTTAGTACTGGCTTTAATAAGAATTAGTATTCAGTGGGGGCAAAGAGGGGCTCTAAAAACATGTCTCCAGAAGCTAATGAGGTGAAGGAATTTGTAGCTAATAAGTAAGAAAAGGTAGAAACGGGTTTAAAATGAGTGGATAGTACTGGTTAATACATTTTTGACCCTCTATGAGAGGTCATGACAGAAGGTACACATTTGTCTTTCCCCAGGGAAAATTCAGCACAGTAGGAAGCATAATTGGTGGTTGATGTTGCTTGTGGTTGATGATGTAAAATGAAAGTAATTTAGATTAAACAACTGTTTACAAGCATTTCTACTTTTTGTTCAACTGCTTGTTCTAGACCTTCTTGAACAACTTTCAGACAGCTAAGGAGGCACTGAGTGCTGCTACAGTCCAAGCTGCAGAAAAGGCTGCTACCAGTGTAAAAGACCTGGCTCAAAGGAGTTTTCGACTTTCGATGGACATAAACTTGAAAGCACCAGTTATAGTCATTCCTCAGTCCTCAGTTTCCCCCAATGTTATAGTAGTAGATCTTGGCTTGATTAAGGTTCAGAACCAGTTTAGTTTGGTGTCTCCAGAAGGCAGTTCGCTCCCGCCAGTCATTGACAAAATGGATGTGCAGCTGACGAAGCTGAAACTGTCCAGGTAAAGTGCACCTTACTAAGTAATGCCTTAGCTAACTGGTAATATTAATACTTCATAGGATATTAATCTACTTACTTGGAAACCATGGTCTGTGACAATGTCCAATATGTGGTGTTAAAATAATGTGGTCTTAAGGGCAAAAAATTTGGTAGTAAAATAATACACTGTTCTGCTCGGGAAGCCATTTAAGCCTAAAGAGAGATGAGATTTGAGATTTTATGATGTTCCTTTGCAAATGTACTTAACTTCTAACTTGCCTACCATGTGTGGTGTGAGGGTTTTTGTTTTCTTCCTTTTGTTCTAAGGACCACTATGGAGACAGGTTTGTCACATCCAGACATTCAAATACTTCGTCCTATTAATTTAAGCCTGTCTGTGAAACGAAATCTGTCTGCAACTTGGTTTCACAAATTGCCAGTATTGGAGATCAGGGGGAGTCTGGATACAATGAATGTAAGTCTTGTGAAAAGAACATGGTGAGAATCTCGTGACAATACTAAACATAAGACTAACCTTTATGTTACTTTTAGACACAAAGGTGCAACAAGCTGCAAACTTCTAAGTAGTTTGTTGAGTGAGTTTCAGGGATGTCAACAGAGTTTAGCCTACCTATTTGAATGCAGAGGTTTGAAAGTGTCATATAAAGCACCCAAACTGCTGTGTACATATATTAAACTGAGAGAAAGATAAGATAACTGAAAGGGATGTCAAGCGGTCTTGTTTATTCCCTGCCATAAGGCAGGACCAACTTAAATCAAATGGTTTTGTGACCAGTTCTCAGAGCAAGTCTTCTTTCAGTGCTTGTTTTTTTTAAAAATATCTTCTTGAGAAGAATTTTAAATTAGGCAAATACTTGCCTAAGTAACTCTAGCTTCATAACTTCCTGTCTCCCTTGAATGACCTCTCAAGATAGTTGTTTTCTGTGGCAATGCATGTGCTGTGCAAGAAAAATACCAGGTACATCTTGGGTGAAACTCAAAATATTAAGTAGCATGTCATTTACAGGAAAGTGTTAAAAGTGTAGATATACTAAGTAAAGGATGCAGTATATATTGATACAGCTTTGGAAGTCTCAACTTGCTTTCATCTCCTAATCCAGGGGTCCTCAAACTACGGCCTGCAGGCCGGATACAGCCCCCCAGGGTCCTCAATCAAGCCCCCGGTATTTCGGTACTTACAGACGACCCCCCACCCCCCCCCCCCCCCGCCAGGGGTTGGGGGGAAGTGGGGGGAACCAAGCAGCCACAGATGACTTCCTGCCACTTAATCCATGCGCCGGCCCCCTGTTTAAAAAGTTTGAGGACCCCTGTCCTAATCCTTTAACAATAAGTCATCATGTCATTTAAGGGTAGCTGCTGCTAACAAAATACCTAAATAAACGCTCTTCTTGCCAGGAAATGTTGTTCTGCTTTGTTAGCTAGCAATAAGTTTAAAGAACAACGTTTTTCATGAGAACTGTCATCTGCAATTTTGTAGGTTGTGTTAAGTCAAGAGGATTTGAATGTCTTTCTCAAAGTGTTGACAGAAAACCTTGGTGAAGCAGAAGAACAAACTCATGCAAAACCAGTACTGCAAAAGGAAGGTCAGAGACGGATGTTGTCATGAATATTAAGTGTATTAGCTTTCAGGAATAATGGAAAGCACTTACTATCTGGAAAGTAAGCTTAGATCTGAAACTGTGGTGTATAAGTGATAAGCTTTTTAATGTTGCAAGGACAGTGTTCACACTTTTAATACTTCAAAGAAGTGGAAACATCACAAGACAAAATCTGGTAATGGTGTTAGCTAAATTGTTATAGTACTAGCAAGGTATTGAGATATCAGAGTTGTCTTGCTGCCAGAACATGTTTGTATTTCCTTTGCTTGCTCTGAAGCTAAAGACCCTGCTTGTGGAAGTGTTGCTAGCTTATTTTAGGTGAATGTAAGCCATCTAAATGAATGAAAGAATGGGGTATGTGTGGTGGTTTAACCTCAGCCAGTAATTAAGTACCACATAACTGCTCGTTCACTCCCCTCTCACCCAGAGGGGTGGGGAGAAGAATCAGAATGGAACATAAAACTCAAGGGTTGAGATAAGAACGATTTAATAATTGAGATAAAATAAGAACAAAAGAGCGGTAGTAATAATGACAATAACAGTTATAATGAAAGGAGGGAGAAAGGGAGAGGAATGAAATCCAAAGGGAAGGGAGAAAAGAAAACTAGTGACACACAGTACAACTTCTCCTCACCTGCTGACTGATGCCCAGCCAGTCCCTGAGCAACAATCAACTGGCCCCAGACACCCCCCAACCTCCCACCCCACACCCAGTTTATATACCAAGCATGATGTCCCATGGTATGGAATACCTCATTGATTAGTTCAGCTCAGCTGCCCTGGCTGTGTCCCCTCCCAATTCCCTGTGCCCCTGCAGCCCTCCTACCAGCAAGGCCTGAGAAACCATGAAGTCCATGACCACTCTGCCCCCACACCATAGTCAAAACACAGCACTGCACTAGCCAGCAAGAAAAAAAATGTATCTATCCCAACAGAAACCAGGACAATATGTTTCTTGAGCTAAACAAATGGTGGCAGTTTCAAAAGTTAACTAATTTATTGAATGTTTCAGGTAAAACTAAAGAAATGGAGAAATCAGTTTTGGCGCAGGATAAGTGTGTTGCAGAAGGAATGCTGCCTGAAAAGAGAAAAACCCCATTAAATGAAGATGTAATCAATATGCTACTTAATTTTGAAATCAAAGAGGTATGTATCCATCTGTAAAATTTATTGTTACTGAATATATACTAAAGTCTTTTTCTTAGAAGTAGTGAGCTATAAAATCCATTTTAACTGTTTAAAGATGATGATGGTACATACCAGCAAAAATAAAACAAAAAAACCCCAGAACTTAGGTTCTTAAGCAGTTTCTTTAGCTGTTTTCTTTTGTCTATATTACGCGAGATTGTATTTATAGTATATTTAACATAGACAGTACATCTAACAGGGAAAACCAGACTTTTTACATGTTCTGTACTCATCAAACCTTAATCCTTCATAACACTGCATATGATTCTCTTAGTAACAAACCAGGTGAAATAGTTAAGCTAGAACTAGTATTTTTCCCATAGAGATACTAAGTCTGACGTAGATGGAGTACTGGTAAAATGCACGAGTGATCAATTGACAAAGATAGCTATGCATAAGGAATTGTCCAAGCATGGTGTTTCTCTGAAGATGTCTGAGATGCTAAATGTGAAGAACTCAGCATGGCCTTTCATTTTTTTTCAAGAGTGAGACCAAACAGCTTAGGTATGCGGGTTTGGCTTTTGGTTTTCAAGGGTTTTTGTGTGTATTTTTTTTTCGCTAAATCTCTGTGGATGTTCTTGTCCAATACAAAATCTGAGTTCCTATTTTTTAGACAGGAAAAAAAAATCATTTTCAAACTTGAAACTATTCCATTGCTGAGTGAGAGTGCATTCAAAGACTAGGAACACCCTCCTATCCCTGGCCACCAGGGAAACATATTCTGTGTGTGTGATATGAAATCATACAAGAAAAATCAGGGTTTTTTTAAGGTTATCAGAAATATTTGTCTCACAGTTGAAGTATAGACAGGTAGGAAGTTGATACCATCCCAGGTTTTGGGTTTTGTTAGTTTTTTCAGAATTACAATTGCAACTGGCTGATGAGGTACCTGTCAACAAAACCAGCATGTAGTTATTCAATGTGCATCACTAGTCCCTCTGGTCGCTTCTGACTTACAGATTTGCTGGCTTGGCTGTGAAGAACTTTTTTAGTGGTGGGACTGAGGCATGTTATGGGCTAGGCTGTAGTGTTCCATGTTCTCTTATTTAATATATCTTATGAACAATTCTGTCTTGTTTAATACACGTGCTTTACATGGAAATTTTTACTGAGGTAGGGTTCACATTGTCTGTGGACTGTATATGTTGGCTGATAAATGACAAAATGCTGATTAGTTAGTGTACAAAGAGTATGCCACGTAATGATGCAGAAAGGATTTGACAAGACTTGAATTCTTTAAATTTCTTGTGTGGTAAATTGTTAGATTGATGCACTGGTTTTAGTTCCCAAGAATGTAAGATAATTGCCTCATGTAACAATTGCATTAAAGTTAGCATTGCTCTTTAATAAATATACCTAGTTCTGCTTTAATTTTCAGCTACATTTAGAAACTCAAGTTTTCTCATTTTCAATGTTGTAATCGGTGTAATGCTTAATATATTCTATAAATGAAGAATTGTAACGTTGAAACTTTTTTGTCCTTAATTATTATTTGCACAGCATCAGGTATTCAAAGATTGATTCACATTGCTGTCTGTTCTCTACTGCTCTTCTTTCCAGACCAGTATGACTTGTAGTAACGGTTTTTTCCATATTCAGACTCTGTATGTAGCGCCTGTTTACAAAATTAAAGCATAGCTTAACAATGTAAAGATACACTGTTAGGCCAACAAAATTAAATTATAGCCAAATTAATAGACCTGGGATTTTTGTTTTGTTGTTGGAGTTAATAAGTGATTGGTTGCTCAGCCAAGAGGAACAGAGAGAGAGAGGGGAAAAAATCTTTTAACAAACTCCTGTTGTGGGTTCTCTTTGTTAAAAAGCAAAATGTCTAGATTAATACTACTCTTGAAGCTTAGCTGAGGAGATAATGGCCCATTATAACTGCATGCTCTATCATCTGGACAGCTTCACTGAAATAGTGAACTTATTTCCATTTCCCCATTCCAGGTTGTAATAACCTTGATGAAGCAGGTTCAGAAGGAGAGATACCCATTACATGTTCTAACTGTGCTACAGCTTGGAACTGAAACCAAAGTTAAAAATCATGAATTGAGTGCAGCAGCATATCTGAAAAAAATTACTATGAGATGCATTGAAATAAGTGGTAAGTCTTCTACAAAAATGGTATGCAGTCAGTACAGTGTGTGCAATCAGCTTTTGTAGCAATAGGATAGGATGGTTAAAAGAAAAAATTAAGGGGGG
Organism: Falco peregrinus; assembly: GCF_023634155.1. NCBI lineage: Eukaryota > Metazoa > Chordata > Aves > Falconiformes > Falconidae > Falco > Falco peregrinus. Next base: position 108,728,851 of record NC_073721.1, read on the forward strand.
GGAATGGCAGGAGGTTACATGCCAAATCCATTTAATGATGTCCTGTGTGATACAGATTAATCTGTTTTACCTGATACCAAATTATACTCCTGTTGATGGAGTTGGTTTGAGTTAACTTATTTGAATTAGTTGCCTACTTGTGAGTATGAATGGTCATTCCTGAGAAGTATTCTATCTGTTCAGAGTGTTTTGATGGGCTTCTGAATCTGTGCTTTATGATCAGCATCCTTGGTTGGCCGGGTAACAAAGTGATATTCAAGTAATAGCTGCAATAGCCATGTGTTCAAAGTGAAGAAGTATGGTTTTGAATATAAAAACCTAAAGATAGGAATGCAAAACTAATTATAGGAAAATAAGTTTCCCATTTTGAATGTTATATCAGGATCAAGTTAATTTTGAGTAGTTTAATTAAAAAAAAGTGAATACACTATTTCACAAGGTAATGCTTAATCTGCAGCTTCTCAAAGCGATGTTTATAGAATAGTATATCATTATATATAATTGAGAATTAGCATGGAGGCATTCCAAAGGTGGAGTAAAGCTTCTGAGTGGGAATACTTTACGGTTTTATTTCTTTATTTGCAGACACAAAAGGAGATCCTCTTTGCATTATTAATTCTTCAAGTGAGACAGATGAACATCTTCTGAAAATGGAATACATTAAGGTTTCAGTACCTTTTAACTAAGGTTAAATGGGGAGTAAAATAAGGCTTCCATACTTAGTCTGCGTCAGAAATTTTTTTTCTTCTTTTAAAACCTGTAGGATTTGTATCTAAAACTTATCTAGGTCTTCTCCCAAATACCTATATTTCAGCTTACCATTTAATTTCACTCTCCACTGCTTCCATACAGTGCTTGCTTCATTAAGTCAACACAATTACTGAAATCACTGGTGAGACAAAATGTTTGTATACGTTCTTCTTTGTGAATGATGCAGAGAAGTATCTTGGTGAAACTTAATAGGTGAGATAGTCTTTACCTATGTAAGTGATAGGTGGCTCTCTACAGGTGGTAAAACTAGCATTTGAGGAGTGGTATGAGCTGGAGTTCTTGAGTTTGTTGTTGTTTTTTTTTTTTTTAAAAAGTGCCTTTCAAAAACCGCATGAATACTTGGGAATCTGGTAGGTTGTAGTTGTATTCTTATCTATAATGACCTGATTCTTATTAGATATACAGAAACGTGACAGAGTAAGTGTAAATTGATCCAGTTTAAATAGATCCTAGGTAAGAGAGAAAATTGTAACTGGCCAGTTGAACTTTCACAAAATATGTGCTGTAAAATGTCACTGAGTGTTGTGAGTACACCTTCTTGTTGACTTGTGTGCCTTACTTAGAGAACTTGTTTCTTGTCCTTTGTTTTCCTTTGCAATGGGAGTAATCCTTATGTGTTTGTGTGATAAATTCAATTTGTTCAGTTAATTCAGTTAATGAACTTGGTTAATTCAGTAGAGACTGAGTGTGTGCTTGGGCTTATTTTATTTCCTTTAGGCTGATGTTGATGGACCAGCTTTTGTTACTACTTATGGAAGTACCAAGCAAAACATCAATGTAAGTATTGGATGTATTTAATTTTTTTTAAGCTTCTTGCAAAGTAACAGCTGTGTAAACTTGTTAGTTGCCCTCTTTTTCTCTTTTCATTGAAGAGGGGAAAAACCCCCCACCAACCTAAAAAACGAAAACTTGACTCTTTCATCATTAAAGCTTATAATGCTTTATTTTTAACTACTTCAAAGAAAAATCCAGGAGGAGAATAAATTATTTTCTTTTTTTAATGAACTATTTAGTGTATTAATTCTTTTAACTAGAAGCTGTACATTTGTAGCTAGTTTAAATTTATAAGTACTTATTTCTAACTGAGGCCTGTTGGGTGTGTATTATTTCTGCAGTGACACTTAGCAGCCTGTGAAACCAAGGCCTTGTGTTTCAGAGCTTGAAAGTTTGTAACAGTGAAATTTCAAAAGTATTTTCAGAGGTCTTGTGTTTAATCAGTCCTTTTCTACTTCTCCTGAAAGCAACCATTCATGTGTAGCTTTCCATGGCTTCAGTGACTTTTGAAGCAAGAGAGTCATTTTGCTTTTAAAATGGTTCCTTTGAAGTAGTAGTGGTGGGTGCAGCTTGCTTCTTGACAGCCATATGGGGAACTTGAAGTGGCTGGACTGTTTAGAGTCAATAACGCTGACATCCCATAATGCATCAGCAAAACCATTTATCAAGAGTTGCTTTGGGCTAAGAAGTCAGCTAGGTGATGCTGGGTTTCACTAAGTAATACTGACTAGATAGTTGCTACTTGAGTACTTTGTGTTTGTGCAAGTCTTGATGTTTTGTTGTATCATACCTGCTAAAATACCTCTGTACGCAGTTCTGAAGGTGTCAACCAGAGTGCTCAATAGTTCACAATGAAATGCAGCAGAACTGAGAGCTTACTGAAAAAGCATAACTACATGTAGCATCAATTTCTAGATAGGCACAGTTACTCTGTTGCAGTTTTAAGCTTTGCTTCCACAGCTCTATCATCTGTTTGGGGGCTTGTGTGGTGTTAAGTTGAAGGAGGTAGAAGTGTGAGATACTGGAGAAATTTGAAAGGGTGAGAAACTTGAGCAAGACACTATTTTCTCAATTCTGCAACAATAACTATGAGTTGTTATGCAATAGACTGCTACTAAATAACAATGTTACTTTGTCTGCTTGCCCTCATTTTAGGTCACTTTTTCATCTTTGGATATAGTACTTCACACAGAAGCTTTGCTTTCCATCATAAGTTTTCTTACATTCAGTGTTCCATCAGGTGGTTTTCCCAGCACTGATAAAACATCAGACCACAAGCCGCAAATAAAAGAACAAGAAAAAGGCAGTACTCTTAGAGCAGGTAATGTGGTATTAGAAAGCCTGTACTTCTGTTGCTTAACAGCATCTAGCCTTTGCTTTCAAAGGATGCCATTTCAGGTGACAGCATTGCAATCTGTTTGGAGAAAAACAAGGAAGAAAATAATCTTCTTTAAGAAAGAAAAGCCAGATGTTTTTGCTGTCGCTTTGTTTTACACATTCTCCTTAGTCAATATAGCTTTTCTCCTAGGTAGTGGTCTGACTTCTGTAATAAAAGTGGACTAAATGATATTGCAGTGAACAATACCAAAGCTTTTCCAAAGCATTGGTGTCACAACTTAGTTGCTTTCCAATCTGAAGGCTCTAAAGAGTTGCTTACATTGCTGACAAGAAACATTCTTGAGCCCTGGGGGAAGCAAAGAGAAGTTATGAACTGAAAGGTGTTGTGCTTATTTGAATAATTAGTAGCTATAACTTTGAAATAGTACGTGTTTTTTCTATGGAAGCTGCATAAGAATGTTTCATCAGGTCCTGTGTGGTTGATCCTTGTATTTGTAGGGAAATTCAAGGTTTTCTAATCCTAAATCTATTGGGACTGAGTTTACAGTGGCTGGCAGATTTTGTGTTCTACAGGCACCTTCAATTTGCTGCAGAAACTTTTTTCACTTGATAGGCCAAAATTGGCACTGCTATTCTATAAAGAAAGGAACATTTCTCATGTGAGATCGTGTTCCAAATAATGAAATGTATGCTGTATTCGGCATACCGTCGCATGAAGACTAGGTATTTATGAGGAGAGAAAACATAGTCTTGATTGCTGTTTGCCTGTGTTAGTTGGTGACTTTTCTATAATTAGCAGTAACTTTAAGGGAGTAAGTGCAGGTTGCTTTTTGAATAGTTTATATGTGTACAATTATCTAACATTTGTTGTAAGCAATTAGCTTAAGAAGTTTTTGTCTGTCTCTTGTGTTTCCTACCTAGTGCCCAGTAATGCAGCCCGTGATGATATCTGTGAATTAAAACTCACTGCAAAGCTAAATGCATTCGGTATTACAGTGTGTGATCAGACCTGTAGCATTGCAGACATTAGAATACAAGGTAAGGGTTTTTTTATTTAAGTAATAGAGTAGCTGATTGTAGCAAGAAATATATTATTCCCCTCCATTCACTTCTGAAAGGCTAGTGTGTGCACCACATATGTCTCTGTAAGATATGTTTGAATACTTTTTGATTGCATAAGATGGTGGTTAATTATTTTAGTAGCCAAAATGCCTGCGAGGCAAGAAAATGTTTAACCCTGAAAAAGAAAGCAATTAATTTTTAAGTGGAGTAAAACTAAAAGAAATGAAGGCACTACATTATAAATAACAGAAGCTTTCTTTTTTTAATAGCTAGATCTTAGATAGTGTTGGGAATTTTCACTCTAGTCTTAGAGTCAGTTTATGCTGGCATATGTAGTAAGGTCATGACTTCTGTCTTGGGCTTAGTGTCAGTTATTATACAGTAGAATACTGGATTCTAAGCTCCTCTTAGTCTTTATATCCAGTAATAAATGATGCTTCTTTTTTAAAAAGTGTTTATTTAATAAATGCACTTAAACAAATGGCTATCTTCTTCCTTTTGTCTCAAATCAGGAATGGATGCATCTATAGCTATGAAACCTAAAAAGATTAAAGTGTTCTCCAGACTTGAGGACATTGTTATTACAAATGTTGATCCAAAAACAGTCCATAAAAAGGTGATGTGTTGTGCAGATTGTAAACAAACAAAAAGACCTTGTTCTTTATTTAATGACAGCACTGTAGTTTATTTGCTGTGTTGTATAATAAGTGCAATGTAATGTATCAAATATTAAGCAAAATTCCATTGTTTCATTTCATTTATTTCAGGGAAGAAAAACGTGCTTCCCTAAAATATTTAATTCTTTTTAATCATGTTTTTACTGATGCGCTTGAGTTGCATGGGTTAAATGTAAAGGGACTATAGGTAACCATGTGAGAAAACATATACTATAGAACAGCTGATTTAATTTCCTTTTGTGCTGAGCATATATGTGTCCAATTATTGCTGATAAGTTGCATTTGATCTTTTTGTGGAAATATTTTTTGTTTGATAACTTAAGCAATAATTCTATCACATATTACTGCCTGGGAGTGTTAACTATATGGACTTAATCTTCTAGGCTGTCTCCATAATGGGAGATGAAGTGTTTAGATTTCACATGTCACTTTATCCAGATGCTACCGCAGGGGAAGCTTATGCTGATATGTCAAGGGTGGATGGAAAAATGTCTCTGAAAGTAGGCTGCATCCAAATAATTTACCTACATAGATTCTTCCTGTCTCTCTTGGTAAGACATTGGTTTCAGTTCCTTACTTGACATTATAAGTTTTTTAATAAAATAAAACATAATCTGTTCTTTGTGACTTGTACCTTGCGTGAACTGATGCACAAGCGTATAGAAATATTTTGTTGAAGTGTCACTTAAGTTTTACTGCCTCATAGAAGAATGAGGAGTAAGGAGGATGACAAAACAAATTTTGAATTGATAGCTTTAATAATACCTTAAAAATTAAATACATAAGCAACGTCTCAGCTTGTGCATGATTTTAACCTTTTGCTCTTTTCCATGGTTGCATTAGAAGTTCTATCTTTCTGCCAGTTTAACTATTTTGCTTAAGTTTACGTTTTGTCGGAGGCTTGTCTTTTTTGAGAGGTTTATTTGCTGTCATAGAACTCTTACTTTTTTTCACTGCCTGTCAACAGAACTTCCTAAACAATTTCCAAACGGCACAAGAGGCCCTGACTGCAGTTACTGTCCAGGCAGCAGAAAAGGCTGCTTCCAGCATGAAAGACTTTGCTAAAAAGAGCTTCCGCCTCTTAATGGATGTCAACTTGAAAGCTCCAGTTATAGTTGTTCCTGAGTCTTCAACTTCATACAATGCTTTGGTAGCTGATCTTGGCTTAATCAGAGTTCAGAATGAATTCAAGCTGGTGTCTTCAGATGAATCTCCTCTTCCTCCAGTCATTGACAACATGGATGTGCAACTAAGTCATTTGAAATTATCAAGGTATACATGGAGTTTTCTTCTGAATTGAAAAGTGTTTGTAAAGAAAACAGGTCCATATTCTATATACAGCATTGTTCTATGTTTTTAAAGATGATAGGTGATGAAAAAATACTAAAACTAAACAAGCCCACTCCCCCAGACTAAGTTTGGGAGTGCTTTTAGATAGGGACACATGTCCCTGTCTCGAACTTCTTGGAAAGAAAGGAATGATAGGACAGTAACTGAGCTCATCTTAAGTGCATACCTGGGTGTAAGTGCATGTAAGCATGCATTATTACTAATTTAGAAAAAAGTATATGTATAATTCTGCTAGATTTACATGATATTGTTTTATATTCTGCAACTACTAAACATTTTTTTTTCTCTGCCACTGTCTTTTGTAGGTGTGTTATATCCACAGATTCTCAACCATTTCATGAAATTCTGTGTCCTGTGAGTTTGACTTTACTGGTCCAGAGAAATTTAGCAGCAACTTGGTATCATAAAACCCCAACAATTGGTATCAAAGGAGACCTAAAACCAATGCAGGTAATACAAAGTTATGTCAAAAGTTAGATATTTTCTCAGAATAAGAATAACCTAGTTAAGATGCTTGTAAACTCGTTGCAACTTGTATTCTTTACAGAATGTTAAAAGATTCCAGCTTGACGGTCCAGTTCATTGGTCTATTGGAGTTTTGATATTGTATAGTGACTAATTTTGGTGTAGCAGCATGCAAATGGAATAAAACCTATTTTTTACTTTTCTGTGGGTCTGTTGGAGCTATCCTTCGACTCAACAGTCAGTAAAGTCATTGAGGCTGTCTTTGAGTTAGCATTTAAAATCTAGATTTAAGATTTTATATTGTTTAATCTGTAATATTCAGGTTATTTGAGCATTTAAGTAGGTTTATTAGAAATTAAAAGGGTAGATGTGGATCTCCAGTATGCAACAGTTAAGTAGTATGGTTCATATCTTTGCAGATGGAGGGCTTTACTTTCTCTTTTCCTACATTAACCGTATGGATTTAAGTGTGTAAAAATGGGCTAGGGGCCTTTTAGTTGTTCATGATCCCTGTTTAACTCCTGAATCTGTGCTGTGGCCAAATGTAGCACTGGTGAAGCACAGATGATTAACGTAGTGGAGCAGTACCAGTAAAAAAAAATAAATGTAGAAAAAACATTCTAACACTGTATTGCGGGCTAAGTGACTACATTTTGTCACTTAATACTGCTTTTTTTCATGATCATGTTATGTGATAGTTGGATTCGGTTTAATTAACTCTTTAAAGGCCTACTGAATGACAGTTGCTTTAGTGTATATGATGTAAATTTTGCATTTAATGTTATCTGGTTTTGTTTATGGATTACTGAATTATTAAGAAGGGCTTACTATCATCAGTTACTCATATTTTTAGCAGGCAAAGAGCCTTTACAAGACTAGAAAGTGTTTATCGTGTGGAGTGTTAGTTCTTGGTGTAACTCTTGTTCTTAACAAGTAACAAATGATATTTTAGGAAAAATGGGCAAATTATTTTGGGTGTTTTGGCCAGGATCATTTTGACTAGACAGCTTGTTTATGGTGGAAGCAGCATGTTGTTACTTCTCAACATTTGCATACTGTGTTAGAAAGAAGTACTGTCACCAAAAATGAAGTTGCGGGTTTATCACTTCACAGATTGCACTCAGTGAAGATGATCTAACTGTGGTCATGAAAATTTTACTTGAAAACCTTGGAGGGGCTTCTTCCCAGCCAACTACTGTGCAAGAGAACATTGAAGATACACAGATACTTCAAAAAGGGAAAGTTCCAAATGAATCTGATTTCTGTGAGGGTATGTTCAATTCAAAAGCTACATATGTTTAGGCAGAGGGCAATTTGCAAATTCAAAAATCGTATTTATCTCAAGCACTTAAATGTGTAAATAAAATCTTTTTCTTAATTATTCTGTATGTATTGTGTACATGAAAGGTTATAAATAATGTATGCACATACATGTAGTGTGAGCTGTTGATGATCAAAAGTTTTTTGTAGTGTGTTTTTTGTGATTCATCTCTTATAGGATGGTACTCTTCAGCTGCAGGTAGTTTAAAAAAGAAAAAAGCCAAACCAACTACTGCATAATGTTAATGCACAGTTACAACAATCTAGGATATTATTAGTATTCAAATAGTGTGATAATGTAAAGAGTGTATGTCTGTGAATGAAATATTGTTAACTTTGCCAAAGTCTTTTTTTTGTCCAAAATTTAACTTTCTTAGTGTCAAAAAACTATTGTTCAGCCAATAGTTGAATTGCTATGCTATCAGAAGAAACTGGAAGGAAGAATAGTGCAAACTCCTTGAGCAGTCTTAGTGTTTTCTGTAGTTCTCCATCAAAGCAAATGAAGAACTGCAGTAAATTAATGACAGCTTTTTTTTTATTAAACCACTCTGTGCTAGGTAATTTTAGCATGCATTAAATAGAACAGAGTGCTATTGAGTAAAGAGTAGTGCTTGTTGATCTGAATAGTCTTCCAAATTTAGAGGTTTTCCTCTTTCTGTGACTGTCTGATATTAACTAAAAAAACCCCCAAACAAACTAACAAAACCAACCAAACAAAACAAAACACCCCCACACCCCTGCCTTGCCCAGAAAACCACCCCCAAGCCCAGTGTTATAAAGAAATATAAAAATACTTTCTTTTCACTGACAGGTCGTCTTGCTTTTGGAGAAATAGATGCTTCTGCAGTTCAGTCTTCTGTGGAATGCAATACAACGCTTAAATTTGACTTCAATTTTGAGTCACTTTCAGTAACTCTCTACAATAGTGATACAAATCAGGTTTGTGACAAAGCTTTTACCATAGAGATGGGGTGGGGAACTTAACGCTTCTCACATAGACAGAACTCAGGATAGTAAAACAAAGAGTTTCATTGGTTTTGTTGACATTGTATTGCTTACTCTATGGAGTTTATGCAATTTATCCTGGAACTTTGTTTCTTTATGGGCAGAGTATGTCTGTAAGTGCATTTATAAAAATGACCCTAAAAAAGTAATGAACCAACCAACCAAAACAACCCACCATTTGATTTGGTCATTCAAGCCTTGATTCCAGTTATCCAAAATAAAAATGAAAATTTGAAAAGCAGGAATTGCTAGCTTTAGATGATGCTAGTTCTGTGCATGCTACCTATACAGTCAGTAAGCAGAGCCAAGGTGAACATAGCCCATACTTCCTTCTTATATCCCTGAGGGTGAACAATAATGAACATCCTTCTTGTGCAGAAAATGGAAGAGAAAAATGTACAATGTTGCCTTATTTTTATGACTTAATATGCTTTGTCCAGAAGTGAAGATGCTTGCTTTGTTAGTCTTGGTATATAGTGAAGATGTGGTAGCTTTGCATTTAAAATAACTGTAGTGCGGGAATTTGTGGTGCTTTTTGTATGAGGGGCACAAAATGAGCATTATGGGGAAAAAGTACACTGTAATGAGACCATTTTAATTTCTTCATACACTTTCCACACTTTACTCAGGTCCTGTTTGTAAATAAGTTAGTGTGGTAGGAGTGGAGGGATCCTCTGGTAGGAGGTTCAGAGTTCAGACAGGTTATCCTTTGGTCATGCATTCTGAACAACTTAGAAATGTGGTAAAGAAACAACTTTGTTACAACCCGTTTTCTGTTTTCTCAGTGAGTTTCTTGGACTAATTTGTATGATTGGAGGACTGACAGCAACAGGCTAATCAGATCCTTCAATTCATGGATCAAAATGCACGTGGCTAGCAGAAAGGGAAATGTTCCTGTTTGTTCCGTAATAACTAGTCCTACTATGTCTCATTATGTAGAAGTCCCTGCTTTCACTGCATAGTGACAAATTACGCCTTGGTGAACTCCGATTGCATCTCATGGCATCATCAGGGAAGATGTTTTCAGATGGCTCAATGGATATTAGTGTTAAACTCAAGGCGTGTACCCTGGATGATCTCAGAGAAGGAATTCAGAATGTGACTGCAAGGTAAGTTTGAGCACATCAGACATGAAAAAACTCCATGCAACTTGTGAGGAAGGTTGTTACCTTGTTCTATACTATGTTTCACATGGGATTGATAAAACTTAGTAGGGCTGTCAGTTGTTGCCTGTCATAGTGTGCACTACAGTAATGAATGATGTAATCTGAATAATGTTAAGCAAGTTTATTTTATATGTTGATTTCCCAGGTTGTCCAAAACAACAAAAAAAGATGTACCTGGGAGGCTTGAGTAAACTATGTAGAACAACTGGGTAGAGAGCAGCCAGCGTCAGCTGGAGAGCTCTATGCATGGAAACTTTTTAGTCTGATTGTTACATGCTACATAGGTAGTTCCAAAACTGTAGCACACATTTTAAATTGAAATGACTCCTGTGTTAGAGAAACCTTCTTATTTCTGGAGGGAACGCCGATTGTTTGTGCTGTAATTGTTATTTATAAATGGCACTGGGGAAAAAATGGCACTACTTATGCATTGCTCGTTTTTCTAGATGTATGTGTTACGATGATTGAAATGTATCTTATGAAACTTGTTTTCCAGAATGATAGACAAGAAAGATGACACAAATGACAGTTCTATGATAGATATAAACTACAAGCAGGATAAAAATGGAACTGAAGTAATTGCTCTCCTTGACAAGCTGTACATATGTGCCAGTATGGAGTTTTTGTTGACAGTAGCAGATTTTTTCATTAACTCAATGCCAGCATCCTCAACTGAAAGATCTGCACAGTTCCAATTAAAGCATGTTGCTTCTGGGAAATCCAAGACAGAAACAGGTCTGTGAAACTGATTTCCACCCCCACTCCCCTCCTTTACAGACCTCGTACTGAAAATAAATCATCCAAAAGTTTTCAAGATACTGTCTTGCTATCAGGCTTAAGAAATGAGTTTATTCTTCACAATGTGTAAATTGGGCACTGATACCATAGATTGTTGTAAGCAGTAGTAGTTCTAAAACTGCTGTGTTAAGTAGTGGAGTTGTGCTCTCCAACAGAGCTAAATATTGAAAGTCACTCATGCTAAACAGGACTTTTACCTGTGTAATGTTGCAAAGGAAGCATCCTTAGGGTAAAAAGTGCCGTGTAGATAGTAATTAAGGAAGTAAAAAGAACAACTTACTCTTTAAAGGTGAGTGATGTCTTACCTTTACTTCTGCAAGTTGTGTATTTTGAAACTAGGTTATTTCAGAATGGAAAACTTGAGTTTTTGATGAACAGCTTTCCTCTCTTTGGTTGAAGACTAAAGGTAAAGCATGATGAAACAAGGGCAAGGAACACAGTGTTTGAGGTTCTTTTTATTTGGTTTTAAGTGATTGTTAGGCTTGCCTTAGTTGTGGTCAGACCTAGTCTGGGTTGTGTTGTCTAGCTGGTTCCCAACAAACCTGCTGCTGTTTTGGGGACCTTGGCAGAGTACTAGAGTGAGCCCTAGGTTTTATGAATTGCCCTAGTGATGTCAGCAGTTCACTTCCTCTCTTCTTCCCTTGCTGGGGATGTGCACAAGCCCTGTGATGAGGGAGAGATGGTACACACTCCAGAAAAATGGCACTTGCAGGGGCTGCTCAGGGTGCGTTGTTGCCTGTAGTCCATGATGCCTAGCTTTCTTGGCTTTCCTTGTAGTGCACCAAGCCTCAACTTGGCACCTCTTCCATTGCATAGGTGTGATATCCTGGTACTACCAGGAAGTATGAGGTGTGAGTAACCCATATAATGAGTCCCAGTGTGCAGGAGCATCACATGGCTCTACACTGCCTATCATTGAGGGCCAAAGTGACTTGATCCATCACTAGGTTAGAGACTCTTGCTTTTAATTGAGATAAACATAATACGATTCTCTCCTTCTGTTTGAAGACTGAGTGGATATTCAGACAAATTGAATATTGCTAATTTGGTTTTAATTAGTAAATCTTCACTCTAAAGAATTTAGTTATTTTAGGCATTCAGCCAGAATATAACTATTTCCAGCTTGGCTTTGTAGAGCCACTGCTTAGGTTGACTACAGTGTGTAGAGCTAATACTGTCTTTTTACAATATTGAAACAATTTCTTCAAAACAAGGCTTCTGACCAGTTTGCTGCTGATTTCTGCACACTGTGTAATATTCAGCAAAGTATTCCTGTAAAAATTGAGACATATTTGTAAAATTTATACCTCTAAAATTATGTAGCAATTTTAATGCATGGCTTGGGTATTATGTACATAATAATGCTTTCAAACGATTGATATTCAAGGGGGTGTTTCACTTTCACAGAAATATCTGTACGGCAAAATATGACAGTAAAAGCTGTGATCATGGATCCAGAAATCGTTTTTGTTGCTAATTTGACCAGTGCGGATGCCCCTGCCTTAAAAGTGTCCTTCCAATGTGACTTTTCTTTGACATCTGGAAAGCTCGCACAGAGGATGACTGCTCAAGTTAAGGGATTCAAAGTGTTGGCCTGTGCCTTTCTCAAAGAAAAACAAGACAAAAGTGTTACTACGGTAAGAAAACTCGGTTTTCATAATGTGATAAGTAATGAGAATTGTTGGCAGGTGCGTTCCTTCGGTTGGCGTATCCATAGCACTGAGAAATTTCAGGTTTTGTATCATGACTGCTATGAAGACAGGAGGGGTCTGCACATCTGTGGTATGGCTTTTAAAGGTGAATCTTTCATCTGTAGGTGCAAGACTTCATTATGTAGAGTTCTGTCTAAAAGTTGTGTGCTGCATTTTTAAATTAAATTTAAAGTTTTTAGTGAAGAAATTGTATGAGGGATTTTGAAGACTAAGAATATCTCTCTGCAACTTTTGTTTATTGCTTGTCAGCTCACTTGTTGCAGTAGAGTATGCTGATTAGCATGTTGCTTGGAACTTCTACTCATTCCTGGTAGCGATCAGTGAGCCACAAAGGTGGCCTGTGTGGTTCATCTCGCACATGGTATCTTTCATTCTGCATTTAGTTTTCTAAAGGATTCAGGGTTTTTTTGACTATACCATCAGTCTTTTTGTCCACTGGATTTTTGTTTGGTCTGTTTTTTAAGCCTTACATCAAAAGCTTTTATTTCACTAGCTTTTAACCTTCCTGTACAAAATTGTTCTTGTGCAAATTTGGATGCTGGAATGAGGTACAGTAACACTGTGGAAAGAATGCTGTTACTTTGAAACGTACTGTTTTATGGAATCAGCATCCCTTTGGCCTATGGCATTAAAAAATACAAGACCATTTGAACAGGTTAGATTCCAGGAGTTACCTTAATAATAAAATTAAATTTTTCACTCAGGTGTTACGACCATGTTCTTTGGTCATGGAAAATATGGTGCATGTCTCAGGGTTACAAACTGTGGTAGTAACAGTAGAAGAACTTACTATAAAGGTAAGATCATTAAAACTGTCTTCTGAAGAACAAGTGCGCTTCTCAAGCTGTAGCATGCTTTTTTTTAAAGTTCTGTATTGCTACTTAAAGTTTCCATTATCCCCATTAATTTAATTTCAGAAATAGGCATTTATCCTTTTTTTAGAGCTGTTCTGTGTTGGAAAAAATCATTCCATGTTCCTTGTTTGGGCAATCTCTTGGCAAAAAAGGACTAATTTAAATACGTCAGGTACTAGGATTCCTTCTACCAGTTTCTTCCAAATTTATGAAACAGACCTTCCCCCTGTCGCCACCACCACCACTGTTTTTGTCTTCAGAGATGCTTATAAGCAGGAGCATACATGCAAGTGTGTGTGCCGTTAATGTGATTTCCAGGATGATATGCAATGTGAAATACCTAGTTCTTAATAGGTAAATTAATAATTGTGTCTATAGTAAAGGTCTTTCTGAATGCAGTTTACTAATTCTCCTATTAAAAGTTCAGAAATTTGCATTTGTGGTCTGAAAATTGTGGTCAGTGGTGCTGTCTTAAACTGTAGGCAACAGTACATTGTTCCTAAAGCATAAAGCTTTTGGTGGGTGTATTGTACTGTAAATGGAAATGGTGGTGCGCATAACTCTGCAAACATGCTTTTCTGAACACCTTGAAGATTTAAAAAATAAATTCACATTTCACAGTGTAGTAGGGAAAAGGTTGATATTGACTGCCGTTATGGGAGTACTGTGTATTAGTAAAAGTGAAATTGCAATCTGAGAATTTTATTCTTGAGCTGGGGGGCGGGGGGGGGGGGGGTGTCTTGTGAGGGAGGAATTGGAAAGTTTTGTAGGAAGGGAAAAGCAGAGGAAGTCCATGAATGGGTTCTGTTTCTTTATCTTGGAATTGAAGTTGCATCTCGTATAAGAGTCTTTAATGCTGTGTACCTTTATGAAGAACCCAAGAGTTCTTTGCCATTTCCATTTATTGTATATTTTGTATGTTAATCAGTTTAAAATTGTTTTGTGCTATAAAGTTTTTATTTTGTTCTTTGTTCAAGATCTCACCAATAATTTTAAACACTGTAATGACCATTATGGCTGCCATAAAACCCAAAACAATAGAGGAGGATTCTAGAGGAGCACCTGAAGTTTCTGAGAATTTGTGGCAAGTGAAGCCTATAGATGAGTGCAATGCTTGGTTTCTTGGTGTTGATGTAGCTACAGAAGCAACAGAAACTTTTAAGGACCGGGAACATGTTCTGAAACAAGAGAAATTCGACATTGTGGTGAAATCAGTTCAGGTCACCTTGGAATGTGGCCTGGGTCATCGTACTGTCCCTTTATTGTTAGTGGAATCTGTGTTTTCAGGTGTCCTTAAAAACTGGTCTTCGCTGATGGAGGTCACTGCTGATATGTCACTGGAGGTATGTAGAATCAAATTGTTAGCAGTTTAAAACACTTTTGCACATTTCATAATGTTCCAAGAAAGTTTCTAGTATATTTCTATGTGCTAAATTAATAGTAGTTTTAAATTGTAATGCTCTTAGGAGTGCTTTAGTAGTTAGGCAAGTATGGCTAAGCATGATGTAGTTCTTAGGAAACTTTAAAATCAATAACAGTTGTTACTGGAATAATCTAGTTCTCTCTGTTTCTCCCATTATTTTCACATATTCATTTTTTGCTGCATGAACAATGAGCTTGGCTTAGTTGAATATTCATATTTATCTGTTTGCCCATCTTTGTTTCTCTAGCATTGTGTTTATTTGTAAGATACAAGTTACGCTATGTTCTCAAAAATCTTCTTTGCATCTTGGATTGTAATCATACGATATCTGTTTTGCTAGCTATTGCAACTGTTTTCCCCAAGACACGGTAAATTCTGAGATGTTATGTCTCTTACGGAGGCAGCATATTAAAATTTCATACAACTAGATGTGCAGCTGTTCTGTGCAGTAGGTTAACTACAGCTTAATTATATGTTGTCAGTGTACCAAATGTGCCTCATACTCCATTCTGTACTGGATATACAAGTAGCCTTTTTTCATTGCTAGATGTGCATATCAGAGTATGGAGGATGCATACCTAACCGTATACAACTGGGGGAAGTCGCCATGCTTCCGAAAGTGGGAAGGGATGAGGAAGATAGCTGAAAGGGAGTGTGCAGAACAGTTTGGACCCCAACTTCTATTCAAATTTGCAGTGGCTGAAGGAAAGTAAAAACTTGGTGTAGGTTATGAGATTAATTGTTCCAGTGGACCAGATCCAGGCTAAGGTTTGCTCAGACTGAATTTTTATTTCATAGTACAGTCATGTACTCTGGGCGTTGAAGTTCCTGATCTCAAAATCATAGTCTCAAACAGTCTTAAGAGAGGGTGGAGTCTTAATTGTATTAAATGAAGATGTTAAAAAGGCATGGAGTTACCAGGCTGTCTGGTTGTTCTAAAAGCAGGGCAGGTTGTCAGTTCTTCAAAACTTAAGTCACTTTCAGAAAGTGTATGACATATTACACTTGTGTATTAATTTTTGAAGCCATTGAAAGGTAGACCTCCAAAATGTGAAATGAAGTTCAATGTTTTCTTGTTAATGTTTTTCATACTAAATGCTATTGGAAGGAACTCAGTCTTTTATTTTTAGATGCCTTATTTAATTTTGGTTCTTTAGGTTCATTATTACAATGAAACCTATGCAGTGTGGGAGCCACTTATTGAACGAATTGAAGGAGGAAAGAAGCAATGGAGTTTAAAGCTGGAAGTATGTAAACACACTTGAACCCATGTGAAACAGTTTGAGTAGCCAACTATTTCTTAAAAGTTTTCTGTGACAGAAGGTTGATCTTCTGAATGCTGTTGCTTTGAGGAAGCTGTGCAATTTCACATAGAAAATCAGTCTTCAGACATCTTAAGGCATTTCTGAATAATGTTAATTCTCCAGTGCATGGACAAAATGTATTGTGTAACCACACATACAGAGAGGAAAGAAAATAACTTGCTTGCCTTCAGTGTTGGTATAAAAATCCTGTGTTTGTGTGGGGGTGTCCAAGTTTTACAACGGAAAGTAGGTTTTCCTTTGCTTGGTGAAATTGTTAAGTGTAGGTCAAGGTTTTTTCTGTTTTAACATGGGAGAAAGTAATGTGTATGTTCATAATGGCCTAATGAAATTTGTGTTTTAGATGAAGACTAACCCTGTCCAAGAGAGAAGTTTGATGCCTGGGGACGATTTCATTGTTCTTCCTGAGCCGCAAACTGCAGTTAACATCTCTTCAAAGGATACGATGAATATAACAATATCCAAATGTTGTCTTGCTGTTTTCAGTAATTTAGCCAAGGTAGTCCTAACAGGCAGAAGGTGCTGAATCATGTTTTTCTGTAGGAAGTTCTGATAATTTTAAAAGAAATTTCTGTGCTGCCAGTCACAAGCCAATGACTGTTCTGCAGCCCTGACAGATGTTATCTAGCAGGACTGAGGAGTTTTAGTCCTTTAGGGTTAACAAAAAGGTGGTGCTAGTGTTTGAAAAAAGCAATTTCTGTGTTAGAAGAACAAATATGCTTTTGCAGGACTTAAGGAACAGTCCTACAAGCAGCTGAATGAGATTAAAACTAAAACCCTCCAATAAACACAGCTGTTTCCTACAATCCTTTTTCTGAAATATTAAGAGAAATTTGTTTCCCTTTCATCTTTTTTCCTTAACAGAATACTAAGAAAAGTGTGTGTTTTAAGATTGGCCTTCAAAGTGTAAAAGTAGAAAGTCCAGTGTGTTGAAAATACTTCTTTCTCTGTTTTTGTTGTGGTAGTATGTGTGCTTATAGAATGTCCTAGGCACTTCCCCTTGCCTTATTTTTTTTTTGGGGGGGGGGATAAATTTGGGGTTACTAAATCAAACTTGTTACAGAATGTGACTATTCATTAACTCTGAATAAGCAAGAGTTCTCTGAGTTAGTACCTGCTTATCCTGTAAGTCTATTTTGGCAGTCAGTTACCATGGCTTTTGTGTAATCAAACAAATGTTTGTAAGCATAAGTTGTGGTTGAATATGTGTACATGGTGAATGTGCTTGGGGCTTCTGTGTCTCAGATCTTATTTTTCTTACAACTCAACAACTGTAAAAAATCCCTATGAGAAGCATGAATGCTTATTATATCATCAACATTTGCTGCAAATCACAGAATAATAATGAAGTTTTCTAGAAGTAACCTTTACTTCCCTGAGATACTGCTATACAAAGCATAGGCATTGCTTTTATTTTTTCTTTAAAATGGTAGTTACTAGGAACTGTCTTTTGAAGCCTTTATGTTACTGTGGCTATTTATGTATGACATATTATATATATTGTTAATTACAGGCATTTTCAGAAGGGACCGCATCCACGTTTGACTACTCCTTTAAAGAGACAGCACCTTTCATTGTTAAAAATGCCCTCGGTGTTCCTCTCAAAGTGCTTCCTAGCTCCAGTTTTCGGATCGTTGGTTCAGAAAAAGAAAACAAGAATGACATAGAAAGTGGTCAGAACGTGGAACTGGAATACTCCGTTTTTGAAACACCCCAACGAGGGAAGTTGTCTGCGTTGTGCCGACAAGAAAGCTCAGTCTTCTCTGTAAATTTAGGTATTGTGCTAAGGGAGCACTGTGTTATGAGATGTCGAGAATGGGAAGATGGGAGGGGAGAGTCAACATGGTTAAATGTGATCAAAACTCAGGTGAAGTATGTTGTGTTGAAACTACTGTTGTATACCGATGGCAATTTAAAACCCCAAACAAAACTAAAGAAGCTACTGGACTTCTAAAAAGAAGTAAAATTACATCTCTCCAGTTTTTCAGAGGGAAAAATACAAAATTTTTGTTCTTCCCCCCTTTGGAAGGAATGGAAGACATTTTAGTGGGGTCATTGATATATCATCTTACAGACCCCTGGAACATAGTCCTGTGGGTTCCAGCTCCTGTTAAGATCTTCATTTCTGACATCCCTACTACCATTTAGCTTTCTATACTTACCCAGTTACTTGACAACAGTTAAGGTCTTTCTGAGAGTTTTTATTTGCTAGAAAATACTCCTAGGAGAGTAGGATAGAACTACTAATACATGATCTTCTGGGTTTTTTTCCCTTCCCTCCCATCCCATATGAAGATGCTTGTCCGTGATACAAAGACCATGTTCTGTGTTGCATTTTGTTGTCTTACCCAGCCAGATACCTTTGTTTACTCTGTGGTGTATTTATCATGCTATGTATAAATCTTAATCTAAAATTATCGTCTCCAAGAGTATTCTGACCTTAAATCTTTCCTTCCGTGGTGCTCAAACACCATTTCAAGATGCTTTTGCCAGAGAGTGCTTTGATCCTGATTGTTGCTGAATTTAGAGAAGCTAAAGTATTGGTCAACTAGAAAATGGTAATGTCATTTGTTTTGTCTAATTAAGACTTTTGTATGTTTTTATGGATCAGAACTTCAAGGATATAAAGAAGTGGTAAACATTCCCATAGCCAAACCAGGTCGACGACTGTACAACGTAAGAAGCCTTCTCGCTAACCATTCAGACTCGATTATTGTACAGATAGATGCTACAGAAGGAAATAAGGTTGTTACTTTACGATCTCCTCTGCAGGTAAAAAAAAACAGCAGTGCTCTTCTCTGACTGCCTTAGCTTTCCTTCCTTAATGCATTTTTTGAGATCATACTTTTCCAAGTTACTTAAAGGCAAATTAGTGAGTATTTTACTGTTACATGAATTTTTATCTATATTCTGTATGTGTGTATCTTCCTGATTAAAAGTAAAACCTCAATTTTTTTATTTATTTTTGGCTTTATACTAGCCTCGGAGTTGAAGTTGGCACATAAACTTTTTAAGTAACATGAATTGAAAAACATGCTTATAATTTTAAGTCACATAACAGTAGCATAGTTTTCTCATATGTTTGCATATTGTTCTCCTTCAGAATTGTATTTCTAAGGTGCATAGAAGTCTGTTTTCCACAATTTAATTAAATCTGCTAGCGTTGTTTTTTCTTGTTGCTATTCATACTTTCATACTTTCTCCTTAGAAATTTGTACCATAGAAATGTAATGGAAACTATGCATTTTGATCCTAGATAAAGAACCATTTCTCAATCCCATTTATGATATATAAACTGGCTAGAGACTCCAAGTTCCTGGAGCCAATTGGCATATCCAAGCCAGAAGAGGAATTTCATGTTCCTTTACACTCATACAGGTACACTACTTCTTCTCTGTAGGGCTGGTCTCTGTCAGACTGACGCACAAATACAGCATTAGTGTGGAAGCTTAAATTTGCCCTTGGAACCCCTCCTGACTGTGCAAAAACCCCAGAATGCTACCTTTATTGGGCAATTAGTGTGTTGCAAAAGCCCTTCAGGGTGGTGGCAATTGAAAATGGATGAAGTTAGCTGTCAATGCAAAGCTATTGTGTACCATTACTTGTCATCTTCCCATAGGTGTCATCTGTATGTTCGACCAACGGGTGTGTTGGAGGGTCAGTTTAAAGAGTCCACGACTTACATTGCCTGGAGGGAAGAGCTACATAGGAGCAATGAAGTGAAGTGCTTGTTGCAGTGTCCAGCCACTGAGACAAACTTCTTGCCTCTGATAATCAGCTCAACAGCTGTACCTGATGAACTAAATTTTATTTCAACTTATGAAGAGGAGTGGGATCCTGCCTACATCATTCACTTTTACCCTACATTGACTTTGAGGAATCTGTTACCATACTCCTTGAGGTACTTACTTGAGGTAAGTTATTTTATTGTGGTTTTGTTTGCAAATCCTTTACTTGATTTTAAGTAAGACTATATTTACTTAGAAGTAGTATGGAAGGTAATGAATGTTAGGTTTTGTATTTTCTGTTGTAAATGAGTGAGCCAGCTGGTGGGTTGATTCAGGGAGGTTTAGGGATTTTTTTTTTTTTTTTTTTTTTTTTCAGTTTGGGTGTGTCTGGGCAGTTCTGCCTTGCTCCTTAAATGTGAATCCTGCACTGGATTGGTCTTTCTCTTTTTCATTCTTCTGAGATCCTCTTTGTGTTTTGCAAGGTATCTTTTGTTTCACAAAGAGAGGTGTAAGGAAAAGCATCTGAAATTTCTGGAGCTTTTCTTCTATGTAAAAAACATAGCTTCTCCATTCTGACACTGGTTCTTCACTGAGGACTATTGTGAGGCTTCCCATACAAAAAATGGAAGATTTCCTTGCGGGATGCTATGCAGACTTTTTTTCTCTTTTATTATTTTCAGTATCTAGTATTTCTTCATGAAAGCTGTGTGATTTTAGTAAATAGAAAAGTTGTGAGGATTTAGAACTATCATCCTCTTTGTTCCATTTTGTCCTACTCTTATAACTGGCTGTGTGACATTCATTTAGATCTGTCTTTCACTCCTGTCCAACAACCTAATGGCACTATTTCCAGTTTTCCTTGCCTTCACTGTACTTCAGTACTTGGTGACAGAATGTAGATCAGAGTGCCATTCCTTGACTGAGGAGCTAGAAACTAGTAACTGAAATCTGTTTCTGAAGTCACTGTACCTATATATGGATGTGTGCTTATTGTCTTCACGTCCCTCAACTAATCAAGCCCGGCTGCTGTGCAATACAGTAAAAATGTACTGTTTCTCAGTAAAAATTAGGAAAGCTACTATTGTGGGATGTTAGGGCCTTAGGAAAGCTGTGCTGCCAGACAGTATGGCGCAGCAGCCAGCTTTCTGCCTTGGGTGTTCTTTAATGTGAAAAGTCCTGGCTGTACGTCTGCAGCACAGTCCGGTTCAGTGTTGCACCTGGTGTGTTAAGTATGTGAATAAGAACTCATTGCCATTTTGAAGTCACGGGGGAGGGAGGAAACAGAGACGGGATGCGTTGGAGCTAGTTTGCCTTCCTGAAATCCAGAATTAAGCAGCCTTTATTGCCCTGCAAGAAAAGTGCAATTCATCTCAAATTACTCATAGGATCAGGCTCAAATGAAAGTGATTGGAGACTGGGGTGTGTGGTACTGAGATACCTGAAACATGCATCCTGCAACAGAAGAACAAAATGCTGGTTTTTGAATACTTAAATTTTATATTTTAAAAACTTAAATTTGCCTCCTTTGATTTTGCTACAGGGGACAGCAGAAGCCCGTGAATTGCCTGAAGGGATTGCTGCGGATGTTTTTCATTCAAGAATCCATGGAGAAATAATGGAGCTTGTGTTGGTAAAATACCAAGGCAAAGACTGGAATGGACATCTCAGAATTTGTGATGGGATGCCTGAATTTTTTTCTTTGTGTTTCACATCCCATTCTGCAACAGTGATGACAGTGGATATTTACGTACATACTAGGCGAATTGGAAGCCGTATGATCTTGTCTGTGTTCAGTCCTTACTGGATAATCAACAAGACTTCCCGTATTCTCCAGTATCGAGCCGAAGACATACACGTGAAGCATCCAGCAGACTACAGAGATATTGTTTTGTTCTCCTTTAAAAAAAAGAATATTTTTAGTAAAAATAAGGTATGCTTATTGTAGGCAGTGGTTGTGGTGGTGGTATTTCAAAATACTGCTCTGAGGAGGAACACACACACACTCACAGATTGTTGTCTAAGGAATTTTTCTGTAGTACTTAAATCTATAGGCTGTCATTTGGCTGTTGCTTTCTTGTTATACTTTTTGGACTAAGAAAGGAAGGCAGATGGAGAAAGTTGCAATAGATTTTGTGTCTAAG
Organism: Falco peregrinus; assembly: GCF_023634155.1. Lineage (NCBI taxonomy): Eukaryota > Metazoa > Chordata > Aves > Falconiformes > Falconidae > Falco > Falco peregrinus. Next base: position 108,750,757 of record NC_073721.1, read on the forward strand.
TCTTGCACTGCATCCCATTGGCTAATTTTCCTCCTGGCCCGAAGCTGGCTGATGGTATAGAGTGGTTAGGTCCTGAAAACTCAGAGGATACCCTACTGGAAAACTCTTTCCTTGGGGAGAGGAATTTAACGCAGATATGTAAATTTAGAGTGTGGACTCCCTTTATAGTCAAAAGGAAGGCTGCTCTCAATCTTCCCGTGGAGGTGTTTTCCACTGAATAAAGAGGAATCATAGGCTTGTGGTTTAGTCAGCTAGGTACCTTGACATATAAAATGCACTATGTAAATATTCTGTCCTATGTCAAATGTATTTATTTTGTTTTGATGTGATATTTACACAATCAAATGAAGAGTACTGTAATAGAGGAATTTTGTCAAGTGGCCCTTCCTTCCTTTTAAATATCATCTTTCCACCCAACAATAGTTTAAGAAATGGTTGAAGGAACAGTTTTGACAAGGTCATCTTTTCATTATTTCCCCCTGCCCCCTTCAAGTTTGTGAAGCACCACAAAATTGTAGCTTTATTTCCCATCTATGAGTGCTGTCACAAACATGAGAGTAAATGAGGACTCCTGTATTTTGCTAGCTTTTACTGTAACATTTTACCCAGAAATCAGGTGCAGACTAATAAATCAGAAAATGAATAGTGGTACTATATGCTTATGCTTATCTTGAATTATAGAGGGATTTAAAAGCACTTAGTTGTCTTTATACAGCTACATGTGATATAATTGCAGCCCGTAATGCATGAACTATAGAATTGAAATTAATTTATTGAAATACTTTCCATGTTGTTCTTCTTTGTGTGTAGATCCAGTTATGTATCTCAACTAGCACTTGGTCCAGTAGCTTTTCCCTTGATACTGTAGGAAGCTACGGATGTGTCAGGTGTTCAGCTAATAACATGGACTATCTGGTAAGATAGTTTTCTGTGTTTCGTGGAGCTCTCTTGGGGTTCTTTTGGCTTGACTTATTTCTTCTTAAGGCCTTTGTTTCACTACTTACACTGCTTTTAAATAGTGGAAGTATTTAACAACTAGGGTAATAACATTTACACCCCAGCTGTTCAGGTCTCCACTTGGTGACAAGTAGTTTCACCAACAGAAGTTTCAGTGTAATTCAAAACACATGATTTATTGTAACAAACGTGTAGTACGGGGCTGTTTGAAAATACAGTGGTGAACTTACATAATGGAGGTAGGAGTTCACACTCAAAATTCATGGTTGTTTGCAAGTGTTTAGATCTTCATACAGCAGCCTTGTCTAAGACTACATTTCCACAACTAAGCAGAATGGAGATTGCACATAATAACAATATGCAGATATCTGGGGAGTTTTGTTTCTGTGTACTCTTTGACTGATCTCTGATGATGATATCATTTTAGGCCTTCTGGGTTTCCTGTAGAGGGATTTCTGTTGGATTTTCCCCACAAACGCTACAGCTAAAACTGTTGCTTTACCATTGCATTAATTGCATTGCATAGTTCGCTGATGTCGCTGCATGCTGTGTGGTTCTTTTATTACAGGTATTCATAACAGGAGTGTTTGTGCTAGCCTTAGTAATTACAGTAATATTGGCTTTTCTGTTTTTCCATCCTGACTTTTAAGCTTGTTCTTGATTGTTTGATCAAATTGTCTTTGTTCAACAGGTTGGAGTTAGCATCAAAGTGAGCAGTTTTAACCTTACCAGGATAGTTACCTTCACTCCGTTCTACACAATAGCAAACAAATCCTCCCTGGAACTAGAAGTTGGAGAAATTGGTCCTAATGGCTCTTTTCCAACTAACAAATGGAATTATATCTCTGCTTCAGAGGTAATGTTTCAGGTTTTTTCCTTTGGATGTTATTGTAGACAAACAAACAACAGGTCTCCAGCTGTCACTTAAGGACAAAGCAATTATTTTATAGAAGCTCTGTCACTTCTAATGACATCGCATGGATACTTCACATCTCAGGGCAACTTGAACAGCACAGGTTGTATATGTTGGTAAATTAACAAAGTCCTTCAGTTTAGATAGTTTACTACATGTAGATGAGATGTTCATCACCACATGCTGGAGTAAGAACTAAGGCATCTGGAATAGTTTTAGTCACACGAGACTGTTTTACTGCTGGCTTAGTATAGTGCACATATATGAACTGTTAAAGTCACACATACTTCTTGTTTTACAGTGTCTTCCATTTTGGCCTGAAAGCTCATCAGGTGAACTTTGTGTAAGAGTAGTTGGCTATGAAAGCTTATCTAAACCATTCCTCTTTAAAGCCCAGGATAACGGTACCCTGCTAAGACTGGAAGAATTGGTGAGACTGTGTGGTCTGTTCTTAATACTCCATTTAAGCCTTATGCTAATGAACTTAAGAAAGCTTAAAAATAATTATTTTGTCTGTTCTAACTTGAATTTATGCATAGAACAAATATTGAATTTTCTGTCTAACTTTCTCTCCAGAATGGGGGCTTACTGGTAGATGTGAATGTTTCTGAGCATTCTACTGTCATAAGCTTCTCTGATTACCATGAAGGAGCTGCTCCAGCTCTTATTGTTAACCATACCTCGTGGGACTCCCTCAGATATAAACAGAGGTATTTAAAAGAAACAATTCACCATCAGGTATTTAACGGGGGGTGGGGGGGGTGGGGTGTATCCTTTGTGAAGGATGTAGTTCTCTTTTACCATTATGCTACCTTGAAAAATAGAATAAACCCCTTTTCTTAATCATATTATTTTAATGAGGTATTTTGTATACTTTTAAGCAGTATTCATAGTTTGAGAAAGTGGAGAGAAAGAAGTGGGAGTATAGATCTTAGTTCTCTAAGAGCCTCGCTACCATTGGACTTGTTTGGAGTGGGTAGCCTAGGGCCCTTCGTGCTTCACCCCAGGAGGCTGGAGGGGTGGAGCGTGTAGCACCCTGAGCTGCTGGCACCACTTCAGTCGTTGCTCTTAACCAAGTGAATGCTGTCGTTTTACTCTTTTTTTTCTTTTAACCTGCAGTGGATTGCAAGAGGAAATGGAGTTGAAACCAAAGGAAGTATGCCTGTTTGCATGGACAGATCCAACTAAAACAAGAAAATTGACTTGGGGCTACTCCCAGAACTTTGGTGAACATGACCTACTTAAGGTAAGTTTCAGAAGGGGACAAGTAAATGCTGAACCTATCTAGGACTGTAACAAGATACAAATTATCTGGGAGAAAGCTTCTTCAGTAAATTTGCATTTGTCTTGTCCTGTAAGAGACTTCTGAATGTACTCTTCAGTAGCAAGACTTCAGATGCTTAGATCAATGTATTTGGAGGACTGCACACAAACTCCAACCTGTATTTTATCCATGGTTTTCTTGGATATGAAAGAAGAAAGTTAAAGTGTATGAGCTGTGGATGTATCTAAACAGTACAGAGGATGAATAAATTGCCAATTTTACAGAAGTGCTGCTTGCAGCTAAAGTATCTCCTAAAGATGTAGAAAATCTTTAACTGTTGTGACTCTCGCTTCCTATGGGAAATGCTTTCATGGAGCTGAAAGTTCTGAGTTGCTCACTGAACTATTCCGGTGTTTGTAACTCATGCAGTATTAAAACAGAAAAATGTGTGAAGCTGGAGCAAAATAACAATGGCCAAGGTGGGAAATGAGTTGGAGAAAGAGGGAAACTGTAATGAGAAGCAGAGGTAAATTTAGGATAAGGCTGGGCAAGTATTTTGTTAAAGAACAGGGGAGCAAGCGTTGATGGGGGAAGACTTTCCTCACCTAACTGGAGTGCAGGCTAAATGTGTGTCTGTTTCTAAATAGCAGCCCTCTTGAACCTTTTACTAAACTCTGAATTCTTCAGAGGTGGCTAGGTTTTTCTGTTGACTACGCACAGACTTGAGATATGAAAACGGAAAATATTACTAGCTAAAAGTAGGGACAAGAAAGCAAGTGTTTCAGTTATACTGGGAATGGATTTAGTTTCTCACAGCTGAATTCTGACAGTTAACTAATTAGTGTGCTTTCCTGTATAAGCACTTTTCTTGGGTCAAATTTTATATGTTTTCAAATTATTTTAGTTTGAAAACTCAATCATGATTATTTGGGGCTTTTGAGAAGAGGCTTTTAACTGTCTCAGTTTTGCCTCACAAATTAACAAATAAGGAGTATCAGCATTTGGAGAGCAGAGATCTTCATCATTGTCTGGTTTTACTGATCTGTGGTACACGATTAATGCCTTCTTCCCCTGTCACCTACCTTTCTAAGTATTTTCTTTTGCTGTGAAGGCCTTTGTTTCATAAATTCCAATATTATTCTCATCCACAAATATTGCTGGAATGGCTACTTCTAAAAAGGAAGAAAAATATGAAATCCCCACCCCCAGCATATTTCAAGTGTTGGGATACAAGATACCACCAAGTCAGTATGATGCAGTAAACTGACCAAAGAAGAATACTGAGTTCCAGTTTGTATGTGTGCCAGTAAACTTGCTTGCTTATAACCATAGAGCAAGAGCATGGATTTATTCCTGTAGTATATAGAGTATATTAATACTTTGTTTTTTCTCCCCTCCCCCCCAATACAGGATGAATGTGGCCAGTTCCCTTACAATGCAAATACTCAGATACACTGGGTGTCTTTCCTGGATGGACGCCAACGAGTGCTACTTTTCACTGATGATGTTGCATTAGTTTCTAAAGCACGACAAGCAGAGGAGCTGGAGCAACCTGATCAAGAAATAAACTTGTCAATCCACAGTCTTGGACTTTCTCTTGTTAACAATGAAAATAAACAAGAAATCTCTTATATAGGAGTTACTAGGTACTGCACATGAAAGCCTAAGTATACATTGAAATAATTGAAATTTGACAGCATATTGTAATTTCACCTAAACAGTTGAGTTGAAGGGAATATCTTTCAAATGAAATTAATGTAAATTAAACATTTTAAAATTAAGTTCTACCTTATTCCTATTGTGCAGTTTGAATAAATAGGATTTAAGTGCCTGCTTTCTTAGCTTCTGTTAAGCAAAAGTACACAATAGGTTTTTTTGAGACTGAAAAATTAGGATAATATATTTTTACATGGTTTGCATACGTAAGAAAGGTGTAAGTACTTTTAAATTCTTAACTTGTTATTTGTCTTGCAGTTCTGGTGTCGTTTGGGAACTGAAACCAAGGCAGAAGTGGAAACCATTTAATCAAAAGCAAATAAACCTGTTGGAACAAGCCTATCAGCAGTATCTTTGTAAGAGTGCTTTCCAAGCTCAAGGTTGGCATAAACTAGACAGCAATACTGAGGTATGTTTCGAGGTTTCAGTGTTTAAATGATTGCAGAATGTGGAACAGGCAAAACAGAAGTCTGTAAAAATAAGGTTAGGTGCTGTGTTAAGAGAAGCACAACAAAAAGCAAGCTTTTTTTGCAATAGTTTCACATATTATACAGTAGAACATTTTTGTATTGAGGTCTTTTCCAGACTGGTATTATGAAGTAAGAATCTCAAAGAATTTTGCTTTTGTGTGGTAGAAAAGATTGCTTGGTATCTGCATGTTAGTTATGAACCTATATTCTCATTGATGTAACTTAGTCGCAGAAATCTTGGGTTTAGCTTCTTGGTAAGCTGCAGTTTCCATGACTTGATATGAGAAAGGAGCCTATAGTGTTCAAAGACTTGAAATTAATTCACTTACCTGAGCTTTTTCTGATATTGATTATACATGCCTGTAATCCACGTATAAATTTAGCATGTTGAAATGGCTAAGCACAATACAGGCATTTATAGTACCATAATCAGGCTTGTTTTTTATATCATCCTTTAATTTGAAAAACATATATATCCTCAGCTCTATTAATACTTAGGTATTGTACATTGCAGTAGTGCATTTGAAGTGTGTGGTAACAAAAGGTCCTATCTGTAAGTTGACTTAAAATAAAGGAGAGGTTTTTTCGTTTTTTTCCTCATAACTTAAATGTTTCAGGATCCGGATAAAAGCATCGGGGAAAGTAGTCAGCTGCATGTAAAGATCTTTAATTATGCCGTTGTAATATATAACTCATGAAGAAATATTTACTAAGATGAAACAGAGATTCACACTTGGGGCAACTAAAATTGCAATGTAATGTGCTTATCAGACTAACTTGTGGTTCTCATTACATTCCATGCAGATAGTGGGTTGCGTGGATTGAGTAATTGAATGGGTCAAGTAATTCAGTAGCCATGTGATCACAAAATAAGGAAAAATGCAGGATTTGATTGCTAGTCTGTTTATTAGTAACATAACATTTTATTATTTCTCAAATTAAATCGTGTGTTAACTCTGCTTGCTTAAATTTCCAGGTGAATTTTAGTAGGGTTCCAATGGAAATGCGTCTCCCAGTCAGATGCAGCATCCGGCGCAACTTCCTGTCAGGAATTCAGGTTGAATTCAAACAGTCGCCTCACCAAAGAAGCTTACGGGCTCAACTGTATTGGCTGCAGGTACCATCTTTCATCATGTTCCATAAACAAAACAGGCACTTTAAGGCTTTTATTTTATTCATTTATGTGAAGAAGTACCTCCAAATCTTACATATGTGGTGCTCTGCTCACTATGTCAGAGTAGCAGAAGTGCTAAGAATGCTTCATTTATTGAGAAGTGCTGCAGAACTACCATCCCAGGATTTTGCAAGTGGTAAAGAAAAAATCCTGTAAAATTGTGGGGTAATGTAAGGCAGGGTGTTATGATGCAAAGTTGCTTTCTAGAGAGAGATGTTTTGGTGTATTAAACAAAAACCTCAACATTTTTCAAAATTTATTTACCATAATTTGTGTATAGTCATGTAACACATGACTCTAGAGGCTGTGTCTAGAGGTTCAGAGATCTTTAGTACAAAGACTACCTGTCTAATGGAAAGTAGATAATTGACATATAAATACTCAGAAATAGTATGCAGTAATATATCTGCGTATAAGCTTAACAGCGAATTCGTGTGCAACACTTGCACCTGGTTAGTATTCTCCAGTCAGTTTTAATAACGTTGCTAAATTAACCAGTAGAGACTTCAGCAGGTACTAGTGAGAAGTGTTTAGTAGTAGAGGAAAACAGTGGTGAGAAATAGTCATCATTGTTGTCATCTTCATCTCCAATTGCTGTGCTTTAGAGTCCCCCAGGGGAGGGCATTCATTGAGGACTCTGATGCTTTTAATCATCAGCTGGTTACTTTTATCTTCTGCGTTTTGTTTTTGATTTTGCCTGAAGGTCGTTTTCACTGCTACACTCAATGTATGCTATCAGCTGTAGCCCTCCGAGTGAACCTTTGTGAATCTCTGTAAGCATTCCTCGTGCAACATTTCCAACCATCTTGGCTTCTATACTTAAATGGATAACACTCCAAACATCAGAGTAATCCTCTTTTCTCCTTCCCCCCAAATAAAAATGATGTTCTTTTTGAACGCACTCTATAAACAAGTTTCTCAAGCTTTCTCAAATGAAAGTGGTCTTGGATTATCATGTCATTAAAATATTCCTGTAATTATACAATATTTTTTTAGGTTGATAATCAATTACCAGGATCGATGTTTCCTGTTGTATTTCATCCTGTAGCCCCTCCCAAGTCAATTGCTTTGGATTCAGGTAAGAGAAAACCTTTAGTAATATCAGATTTATTCAGCCTTGGAAGTAGTAACTTGGCAATTTGGGGGTTTTTTTTCCGTATACTTAATTATTTTTTTCTATTTAGAACCAAAACCCTTCATTGACATCAGCATCATCACTAGATTCAACGAATATAGCAAAGTACTGCAGTTCAAGTGAGTTTAACAGTGTATTGTGATATAACTTTAGAGATTTTATGTATTTTAGAAGTGAACCTTGTTTTAAAGTTCATGTTCTCCTGTCCAAACTACTTTTGACTTTGGACTGAGTTTTTAAACATCATTCTAAAAGAAACTTACTTTTAGAAAATAAGGACTGACCATGTGAAGGGACTGATATGCAGATTCTTTAGTAATCAGAATTATCTCCCTCTTGTACTACAATATCGGAGTTGCGTGTCTGCCTGTTTGCTGTACGGTGCTGAGTTTATTGGTGCTCTAACAGACAGCTCATACAGTCTGTAATGTGGCCCAGTACAGTGGGTTACATTGTGAAATGTATGGGTTTTAGTTTATATGGCTGTGTCTTGGGGTTTTGTACTAAAATGAGACAAGAATGTTACACTGATGGCTTCTAATGCAAGTATCTGTACCCAACCAGTGTGTGTATAATATTTGAGGACAATGAATTTTAATAAAATAAATATTCAGTAATATGACTTTCAGAGAGAGGCAGCTGGATAAGAGGTGGAAATATGTTGTTTAGGTATGTTATCCATGGAGCACATGGAATCATAATGTATGAATATAAGTAGTATTTGGTGATAGTATTTTTAGGTATAGTTGGAAAGTGTTAAAATACAAATAAACTGCAGTAATGTATAACTTTGTGAGGCTGCTATGACCTTCTAACTGTAAGTAGGCAGTTGATATTGTAGATTGTGTCTTAATATGCAACATTACATAACAAAATTTCAATTAGGTAAAACTTCAAACAGGGTAAGCATGTGATTACCAAGTTAAACTTTTACAGGTACACACTTGTTTTCCCATTTTAGATACTTCATGGTTCTTATCCAGGAAATGGCACTGAAAATTGATCAGGGATTTTTAGGAGCACTTAGTGAATTTTTCACTCCCTCTACAGACCCAGAAGCTGAAAAACAAAGGGTAATGTATGAAATAAACTGATTTTTACCAGAACAGGGCCTTTATGGTAACAGTGTTGCTGTTTTTTGAAAATTTCAGTTTAAATGAGTGAATATTGCATTTGACAGCAGTGAATAAAGGGACAAGATTAGATAATTTTCTGTTAAGCATTGGCGGTGAGCATTACTAATTGACAAGTTTGAGTAAGTGATACTTGGGTATGTGTAACTGTCTTCTGCTCTTTTCATGTTTCATTAATTGATGGCACAGTTGTTTTAACAGTGGCTACTAAGGCTTAAGGGTGGTAGATGAAATAACATTAGAGTTCATGGAGTGGACTTGTTAGTCTATAGTGCTTTTTGTTTTTAGAGAGAACAACAGATTTTCATGGCTCGAAGTCGTATATAGATGGATAGTATTTGGTTCTAGTGTGCTTAGGAGAGTCATTTTTATAAGTTCCTTTTCTTAGAAATTTTATCTACTGTATAAAAATTCTAATTTTGTGAGGAAATACAAAACCACAAAGCAGCTCAGGAAGTTATTTTATTAGTAGTTCTGAAGTGATACCTTAAGTGATTGAGGAATTTAAGGGAATATCAAGTGATACAGCATGAAATAGAAGAGTCACCCAGAAATTGTGTGGGTTTGGGGTTTTTTTTAGGGTGGTTATTATTTTGTTTTCCCCTGGATTGAAAAATGTATTAGTACAGTTATAGTCTGGTATACAAAAAGTAATTAGTCTGTTTCCAGTTTTGGAGGTGTTGACTGATTAACTAGTTAACTGTTTTATTACATTTGACTGATTATTATTTCTGCTGTTTATATGCATAGATTTTTTTACTCATCTTTATATATAATATTAATTGTATTACATATATGGTGATGAGATTAACTTCTGTTCTCTTTACTCTTTTTTTTCTTAATGAAACCAGTCTAAATTAATTCAACAAGATGTGGATGCACTTAACACTGAGCTAATGGAGTCTTCCCTAACAGACCTGTCAATGCTCAGCTTCTTTGAGCATTTCCATATTTCTCCAATTAAGGTATGTTAAAGAGATACTTGTGGTTAAGGTATCATGATATCAACTGGCTTATTAATTCCATATAGTAAATACATCCTCAGATCAACCTTCTGAGGAATTGAGGTCTTCATGCTGTCTTCCTAATAGGGATTTTTTAAATATTCTCTAGAACTTAATGGTTTGTTGAAAAACTTTCATAGTTGCCCATGAGTAGAAACAGACCCTTAACCATTGCTAAGTGGGTAGAGTCAATGGGTATAATAATGAGAAGGGCTAGAGAGAATGCTGGCCTGAAGGTATCCAAGTATTGCAATTTATCATACATTAAAACACACTTCCGTGCGCTTGTCTTCATGTCTCTCTTCAACCAGTATAGATTTTTTCGGAGCAAGGGAAGAAGGATCATCAGTAATTGTATGTTACTCTGAATCAACAGAATCCCCTAAGGATATCAGATTGAAAAAGAGTTTAGAGGAAAAATAATTATTTTCCTTTTCACTGAACATATAAAAGGCAGACGTAAATTCTGATACAGATCATTAAATTCTGTCGCTTTTTCCAACTTCTTCACTACCTCTTAAGGTACACTTAGATTCTCAGATTATTTTTTTTTCTGATGTGATTGTGCTTATAAACTTTGAAAAATGTGAAACCAGGGAAAACACTAGAGGAACAAGACATTATTGTGATGTTTTTAATCATTCCTTACCTTGTCTGGTTAAAGTTGTTAAAGAAACAGTTATAATTTTAAGTCTCTTTTGCATCTTTATTTGAAGTGTCTAGATGGGCTGCCTGTGATGTACGGGAGGGGGCTGCTTTTTCTCTCCTGTGTTTTTTTACCTTAATTCGGTGTCTCATCTCAATATTATAAACCACTGGATAGTGGAAGACTGAAAATGGCCTTTTGGGGTGGTGGTGGTGGCGAGGCATGGGTGGAGAAAACTGGGAATCATTAAAAACTCAAATCATGCAAGTTAACTGCTATGCCCTCTTTTAAGCGAGTAGAAGGGAGCACAATTGGTTATGGTGGTGAACAAGAGGAAAGGAAAGTAATTTTCTGTTGTCCTCTCCACCCGTAAAAGTGTGTGGAATTCTATTAAAATAACTGTCTTAGGAACACTAAACAATCCCATTTTAGTGTTAAAGGCACTTCTCTGAAGTTTATGCATTTCCCCAAAGAGTGAGTAGTTGCAAAAATACACACAAACTAGTTAAGTAAATCAGAATATAAGATTTAACTTTTACTGGGAATTAAGCTCCACCTATTTAACATGTTTCTGTCATTGTTTACAGGAATTTATAGATGTAAACATAAAAAAAGTTAAACTTCCAGGGCAACTTCCAGGACCTTGTATTTGTAATAGTAATATCTTTGTGAGTTCAAGCATGTTCATTGAAATTGTTCATTTCCTCAAAATGAGTAAAAGTACACTTTACCACTCTTTCACCACTGCTTTGTTTACATGCGCACCACACAACCTGTCTAGTGTCTTGGGTTTTTTTTTTTTTTTTGTCTTGATTTGTCTTGTTTTATTAATTCTGCTTTGATAGTTGCATTTGAGTCTATCTCTGGCTTCTGGTGGAGAAGCATCAGATAGGAGAGAAGAAATGATAGCCATCCATTCTCTGAATTTGCTGTTGAAAAGTATTGGAGCCACTCTAACAGATGTGGATGATCTTATTTTCAAGTAAGCTAATAAAGATCTTCTAAAAATATTTTAATAAAGCTACTATACATTTAATAATTGGGTCCATGGTATACTTGGCTGACTGACTTTATAAATATATACAGCCTTTGGGGAAAGGAAAGATGGGGTTTGGGCTCTTTTTTAAGAGAATAAGGCTTCAGGATTATCTGAAGGAACTATTCAGAAGCAGGAAGGATATCTATAACTAATGTGTGATTACTTGTCTTTCAGACTTGCTTTCTTTGAAATTAAATATCAGTTCTACAAGAGAGACCAACTGATGAAGAGAGTTGTTAGACATTATAGTGAACAAGTAAGCTTATCTAGTTTTAGTCAAGCCTTTGTAAAATTTTGCATATATTACAGATTTCAGAAAATAGGAAAGAAAAGGTGAATACCTCTAAAAGCTAATAAATTTTTATTTCATGGTACTGAAGTAGGAATCTGGTGGCATATTATGAAAACGTAAATACAGAAGTGCCCTGAAAAATGTGTGTTAAGAATTTTAAAGTGGCTACTTCCTTTTATTTAAATCTTCATTAACCAAAGTATTCTAGTTGTTATCCATACATATACTGCCTCTCTTACCTAAGGCTTTCTTCGTTCTAGTAGGCATACGTAGTTGAATACTCTTAACACTTTACTTTGGTAGTAAATTAAAAAATTTAACAGCCTGGGTTCTAACATTATGTAACAACATAATGCCTTTTTTTTTTTTTTTTTGCTTTTTCCCCCTCCCTCATTGTTTAGCTCCTGAAACAGATGTATGTTCTGGTACTTGGATTAGATGTTCTTGGAAATCCATTTGGCTTAATCAGAGGATTGTCTGAGGGAGTAGAAGCTTTCTTCTATGAGCCATTCCAGGTATGACTTTCTGATTCTTCACTGTGTATGAATAGTAGACTGACTATACTCGTAGGGTTGTAGTTCTGTTGTCACTGTACTCTGCACCCTGCAAAGTTAAAAAAGCAGTCATTTTTTTTAACTTTAAAGAAATAATAAATTGAAATGGCCTTACTTTCATAGTGTAAATGAATTACTAGTTTTTCTTGAAAGAGATGCATAAATGTATGGTTTTCTGCTATTCATAATAAGCTTCATTCTTAGGGTGCTGTTCAAGGACCTGAAGAATTTGCTGAAGGCTTTGTAATTGGTGTTAGAAGTCTTCTTGGACACACAGTGGGTATGTATCATATTGTTACTGTTTTAATAAATCGTTAACTCACGGATTGCTTTTTTCTTTTTTTCTTATTTTCAAGGGAAAGTTATATTTTTAAAGTATCTACATGGTAATTTTTTTAAGTATTAGTATTAAGTATTAAATTTTTTAAGTAATAGTAAGTATTTAAGTTTGTCAGATAGTATTGCCAGTATTCATGATACAGGTTATTCCTACCTAACTGACTTGAGACCATTTAAATGTCCATTTTCCAAACTGAGAAACACTGCATGTATAACTGAATTTGTAACATGCTGTGAATGAATATGGGAAATAATTCCGATGGTCCTAAAATGTCTGGAGAAGCTTGAGAAGTGTTTTGAATAGAAGATACTGTTACAGTTACTTTAGATTTTTATTTGCCTATGTGTTACAGGAATTAGTGAAAATACAGTTCCATCCAATATGCTATATAACATGTATTGAGGCAATTTAAGAGTTACCTTTTGCAGTATTTATGGATGTCAGGCTAGATCTAGAGTCTCCTCATGGGTGACATGGTAGTCACTTTGTGTTAAATTCGTAATATCTAAACTGAATATGAAGGGAAACTTCTATGACCTTGGTGGCTTCTTACGTCTTGTCTGCTGTTAAATTGTGAAAGAACAGTAACTCCTGCTTTCTGCCCTGTTCCATCAGGTGGTGCAGCGGGGGTGGTATCTAGGATTACTGGTTCTGTTGGAAAAGGCTTGGCTGCTATTACTATGGATAAAGAATTCCAGCAGAAACGGAGAGAGGAAATGGGTCGGCAGCCAAAAGACTTTGGTGACAGCCTGGCCAAAGGAGGAAAAGGCTTGTTACGGGTATGAACTTGAAGATGAGGGCATGGTGTTCCAACTTTTAATCCATGCTTGAAACTTACATGCAAGCAAGTTACTCTTCTTTATCAGTTCATGAACTAAACAGAAGAGACAAACAGGCAGTCAGTTTATAGGAGAGTCAGTGTAATGTATCAGCTTTAGCGTTTGAGGTTGTGATTTTGGCTAACTTGTGGAATTGAAGGTATGGTTTCAGAGGGGAAAAGTGTAGGAAGTAACACCAATTTCCCCTGTGAATTATATAAATACACAGTTACTCATGTTGAACAAATGTGTTACCTAATTAAAGCAGCTGGGCCTGTATTTTTCCTTGCAGTCAGTTCTGTCATTTCAGTCAGCTGACTGTGAATTATGAGCTCTGAAGCATGTGCTGCTTACTAGAAATTACGTTCTATATACTGAGGTCTTGTAAGACCTGCTAGGTTTTCTTGACTTAAAAGAATATGAACATAAAGCAAGTAGAATGTGTATAAAAGTACCACAGTAAGTTTGAGAGATTTTTTTGAAACAGAAGCTGTGCAATCCCTGTATTTTTCTGGTTGCTGAAAGATCATGCCTGTTTCTAGTTAGCATTAAGTATGAGACAACTCTCATGTAAACAATTACAGAGAGATCTGTATGACTTGAATATAATGTAAGTATTCTAGTAAATTCCATCACTTCCCATACAGAAGAAAAGCAGTCAACATATTTCTAAGATAATTATAAATAATAAACATTTTGGAGTTGTTTCTGATACTGTTTGCTGAAGATTTGGAAGTTATCTCAGTGGATTTTTATTATTCTGCTTAGTGTCATTAAACTACTTGACTTTTAAAGTCTTCCAGAAAATTATTTGGTATTAACTTCTCTTGAGTATTTTGTATCACTGACTCATGACTGGGAATTCTGGCAGCTTCCTGTTAGTAGTGAAAGTGAAATAGTGACTTTGTTAATTATTACAAGACTGAATACAAAAATTTGCTGTCTTTTTCTTGCCAGCAGAAATGTTTCTTCAGCCATTTTAGGTTTTCCCTCCTCTCTTCTTTCCCTTTGTTATAATTGTCTTAAAAAATTAAATTAAAAAAATCCCCACAAACCCACGAAAAAATAAACCACCCAAAAAGACCCAGCCAAACAGTGTTTCCGATATTGAACTTCCTTATAAGGTTTTACAATGAAAATGAGAGATAAGTCATTGTTCAGTTAGACTATAGCATTTCTGTTTCTGAGTAGGAACTTAACTGCCTTCTTTATTTTAGGGCGTTGTCGGAGGTGTGACAGGCATAATCACTAAACCTGTAGAAGGTAAGCATTAAGGCTGCGCTGAACTGCACTGTGTAAATGGTTTCCCAGTACTTTACAATTTATTTTGTAATTTTTAAGAAATGCCTGCTTTAAGTGTGGTGATGCTAAGCTGCAGCAAGATTGTATTTCTGATTCAAATGTGACCTTACTACATTTTCAGCCTTTCTATGAATTAAGGAATGGTTGTCTTTGATATATATTATGTTAGGCCTACTGTAGCACCTAATATATTGTTTAAAGCCGTAATAGAGATACTAAAAATAGTAAATTAGAAAGCACCAATTGAAAAAAGTTTTTTAGAACTCCAAAGTTCGGAGAAATGTTAAATAACAAATTTGGTTTTATGTCTGAGATCTGTATTTGTTTTTGTGGAGTCTATCAGTTTATCAGCATGATAGATGTTGAAAAAATGCAAGATAAAATACCTCTTAGTAAATTCATGTCTTGGTGATTTAAATGTCGGATGTTGATTGTTACTGTGTTGTATTTTATAGGTTATTGGCAGACACTTTGAGGTGTAGTCCTCCTCTCATTGGTGGATGAACACACATGTTTTCTAAACACTGTCTTGGCTCTTCCATAGTTATGTATAGTGTTATGTATTACCAGAAACACGTATACTTTTGAGATATGAATAGTTAGCTTCCATTATATTTGTGCATCTTAAGAGTCTTCAGATTTTTTTATTACTGTCAACCTATAAAAACTGATCTGTTGGCCTACAGTCCAGACTGAAAATGTGAGGAAAACCTAGTTGACCTCTCAGTTACGCTGTTTTTGGAGGCTCGTAGGGTGTTAAGTGGACAGCAATGTGTCTGAACAGACGAGGAAGCAATGTGTGACTTCACAGAGAACTTTTTTTTTTTAAGGTGGATTGTACATAACCAATTCATGTGGGCTGTTTCCAGTTCAAACAGTTCTAATGCAGCCTGGAGCAGTAATGGTTTAATTCTGTGGCTAATGTTTTCAAGGAGTAGGTCATTAAAATGATTTCTGTTCCTTTTTTTTTTAAAGGGGCTAAAAAAGAAGGTGCAGCTGGATTCTTTAAAGGAATTGGAAAGGGGCTTGTAGGAGTGGTAGCCCGCCCAACGGGTGGCATTGTAGATATGGCAAGCAGTACCTTCCAGGGAATTCAAAGGTAAAAATGTTAAGATGAAATTTTGAAGTCCTCTCCATGTGCTGGATACTGGGTGGTAAAGTGGTCCAGGGGCAGCGCACAATTCTTTGCGTTAAATACAATGTGCAGTAGGATGGATGAGGTTGAGATGTCTGGTATCCTGTAATGAGTGTATTTTATGATGATTTCTGGAAATTGCTGCTTCAGAACAACAAGTCTTGCAGTGTTGTAGTTCAGATAGATGATAACTAGTCAGTTCTCTCCTTTCAGTCCCTCCCCTGATTGGAAAGTACTTAAAAGGTCTTGTGTAAATTTTACTTTTGAGGTAGGCTTGTGTACTGCTGAATGGAAATAGCTAAATGTCATTTAGACTTACTGTAAAAAAAAAAATAGACCTTTGAAATTTTTGGAGAAAGACTTGCCGGTTTGAAATTTGGCTAGCGTGCAAATTGGAGGCTTCTTGTTTTTTAAGGGGAACTTTGGAAACTGTGTTAATAAACATCAGAACCCTTAGTAAATTATCCACAGTTGGGAGTAAACTTCTAAGTTATTGTGTAGCTGTCTAATTGGCTAATGTGTGCCTTTACTATTTACATTCTGTAGGCTACCCAGGAAGTGTACGTGGGATATGTGGCAAATGAAAGGGTGACTTTTTAAAGATATCTTGGTGAAACTAAGTAAGCTTACCAGAATACTGTTCCACTATCTATGGCAGGGTAGCAGAATCAACTGAAGAAGTATCTAATCTCCGTCCTCCACGTTTCATTCATGAAGATGGCATCATCCGGCCGTATGATAGAGTGGAAGCTGAGGGTTATGATTTATTTGAGGTATGACTTACATTGTAAATATAGTTAAAACTAACCTACAGGGTTCCATAAAACATGACATTAGAAAAAAGCTGCCAGGTATCTGTGACAGTTGTTACCTGTAGTAAAAATTTGCCCTGGCCAATTTCACATGGCAAGCCTGTATAGCAGAGAAGACCTAATGCTGGTCATAAGCTGAATGAAACAAGAAAACTGCAGCATTGCTGTTAAACGATCTTTTGTGGGTTATGTTCCGTAACCGCTTACCTGGAAGTAGGTAGTAGGATCAAGATTAGAGTATGTTGAAACAAATATTTTGATACTCAGTTCTAATGTTTTGCTTAATAACAAAGTTGAGGCTGATTTACAAACTAAAAAAATTTTAAATAGGATGAATAGGGCTTGAATTGTTTGACATATAGTATAAATACTGAAATTTTAATTTTTCAGTTTGGTGGTATCAGCATTTGAAAAAAGTCTGCATGATTTCTCAGAATACCACCTTTTGGTATTTCCTTGTGTTGTTCTTAATAGCAATGTGTCATAGCTACAGGCATTGTACGCACATTTAGCCTGCTTCCACATCTGGATGTGGCTGACATAAGGAGGATGAATAACATTTGTTTTCAAGTCCTAGATAATCAGAATCTGGTTACCTTGTATTTCAGCCTTCACGTTCCTAAAACTTACCCTAAAATGCTTATTTTGTTGCTAAAAAGTTAAGAGTAAAGTAACTGTCTACATTAACATTTTAAGACCAAAACTTGCACATTTGCTTCTTTCTTCTACATGTTCTTTTAATTCTTATTTCCTATTCTATTTCTAATATTTCTCTTCTTTCTCTTTTTCTCCTGGCTTACGCAGCAAGAACTGGAATAACGGAGTAAACATTTTCCATATTTCTTTCTGTATTTCCATCATGGTCTTTTATCTGCCTTAAGTATTTAGATATAAAGGGCATGATCGGATTTAACTTGTCCTCTCCCCTTGATTCTTATCTTTTCTGTGTAGCAGTCTATTAAAACAGTGTTTCATGTTGTCCAGGCTAAGAAAACAAACTTGAATAACCATCTTCAGTAAGATTAGATGAGTGAGTAAGAGGAGAGAGACAAGGAGGGTCCTTTGTTTTCTGTATATTTGTTTTTCTAAGGATGCTTAGCTCCTTAGAAATGGCAACAACAGAAGGCACTTGGAAAGAAAAATAAACACCATGATAGGGTAGACATTGACTTCATTTATTAGCTTTCTCTTAGAGCTAGGGCTGTGAATGAAGGGAGAAAGCAATATTTTTATACTTGTGCAAAATTTAAAATAGTGATACTGAATGGTATTTTTTCCAGTGAAAATGCTTATAATACCATGATGCAGAGATACTGCTTCCATATAAATGTGAAGAAAACTTGCATTTGTGGTTTCTGTAATAGGCCATAAGCCTGTCACTTATAAATCTGGTGAACCACTATCACTTCAAGTTGCTATTACTACTGCTTCTTTATGAAATTTTATCAATTAAAAAATATAGCCAGCTCAGTTGCCTCTGGTTTCATTTGCAGAATCTTCTGGGGCTTTGATGTTCAGCATACTAAAATGTAAACTTTCAGCTGTTAACGTGAATTTACATATATGTATAAATAAAAAAATATATATTTCTAAATTAAGTGATGCCATAAATTTAATTTCTAATAGAGCTTCTCATGAATTAACAAGCTAAGCTTAACAAACTGTTCTCAGAGCAAATTGTTCACCTGTCGTACGTGAAAAAAACTGAATAGAGACATCTCTGATGCTAATGCCTTTTTAGAATGTAGTGGTCAATAGCTTACTGAATTTAATTTTTTTTTTAATAAAACATTTAGTGAATTTTTAGTTTAGCTGATTGAATGGAATTTTGTTGTTGTGATACTCTAAACAGACCCATTTTTTTCATGTAGTGAGATTTTTTTATTTTTATTTTTTCTTTCTTCAAAAAGGACAATATAGCACAGTTAACACCAAAAACTGGATATTAGCAGTTCCCGCACATCTAATATTTGAATTTTTCTTAAATCTAAATGATGTAGATTGGAATTGCATACTAACCAAGAATGAATCCTCTATTTAGTTCACTACATACGGTTTCTTCCTTTTGGAAGTCAGTTAATTGAATGCAGGGGGTTTTGTTGTTGGTGGTTTGTTGTTTTGGTCTTTTTTAACTAACTGGTTTTGATTATTATGCTAGAGGTTAGTGTTGGGGAGGCTTCATTTTCTAGTGTTAATTACAAGCAAGAGGGGGACAGTGTCTTCACAGGAAATAAGATATTTAGCAAGGAAGATGAGTCAAAATCAGTTATATGCATTTACAAATTTAATTGCAAATAACTCATAGGTACTAGTGTTGTTTGCATTTGAATCCAGTTTTGACCCAATGTTATGAGTAGTTTAATCAGAATCCCTACCCTCTCATCTATTTTAACTTAACTTTAATTCATACATCCCTTGAAAATAAATACATGCTTACAAGGTTGAAGCCTCGTAAGGTTACCTTAAGGTGCCTCAATACTATCCAGTGGTTGTACAAAAAGATGTTTCACTTAAATACTCATTTGTATGTGAAATGTAGATATTGGTAGACATTAGAGCTTGGCTTAAGAGGGGCATATATGTAGGTCTTAAAAGACATGTTACTTTTTTCCACTTGAAGTTGTGGGGCATTTTTGTACAGAATAAGGACAGTCGCCAGATGGAGTAGATCAGTTGTATAAACTTGTTCATGCAGTGTGTTTTCCCAGAAGTGCTGGATCTAATGTATATGGGCTATATAGGGATCTGCTCAGTCAATTCAAAACCTGGAAAGTTAGATTTAACATCTTGCAGACCAAGTCTCTAGCTCATGCAGTGAAGCTCAGTATTATAGAATGCATTTTCTTAAGCATAAATGCACAGTATGTGTAGCTGGAGAGAACAAAGAACAAATAGGACAACTCCAAGGAATAAGTTCTCACGAGTGCTAATCTTTGTATGATGAGTGTTTGCAGTCGATGAGATGTGCTAGAGCAGGTAATGAATGCCTTTGGCTTTGTTAGTCTTTGCATTTTAATATGCAGGTATTGCTGCCTGCTCTGGTTGAGGAGGCTGTCTTCTAACCCCAGCACTTAGGGTCTGACATGATGCAATTCATACATTATTCAATGCCTATGGCCTTACTTTGTTTCATTTCCCAGTTAAAGCATAGAGCATAGCATAGAGCATTATAAAGAATGCAGAATGTTTCATGAATAATTGAGACATCGTGGTAAGACAGTGCTGTGGCAAAGAGAATACTGTGCTAGAAACTGCAGATTCTATTTAAGTCACACTTCTGCTGTGTAAATTTGCACTGGTTCTTTCATTTCCACATAAAACAAGAATGCGTTGAGCTTTTAAGTGTTCTAGTATTCTTGTAAAAATAAAAGCATTTGGTAAAGATGCCTGAATTTTAAGAGTGTGTAAATCATGGAGTAATTTGCAGCAAGTGCAACCTCCTTTTTACATAATGCCACCACCATTGTGCTGGTGTCTACCAGGTGTACTGAGAATAGCTCGGAGTAATATTGCATCTCTTAAGCACAGAGCTCAGTGGGAACTCTTACTTTAGTAACACTGCATGTAAAATACAAAAAATACTATCGGGATTGTTTCTGAAGTTACGAGAAACAGGCTTTCTCTCCAAAGCTTTGAGTTTAAATAGAAGAAACATGCTTATGAATAAATCTGTTCAAATATGTGGCACATCTCATTTCTGCATATCCAGCAAAGGGATTCAGAACATGGATTGCAGCCTTTGAACTGCACTCTTACATGGCGATGGGTTTTGTATTTCTTAATTTTTTACTTGTTTTTCAAATAGTTATGGTTCAGGTATAAAATGTGAATTCATATTTCAATTTTAGACATGCTGCCATCTTTCTTCTGATGTTTTGAAGGGACTTTGAGATAAGCAGTCTTTCTGGCATTTTTTTCTCTTTCACGTATGTTTTAGGGTTTCAGAAATTTTTAAGATGGTCAGAAAGTACTATTTTTTTTATAGAAGATGTGGACTCTATATTTTTGGTTGCTGGAAATGCTGAATTAATGTTTTTCAAAATGTCATGTCACTAGGGAGCAAATCCAGAAAAAAAAATGTTGTTGATTTAAACTCTTGAATATAAATGTACTTTTGATCTTAAAGGATTTTTGGGGGTTGGTTATGATGTATGATGATGCTTGAAGACTTTTGTTGAACTTTTAAATATATGCAAATATAAGTAAATGTTGACGCCTCTTTTAATTGATTCTGATATAAGCTGAGTTGACAAAAGATCTTTCCATTTGGGTTACTTAAACTATAGGGAGTTCTAGGCCTGCATGGTTGATCATAGACTGATAAATGTGGAGTCAGGTTTAGCTTCTGTTGTCATCTTACCGTTTTTATAGATACAGCTACGGAAATACAGAATGGAATATATCTTGACAAGGACTAACTAAAAACACACTGAATTTTTAGTCCTTCCTCTTTAAATTATTCACGCTAGTTTGTCAGAAACAGCTTGAGAAATTTACCATTATACAGAGGCTAGATTCCACAGTAACATCTGTAAAATTAACTTAAGGTCATCTTATTTTGCTATGAAGAACATCAAACCAATTTTGGGGCATCCGTGCCCTTGCTAAAACTTGCTCTGAGGTGCATGCATCCTGCATCCAGGCAAAGCATGTATGGCCTTCAGTCTTCATGATGTTTCCTCACATTCCTACACAGGAACTGTACATTTTCCAATAAAACAGATTAAATGATAAAAAGGGAGTTGTGTTGTCTTAGAGATTGCAAAGCTAACATGCATTGACAGTGTACCTATGTAACTGTCTTTGCTAATTTTTGCTGTGTAAACATTATTTACAAGTGGAAAGTGTATTTTGTAAAGTTTTTTTTTTGCACTGATCTAACATTCTTAGTAGGTGTTTGAGATGCATGTGCCATAGGTGAAATTTCAGCATCTCTGTTGATTTCACTGTGGTGATAGTTGAAAGCTCTTTATCTTAGCAATAAATGGTAAGTTTTATGGTGTGACCTAGGAAGACTGTAGTAGTTGGAGCTTCTGTAAAACCCTCTGTTGATCACCGTCGTAATTTTTAAATATAAAAAGCTCGCGGTTGTCAGAGAACATAACTAGGTTAGTGTCCCTGACCAGGCTTTTGTGACTAGTATGCTAGAGCCCTGTCTTTGTTAGAAGCCTCTTGAGTGTACACAGAATCCAGATGCTTTTTCTGGTTAGTGTCCTGGGGCAAAGTCCAGGGTATGCACACCTTCTTTCCAACAATTGTTTCCAGGGTTGAGACTATGTAATCCAACTGTTGGCTTCTAAAGATTTTCTAGTTTCTTACAAATAACTTCATAGAATTTCAACTTCAGTGGCTCTTTGATTTGCAGGTTCAGACATGAGATGACTGAAGTATAGGGAAGTATATATCGCATATTTCAACTATACTTAGCTTTGCAGTCCAAAATAAATGCTGAACTAATTTTAAACTAGATGTTTATATTGCTTGTTTCATTATTTTTTTTTTTTTTCATGCTAGGAGTTTTCACCTTAAAATGTAACAGTGTATGGCTTCCCCAAAGAGAAGGGTCTGCCTGGGTATTTTAAGGGCTTCCCTTTGGAGTGTTCTGCTGGTAGCTGGTTTTAGATAAGATGTATGTCATAGAACACTGTTACTGTGGTAGGCTTGCTATGGAGAGAATTCATGATCTCTGCATTTAATGCAACCTGTGTACAGGTAAGGTTCTTCAGTAGCAATTACGTGTTTCTTGTGTACAATGACAATTACAGTCTGAATGTGAATTCTAGCCACCTTACAGCTACTAAATATATACAGAATTATAACGGAAAACATGTATTTAATTGCAGTAGACCACTTCTGTCTTGAAAACTAACATTCATTCAAACTAGTAACCCAAGTATGTTTGCCTGTAACACAGTGCTGTGTTAGTTAATCAAGCTGGTAGCAAAGCAGAGTGGATAGAAGGAGATTGCCTGCTCTCTGACAAATTTGTATCAGGAGCATCAGTAGTTGGCACAGATGTATTATCATGCCCAGTTGGAGGTTGGGCTCCCATTGGTAGTACATTATTCA
Source organism: Falco peregrinus (assembly GCF_023634155.1). NCBI lineage: Eukaryota > Metazoa > Chordata > Aves > Falconiformes > Falconidae > Falco > Falco peregrinus. The sequence continues at coordinate 108,773,530 of NC_073721.1, forward strand.
TTTCACAATTTTATCTTTTTCTATGTGATGCTTTGACGTGTATCCATTTCCCACAAAAACATTGATGTGTCACTCTGTGAACCTTGTTGCCTTTAAGCCAGTGTTATTGTGAGCTTGATTTAGGGATGACTGTGACTGTCTTTTGTGCTGCTCTTCATTGTTGGTGGAATATTGTAAACATGGTGGCATGCTTTACAAAATATACTTCAGTTAAGCAGCATGTGCAGAATGGGAAATCTGAAAAATATGTAATCAAAAAATTAGTGAAGTGAAAAAAATAGCTCAGAAGCACTTCAGTACTTAATTGTAAAACTTTAACCTCTGTATTCATGGTTTGTCACTTGAGTTGTAGCTGTCCAACAAAAACTTGATGAGTGATTTAATCTGCACTTCCATATACTTTCTTATTTGGGATGTTGAATAGGCATGTCCATTCAGTGCTTCAGAAACCTAATCTTGAGGTGCATTGAGTATTTGTAACTTGACGGTTTATTTCTAAGGGTCTGGGTCATGTGCTGCTGCCTCTTAAAGGTACTGTTGCAGGTTTTTCATGCTTGAATCAAGTCTGCAGCATGGGGTGTAACAGAACAGAAAGGACATTAAAACTGTAGAAATACTCAGCTTCATGAATGAGAACACGGTGAGAGCCTGCCTTTAAAGCACCTGTTCAACAAAGCAACTTTTTAAAAGGCGTTTGAATTGAAAACACTGCTTTGAGTTTCCTTTTACAGCCCAAAAATTATTTTCTGTTTCTATTACAGAAATTGCACATCAGAAAGCTGGAAAAAGAGAGCTATCGATACCACTGTGCGCTTCCAAGAGGCAGAAGAGCAAACCTTATCATTACAAATAGGTATTAAGTTTTGAAGGCTTACTAAGAGCTTGTCTTCATTTCAGCTTGAGGATTAGACTTCTGGCTAGGTCTAAAGCAATTGCTCTTTTCTGCATATGTACTTTTCTTACCCATTTTTTCTTGATTTTTTTTTACAGTTTATTTTGTTGCCATTATGAAAAATGTAATATTATAGTAGTGTCAATGTTAGGTACTAATTTAGGAAGACAGTTGAGGTCAGTGATCCTTTCATCATATTGGAGGGAATTATTTTTTTATCTATCTTTCTAATTTTTCAAATTATCTTGTCATAAGTGTTCGCATTCAAACCAACATTTTGATAATCCACATTTACCATCTTGTTACTTAAAGGATACTCTAAATGGAGTCTTAAGGTTTTGTGCAAGTATGAAAATTATTATTAAACTCATTGGACCATTTCTGGAATTCAAGATGTTACTAGTCGTGGATACACAGTTTGAGGACTCAAAACTTTCTAAATACATTGAGAGAATGAAAAGGAACCCATGAATTATGATATCTACTTCCCAAATATCACCAGTTTCACCGTGCCTGCATGTGTGAGATAGGCTCATCCATAGCGAGGCAATGGGACGCAACCCACCATGTTTGTTCAATAACGACTAGCACACCTTGAAATTCATGCTGTAGCTGAACAAGCTTTTTCAAGATACTGACAAGGTTCTTCAGCGATAGTTAGGTGACTTAGTTTTTTGCAGCTTCAAGTAAATGCTTAGTTCTCTCCCTATCCCAATTCTTCTCCATCTGCATAAACGTTCTATTTTAACGCTATTCAAAACTGTCAGCTGTTTTTGTCTTGGTGTGCTAGCTGACACTGGAGCTTTGAAGTAATGGAAGGGTCAGCTGGCTAGCAACTCTCAACAGTAGCAACTGAGGCATCTGTCCATCTAGTAGTTACTGTGTCACTGTGTAAGTAGTATGCTGCTGTTTGGCTGCCTTCATCTGGTGGAGACTGGCTTTGAGGAACTGGTTTGAATTAACTGAGGACCCTCTAGTATTCAATTCTAGTAAAATGTTTGAACTTGGAGGTCGGGGTGGGTTTTGATTAAGTTGGCCTGTGCATACCATGAGGTATCGTAGATCATCTATGAGTCTTAAGGATAAAGTGATTATTTCAGAATATGTATTAAGGAAATGTGATTCCACTGTGACTGAGTGGATACTGTTAATCCACATAGAAAACACCTTCTCAATCAAATTTCTTTCCTTAATTTTGTTTTGTTTTTCAAGGAAAGTGCTAGTTCCCGGGAGAAATTGAGTATTAATGTTTTTTCTTCTGAACAGGAGAGTGATATATGTAAAAGAAGTGGAAATCTTGGGCCATTTAACGACAGAGTGGTATTACTTATTTGAAGAATTCACACAGTGTCCCTCCTATGAAGCAAATGTTTTAAAAATAACGGTTTTGGTAAGAAAAGCTTGTAATTTATTTATTTATTTAACTGTTTAGAGTCCAAACATGGTCTTAACTTATTTATGGTTCAAGCTGCTAGCTGTGGGACTGTGAGACAGCATTTCCTGAAGATTTCTGGAAAGTTTGAGTTGGGTTGAACAGAGGCCACACTGAAATCTAAACTGAAGTTAACATTCAAGCTGTTTGAGTATCAAATTCTGTATTCTTGTGTTGAGTCACCTGAAGTACATTTTTGTTCTTCTCTACCACAGGATCAAAGGGTGTTCCAAAGGAAGGACGGTACAGGTCGTGAATGTGTAAAGACAGTTCAGCTTCAGGATGAAGCTACAGCAAGGGTATGTTCATTTTTTTTTTATTTTTTTTTTTTCTTCTTTCATTATGATATTTTTAACAGTTGTTGAAACTCAGCACATACAAAACATGGTAATGTTCAGAGATTCGTTATGGAATAGGCTGCTGTTGGAAAAGATTGAGGACTGCTTACCATGCTTTCATGTTGAAAAATTAGTTTAACCAGGAGAACAATGAGACAACATAGTCTAAATTTTTCAAGAGGATAGGCAATAATAATTTAAGGTTGAAGTTGCAGAGTCTTTATCTTTTGTATATTAAAACTCATTAAAGGAAAACAACAAAAATATCTGAAGTACTAGGTTAAGTTCATTATAGTCTCTAGGATTCAACATACCTCTGAATTCTGCTACCCCCTCATTATTTCAAGGTCACTGGACTAACCCAATAAGTGTACCTTGTGTAAAAAGCCTTACGTGGATTTCTCCCCACTTTCACCCTTCCTGGACCTGGGTTTTCTACTGTTCATCTCTAAATGTTTGTTCACGTTGATGCTGCAGAGGTGGATATATTTTGGGAGGTTTTTTTCTGTGGATGGTTGGGTCTCATAAGCTGAACTACCGATTTGTATAAATTCCAAGGTGCTTTGACAATGGAAAAATTTACCTAGGAAACCATGTGTCTTAGTGCAGTTTTGTATCAGATGATGAGAGAGGAGGAGTTCTTCCTGATACCAAAAGTGAAATCAATTACATCCACAACATCTTGGAAGCACACTTGAAATTGTAGCTCCAGTAACTGGCAAGTCAGCAGCTAGAATCAGAATAGGGACCAAATTGCTTCTATTACATTGATTAAGCCTTCTAAAAAAATGGGTTAGACTGGGAAGGAAAAAAAATTGCTATCGTTTTGAGGCACTTTTTTATCTACTGTAGTATTTTTATCTATCTATATTATTTCTTTACTGTCCCGTGTCTACAAAGTTCCTTCCACTTTTTCTTACAGCATGTCTTCTGAATTACACTTGGTTAATTGATTTAAATTCTTTTAGTTTGTCTGTGTTTAGTGCCTTGGCTGAAGCTGGAATGTTGTACACAGCACACAGGCCACAGCAGAATGATACTTTGTGTTTAATTCTCTGTTTTTCTGTTACTGCCTAGCTGCATGCTCCTTTACTAGTGTTTATGCTGATATCTATACTTTGAAAATAATTTTTTCTGTCCTAAAGTGCAGCACTACCCATTTACCTTCTGTGGATTTGTTTCTTGAGCTTATCACTATTACTCTTTGCTTTGCATCTCTGTTCTTGGCATAGATATCAGTTGTGAAACTGTAGCAGTTTGATAGGAAGATACAAAAAAAGTATGCTTGACAAATAACTGTCACTTGTGTGAAAACTGCGTTGGTGACCTTTGGGCGTGCATGAAACTTTAAGATCAGATTAAAGTTATCTGTAGCTTCTGTGTTCTTTCTGTCTCTTCTGAAAAAAACCCAAGCGTTTTAGGTTTGTCCTTCTTTAGTCCTCTGAACCTTTCCCCAGCCTCCATGAGTTGTCAGAAATCCATAAATATTGGAAATACTTGAAGTACATAGACCTGATGCATCTTATTGGTCCATTCAGCTAAAATTATTCTTTATTTTAACATTTGTTGTTGTATATATGAGTTTTACTTCTACTGACATAATGGATAAAAAAACCCACACAAGTGTTTCAAACCTGTCAGCTTTCACTAAATGCTGGAATTACTCAGGTGAAATCAGAGCGACCATGCAAGCTACTCCAGTACATTTTGGGTTTTGCTTTTTTCCTTAGGCATTTATGCATATCATGTTGACATTAATTTTCTCAGATGAGATAATATTACTTTCTTAATATTATGTATAAACATTATATGCATAATGTGCAATATGTTTCATGTTAGCCAATTGAGAAGTGTGGGGGGGTGTTAACTATTGGATTGTTCATATTCAGGAATTAAAAATTACTGGTTCAGTTGCACTGCTTTGTTCAGTTAAGTTGTTTCTAGTTGTAGAATTATTGTTGGGTTCTATTTTGATGTAGCCTTTTGTGGCTCTCCAGTTTGAGAGTGCTTTTCATTGTAAGTATTTTCAAAAGTGCCTGCTGACATCTGAATCTAGTAGTTGTAGGCTCTCATTACTTCTCTAGCCATTTTAGAAGAGGAAAAATGGCATCATTTGTTCTGATACTAAATTTTCCTCAAACGACCTTATTCTTACAGCATTTAGACTTTGGCCAAAAACAATGTGTAGCAACAGGAACAGAGGATGTCAAAAGCTGACAGATGCTGATTAATGGATCTAGTATGTTGCAGTACTTGATCATTATATTTATGTAAGAGACTTTTGATCCCATAATATTAGAAGATCAGCTAAGACAGAAGGAATGCATCCTTACTAGGCTGACTGGACATGAATTTAATGCTGGATCTTTAAGTGGCCTGACTGTGAGAGCCTCCAGAGCATATAGTATTGGAACTGTCATTTGCTTATCAGTTTAGAATTGGATCACTTGTGTCGGGGTAATCCCTGAGGAAGGTTTATCTAGTTAAGTGTGAATAACATCATTAATGTTAGTGCTTGAAAAATTTGGAGTAGACTGGCAGCATCACTGAAGCTTTTTCTGAGTGGAATATTATGCATGTGAATCAGAAGCTATGTATCTAACTTGAACTGACCAGTGCGTATGTAGGTTTTAATCTTTGTTGAATTAGCTATTCTTAGTAGCATCTTACAGAAGAAAACTGCAGATTGCATGTTTTAATTTTCTTTCTTTCAATATGTTGCTTTACAGAGGACTTTTTGTGCCATTCAGGAAGCCCAGGCAACAAGAAAACAACACAAGTTGGTAAAGCAAGCATCATTGCAGTTGAAGAAGCCACAAACACTATCTTGACAATGACAGGATTTGTCAAGTTTGACCTTTGGTATGCAGTTTTATCCCTAAACTTGATTAGAATCAAAATGGAAAATGGTGTAGAAAGTAAAGATGAAATATCTGAGGTCTTCCTTCAAACTTAACAGCCATAAACACTTTATTTTAAGAACCTATGCCACTTTGTAAAACTATGGATTTCATTATTCTAAAGTACGCATTTCAGTTTAAAAAATCACAACTTCTGCTAAAATGTTTTCCCACTCTTAAATTTTCTTTTCTACCCTTTTTCATGTGTAGGAGTTCTTGTAAATGGATTCTAAAATAAAGTGGTTATCTCATTTGCACTCTTTTAAGTTTATGGTTTACAGACAGGTTGTAGTAATTGTAGTTTCAGCATTTTGCAAAATAAAGTACTTCTGTTACTGATTTGAAGCTAATTAAAACTTCTATTTTAGGCAGCATTCTCTGTAAATTAAGAAAGAAGTGTAAACAATTTAGCTGCTGTAATTTCATCCCTGTCTGTTTAGTATTAGAAAATACTGCACTGGAGCAACAGAAAAATGAATATGTATGAAAAAAATAGGCTATTGTCGTCTGGAAATGCTTATTTTAGAATGTTGTCACTTAGACTGTAAATGAAAATCTGCACTTTAAAAATGGAAAATATCATTTACCTGTCATGTGCACGTATATGGTTTTGGTTGTATCACTGTAGCTTAAAGACTTCTTTGGGAGGAACAGCATGCTGGTTTTAGACAGCATTGTATGTCAAAAGCTTAAATCAAAGTAATTAGCTTTCCATATTTCAGTGTATAGTTACTCTACTGGAAGACTGCCATGTCATTAAGTGAATAATCGCTTCGGATACAGTATTTTTGTTACAGTTTCTCTTCATGAAGACTGTTAGCATTCAGTTTAGCAAGATATTTAAGCACATCTAAGGTATATGCCTAGTTCATAATGGTATGAATAATCCCATGAACTTCATTAAGACAAGGTCTGTTCTTAACACTAGGCACATCCATAAGTAACTGTCTGGGTCAAGGACTCTATGAGCAAACAGATTCGTGTTCCATGATCAGTGAACTAAGAGTTCTTTCTGTCAGTCTTTGTCATCCTTGCAAATATTTACTTGTGAAAATTTGATCTTTGCAACTTAAATCATTCTTGGAAAGAATTATTTTCTGTTTTTTTAATTAATTTGGTACTAGGTAATAGCTATAGATACAAATTCAATGAAGAAAAATGGCAATATTCTTGCATAGATCTATTCAGTAGGTGGAGCAATCATGAAAACCAGGTCTGGGTTTTTAAGTTAAGGCTGGTGAATTCTATAAATGTACTCCTAATCTGTACCTATGATCTCACCAAATCTAGAAAGCTTAAGACATTTGAAAGTAAGCTGCCAAACAGAACTTTTGCATCTGCAGATATGATTTTATTGCTGTTGTATGCACATGGCTATTAATCCACTTAGCTTCAATGGAAAAAATGCGGTACAACCTTTAATTATGTGGTATCACCTATTTTCTAAAAACCTCTGCTCACACATTAAATTAGCTGTCTCAGTTGTATGTATTTCAAACCTGTGTTTTTTTTTAAAAAAGACAATAAATTTTTATATGCAATTATTTGTGCTATGATTTTTAAATGTTGTTGCTTCTAAAATACGTTCCATGCTGTTGGTTTCCCACAGGTTATTGACACATCATGAAAATAATTACTGGAGTACTAGTGTACTGTAGAAGAACTTTCTACAGCTCAGCATTTCTTTCAGCTTGGTTTCTGGCATGTAAGGGACAGTTGTATGTGTACTGCCTCTTAATTCGTAGTTGAAAATAGATTCCTCTTTACTCTCAGTGCATGTTTAGATGGTACCGTGTGCTTATTCTGAGGTGGAAAATTGGAGCTTAAGACAACGTTTTAAGCTGATAACGTTTCTGATTCGAGTCTTCTCCTTGATTCACTTCTGTACTTCCTCATTTTCATTTTTAAGCTTTCTCACTTGAATTATAAACAGTAGATATTTTCTTACTTTATATGTGATTAGGTACAGTAAAGTAGCTTCCTATTTGAAATAGTCCGGAAAAGCAAATAGGGTTCTATAGAACTTTTTTTAATTTTTGAAATGCATGTCTTTGCAGTTTGGGTTGCTAGCTGAATTTGAACTGGTAGATGGCACTAAAAATTCCAGCTGAAGAAGTAATGAATGACCTTCTTTACTGTGTGGGTCAAGTGCTCAAGGGGATGAGAGACATCATTTGCTAAGGAATTCCCTTTCTTCCTTAAATAAAGATAGATATTCACAACCAGTAGGTTTCCAGTACTCGTCCTGTGCTCTCCTGAAGTGTTCCATTCCATTTTATTATCTGTCCTGTCTTTGTTCTTGTGTTTTATCCAGCCTTTTGCATTGCTGCATTCTCTCCAGCTGCAGATGCTGTTGGCTATACCTAAGCTTTGCTGTCTGAATTTGGCAACTTTATTTTCCTGTTTCCTTTCTGTTCTTTTCCTTAATCTAGTGTATCTTCCTGAAGTGCCAGCTGAGGGAAGATCTGTATATCCAGCATAAGAACAACTGCAGAATTAAATCCTGTTCAGGACATCTGTAGGAATGATGCGTAGATTGCCTTTTCAGACAGTCTTTAGTGATGAATTTCATCCAGGTTCTGCAATGTAAGGTGAAAGAGCTTTTTCAGAGGTTTGTTTTTTTTTTTTTTTTGGACTGTGTCTGGCAACAAAGTGATTTCCTATACTGTTAAGACAATGTTTCTATGAAGCTCTAGAGTTTCAGTATTATTGAGCACATAAGTTGGCCAAACTGTTGAAAACTTCATAGACCTTTCCTTACGATGAGGTCCCAGAAGTTTTTGCTGTCTCAAAATCCAAGTTTTCCTGATTATTAGACATGGAATGCTACTTGTTAATTAGAACTCCAAGCATTTAGGTCAGGCCTGGATCCTTGCTTTCCTTCAGTTACTCCATTGCTTTCCGGCTCATTATAGGTTTCTCTGGCTCTTCAAAAGCACTTTTTTTACAAGGTTTGGATGACTATTTCATCCTTGCAACAGTTTGCTCAGTCTCTTGCTTGAGCTGTGGCCTCCTTTCTGAAACTGCTCAGTCCTTTCTGAGGTTCTCTCTGCCTTCTCTCCACCAGCATGCTCCGCTGCTTCCTAGGTAGAGAACAGTATGTAGATTAATCTAGATCTATATCAACCTAGTAAGCATTTTAAAAGACACTAGCAGAAAGTGATAATAAAATCAAACTGTTTCATGTAAAAACATGCTAATATGCTTTTGCTTATGATTTAAAAGCTGTCTAATGCTTTACAAAGAAGAAGAAAAAGACATGAGAACTTTTGGAGTAGATAATGGGTATATGTTGCTTTTCACAGAGTGCTGCTATCAATTCCACTTAACTGTGGGCTCTGTTTAGGGAATATTTTACTTTGATAATTTTCATTTAATTTCTCTCCAATCTGGAGACTAGTAAGCCTCCACGTGTTGTATTTGAAAATACAATCAGCTTCTTTACTGATTTATCACAGTTTTGCTGTGAATTGTTCAGAGGGATTTTTAGGATCTCTTCCAATGCAAATTGTAATTGCATTTTATTCAGTTTTTTATCTTAAAAGTACTTTATATTCATTAAGTTTACTACTACCAGTCATTCTTTACAGGATTACAGTAAGTCAACTACTTAAAACCATTCCAGTGAACTTTTAAAAGAAGGAGATACCCCTACCCCACAACACTCTTAAAAACACTCAGACTGTGGAATCTGTATCCTTGTAGATGATATCAGCCTGAGTCAGCATGGTCCTGGACAACCTTCTCTGGCTGTCTGTGGTTGGATTGTGCTATCTCAAGAGATAAATTCCAATCCCAGCAGTTCTGTGATTCTTTCACAGTAAGAAATGTGAAGTACTCCCCTCTCCCTCAAAAAAAAAGAAAGAAAACCCCTGAAGATGCGAGATTCTGTGTTTTCTGGGTTAATTTAAATTATACCTATCAAAACAACTTTACACCTCTCACCATCATGTTTAAAAGTTTTCTCAATACTTGCGGAGTCTGAAAGGATGTTTGGTTTATTATAGACATTGAAGAGAGTGCTTTAGTGGTAAGAGATTAAATAGTTTTAGAGGGGCTAAATTAAGTAATTTGTGTAAACCAAGGTACCAGTATTTTTATTTCATTGATGGCAGTAAATATGCTTTTCTTGTAGCAGGGTAACATAGTGATTACAATAGTTATAGCCTAGTCTTGGTCTTTGATTGACAACAAGGATTATTTATGTAAGGGGATCTTGGGTCACTCAGAGTATTTTAAAATAAAATAAAAAGGATTTAATTTTAAAAGTGAAAACTGACTTGTGAAACCTTTTGAAATTAGCTAGCATTCGTTTCACTAAATAATTCTTTCAACAGCTTATGAAGTCACATTTAGTCAAACTTGAGTGTGAAGACTTAATTTGGAAGAGATGGCAGTGGACTGACCACTTCAAGAGAAAACTTAATATATGAAACAAGTGGAGGGATTTGAGAATCAATGTATACAACTTCAGGTTCCATTGGAAAAATCAAAGCTTTAGTCTCTTTATTAAAATTTCCGTGTATGATACCACACAGCACGGGAAGGGCGGATTGAAGGAAATAAAAGGGTTTTAGACATCTAGTTGTAAAATAAAATTGTACCAAGTATATGGATGTTGTTCAGTTTCCTAATGATTCTAATACAATTCCCTTCCTTGGATTATGGATCTCATTTGAATAATCACTAACAGTGATGCAAATACACAGATCTCCAGACTTTTGCATTTATTATCTCTGTGCTGCAAGTAGTTCCTGTTTTGAGTTTTCAAGATAATTGTCAGCAACTAAGATGGTAGCTTAATCTAGTCACCTGACTTGTCTGAAGGAGAAAAGCTTAATGAGAGGAGAAATAACTCCAAAAAGGAAGGACTTGACCTGTCAAAAGGAACGTGTTAATTTGAAATGTGATTCAGTTCATTGCATCCTCACCTTTCCTACAGGTCAACAAGTAAGGTTCTACTTTGAAATTACTTTTACATCTTTTTTATTTATTGTAGAGTGAGAATGTTCATTGCCTGTCCTGATCTTGTCTTCAGAGTGCACTGGGGCAGGGGAGCGAGGGTGGTGGGGAAAGAACCCTGTAATAATGGCATGGTAGTTCGGAAACGAAGGAAAGTGAAAGGTTGGTGATAAATCTGTAAAATGTCTAACTCTTTAGTGGTAAAAAAAAAAAAAATGGGAAAAGCTAATTTGATATATTGAAATGCTGCTACAAATTCCTTTTACATCAGTAACTAGGAAAATACGTCACCTAGTTATGAAAACAAACCGTGATACATGAAAACAATAACTTTTGACTTTTAACACGGAAAAGAAATTTTTGTTTGTATTTCAGTCAGGGAGGCAGAGCCATTCCCAGACGCTTTACTGGAGTCAGTAGATGGAACACTGAAAAGTCTCTTTATTGGTAGCATGGCAGCACTCAAATTCCAGTGTTCATATTGTGTGTGTGTCCACACGGAAGGCTTTGCTGTTTTTATCAAAGGTAAGCACAGGAAGGCTGTGTAATTCTGAAAAGTGCCTGTCCAAAACAAAGACTTGAAAAATAGGGAACCTGCTTATACACTGTAAAATGTAGTGTACTTCTAGGGCTTTGAAACATTTCCCCATCAGGTATGACATAAATTCCTCTCATATATAATCAAAGCTTTATAGGTAAACCACTGAGCTGTGCAGGCCCTAGTCTCTGCTCTGTTAAACGTGGCCCTGAATCTGCCCTTGACGTAGTTGATGTACGAGGACTGTATTGTGCTTATAAAGCTGCTGCTTGTGTTTATGGCTGTCTTCGCCTCTGGCTGTGCTTTCCATTTGCCTGCTGGAAAGAAATTTGCTATTGATTTTTAAAGAGCTGTGATACTAGGCTAAGATGCTCTTAAGAAGTCCAAAAAGACTTCTGCAACTGATCCCATAGGATTGTTGCAGGTTAATTATCAGTAAAAGCAGCACAAAAATTATCTCGAGGTCACTACTTACATGTTTAAGCAACCCAACTTCAGACTTCATCCTGTCCTCAAAGGTATGTAATCAAATATCAAGAGAAAACAGAAGTTTAATATAATGACATTCTAACAAACACTGGGGAGCAATTGTACAATTGTTTAAAACTAGAGTAGTATCAGTAGGCTTGTCATGGTGACAGTCGTGGAGAAACTTTTTCTTTTAAATTTCAACTCCAGTTAGCTACCTTTATATATGCTGTTAAGACATTCTTCACACTTTAACAGAACGTACTGAGTTTGAATAATTGATTACTGATGCTGATAAGCATCAAAAGAGTAGACATTCTCGAAGTTTTTGTGGAATTTAAAACTAAATCAGAACATATTACTTAAATCAACTTTGAGTTAATTGCAAGGAATTTTTGACTCACTGTGGTATAGCAGAAGTCTGTGTGTGAAATTTGATAGATGAATGTGTCTAGGTTGTAAATGTATGCTACTGTAAATTGTTGTTTCAGTAGTTACCCACAAGGTGGGGGAGTGAATCTTTATATTTTACTGCTGTTGTCTTACAGCTTTCCTGCCCACCCTCCTCCCGAGTGGATGCCATACTATTAAAATCATGTAGTTGATATGGTCAGTGCAAGCATAGAGCTGTAAATTAGAGGAAATCAGCTTTACAAACTACAGATCCAAGTCTGGAGTTCTAGAACTGTTGAAAAAAATACACCACAACGGTCATCCACATGATACTTCTTACTTGTGTATAGTGTTACAGGAACTGGTGCGTGTTTCCATGTGTACAGATTTCTTTAGTGGGTAGTGGTTTAAAGTAAAAGCCTGTATATGTGGTTTTCACTCAAATGCTCATTCTTCTAATGCTGCTGTTGAATTGCAGGAATTGATTTGAAGATGGCTGTGTAAGTGTCATATAAGGTGTGTCCTGTTTTTCTCCTACATATCTAATAAATTCAGAGAGATCTAAGGCAGCCCAGGAAGCCATAACAGAACTATTTAAAAGGATTGTGTGCTCTTTCTTTGCGGTGTTCAGCTAAAGTTAATAAAAATCTGATTTTTCTAAACAGGAGAGATTAACTAATAGTAAGTATTACATCTGTTTCAAATAGTATTTAAAAACTACCTGAAACTAATACTTGCAAACAGAGTTAAAATTAAAAAACAGGTAATACTGTTCTGTATTTGGGTCATAACTGCCATTTCTTACTTCAGAGACTGCCACTATGTCTTCACTCAACTTCTGTAGTTCAGATTTGGAGCCATTACACTCGTGAGCTTCCAGGACTGTACAGAATATCACTTATGTTCCTTTGCAGCATGCAAGAATTGAAGATGATGTAGCCAATTTGCCCTCTTTGTGCCTGTGCTGTTGGTTGCAAGTGTCATTTTCTTTGTCTGCCTTTAGGATCCTTTCCAATTCCTGCCTTCTGAAGACTCTCTTGCCAATGGAAAGAAATACTTAAATAGGAAGTAGGTAAGGCTATATAAATGTTTAATAATATGGCCATATCTTTTTACTGGCAAAAAATACTTAATGAGAGGAAATTTTGCTGTGAAGGCATATGGGAGAAAAGACAATCTTCACTGTAGGAGAATGAAACATTTTAAAACAGGTTATTTCTAGTATTAGGTATAGAGTGCTCTCTGTGCTGGCTTCTGAGGGCTGCTCTGTTCCTTCTGCTGTCCCTCACAGTTTCACCCTGTAGCATCTAGGGCTTGCAGGCAGGGGCTGAGAATTGAGAGGAAAGGAAAGAGGGAGCGAAGATGCTTACTGCCAATGCTTGCAACAGGATTTTCTGCCTTGCTTCTTTTCTAGGCTCTGCCTGGATGCTCTCATCCTGTCCAGGAGGGTACAAGACCTTGTGACTTTGTGTCCCATCTGGTATATCCTGAGTAGCCAGCAAGTAACACAGGGATTGTGTTTTAATTCCCAATTTGACCTTTTTGTTCTTGGAATTCTGCTAGACATTGTGTCCTGGGTTAATATCTGGCCTTTGTCAGGGGATGGTTCATGGCTTCCACTGACCCCAAGGGCAGACAGCAGGCCGTGGTGGCACTGACGTGTTTTAGGTATGCCGAGTAACAAATTCGGAATGGCCTCTCATTTTTTTCTAGTCATTTCTGCAGCACCTGCCTGACTAATCTAGAAGTATTTGAAGGATTTAGGAACTTAAAACACAGGAAAAATAGGGAATAATAAGTGGAATGGAGAAACCTGGATAGGCCAGGAATCTTGAGAATCACATTCTGACTAGTACTTGCTCCAGGTGATTTGTAGTCACCAAGTTCAAAACCCTAATGTAACTTAGCTGTCATAACATTTATGTTTGACTTCTAAGAAGTTCTTTAAAAGTTTTCTTAGACTCAGATCACACTAATTTTTGTTATGGATAAGAGTACATGGAGGATTTCTTCCAGGTTTCCTCTTTAGATGTCTCATAATATGTCCTGCCTCTGATAGTTGTTTCTTTTCCATTTGCACATTTGCAATTTTAAATACAAATTGTACCTGTATATAGGGCGCATATTCTTGATGATGCAGGTTGTTTCAAGTCTTCAGAATTCTATGCATATGTCTTTGAAAATAAATATAACATACAATAATACATTGAAGTACTCATATGGCTACTACATGATGGTTTTCTGAGGTTTTTTGAGAGCACAAAATTTCATTTCCAGACCTAACTGTTCTTTTGTATGCCCTTTTTCATGGAGGCATATGTAGAAGCCTTACCTAATCTAAGTACTTAAGCAAGCTTGTAGACCTGGGAAATATATAACCTAGCTGAAAGCATATTTAGGGCCACGTTTGCAAATAATAAGCATTGATCAATATGGCTAAAGTGGTATTAAAGCCAAGTTAGGCAGGTAGTCTTGCCAGTGCTGCAGTTCTGGCAAGGAGGCACTGATACTCGTCGTGGTTTTGCCTTACTTTTTGTTTTGGTCCTTCTGTGGACCATGGCACATGGAACAGGCCATCGTGTGACAGTATGAAGCGTTTAGCAACAATATTGTTGTGGAGTTCAGAGGTAGTCCAAGCGCCTCATTCCTGTTTCTGTGCCGTGCCCTCTGTTGAGTAAATCTAATTGTCCATTGAACCAAAACTCTGAATCAGATCAGGGAACTCGTGTGGCTTAACACCAGTGCAACCTGTCAGTGGTGGGACTGAGCAGTCAGAAGTAGTGAGATTGCTGCCAGATCATTTGTAGTGTCAAATCACAGCCTTAGCTTAGGTAGCTCTTGGTTTGTGCTTACTGTTCCAACACGTCACGCTTGTGTACGTTAGAATGAGAATGTGGAATTTTTAAAGACAATTTCTGTTCTTAAGCACAAGGTATATATAATTTATCTATCCTGCTACACCTTTTGGGGAAAGTACTCAATTACCCATATACTTGAAGATTTCAGTTAATGCCATACAGTAGTTGAGTCAACAGCACGTCAACAACCTTCCTTCTCTGTTTTGATCATTCACAGTCATCAAAGCATTTGTGCAACAAATGACTGTTTTTTTTCCCTCTGGTTTGGTTCAGCAAAATAGAAGGCAGCAATTATGTTTCTCATTTAGCAAAAATTGCACCAAAATTCACATATCGCTACATGGTATCTGTGTATAGTGTTACACCGCTGTGTGGTTACAATCCAGGAGACACTAGTATGCTTGACAGAGCTTATATTTGATTGATCAGTGGACAGCTACATAAAGACTTGTGCTTTGCTGTTCTTCACCTTCTTGTAACCTGTAGGGAACATAGATGATGTTTGTTCACATACAGACTGCTTGTAAATTCAAATGCGTGGCGTGATTTAATGTTGGGAAGAAACTAAAGTGGTATCAATTGTCTTAATAACTGAGATAAAAACAGTGGAAGGGTGGAAAATATACATGCTAAATATTACTTTTTGCCTATATATATAAAGTGCTGTCATACCAACATCCAAATACGATCAACAAAATCATCTGGAGTAGATAAGTTTAGTAGAGGCATATTTTACTTCTCCTATGCCAGATTAATTTTCTGCCAGATTAACAGTCAGCTAAGTACCTAGAGAGGGGAAGGAAATGGAAAGAAGGGAAGTGAATGTTCCATTTGGATGATGGCAAGCTCTTAGGTTGGCTCAGCTTCATCCCAAAAGTTAAAGTGCTGAGGAAATCTTTTAACGAAAGCTGCATGCTAAAGACGTGGAATTTAACTAAACTTTTCAATGAAACATAACAGCTTACCACAGTGTCTCCATTTGTGTTACCACTGAAGAATGGAGTACTAGAAAAGGAATTTAAAAAAATACTTGAGCTGGAAGCTTAAATGCTCTGGTTTTGAAGTGTTACAGTGTTGTCTGATATGAGGTGTTACTGTTTGGGTGGCTTCATTGCCTCTAGTCTTTTCTGTGTGCTGAGGTCTGACCTGTTTCTGGGGCAGATGAATAATGCTCATGTTGGCAGAGCAGAGTCAACAAAATGCCCCAAAACCAGAGGCAAGAAGCAAAGAAAGGAGTGTGAAACTCCAGCAGAGAGCCTGTTGGCAGGCAGGCAATTGTTTAATCCACCAACGGATAGACAAGTGTGTGGCATGTTCGAAGGCCTATGCCAGATGAGCAACAAGTAGGCAGTTAAACCTCCAAATCCTTCCAATGACATCAGTCAAACAGATGCCAATGTGCAATAAATAGGGCATGATTTAGGATCCAGTCACCAGTGTAACTAGTGAAGAATTGAAATAAAAGCTTTGTGGGATGGAGTTCCATCAAAGGTGTGAGCATGCCTAGATATTTGGGATCAGGGCAGCTATCCACTTGCCACAAGATTATGGTGCTCTCTAAGGAGTTTTGGGAAGAAAGACCTCTTAACATTTCAAGTTTATAAATATGCAAGGAAAATGGTGTGAGAGCACAGCATGTGTCTGAACTGGGGCCACCTGAATTTCTAGCAGTTCAGTTAAGAGATTTATTGTGCATTTTCAGTGGAACCTGAAATAGATTCGGTTCATGAGATAGAAAGCAATACAGGGCAGAATAATAGCATTGCCCTTTCAACACAGATGAATGTTTCTACTAGTAGTTTTTCTTAAGAAAACATGCTTCTGTTTAAGTATTCAGATGGAGATCGTAGCATAAGTGAATGTGTGCATAATATACTACTCAACTGTTTCACCAGACCTATTCTATTGCAGGTGATAAGGGCTTGGAAATAAAGTCTTCAGGGGGAATGCATTTCCATTTGGTAAAAACCTTTATAATTAAGACAACTGCAAGCCGTGCATTTAGCATTTACTCTAGACTAAAGACTAAAACTGGGGGGAGGTGTGGGGTAGTGGAAAAAAAAAAGCCCAATATAGTCTTGCATTTCTTCAGTAAAGTTACAGTAAGTGTTGTAAGCATGGATCACAGGGGAAATCACTCTGGTGTTGAAATTTTAAAATGTTAAAAGATCACTTGTGTGAGTGATGACGTGTGTATGCTAGTGAATAGTATTTTGTATGGTCTGTATTAGAATATACTGATAGTATTAGAATATGAAATTAAGAGAGTTTTATGTTTTTTACAATCCTATCAGCTTGCACAAGCTAAGTGACAAAAGATGAGTTAGCAGAGATCTCCAAAGAAGTGCTGACAAGAATAGTTCATTATGGAGCATAAAAACCACTTTCTGCTTGGGACGTGGGAATGCTGTGAGAATAGCAGACTTCTGCAACAAAACATATGGAAGTGATGGTCATTTAAAGGTATCTTAGCCACTTGATAAGGAATACTGCAGCCACTGATCAAAATAATTTAAAGTTTCCTTTCACAGCTGGTTCACAGAGGCATTTGCTTTTCACTGAGAAAGGATGCATTGGGGATTGCAATGCTAGTTTGGGATTGTTGTGCAGTTACTAATGCTGTCCCAGACTTCTGCTGAGTCTTGCAGTAGAGTTCTTATGTGCTTTTTAAAGCCTCACCTTTAAATACTCCAGTTTTCTACTGGACAGTACATGGATTCAGTGAAATCTTAAAAATCACTGGATTAGGTCAAACTTGATTTAAAAAAAAAAAAAAACAAAACCAAAAAAACAACAAAGCAATTTAAAGACAGACTGTTCCTTTCTATCAAGATCCTCTTGTTGCTTGATGAGATCTAGTTTCCTATTACAGCAGCACACAAATCTTAGAAATACAGTTTTTTGAAATGTGTTTTCAATCCTTGTGATTTAAAAAGAATTTCTTGCAAAATTGGATGAATGCATTGAGCCAAAAACCTCTGAGAGGGTGCACAAATTAACCACACTGACTTGTTAGCCTTCTGAATAATGTTACGTGAAAAAGTTCAGTAAAAAGAGTTATTGCTGAGTTTTCATAAATGGAATATTCTGTTAATGGGAGGGAAAGCAGATTAATTAAAAGCATAAATATGTTGACACATACTGAATTGAAGGAGAGTTGCTCAGATTCAGCTGAAAACTGAAATAAAAACAAGACACTCCTTTCTCTCTCTCTTACCTCAGCTAGGAATAGTGACGTGGTGGTTAGAGCACCAGTCTCTCACATTCCAGGTAACCATATGCTGATGAAGCTTTTTCTTTCTTTTCTTTGGTTGTATCATGAAACATTCAAAACCTAATATTTTTGCCATAATGGGTGATGAAGGAAAAAGTAGAAAAGATATTAGTGGAACAGGAGATCAGATTTTCTCGTAGCTGTGAATCTAAGCTGGATTTTAAGTTCAACTTGGTCTTGCTATGTTGTCCTGTTAAGCCTTAGAAAAAAATTGTCTGCTGAGTAAAGCAGTTTTCTCATGATAGTGGGGAATAGAGAGCAGAAGACAATACTGAGCTCTCCTCAAGATTTCAGTATTCTGGAGAGGTTGGAGCTGTGTTTCTCCTGCGTGGTTGTTTGAGCACTTGAATTGGCCATCTGTAGGGACAGCAAACTGCTTAAATTTTGTTTTTTCTTTGTGAGCTATTTCTGTAACAGTCTGAGAATTAAACCAGAGTTCTAATCTGCAGAGGAAATTCAGATGGCTAGCCATTCCTTTTTACAAAAGATATAATGCTTATCTGGAGAATTTTCCTAAGAACTTTAGAAGGATTGTAAATAAAAGCAGTGAATACTTCTTGACTATATTTAAATTCAGACATGTTTACTTTGTGCATTCTAAAGTCTACGTTGAGTTAGTTAAAATCATAGCTCTATGATAAACAAATTCCACAAAGATTTTCCAGTAAGTTTAAAAAAGCCTTAAACTCCAAAAAACAAAAGTGAGCTGGTCTGTGTGTTTTACTTGTTTCTTTCTTCACTTATATCAGTGCTGAACCACTGGACGCTGTTTATAATACCTCTCATCTGGTTCTGTTTGCTGAAATTCACTTTCTACAGCATTTATTTTATGTATGCTGTAAGAAAATCCGCTTTTCCTCTGATTACACATAAATTTCCCCAGACTCTGATTTCTAGTTCATGATGCGGCTTATAGCAGTTCTCATGTAGGGTTTCTACAGATATGTGCTTATTAGTGAATCGTTATGATATTTAAAAGCTCAATAGCTTGCATAGCTGCTGGTTGACTTAAGTTGGAAAGTTTTCCTGAAAGACTCTCAATTAGAAAGCTTTCTGCTTTTGACAGTGCATTATCTATCTCAATTTTCTTTTGTTCCAAAGAGATGGTGATTTTAGGATTCACTCTAAGTGTAACATAAATGATCAATAATAGCTGACAGTTGCCATTGTTTGTCCAAACCAGTTATTATGTGCAGGGAAGTCTGAACAATTAGTTCTGGGTTCAGTTCTCCTATGGGCTGAAGCTGATTTTTGTACACTTTATTTTTTTTGTTGACCACGTAGAAACATGTTTTTCAGTGGTTTAGAATCTAGGCAGTATCAGCACTGGCAGTTCTAAGAAGTTGTGATACGAAGTTGTAACTACCTTGCAAGAAATTTAAACTTTGTCACCCAAAATGAGTCTATGGAGGGGCTGATACTGTTAATGATTTCTAATGATAAAATTACTTTAAAAACAAGTTTTCCTCGGTTGGTGTTAAATCCCTACAAACAAGATCTTTGTATTCTATTTGTATTCTACGCTAGACCACAATGTCTTGGCAGTGTCTCATTTAAGGAAATGCAGAAACATTGAGAAAGCACACAGTTGTCTTTCCTTCTGGTCTATCTTTATTTAAAATTTTAGTACCACAGAGAAGCAACTGCTGAGTAGTTATTTTTGCTGTAGTGATTCTGATGAGAAAATATGTTCCTTAGAATGTAAACTCTGTGTATTTGAAGAAAATAACTAAGCAGAGTAACACATAGGTAGTTCTGCATTAATGTTTGAGACCAGGTGTTCTCTCAACATTTCTAAATCCTCTAAAACTCAGATTTCTAAGTCTATAGAATTCAGTAAGAGGTCTGTGCCAGTACCTGGAAGCTTTCGTTTCTCATCTGAAAAGAATGTTCGCTACTTGTTTCTTAAACCCTTAATTTATCTGTCTTTTTTAATTATATGTGGTTTTGGTCTTGTAATTTTGAATTTCATCTCATTTTTTTTCCTTTTCTTGCCTAGTAATTAGATCAAGATCATTACTACCAATAGAATATGTTGGTATATTCTATATATTTTAATACATATTATATATGTTGTTACATATTTTTAATATACGTATACAATAATAACCCAAATGAACACATGTACACCACCACCCCCCAAAACAAAAGACCCCACCAACTGCCCAGTCTGAAGCAGTAAGAGTTGGATAATGATTATGTTTAACATACAGCTGTTTCTTTTAATGGAAAACATTCTTTACAGGCTGCAATGAAAAACTGAGACTATTTCTTAAGGTTGTTTGCAGTGGCCCCCATATAGCTGCTTTTCTTTCATTCCTCTCTTGTTTATCTGCCATTATGTGAACCTTTTCTCTGCTAGTGAACATTCTGGAAAAAGATGTAGAACTTCTGTTGGCATTGTCATGCCAATGACTTTGGTGAAAGGCTTGTATTGCTGTTATAACCTCTCATTCCCTGCACTCTTCTCTAAACATCCAGTTGAAATCCTTAAGATGTCTGTGACTACGGGAGGATGGTAACACACAGTTGTGTGATTGTACAGCTTTGGCTGCCAGTCAAAAAGAATATTTTGAGAAGTTAAGGTACTCCTCCTCTGCAAGTGATCTATATCAGTTTTTTTAATGTGGTGGCTCAAGTCACACACTGACTAAATCCCGTGAGCAGTTTTAGTGTGTAGGAAGTCAGAGTCTCAGAAGCGAAGAGACTGCATGCTGCAGTTTTGAAGGGTAAGACATCCTTTTGCATAATGTGCAGACCTGCTTGTGGTACAACACACACAAAAATGGTTGAGTCTGCGTAGATTCAAGGAGCGAGCAAGATAAATGCAATGGCGTAGTTATCAAAGATGGAGGTTAGCAACTGCTCTGGAGCCCAAAGGCCAGCAAGTGACAAAAACCAGATATAAGCACTGACAATGATTGGGAAAGGAAAAATCTTGCACTCTGGTGTTGAGGCTTATGCGTGTCCATTGCATTAATGAATGCTGCAAGAACCATTTGTCATCAGCAAGGCTGGGTAAGGGCTGCTGGACTCACCTAGCTTTGTGCTCTTTCAACAACAGGTCCTTCAGGGGTGGAACGGAGCATTCTTAGGTGACAGTTGTGAAATTTCAAGTGTGTGGGTGAGCACACCTTGGTTAAATCGGTGGATAGTCACAGCACACCTGAAAGGCCCAACAAAAGGTTTTTGTGTACATGTTTGGGATGTTTCTGTATTTGTAAGTATTTATTAAAAAAATGCATACATTTGGCCATCGAGTCCCTATAGTTTGTGACCTTTTCTGAAAAACATCTATTTCATAACAAGTATCTACTTCAAAATGAACAAAACTTTTTCTTGTCAGAACTTCTTTGTTAGTGAGAATTCAAGTAAGGGCATGTAAGTACAGAATGGATATATAACTCTATTGTCCATGTTCTGGGTAGGTAAATGTTGGATTGAAGAGAAGTCTCCTGCTTTCTTGCTAATACTAATTTTCTCAGTGCTACCTGCCAGTGACGCTGCCACCTGGCGTGTTTTTAGATGAAGACACGGTAAACACTCCCATCTTAATTCTGGAGCATGAATTCCTGGAAACTCTTTTGGACTGCTGTGTTATTTGTGTACTCTATTTATACTTACACAGCCGTTCTGCATTTCTTTTCTTGGCAAGTATCAAGCAGAGCGTATTTAAATAATCTCTTTGACTCTGAGACCTATTGTATTATTGCTTATTAGCCTAGTAAATAATTCCTGCAGTTTATGGTCTGATAGTAATGTCAGAGAGGGATGCCCAGTAGTTTTCAAGCTGAGGAACATAACTAAGCTGCTTATATAAATTTAACTTTATTGAAGAGACTCCTCCCCCCCCCCCTTCTTTTTCCATTTGTGAATTTACAGTAAAATTCTCTAGGAAAAAATATTTTAACTTGGCTGTTCTGGAGTTTATCTTCTGCATAGCTAGCTTCTTCTGGAGAAGGCAGCTAATAGAGCCTCTTACTCAAATCACAGCATACTTACATACATACAGCAGAAACAATAGTTTTCATGCAAGCTCACTTGCTGAAAATTTTGAGATGCTGTGTGGTTTACACAGACCTTTTCAGGATAACGGCTTGTATTGAGTTCACTACAGTAAAATCCCTTGTCCTCTGTTATTCTGTGAGTATGGCTGATACTTTGAATGTAGGCAAAGCCCTACAAAACTGATTTAAGAAATTCTTCTGGTCATTTTGTGTGAAGTGCCGTAACATACAATGCTGTTTGTAAAGGTCCACATTTGGGTTGATCATAAGCAGCAGGAGTGCAAGCTGTCTTAGGGAGATGTTCTGCATGGAACAATCTGTTTGCAGAAAGTCTACAGGCTGGATCTAGTGTTTGCCTCGGGAGAGGAGCTAGCAATAAGGTGCCATTTACAGGGATTAAGGAATTAAGTTCTGGGTTGCTTTGTTGTTTGTGTGATTCTGATTTTTTGAATGTTCATGTTTATTTCATGAAGCCCAGTTAGTAGACTGTAACAATTTCATCTCAATGAAATGAATAGTTACTTTTATAGCAAATGTATGAAAGCAGGACTACATATTAACTGGGTTTATAGGAATGTGAGCTTTTGAAAACCCATAAAGAATTTCCCTATTCCAAGAGAATGTCTTATAAACAATTCCTTGTTACAGTGGTGGCAGCTTGAGTTTTGTATACTAGAAGGCACTGCAGTGATTTAGAAATTTCATTGCTTAAAATGGAGGTGAGCTTTAAAACCAGTTTTTGTGAATAATTGCTCTGTTTCTGCTGATCAAGATGTACTGATAGTTTAAAAAAAAATAAAAAGAAAAAGAGAACTCTTTCTAGGAAGACAGCAAGTTCTCCATGTATATCAAGCACATCAGAGCAGTTGCACTGCACCAGGTTGGGCATGAGTATACATACATTCATCGCTGTACAAATCATTACAGTCCACCTCAGAAATGTGACTGAAGTGTTAAATAATAAAGCAAATGCACTACTTAAATTTCATAAAAAAAGGTTTCATTGTCAACTGATGCTTAGTTTGTTTCAGAAAGAATTTTTCAATTTTCTGCTATATTGCAGCTGAAAAAAGCATAGTCAGAATTTTCACTGCTGTTGAGTACCTCCAAACTGCTTGTGCGGGAGAAATTAAAGTGCCAGGTTCCATGTTTGTGACGTGTTGGGCTTCCACCCAGTATGTTTATGGCTTGATGTGAAAAACAGCCTTGGGTTTGGATAAAAGTGAAAAGGGGAGCTATAGCTCTGATGCAGTTTTCAGAATGATCTCATTAATTATGAAGGGATGTGTAGCCTTATGCTTGATGGCTGACTAAGCTTGAACATCTCCCAGTGCTGCTGAAGCCCTTGAGGGTTGTTGAACTAAATGCAAACTCCTTTTTTTCACCATACTGTCCCCCGGCATTCGAGCTACCCTAAGCTGATCCAAGTCTGGGATCTGAAACTGCACTAGCAGTGTTGCTCTCACAGTAGAGAGGAAGGATGTAAGTCAAACATAATGTTTAAACTGGAATCTGATTGCGTGGTTATAGTTGAGGCCTTCCAGAACCTGAATTTCAAAATTTGCAACAGCTTTAGTGTCAGTAGCAGGTCAGTATGAATTGAGACAGTGTGGGTTTTGTACTTTATATAAAGAATCATCTTTCCTTGGTCCTTACGGGCTGCTTTTGCTGTGCAATTCTTCGGCTTTCTATTCATAGTTTTTGCCACTTCTCTGCTTCCTGTTGTCCTCCTTGGACGTTGCTTCGTTCTTAGCTTCGCCGGTACCCATTAGCTGTTTTTCTAGTTGTCAGAGGCAGTGGTACGCTACAGAAACCCCAGCACCACTGCAGTACGGTGTGAATTGATAGCAGATACCTGGCAATTACTAAATGTGCCAGTCACTGCTATGCGAAGGGCCACGTGAGTAAACACTGTGATTGCTTCAGCAAATAATCATCCTGCTGCTGATGCTAGCTGAATGTTTTACCACATTTTTCATTTGGTTGTGGCAGCACCACTGTTTATGCAGCTATGCTTGTGAACAAAGCAAATGACTGTAAAAAGGAAAAAGTGCTTTATAACGTGAGATTTCTTCTCTGGTTCTCAGCCTGGCCCTGCAGACAGTTCTATCTGTACAACCAAATGGGCGGCCTGAGGGCAGAAGCAAGCAGCCAGTTGGAACCCCTTAAGTCAGTATGTTTGTGAAGGTGGTATCTGGAAGTATATCCTAAGCAAGACCAGTCAAAATGTTTTTGTTTGTGAGCAAAGGTACTCTCTGGTATGTGATGAGCTGTTTTCCCAATCAGTCATGATTAGGAACACAGGAACCATATATATGTAGATAGTGACATATATCGGAGAAATACCAGATTTGCTCTTGTTGTCTCCTAGTGGGAGCAGACTGCAAGACCCCCAAAATTACTTAAAGCAAGAAACCAGATAAAAGAGCCAAAAAGTATGTCTGGAAGTTCAAGAATCTACCAATGAACTGAAAGTGTTTTTGTAAATACAATCACACCAGGCAAGCCAGATCATGATGATTCTACCCACCAAAAAACCCACCTTTGTTTTTTGGTGTGAAAACTTGCAATATATGTTATACCTTTTGTGGCAAAGAAATGTGAATTTTTCCCCTAAAAAATGATGCATTCCTTTACAAATTGAGATGAATATGCGTTAGTGTAAATAATAAGATAGGCAGAACTTGCCATGAATTGTTATTTTTTTGCATAACCTTGAAGTATGCCATAAATACCATATTCAATAGCATTGACAATTCCAGTAAGTTCAAACCCACTGTAAGCCAAAGCTGAAAAGCACAAATGCTAAATGCCTCCTAACTGGTCTGTGAGGTAAGACAAAAGGTAATGTAACTGCTGACTGGATGGAGGAACATAAGATGACAGTCGGATGAAGACTGATCAGCTGCAGTCGCAGCACACCCAACTGCCTGTCCCATACACTGTTGCTTGTAGGAAACTTGCCAGAGATGATTTTTAGGAGTGGTTTACATGCTCTGATGTGGAACCTGGCAAAAGGTAAGTCTGGTTTCCGATTAAAACAAAATACAGACTTGAAATTTGTATTTAAATTAGATTGACAAGATGACAGAGGTGAATAACCTGGAAGAAGTATAATTTTTACCTGTGTTAATCTGTTACTTAACTCATATTCCAGCTTCTTGAGAAGCTATTTGTGTGTATGCAGATTTGGTGCGTGTAGTGGCGG
Organism: Falco peregrinus; assembly: GCF_023634155.1. Taxonomy (NCBI): domain Eukaryota; kingdom Metazoa; phylum Chordata; class Aves; order Falconiformes; family Falconidae; genus Falco; species Falco peregrinus. The sequence goes on from NC_073721.1 coordinate 108,798,800, forward strand.
TGTTATGCAATGGTATGATCCCAATGACTTCAAGCCTTGCTGACTTGCAGCGTGGTCTTATCTGTGCCATAATTCATATTTGGCTAGCTAGCTACTGGAAAAGCATGACTGAAGATTTTGTTCATGTTCAGCAGCAAATCACACTCAGATGGCTGTAGCAGTTGCTGTCATCAGTTGTCCTCTCTGCTCCTTTTTTGCTTGTCACCAGGTGCACCAAAAAAGGCTACTGACGATGTGGTGTAAACAGTCTTCCGCCTTCTCTGTTTAAAAGCTACTTTATTGATAGGGAATTACAGTAATATGTCAGACACTAAATATCTGTTAAGGTGACGTGGGCTGTTTTCAGCCGTCCTGATTGTGCCTGCAGTTTAAGGTGCTATTGGGAAAGCAAGCAAACTGACACAATTTGTTTTCCAAGTCTAGCGGGGAGATGTTGGTAAGTGCTACTTTACCAAACGAGAACTGATTTCATTACTGTTGCTGGTGCAGGAGCTTGTGGCTGAGCTACTGTTTCAGTCACCCCACTTTAATCCACCCCCAGTGGAAGTTGTTAGTCCGTAGGGAGACAGAATGGTATGAATTTGTCATGATGACTAGACACACTTACAAACAAGAAAAAGGAAGAACCATCCCCTACCAGAAGGTGTTGAAAGGATTGACTTATTTCACAGCTAATACCCTGTAAATTAGGTGATGCAAAGCTTTATGCAAAGCTCCTTAGAGAGGACATTTATGGGAATAACTTTATAAAGATGGGTATTGTAAGTGTGAGACCAAATACGTTCCTGTGGCCCTGTGAGAGCTGGAACACCATTTATGGTCTTCCTGGGAATGAATGCTACGTCTTACGTACCAGGCAACACCAAGATTAAACCTTAACTAGCCACACAGTGGTTTAGCATTTTGCCTGTGTGTGTGTGTGCACTCTCAGTTACTGCTAATAGGAGTTAAGTGAAAAATCAAGAAAGACTGAAAAACCCAAGTTGTCCTGGTGTCTTAGTGCTCGCACACAAGCTGATCTTTTAAACCTAGTTTGGAACCTAAACTCAATTCTATTTCTCTGTATGTATATGAAGGAGGCAGGCTTCAATATAGAGGTCAGTGGAAGGAATAGATGTTCCTGCATTCACACTCCATGTAGCTTTACAAAATGTTCCCTTTTCTGAAAAGAAATGGGGACATAGAATGCAAGGGGAAGGCTGCTTTGTGCAGATCCGTGGTATGTGTCAGGAGGCTTGCTTTTCTTTTTCTCCCTAGGTGAGGATTTAAGCAGAGTCTCTCTTGGTGTTTCCAGTGAGCAAGACGAATTAACAATGCTGTCAGCCATTTCTTCGATATGGTCTTACTTGTTCACAAATAATATATGTGATCCTACTTTCTCGACCAAAGGAATCCAATTCACTAAGGACTGCATGTGCTGTCAGCAGGCACAAATAGTGATGCTATGGCCCTATATATTCTTTTTATGTTCAGATATGTTCAATAAATTATTATGACCAGGCAGATAATGTTTGAAAACAATAAGATGTTGTAAATGAAGTATTTAGTAGTGACTGTTCCTCCGAACAGAACTTGGAAGACATCTGTTACTTAGATTGCACAACTGGAGGGAGAAAAATGGTTTCTGGAAGAGAGCACTGTCCCCTAGAGCCTGAATTTTCCCATAGTTGTGCCAATCTTAAAAGCAAAGAAGCAAAGTTTCTGAGGAGCTATGCTGCCTGATAAGGATATCAAAGTGGACTTGGCTGTCCATGAGGAATATTACAGTTTGTACACAGATGAACCAGTGATTCAATTCAACTAAAAGCCAAAGATCAAGGTGATACTACTTGCTGCATTCTCATGCACATTAGAATTAACCCACACTGCCAAGTCCCATGCCAGCAGCAGAGCGTCATACCAAATTCTTACCCTTTGCTGTTTTGAATTGTGGCATACTTTTTCCTCAGCTGTCAGAGTTGCTCCTTACTTTTTCCTGTCGTATGGCAGGCAGCTGTAAAGTTGTGTTTGCTGCAGGAATAGGACTGATGCAGGAGGTGTTGCTAGAAGCCCTGGGGAGGCTTGTTTTTTTGGTTTGGGTTTTGGTTGTGGGTTTGTTGGTTTGGTTTTTTTTTCCCCTCTCCCTGCTGACAGAAACTCTGTCCCAAGTAAAAGTCCCTGTGTACTTCTATCATGCAAACACAGAGGGAGCGTGTTTGTCTGGTACACTGAAGTAATAAAAAACAGGAGGTGGCCTGAGCCTGTGAGCACAGAAGTATTTGTAAGCTATGTCAAATGTTGTCACTACTGTAGTTGCAATAGATATGAATGAGAAGAATTAACCAAGAAGTAGTTTTTAAGAAGTCCTCAAACATCACCACTTTCAGGGAAGGTCACTAGTCTGGAGTAGTAATTCGGAGCTGAGTTGAATCATACCTCAATATTGTTACTTGCTTCTTTTATGATTTATTTAAATTAAAATTCTTGTTTGATTAAATAAAATTTGTCAGGGTAGCAGTGGCACAAAGAATTTCTGCTTTAAAAGTTCAACAGTAACTTCAAATGCATCTTTGCATTGCGTTTAGAAGGTGCAAGGCGGGACATATTGGTCATAGATGCTAGCCTGCAAGGTGCCTGACCTGCTGTGATTCTTACAGGAATCTCTTTATGGGCAAACTACCTGTAGGATGCTCTATTATGAAAAGATCTCAGACCTGACATCTAAAAATTGATCTTATACGTGAATGTTGTTACTATCTAGCAATGTATTACTTGGAGTTCTGTGGTGTTTGTTACACCAATTCTCTGCATAAATCTGTATTTTTATTGTAAAAGTAAATGACAATAGGATCAGATATTAAAGTTGAAGAAGCTTCAGTCTTCAATTGACCAATTACTTTTATAATTCTAGTAATTATAGTTCATAAAAGATAAGCATTAATGTGGTGTGGATTCAAAGCAGATTCATATCTGCAGTGTATTTTTTTTTAATGTGAGGGACCAGTGATGTAAAAATGGAGTAAAATGGAAAAAAAAAAATCAACAATGTGGCTTTGAATTTTTAACTTGCAAGTAGCCTAACGTTCTGCATAAGAGTTATCATTGGTTTGTCTCCAGAAATACTCTAAACAAGTGGAAATATACAGGATATATGGGGAGGTTTGAAACTTTTAGTTTTTTATCTTACCAGTTGTCTCTTCATGCAGACTATCCAAAAGCCTTTTCTCTGCTGTATGATGGCAGTATACTAAACTGCATGGAAAAGGGGAACAGCTTACCCAAGGTTTATGCTTCATGATTGAGAATCTTAGGTGAAAATACTCTTGGTGACTTTACTCACTGTTTTATAATCATTACTGTACAGTTTTCTCCCAGATATGTTCTGAATTTTCAGGTGCAATGAATTAAACATCTGCTATACTCTGTTTTGAAGAAAAGCTGTAAATCTGTATTAACTAATGCCCACAGCAAATCTATTTGCCTTTGGCTTAGCCTCTAGCTTGAAGACTGTCCAAAAACTGATGTTACTCAAGGAGCATGGTTTCCAAGGGTTTTACCATGTTAATACTGAAACATTTATATACATTGTGTTTGGGATTCTTATAAACTTAATTGTTTGTGACTATCCCAAACAGCGATTTTCCTAGTAGTGCTGGAGTGGATTTCCCAGTCAATGAGACTGCACCCTTACTGTAAGTGATGCACAGCCTGACTGGTGTGTCATTTGCGTAGTGATTTCTGACTTAGGATATTCTATCTGTCTCTGTCAGCTGACTAGCATAGATAAACTGAGTGAAAGTTTCTGATCTGGAAAGCTCAGTTAGCAGGTATTGTCCAGTGGCATTGACCAAAAAAACCCAAATAAAACCCAATTTACCCTCCCCCAAAAACCCAGAACCAACGCTGATTTCCTCACCTGGGCTGTTGTATTGGATTATGCTATGTTGAGTCATCTGATACCGGCTTTTTAATCATAATAACTGAAGAATTTTTCCTCTGAGCTATGTTTCACACTATTTTAGTGGTGGTTGCTAAGTGAGATATTGAGGTGACATTTCATCTTAACTTTGGCATAGTATGATTGCATCATAAATTGCTCTCTCCCAACTACTTTCATTTGTTTGTCTAAAATTTGGCTTATTTTCACAAATGGGCATAATGATATATCATTAGTATTGGTGAGACTCAGCAGCTGCAGGTTTCCTTAGAGCAAAGCCCCTACTAATGCTGGCTGTTTTTCCAGTAGAGTGTGATCTTCATTAATGCAAGGTCATTGCCATTTCCTCCTTTCATTTCTTGCTGTCCCACTGCATCCCTCAGCAGGTCAACTTAAATAAATAAACTAAATTAAATAAATGATCTTTCCTTTTTGGCTGCACTTAATGTGCCATGATGCAACTTAATTTTAAAAAGTGCTATTTCTAAGTGATGGCTGCAAACAGCAGGGAATCCAAATGCAAGGTCATGTCTGCCTACATTTCTTTTGAAAGCCCCTGTCGCGGAGTCTGTTCCCTTAAAGTGTACCAGCCAAGGCTCCTTTCCAGTGAAGCTGGAGGATCGATGTGCGTGTTGCAGTGTGTCCTGCAGGCTAACAAATATGGTTTCCATCGAGCCAATGCAAAGGTATTTACGGAGGTATTCATAAAGGCTGTTCAGGCTCGAGAAGTTGTCTCAATGAAGAGATCCATCTGATAGTGATGCAAAGAAGGAAAGCAGCTATTCCTCAAGGATGTGTTGTCCTTCAGTACCATCCAACTTGGGCAGGATCTGTGGCATCATTGCAGGAATGTTTAGGAGCTGGAGTGTGCAGGTTCTAGAGGCTCTGAGCCTGGGGAGGAAGGACTGCCTTACTCGCCCACAGCCCAGTGGTGGGCTCAGGGCAGAAGGGGTGGCGATGAAAGGGAGCAGGCGCTCTGCAGGTAGATTTTGACATGTAGTGAAGAACTAGGTATGGTTTCGGCTACTAGGTCCTACTGAATTGGACCAACTCTACTTATTGTAACCCACTGGCCTCAGAAGGGAACTGTGCTGATTGTGAAAGTGGCGTTAGGCAGACTAGCCACCCTTGGCTGAAGTTAAATACCTGACTCCTTAAATACCTTTCTGTGTTGCAAGATAGATGTCTTGGTAGAAAATACTGGGTCACTATCTGGACCAGTGCCATCCAAGCAAGTAGGCAGTCATCAGGGTAGCAGTGGCACACAGAATTCCTGCTTTAGAATTTCAACAATAACTTAAAATGCAACTTTTCATTGGAGCTCAAAGGTGCAAGGTATGGCATATTGCTCACGTACATTAACCTGCAAGGTGCCCGAGCTACTGTCATCAGCTATGTACCATGTTAAAATACTGTTCCAGCTTGTTTTGAGGAATAGCATATGGAAGCAGGCTCATTTCAATAATGGTAGTAATAGCATCCAAAAGCCTGCACCTTTCCCAGGGGCAACTGGCAAAAACCCAAGTTTAACTTCAACACCTGCTTTCCAGGAACAGCCAAAAACCAGCACGGTATCCAGATTTTAAAACAGTGGTATGCAAGAGGGGCATTTCCCTGCCAGCGCATTCAGCGGTTGGCTCTCTTCAAGTTAATACCAAGCCACCTCTCAGCCTCTCTCTTCTATTTGCCATTTCAGTCTGATGCAGGACGTGCTCTTCATGTCCCCAGTTGATCAGGGTAGGAGGAAGAGGTAAAACAAGGAATTGTAGACACTTGGGCTGTCAGCTGTCATTCAGGCTCCTGTTGCTTTGGTATACCACTTAAGCAAGGGAGAGAACTAAAACAGGCTTCTGCGGTGTCCAGCCTGTGAGAAGCTTTATTGCAGAAGACCGGTTGGCCAGGTTGTGACCCATCCAAGGTAGCAAGACAGGTCTGGAGTTTCTCTTGGGTTTTTCCTGCAGTGAAATACAGGTTGATCACTGAAGTGGGCATGAACAGTGATCTCAAAACCATCTTAGAGCTACACAGATTTCAGGAGATGGAAGGACACATTCTCATTCTTAAGACAGTAGCAAATATTCTATGATTTGGATGGAAGCAATAGTTCGTCCAGATAATGCTTTTATTTCATAGCAGAGATTCTGCACTGCATTCTGAAGCCTGAAACAAACAGCTAGAGGTTGAGGAAATACCTGCACCACAGATTCTAGCTATTCCATGAGAACTGACCTTTCTCAAGAAATGACCAAATGGCTGTTAATTCTGCCATGTAAGTTGGAAATGTAGTGGCACTTCATACAGTCTATTTCTTCTGTGTTCACCGAGCCTTTGGTTAAAATAGAAAATCTAGTTCGAAGGACACTCTTTTCTTTTGACTACTTACTATTGTGAGTTAAACTAGTTGACCAACTTTTGCATGAAACTCATATAACTTTAATGCCCTGTGCAGGCATTGTTTACTTGACAGGCTTGTAACAGCTACACTGCTTGAGCTCCTAGAAGACAAAATTTGTTTCATACCTTGAGGGTGCAAAGTCCCAGGGCAGCAGATGGCCCTATGATTATTATTTCCAACCTGTCTTACCTGACCATTCCTTCCCTGTATGAACAGCTGTTTCGTTCACTTCAGTGCAGCCCAGCCCGATCGGCTATTTTTCTTCTGCCCTTTTCTTTGCACATAACATAAATCTCTTCTTTCCTTTGACCTGGCCTGCAGTTCCATCCACCTGTGCATGCCTTAAGCAATGTCAAACTCTTGCCAGATCCACTTCCCTTTTTCTAGGTAAAATCTTTTGAAACTAAACTTTTTTAGCAGCAGTGCTGAATAGATAGAAACAGTCCGTTCAGTTCTTAGATACTCCCTGTTTGGGTGCTTGGTGGGTGTAGTTTAGCCAGCCTGCTGGGTTTTGATGGACTCAGCCCGTCGATGGAGTGGTATCAGGCTATTGGTGTTCACCGTGAACCTACGTTCTGCAACTTGCAGGTCTTCAGCTGTGCAAAGCACTTCATATAAAGCACTGGAATTAATTTCATCTCTAATATTGCAAAGGCAAATGTTCAAGTTGGAAAATGTCAAAATTAAGAGGTTCCCATGCAACCTCAGTTTGGCCGCCTTATGTGCAAATGAACTTATGAGGTGATTTTTAATTCTATAATTACACACCTTTTCTGCAGGACCTCATTTCATTCACTATGCAGGCTACTCCACAAACGAGCAGTTTTCCGGTTGATCCTTATTGCACAGGCTGTGGCTCATGTCCTGTTTACTGCCCAGTACTCACGCTGTGCTGAGTACAGAAATACTGATTTCCATGAGGACGCTCATCATTCACATTTAGGATTTTATTTTTTTAAGGCCACTTGTAGACAAGGTAGAAGACATTCCTTCCCATCTGCGAATGGTCGGCTGGGACACATGAAAACCTGATACATACTCTACTGAATGATGACATTTCTAGTACCTCAGTTACCAATATCGCTTTTTAATTTTTTTTTAACTGTAGGGAACATTCTTGTAGTGATTAACATTGCTCAGATCCTGCAAATGAAATTACTCCAGCTGCCCCCCCCCCCCCCCCCCCCCCCCCCCCCCCCCCCCCCCAGTGAAGAATAAACAGAAACCACAGAGCTTCTGCCTTACGTGATTTGCACAGCATCACAGGTTCCTGGGGATGGAGCCAGCAGCAGAATCCAGAGTAAAAGCATTGGTATCTTTCTCCTCAAGCTTTCCAAATTCTCTCAGAAAGGAAGACAGGGTAAGGGGACGCTACAGGCACCAGCTTTCTTCCTTCTGCTCTTCAGTATATTTCCTGGGCACTCACTGCCCGTTCACCCCCTTAAGTGAGATAGGGCTCCTCTGATAAAATTTAGAGACCGCCGGATGATGCGCACTTGCAAAGCTATCTTGCTGAAGTTGTGCAGGCATTCTAATTTTTAGCATTTCTTGACTTTGAGCACATAATTTTGTGGCTTTGATGCTCTTTCAATCTCATATTTTAGGTTTTAGTCCCATGGAGACTTCCTGTTATCGCTCCTTCAGTAGGCAAGAAGAATCATGCCATGGTATAATAGAATAACTTGTAGCACAGCAAATTTCTGTTGTTGTTGTGACTCCGTGTCTGCCTTTTATTACATGGATGTTTTTTTCCCCCTCAATCAAATGCATTGATTCAGAACGAAGTGTCTGGCTTTATCCGCTTTGAAACGCTGATAGCAGTTCCTTTTAGGTAACTTGAAATGCAAATAAGGATATATTTGATACAAACTAATCCCTAAAAGGACTTGATGAAGTGCTGTAAGCTTATTTTTCTGAAAGCTGAGTCAAGTCCCTCTTAAACATCAAACTGTCTTCCAGCACATGTTCTACACAAAATAATGAGTAAATGATGCTCTAAAAAAGCATTGCCAGACACATTTCTGATTATGTTCTGTGATTTTCTTTTTTAAAGTAGAAATAGTGTTTTACTAGATCTAATTTTCTGTCAGAAGTAAAAATATGTATTCCCAAAATAGGGATATCGTATGGCAATTTGAAGATCTAGAAGATAGTAGCTTTAAAAAACAAAAAGTTTTGAACATTTTTTGAAGAAGTCTCTGTTGGTCAGTCACCTTAGATAGATAGCTATTAGGTATATTCTACCTGCAGATCTGCTTCTCTTTGAAGGCAGAAATATTTAGCAAGAATGTGAAACAGCTGTAAAACTGAGAGGGTTTATGCAAATTTATTTGTGATTTAACTGCACTTTGTTTATTAATTTCTCTGGAAGAAAACAACCCACCTTTTGCAGAGAAAACTGGGAAAGAAAAGATTAATGTGCTTTTAGGTTCTAAGCAAAAGGTCTGGAAATCATTCAGTGTCTATGAATCTCTGGAAGACATATAGTGAAGATACTGGATAATTACACACGTACATGAAAGCTAGTAGGAACAAATTTGCTTATCTTTGATAAACATGTTAAATTGTGGAGTCAAATATGTTGCAGAAGGGTGGTAGACACATTTTAGTATAGTGTTAGATGACATGGGGTATTCCTTCCCTCTTTTTAAAGCTATATTGCTAGAAATAAAAGTTTGTTTCCTGTAATGGCCTGGATTTAATTTCCTGTACAGTAATATGCTCATCTTCCATATGCAAGCACCTGTAAACTCTTACAGACTACTTAAATGTGAAAGGCATTTTTTTTCGACCTACAGACATGAGAGAATATCTTGCATGTTACTTGAGCTCTGCTACTTTTTCTGGGAAGGCAAAGTTAATTTTGTCTGTACTATTATACTGCAGAATCATAAATGGAAGAGTCGTAAACGATGACTAGGCATTAAAATAATCAAAACAATCCTGAACAGAATAACTGAAGTAAATTTGAAATGTTTCCATTGCATGTACAAAGTTGTTTTTTCAGGATTAGCTGTTGAAACGTAAGTGCCTATTATTAATCCAACAGAGATTTTTATATACTCATTTGAAATAATTTATAATCAGAAATAGTATTTTAAACATAATCACAGTAATTTTTCCCGGGAAGCACAAAGAAGGCGGAAAAAGCCACGTCATGTTCTAGCACCCTGCCTGAACCTCATGCCATGAGGTGGTGACAAGATAATATGGTTTTTACTTTGGGAATTAACTATGAAAATGTTACAGAAACCACTGACAGCAAGATTAAACACAACAGTTAGAACACTTCTCTTACTCAGCAAGCAGTATCAATTAATTTCACCATCAGATTTCATCCAGCCCATAATTCATTTCCTTTTTAGGACCACAGATCAAAAATTGCTTTTGCACATCAAATTCTGAGGGTCTGACATCCTTCCTAACACATTAACTCAGTATGGATATCTTGGATCTTGAGGTAACTGTCCTTAGGCCACTAAAGACACAGAACTTGAGAGTTCTTTAGCATTAAGGATATTCCTTAATACTATTCCTTGATATTTCTGAAGTTACACATTTCAGCAGGTAATAGCACTATTTGTTTAGTAAAATTTGGTATCCCATCTCGGGTATTTCTAAGACTCAGGTGCGTATCAGGTATGTTTCATGTGAAAGCTGGCAGCAAAGTGTATGTATGTGTATATCCTTTATGATGTACTTTAGATACCAAGTCTTATTTCTTCCAGTCTTTCTGCAAATACTGATAGTGATAAAAGGAGAAAATATTTTTCATAAGTCTCTCTTCATTTTTTTTTATTAACAGCTGTGACTTAGTAACATTTGAAAGGAAGGGAATGATAACCTTCATACTTCATTTTAGCTGGCAGAAATACAGAACGTAGTCAACATGGACAGTGAGTTTACTAAGCATCTTAAAAGCTACTGGTCTTGCATTTGTTTGGCTTTTCAGAGCTCAAAGAAATGTTCAGTCTCAGGGAACAAAGAAGTAGCGGATAATAGAATTTATTTGATATAACTGTGAGTGCCCAAATAAGGGCAAGTTAAATGGGGTACAGAGCTGGTGACTCAACAATGAAATGATTTGTATTTACTACATTACTTCTACAAACAGAATGTATCGAGGCGCTCAGCCCTTCTTCAGTGGAGCTGTGTCACCTGGCTTCAAAGGGTGTCTTGTAACCAAACAAAACGTGATCTGTTGCATCTACTTTTGAAAGCTGAGGATTGATTAAAGCCTCTGTGACATTGGTGGTCACTTCCTAAGCTGCTAGAAGTGGTGGGAGTTGTAATGAGAACATGCAGGGAAGGTTTAGAAAGGCTGTTTGCTGGGGAGGGTTGGAGGGGTTTTGATTTTGGTGCTTCTCATTGTTTCACAGTGAAATATGGGCATTTTGTTGTGGAGAGTAGATACAGTGATTGAAGTCCAACCAGGAGAATCACTCCTCTTCTGTTTTACTCTCCGCGCTGCTCTGTGTTACTCATTTGTACATTGGCAGAACCTTATGTAAAAGATTAAGGATGTTACATCTTTTGTTTCTTTTGCTTTTTTTAGCAGGCACATACTCCCTTTTTTTTGCTCATAAATTCATTCTTTTTAAGGTGGGAGTTTAAGGGTGTGCAGTTAAGTTGCCATCTTACTTGTAAAGGAAGTGATTAGCGTAGAGAGGATTTCTAGCAAGAAATTCCTAGTGTAGAGAGGAAACTAAAAGTTTAGACATGTTAGGTCCTGTCTCTGTGTGTGTGTGTCAGAATACCATGTGTTGCAGAGCAACCCTTCTTTTTTGAAATCATCTGTTCCTTGAGAAAGTACATTGGGAAATGTCACTTGTAACCCTTTCTAAAGAGGGTGAATGGATCCATGTACCTTGCCAAGAGCACGTGGTGAGTTTGTGATGTATTCTTCGTGCAGCAAAGGAACTGGAATGGTTTCACAGTGTGAAAGAGTGATTATCCTAAATAAAATCAGTTTGGAATTCATTCCCATTCTTCTTAAGGTCAGGCTCATGGGCAGAAGTGACAAGATGTAGGGGGTGTCTGCCAGTCAGGTGTTTGTGCCTCCCCGAGGAAGAAAGCCTACGCGTTCTGTTGACATAACCATTTAATACAGCTTTATTTCATAAACCGCATTGTTATTGGACAACAATTAGGATAAAGGGAAACTCATAATTAAAGGCTTACATGCTGGAACTCTCTCTTGAGATGATGCTGAATTGCACCTCTGTCTATTGAAACTAAGCTAATCTGATGACTCTCATCTTGACCTTCATGAAATTGCCTGTTCTCCTAGGGTTTTCTTAATCTATATTCAAAGTATCATGAACTATCTAGAGTTAACACATAATCCTACCCATATATTTTAGAGATCTGCAGTGACAAACACTGAGCCAGCTTTGTCTTTTGAAGGTGCAGCTAAAAACCAGAAAATAGAGGACTGAGTTAATAGCAAAATGCTGAGTTAGTTTGATTCAAAATGGATTTATTTTAGTGGTTTAACTTTGCAGTGTGAATTTAAACCTGGTTTGTATCACATTTATACTGTACTAATACACTGGTATAAGGTTGCACGGTAGGAATTAAGAAGGTAAACTTCACAATTAGAAGTAATGTAAGACGTAAACCACTAATGAGTATAAATGGGAATTGGAAGGTAGTAAAACAAGGACACCAAGCTTTTAAAACTAGGGGTTTATTTATAATATTTGCATTTATTATATATTATGTTAACGCAGGCATAGTTATATAACTATAATATATTTATATTTGTTATATATTTATAATATATTTAAAAGTAATTGTTGTTAACAGAACAATACATGTTCTGAGTTTTTTGCGAGAAAGATTTTTCCTTCTGAATTGAAGGTCAGAGAGCTTGCCCTTATTCAGTGCCAGCTCTGGCACTGTTGTACCATTTCAAGCTTTTATTAAGTAGTGAAAATGTATCTTAGGAAGGGAGTACTGTTAACTTTCGCTCCTGTTAATGGGAAGAGGTACTAGTGAAGCTACTTAGACTTAGACCTGAAGTCTGTGTTACCTTGAACAAATATGTTTCTAAGGGTAACTACTTATCCTGTTTATACATGTTATAATCATGGGGTGGAGGTTATAGAAAAGGACAGAGGATAGAGAAATACAAAAACTGTTTAAAAACTGTCATCTTAGTAATGCCAAACCAATATCTGATCTTGTGTATGCTATTAAAACCTGAAATAAGCTTGTCTTTCATAGGAACCTTGTGTGAGACACCATATGTCTACTGCCTTGGGTTTTTTGGTTTGGTGGGGGTTTTTTTCCCCCCAAAGAATACCTCAAATAACAAAACATAAGTTTAACCCTCCCTTAAACTTTCTTCTTGTTTTTCACTTCAAAATACGCTACAGAAATTTCCCGAATCTGAATTCGTCCAAGATTCAACCTTGCCTTCTGCTACTTGCCATAAAACATGCTCATATCTCTATCTTGTCTGCATCTGTAGAATGAGTTAATATTTCCCTGAGAAGCTGTGCTGGCTGGCTAGATAGCCCGGTCACCCTGTTACCCTGATGTACGTGAAATGATACTGTTGACAACAGAGAAGTGTGTGTGACAAAACACAAAACATTTCCTGTCGTAGTTTATTCTTCTAGATCCAGTTCTCTCCAATTAGCCTGGCTGTCTTCTTTCCTTGTCTGAACACACAAAGGCACACAGAACATCAGAGGTTGATAAACTGTGATCACAGTTGCATAATGATTTTATCAAATAACTTTTCCCATAAAAATAGCTGTTCATTATTGCTTTTGGGGGATATTTGAGTTTCTGATTCTTCTTGGATCATTCTAATTACTCGAAGTACTTTTTGGAGAGTGCTTTTTATTTTTCCTTTGGGCATGATGATAAATGGTTTGATACTCAAATATGCAGATGAAATACAATTGATTACACAGTATTTTGTTGCTCAGCTGGATGCATATCACTCTTGTGGCTGCAGGACAAGACAGCTTTGAATCTCTTACGGAGCTACTGAACAAGATTAGTGTTTTTTTCTAATATAAAATCATTATAGTTCCAGAGGAATCCACGTAGCTGGAATACCCCTGAGCTGTAGGAGTTTAAATGTCACCCTGTTGTAGCCACATAACATGAGTATGCTGTGAAACATGCCTGACTGCAGGGTAATTAGTATCAGGCAGGTTAACTGCATGTACACCCTGACTCTGGGAAGGGGTTTGCAGAACCTTATCTCTTACATTAAGCCCAGTCCCATCAAACAAAAAATACCAAATTACATTGTGATTTTCTGTTATCAGTTGTTGACATGCTGATATAGATTAGACGTGGGTAACCCAAACTGTTAAGGGTTTAAGTTGTCTTTGTGGATGTTCATAGCAAGTCAATTGAGGCAGCACGTTCCTTTTGATGTTTTTTTTCCCCATCTAAAATGTACCATTTCCCTTTAAAGGTCTTGGTTTATAATCCTGGCTTGACTTCTTGTGATTATCTCTTGAATCCTGCAGCTGCATGTGGAAGGGAGCTGCAGAAGGAAGCTTGAGGAACTATTTTTCTTAGTGTTTGCGCCAAACATTGGGCTCAGGGTTTGGGTTTTTTTTTGTGTGTGTGTGTTTATTTTTGTTTTGTTGCATATTTTTTAAAAATATTGTTTATTAAAGCTGAGTGTATGTGATTTGCATGGGGTTTGTATGGAGTTTACACATATTTTTTAGATTTTTTTTTGAGTGTAGTTCTTACTAGCTTTAAATACATAGGAACTGAGCTTATCTACTGGTAGACATTCAACATCTTTTATTTTGGAGTTGTTTTTTAACAGTTTCTGTGGGCCGTACAGTAAAGTTTCTGCCAGCTTCTGGAAGTCTTCCCCAGTGAACAATGCTGTTCATACGGCTTCCTTTTACAGTCTTGTTTCTATGTATCAGCTTGATACTACAGAAACTTCTGAGTTGCCAGACATCATGAAGATTACCGCACTGCCAAAATACCTGATTCCAGACATAAGTTTTCTTCACAGCAGACTTAAAAATTACCCTTTCTTTCCAAGGCACAAGTTCCAAAAGTATGAATGCCTTTTCTTTGTTGATCTCCTTAATGTACTGTGCCGAACTGACACCAAAGAGTGCTTTTTGCTTAATGAATTATTAAGCTTTCTAACTTTTTATGAGCATCTGTTGGGATTGTGCTAGTGGAGTAAGCACATAAACAGTGTGTTCACCTGTAGTTTGCACTGACAGCAGTTCTGGGAGCAATAGAACAAAGTATTTTGTGCTGAAAATAGGAAAAAAGGAGCAGCAAAGGCTGGCTGACACTGCCTGGCTTCTTGGAAGTTTAAATAAAACTAGTAAGCTTATTTGCAAAGGTGGTTCCCCTTCCTTGACAGGAAGAAAGTACCAAGCATATTTACAAAAGCCCTGTCTTTTTCTAACAAAATATACCAGCTTTTGAAATTTTGTCATAAATGCCAGTGTAATTGCCATCTGCTCTTATTTTATTTGCCTTTTCCATCTGGATACCGGCATATCTCTGTATAAACATAACCCACCTACTAATGCACCAGTCCTCTGGCCTGCCTCATAAATTGTTGGACTTACATGATGATGTAACCTGCCGTTAGGGTGGATTGTGACCTTGCTAAATTAATGACTCCAGCTAGGAGGACATGCTGAGTAGGCATGGAGTGGGAATTCAACAGAAATATGTCTGTTTAGAAAGAATGCAATGGATGGTTTGGGGAAAGGCGTTTGCATATCCAAAGCTGTCTCTGCACCTTTGTAGGCCCGTTGTGATAATCCTGACTAGCATCTGCTACAGGGAGCATCAATATACAGTGGAGACTGGTGTCTTTATCACATTGCGTTTCTCACACTGACTAGTTGTTAGATTTCTGAGAAACGATTACATATGAGCTCTGCTTTGAGCTTTGAAAGTTTCTGTTGGCTTTGTCTTTCCTGTTTAAAGGAAGTTAGTCTGAACTATTCAGTTTTGTATTTAGATTTTAAATGTTGAATTGATGTGCTTTATTCTTCGTCACAGTTCTGGACAACTGGAAATAAGAGTTTGTTATAGGATGCAGAATGCACCCAGATTACAAGTTCCTCATACAAGGTGGAGGGATCACAATCCAGTGCAAGTATGTGTCTGGACAACAAGCCAACCTGTGACGTAGGAACCTGGATGCTCATTCCTTACTCCCTCCAGCATCCATGTTCTACCTCTTTGTGGTCTCGCCACACTGTAAAATAATGGAACATTATTTTTATGATATGTGTTACTGTTTTTATAAGGAGAAGGTTGGGAAAGGGTACAGTACATGTATGCTATACTCAGATTTGTTCTTACACTTGACCTGCTGGTGTTTCCAGTAACTGATGTCATGTACTGTTGGTATCTCTGGATGTGAGGTCAGAAAGTCTGTCTTTAGCCATGTCTCACTCACCAGGACAGCAATTTCAGGGTGGTACTTTGGAATACATATTTGAACCAAAGCCTTAGCAGAGCACCTAATGAACCTCCAAAATAGATGCTTCTCATTTTTTGATCTCACTAGAGCTACATCTTTCTCTCTGAAGGAGTGAGGCTTTGTTGGTATTGGACATACTGTGGTCTTAAAAAATATATTGTAGGGACCATATAAATGGCCACTGAAATAGTCTGTCTGCTGGATGGATATCTACTTCAGTAAATCACGTTCTGATTAAAGACATTTCACTTGTATCTTTTTCTTCTGATGTAAATTGAGGTGCAGTTCCTAAATGGCTGGCACCTACCAGTTAACATAAGGGAAAGAGAATGGAGTCCTTTAGGTTCAAATTAATCACAGCAGGTTACTTTTATACATGAAATGCTATATAAATAATTGGTGTGATGATATACCCCATCTCCACCACTAGTCTTCCATCGATCCCCTGAGCTTCCTGCTGTTTTTCTTTAAGGTAAGGGTCCCCATCTCTTCCTCCAGTTCAATCTGGTCAGATTTGTCCTGTGATTGAATAAGAGACAGGGTAGCCAAAAGACTGGGCTAGTGCATCCAGAATCATTAATTCAGTCAGTCAAACAAATGGGAGGCAAGAGAACAAGAAACAGTGACCAATTGGTCACATGGCAGGGGATCTGCCCTGGAGCATGAAACACACTGAGTTCAGCCCCTAAGCTGGATGGTCACAAATGCCATAATGATTTCTTAGCATGGCCCTGGCTGTGGTAGCTCATGCCAGCCTGCTGAGCAAGCTTGGCCAGGCTTCTTGAGATTCACAGATAAGATTTATTCCTGAAGCCTGACCTACATGAGTGTGTATCTAAATGTGTGAAAGCTGTGATTTGATGGCAAGCAATGAAAGGTCATAGAAAAAGCAGGCAATGCATTTAAATCAAAATGATGAAGCTGGGTAATTTCATTAGCAACAGTTGTATTTACTGGAAGTCACAGATGGTGCAGTTTAGCTTATGGCCAATTTGTTAAGACAAAATAAGTATAAAGAAAGAAATATTCCAAGTGAGAGGTGGTTAAAAATTAAATAGGCACCAGATGGCTCAAGATTGTCCTTCATACAAATTTGGTGAAAGAAGACATAAACAATCCAAAAACATTTCTGAATGGGACACTTAGAGGCTGGCTAGGCCTTTATCAGAGCTAGGTTTAAAAGCAGAGCAATTAAACTTCCCTCACGTTGTAACATCTGACATCTCAGCAAAATGTTCTCTGTGAGCTTCCAAATTATTTTCTATCTGAGATGTTGTTTAAACTCAGAAGCAAGGTAAAGGGAATAATCCATAAACGTTTCAACCTACAGTTACTGTTAAAGTAACCTCAGCTTTTATTTAAAATGAGGAGGAAAACTTCTACTGCACAGTTTATATTTATACATCTAGATGTATGCATGTTAATACATGAGCCCTTATGCTCAGGGAAATAACGTTATTTTAGATCTTGCTTGCCTTTGAGAAATATTAGCAATTGTTATAGATCACTGGTGATAAACCCAGGTTACAGCCCTAGACTATTCCAGGGGATATATGTTCCTTTTCCAGGCTGCATCACAAATATCTTCCTGGCTCTGGAAAAACTCACTTTCCACATTTATGCCCTTTACACACTAGCACCTATGGTGAGTTTTGGGGGTCACAAGATATTAACATTTTTTGTGTAGTCTAGAATTACTTGAGCTGATTGTTAGAACTGATGCCTTTATAAAACAATGATGTTTCTAAGTGGCTAACATGATTTTATTATATGCAGTGCCTGGATTCCGTTTCCTGCTTATATGCATAACATACTGTTTGTTACACAGGTAGATGTTAGGGGATTTATAATGTTTTGTCCATACTAAGGTACACCCCTGTGCACTACCAGTAAATTTAACGGGGGTGGGGAGTAAAAATATTATAAATGATTCCAAGGAAAGGGAGTCAGCATAACATTACTAAAATGTGCTCCCTGTTTTTATATGTAGCACTTAATATAGGTGATAGCAGAGACGCAGCAGAAACCTCTTTAAAGAAAGCTGCATGTATGGAGCTGGTTTCCTGGGGCGGGGAGGGGGGGGTGGGGGAGAAAAGCAAAGGAAAACAGCCTTGAATGAGAGAGGCAGCTGGAGACTCTGTTGACTAATTAATGAGCAACATACACTTCAGAGCTTTTACTCATCCTGCACTAGCTTTGCACATTTTCTACTGCATGTTACATTCTCTGGGTATGCACACTCTGCAAGTGGTGCCTGCTTGCAGGGAAAAGGCTACACTGGAAAAGATGGCTGTACTCACTGAAGGGAAATGAAAACATTTACACATGTCCTGGAAAAGCCTGGAAGAGTCCAGATGGGGAACATGATTTGAAGAATTTTTTACAATTATGTGAAATAATAATAAAAAAAAAAATATCTGGATGATCCAGGAATAGTTTTCCCATGTGCCAAGGTAACAGTAATGCACATGCACCAGCCACAGCCTTGCCAGGGAAATATATTCTTCCATAAGGAAGATTTCATGTCTCGGCTGCCAGAGTTGCACCTATAGCCAGGAAGGAGATTCACATTCATGGCTTGTGTTGAAAAAGACCATTCAAGTTAGGTTAATAATGATTTTCTTTTATTTTTCTTTAAAGATAAAAATACAAAAACGATTTTAGTGACCTTGACTAGAAATAGCACACGCTCCTTATTGTATGTATCTACAGTGCTTTCTGTGTAGAGAAAGGAAGGGGGGAAAGGTGGAATGGCAGGCTAGTGGGAAATCAGGCTCTTTAAAGTGTGCAGTCTGAAAGCTGCTGCCTTTCAGTTATTGCTGCCCTTTGCAAAATGGTTACATCTCAGTGGCCAGGCAGTGAGTATGCTGCTGTGTTTCTGAGACTGTCACCTCTTGCCTGAATTAAGACCCGCTCTGATTGTACTCAAGTAGTGATGGTAAACCCCGGCAGATCTACACTGGTACACCCTGCCCCTCTCTCTGCCACACATACCACACCACCCTGCGCACCTCCCATCACCCTTACTGTTCCAGCTGTGGTCCTGGTTTATGAGCTTTGTTCTCTTTCATGCTTGCAGGCAAATGCAAATTGTCCTGAACTCACAATTAACTTAGTTGAAGACTAACCCACTACAGAAATAGTGCTGAGCCTGGTTTGTCATTACCCATGTTTGAAGTGAATCGTGTTCCATAGGCAGGCAGCCCCATGCTGCTGACATCCTTTGCCAGCAAAGTGCAGGGGCAGTAGCATAGGTGGAAAAAGAAGAAAAAGTCTTATGGGTGATGAATGACAAGAGAAGTTGAGGCTTTGTAAGTAGTTGAATAAATGCTGATGCTCTGAAACATATGTAAACTCCTTTTTAAACGTGGCAGAATCACTACAGCAGAGAAAGTATAAAGCTTGCAAACTACATAGGAAGAAATTTGTATAATGAAGTTTCAACTCTACATCTAATTTTCTACCAGATCAGTTTCACGATTAAGCAGGTCAGATGTTTGTAAGTTGAAAAACAGATAAAAATGGTTGGAGGTGAATTTAAACTGATTTAAAACTGATGTGAATTATGTATTCTGCATGTCAGCAGAGAACAATTGAGGCTTAGTGTTAAACAGCTGGTAAATGCTGTTGCGCAGTATGTACCTGAGTGGTATTGGAGGTGGTGGATTGTCGTGGCATTCATTCATGGTACTTTCTGTATTTGAAAACCTGTGTGGAATAAGTCACGTGTGGGTTGTTAACCTTTGGTATCCAAAATAACACAGGATTGTTCTTGGTTCTCTTATTTTTGTTAGTACATCTTTGAAGATTCAAGAAAATTCTTTAGCTAATAAGTGTTATTGTGCTGTCTTGAAGAAGTTTCTTAGCTGAATATGATATAGATATATATATATAAATGGAGGTTTGGTTTTCGAGTGTCTGTTGTGTGTCCTAGTATGGCAATAGAAGTAGAACTCCTCTTATAAAGACCGAAGGCAAAGATGAATTGAGAACTTTGCGTATTGCATTGTGAAACCTCTTCACAAGGTTGTGGATTTGCCGGCTGACAAGCGTGTTTGAATTGTGGAGTCAAACCTTAAGAAAAAAGAAAACTGCGTCATTGTTGTAGTTCAAACTGTCTCGTGGGTAGTACCATGGGTCCCATTGTTTGTCAAGAGAATAAAACTCCATTTACACCTGCTAAGCTGAGACCACCTGAAAAAAATTATTGGTCCAATCCATCATTCCCAGAGGTGCTTACAAGCAGCACGCAGTGGCAGAAGCTCCCCGTTACAGCCAGGAGAAGGTTCAGAAGCGTGACTGAAGAGCTCGATTTAGGTGAGTTATATGAAAGGTGTTTTCAGATTACTTTGCGAGCACGAGGGATGTGTGTGTGTATCTGGGAACACTGGGCGGGGGTTGTATATATCTCATTTAGCTGGTGCTATGTGGATTCTCATGCAAGGAAAGCCTTTCCTGGCCGATGTTTAGTCCTGCAGTAATTGTCCTTCTGCTCAAATATTCACTTTGGAGACTTGTTCATTTTGGGGTTACTGACTCTGCCAATACAGATTAGAGGCAATATGCTAATGTTTTTCTTCCCAGGCCACCAATTTACCACAAGTATTTTTCTGTTTTCTATGAGCAGACTTGTCCTGATTCTGTCTTTTGTGGTCTTCAAATGTTTGAATGTTTCTATAGGATTTGTGTGTCTGGAGTCTGCTCAGTTTTACTGACCTGTAACTTAAGGCTTCAGTCAGTCCTTGAGGCACCACCTGAGTGCACATCAGCAGAGTACTCTGTAAAATAGAATAGTTATCCTAAATATCTATTGGGTTCGGAGTTCTGCATTAGCTGGTTAATTTTCACTAGCTTTGTGCTCAGCCTGTATTATTGATGTATATAAAACAAGTCTCAGGTTTAGAGAGCAAATTAGCATACAGGAATTCTGAAAACTTAATTGTAGAGGAATGAAGCTGGGTTAATTAGCATTGACAATATACAGCTGTGGGCTGGCTTCAGGGGCAGCGGGCTGGCTGATGTAGATAAGGTGCAGGTGTGGCTGGTTAAGTGAAGTGGTTGAGAGCCAATGAAGAGAGAGCAGCTAAGGAAGAAGCAAGAGAAGAGAGAGTGTGCCCTGGGTGAGGAGAAGGCAGCAGAGGGACTGTATGAAGAGTATGCTGGTATGAGATGGTAAAAGACCTTGCTGCAGCTTGATGGTGTTTGTGCTGTGACACTTAATCAGTAAAAACTTGCAGTTCAATTTTTCCTCTCTCTAGCGCTGACTCAAGACTCGGTTACAGCCCCCTGTTTGTTGATGATTAGTTAGAATTAGTAACCAGTTCAGAACTGGGGAAAAGGTCTAGGAATGCATATCTTGAAATCGTGAACTTTCTTACATCAAAGTTTTCAATACGTTTCATAAATAGAAATTTATTAACAACATTTTAAGACATTAACAATATTAAGACATTTTCTATGTGTGGAATACAGCCTTTGAGGATTTACAGCAGGTCTTGGGTGGAGTTAGACTGATGCAGGAAAATAAAATTAATATAAGTTATGAAACCAGGTGGAAAGTTATCGGTAGGTTGGTTAGTGTTATTAGGTTGTAGTGACACACGCTTGCCTTCCTATTTTCCTGTGAATCCTGCCTATCTCTCAGGAAGGTTGGTGGGTTAAAGGAGAAGAACTTACGAAGAAGCATCTGGATTCAAATTCTGGAGAGACTCTTTGCTGAAGAGTTGCATAGGGGTTTGTAAAACCACCCAGCTCAGAGGTCAGCACGACTTCCTAGGTATGCTTTGCCCTTTCTGCACAGCAGAAGGGGGAATGTCTTTTTCCTCTCTGGAGGTGTATGCGTTTTGATAGTGCACCGTGATTTAATGGGTTTGGTTTTCTCCAGTTACTTTTTTTACAAGATGAGAAGATCAAATTCATAACGACAAACCATACAGAAGGAACTGTGTGCAGGTGTTCAGGCTGGTAGATACCACAGCAAGTACAATGTATATATACAGCAATTAAGAGCTGTCAGACAGCCATAGAAATTGACATGTAATACTTGGTACTTTAAGAGCAATTTACATCTTCTAAGGACCATACTATATAAACACTAATTAATCTCTAATTAACTTATCTATATGTATTAGCCAATTAATCTCTAATTAGTTTATTTGCAGATTTTTTCACGTTGGGAACTAATTTAGGTGAGGCTTAAACCTCTTGGGACTAGTTCTGATCTCTCAAAGAGGGGTAAGTCAGGAGGATGTATAAATCCATTATAATGTAGTCATAGGGATACACCAGTGAAAGACTGCTCCAAGGAATGTATAAATAAGGCTCTTTGTGAGTTCAGAGAGATGTGCTAAGCTACGGTGAGAAGCAACATCAAAATGCTCAGAATTAATGAGCCAACATCGATGGGGTTTGATTATAGAGTTTTGTTACTTTAAAAATTTATTTCTTCCCAGGGCCCCATACTACTTGCAGAGTACTAGCAGGAGGGTACCAAGGCGGCTACCAAGCCTGAGCTGGCAAACTTACTGCTAATGCATCTGTTGTGGGTTGAGCTCTGGGAGTGATGGAATGAGGGCAAGGAATACTAAAACTTACCTGGTTTTAACCTGGAAACTTTGTTCTGCCTCCACTCATGCCACTCACCGTGGCTGAAAATAGCTTTCAGAGGGATTCTTCCGATGCACATTTGCCCTAATGATCCCGGATCTTAAGCTCACTTATATTTTAAAAGGATCAGGATAAAAACATTCCTGGTTTTCAGGGGCGGCAAAGGTGCTGTATGTGTTACAGACTTGCCTTATCCTGTCTCTAGACTACTGCCTGGATAAATGCGAGGGAAGGAGCTCGTTTCCCCACCATTTGAAGAGGCTGTAACTGGTTTGACTGCTTCGGTGATGTCCATTTCCAGTGTTCCCTTTTATCATATGTAGGACGGTTTGAGCCATTCAGAAGCAACTCCTCCACCGTGATGGCACAGAAAGGCAGCCCAGTTTTGCCCCTGGTCAGTGGGATGTCTGTTCACTTTGGAGCAGGGGGGAACACTGGTGTGGAAGCAGAATGGAGTAGGGAAGTTGAGCTCTAGCTCCTGAGGATTTCCAGAAGCATATTGCTTCATGCCTTGCCCACGCAGATCACTGAATATAAAATGTAAATATAAAGCCTAAGCCTGGGCAAAACTGTAGTGTTACCAAATTGCTGTGCAGTTTATTTGCTGTGCCATTAGGGGAGAAAAATCTGTTAGCTCTTAGAAAGTTATAAAGCTCCTTATATTACTTTTACTGAATTAGTTAAATCAGCTGAAGTAGCTGGACTACCACTTAGTAAGACTGCAGGAAGGAGACTGCTGAATGCTGACACTGGTCATGAAACTGGTATTTTATTTAGATGTCCTTGCAGCATACAGCTATCTGACATCATGTTTATAGCCTGCATGTAATAGAAATATAAGAAATCGTATACATTTTGGTAGGTAGTGTTCAGATTCAGTTGTAATAATTCACAGCGTTGCTTCAGGGCTTCCATATTGCTTTGGGCATAAAGCTGTATTATAAATTACAGCACACAAAGCTGAGTTTGACCTACCAGTTGATGCATAATAAACTGACTTAATTCTGAATATTAACTACATATTGTAGCCTAGAGGTTTTTTCCTCTCTAAGTGTAGTACTGAATTATACAAGAATCTTTTTCTCTTGGGTGAAACCTAAATATAAATACATTCCCAGTCTTAATACCACACAGAAAGGTGCCAATGGGAGAATATTTTCATCCTAAATATTTCTTATGGCAGCAGAAAATAATTTCTGAATATTGCCAAGTACAGGAAGTAATTATCAAGACTTTTCAAAAAGTAAGCATCAGGAGCTGATGAATATCTGAAGGATTTTTAGTAGTCTTCATTATGCATAGAGAAATACTCTGGTTGTAGTGGCATATTATTCCTTGTTGTGTCCAGACCTGCCTTACGAACGTGTATTTTAATGTATCCTAGCTCAGGTCTAAAATTTTGCCTTAGGCTGAAGTATATGATAAAGAATTTCACTCCTGGCAAAGATGTCTAAAATAAAAAAAGATATGGTCAAACCATCTTGGAATTTAAATTCCACTCACAAAGTTTTTGCTGCTGATCAGTAAAGTATTGTATACATGGGCGTTCTAATGTAATCTATAATCTGCAATATACTTGCCCACCAATACAATTATAGACGTACCTTTAGAGACTGAATTAAAATGTGCTCATTATATATATATTAATGTTGCTGCAGAAAGTTACGAACTAGTTCTTTGGGTTACTTCATAAGTAACAAAGCACAAAGAATCCTGAAAAATCTAGGGTCTATATTTTTTTCATTAAAAAAAAAATCATCACTTTATACTAGAGGTAAATGCATATAGATTCTGTATAGCGTTTTCTGTGAAATTCTTACACATTTTTAGGATTTTTCCAAAAGAAGTGCAATAAAAATAGGAGGTGTGGGTATTTTACATCCTTTGTGAATTGTATCTCATACATAGCCAGTGTTAGATAATTTTTTTTCTTTCAATTATGCATCTACCTGATCAGACTTCTAAGAACCTTGGGCACAACAATATCATTTAATGTAAAAAACCTGCAGCATATCTGAAGTGCTTTAACTAGCGGGGATACAGTGCCACAGCACCCAACAGGGTTTTCCATTGCTGATGCATCACTGTTAATTTTCATCTCCAAGTTTAAAGCTCTAGGTCTTGATGAGCGATCGGCTTTCTTTGGATTTTGGTTGGTTTGGTTGGGTTTGGTTTGGTTGTTTTTTGTTTATCTAGTATTATTTAGAACCAGAGACTTGTCCTGTGCCAGCAGGAGGCATGAACTGAGCTCTGAACTGCATTTGAGGGCCTATCTCAATTACGGTATGGTCCCTAGGGAAGCTATCACCTCTTCCCGTGCCCAAGTCTACCAGGGGATAGGATCTTCCCAGGGGTCTTTAAGTTGTCAACTGCCCTAAAAAACCTGTTGTGGCAGTATAAAATTCTCCAGAATGCTGGATGGAAGATTAAGGAATTTCAGTGTATGTTTTTCCTTATGGCAGCTCAAAGGGAGGGAAGATGAGGAGACTATTTGTATTTCTGCTACCATCCCACCTTGTGCGAAAGGGGAATGGAGATGGATAACGTGGAGTTGGTCTGCTTGGGATCTTCCCCTACCCTATCCTTGCTGAAGAAGGAAGACCAAAAATTCCAAGTCCCCAAGCGCTGCCCTCTAGCAATACCTGTGGTATCAGTCTGATAGGCAATGACCAGCTTTAACAATCTGATCAGAGGCAACCTGGCCATCATTTCTTTGCACTGTAGTAGTCACTAGTATCACCTAGGTTTTGTTTATCCTTGTCTGAAACGCTTCACGTGGAACACAGCTTATGCAAATTCCTATGGAATGCTAAAAGTACATTTGAAAAGTTATGATTCAAAAGTACTTTAAATACCATCATCAGAAATCTTTTAAATGGGGGGGAAAAAAGCCCATTTCAAAATACTCTGAAAATTGTCTTGAATCAGATTTTAACTACTTAAATTTCTCACATGCACGCACACGCAGTATTTCTGTCTCTACAATTTCTTACAATATTTTATCCTGGAATTAAAACGTGTTGTGATATTGTCTCATGTTCAGTAGAGTCCTGGTGAGAAGCATACAACAAACAGCAGTACCCCCAATCACGTCCAGATACATACTTCATCCATCATAAATATTTAAAATTCAATCATTAATCAAAACAGCTGCATACTTTGTTCAAGTGATCAACCACTAATAGCTTAAGAAATCTGATATTAAAAAAAAAACACCAACATCCCAGCAACTGTTTTTTATAGACTTGCCCCTGGCCCAGCCCTCCTTTCTGTTTTGCAGAAGCAGCCAAGTTAATCTGACACTTGAAACTTCTTTCTAGGGATTGCTCCGATTTGCAGATACCTTTTGGAGGCTGGACCTGGATTTTCAACTAGGTACTTGACTGTAAGGAATGATGCTATGAATGACACTATTTTTTTTTCTGGTCAAAGAACACTAGGAGAATTTTTTTGTTGTGTACATACAACCATGAGGAGCAGAGAAGCTGAAAAACAGATCGTAGCCAAAGTTAAAGAAAACCCCAAACCAAACAACAAAACAACAACAAAACCCCCCACATTTTCAACTTCAGCTTTTATTTCTAGACTGAAAACTGAAAATCTCTTAAAGAAAAAAAAAAACCACCCAACCAAACAACCCAAAACTCTGCCCTATGCAAGTACTTTAAACTCGGTGCAGTTACTTTGCAAGAATGAAAGGTTCTTGGCTTTGCTTTACATTCTAGCTTGCAGTCACTGTTATTTTAAACCTGAAGCTTATGCCTGACAAATTTTGAGAAGCTCAGCAGTGGCAGCAGGATAAAACTGTGGTGATGATTTCTTGTCTTGGCTGTTTTGTGCCTGGCAGGGTAGAGTGTTGGTTTGTTCTTTTATTTATTACACATTGGCAATTGCATTTATAAGAAAATAACAGCTGATATTTATATGATATCTGAGTATATGTAGCTTTTACAGTCACATTTCATTTGTTTGTGCATTGATTTAAAAATGTATGTGTGAGGCATCTGGTGGTGTGATGCTATTTACTCTAGGAGTGCGTTGGAATAGAGTTGAGATTATCTGATATCCTGATGGTGAAGAGACACAGAAACTGTCCCAGGATTACATGATGCGTTGTCTTTTAGCTGTGATACCACGAGTGCTTGTTTCTGCACTGTTCAAATCTACAGCCTACATTCAATCCTAAGACTCATGCAATATTCTTTAGTTCCCAGCCATGGGATGGAGTTAGTGAGATATAAAGCAAGCTCATATCTGAAGTGACCCCTTATCTTCTGCCTCCTCTCCTTCCAGAGAGGAATTAGATAAATTACTGACGCTGAGCAAGTCTGTACAAATAACGACAGCTTGATGTTTGCAGAGCAGTAAAGCTATTTCCCTGCAGTTGCCTTTTGCCCATGTCATGAGCCTTGTGGGCCACCTGTTCCCCTCAGCACAGGTCCAGGTGTGCCCCTTGCTGCGCTCTGGGTGCTGTCCCCACGCACAGAAGAGTACTGGAGTTACCGCACTGCTAAGTCCTGTGCAAGATTGAGTACTGTCCTGGGAGCTAGTCTGGTTTGGTGCCGTTAGCTAGTACTGCAACTTGCAGATGTTGTAAAGTAAATGCCCTAACAAACAGACAGTAGAGGTAAATTACTGCCATTTTCCCTTTTTGGGGGGCTATTTCGCTTGGAAGAATTTTGGCATTAAAAAATAGAATTTTTTTTTTTATTTTTAACTCAAACCTGACTGGACGTAGTTGGTTCCACAGGCAAACACTACCTAGTTTAGCTAAGCAAAGCTGTATGGCTGGTAAGAAAGAAATCTGATGCTAGCATCCCACAAAGACCTAATGAAGTGCTGGAACATCTTCATTTATGAGCTGTCTGCCCTTGGAGGCTATTGCATTCCGTCCTCCTTTCTTTCTCTGGGTGATACAAGGGAGAGGCAGAAAGCAATACCTGACATTAGGTAGGAGTTTCTTCTCCTTCTGTATTGAGGCAGTCATGGTGGTGGGTTGGGTTTTTCTGTTCCCGTAAGTCCTGGTTTGGTTTTGAGCTTTTCTTAGCATCTTATGCTGTCTGAATTGTATTTGAGCCTGTGTATGCACTGAACAGGTCTGCGACCGTCTGGGGTAGTACCAGGTGGCAGCCTTGTTGCAAGTTACCTCACTTGGCCTGGTTAACTGAATTTATTCATTTGAGAAATAAATGCTGAGGTAGGTAGCTGGAGGTGAGGAGTCTAGCTAGTCTTTGTTTTGCTTTTCTGGTGGTGTGTACTCTTTTCAGTTTTGTGGACATTTTCCTCCCATGTGATATCCTCGCTCTCTTTTTGCCATACTCTTGTCTTTTTGGTAATTAGTTGTAGCTTGTTTTGCTTTTGGTGTAAGTGACCCATAACTGGACCATGTTCCCAGAGGTAAACTGCAAACACTGTGTGCCTGGTTTTTACCACCTGATTTGGCTCCAGCCACCCCAGCGTGGCCTAATCTTAAACAAGGACAAAGAGCCACCCTTTGCAATATTGGGGTACCCCCTGATCAAACTCCTGAAGCTTTCATTGCTTTGTGGCAGCCTTGGCAAGTTTGGTTGGGATTTTTTCTCCTGCTTTGTCTTCAGAAGAATATTCTGGATACGAACTCTATAGTTTGGTGATACTGTTGCTGCTCAAAGTAGGGATGAAGTGTATTCCATCAGAATTGAGTTTTATACTAATATTTACACATGTGCTGATAACATGCCAGTAACTGGAACAGCAGCTGAAAAAAAATGTTGCTCTTTCATATCTTATGAGATCACATAATAAATAAAGACTTCAGGTTTGTAATTTTACCTGCTTGGTTTACTTTAGAGGAACAGCTAAACCTTTTGTGTCAGGTCTTAAATCAACACAAACTGACATCTTTAAAGCATCAATATCAGACTAAGAAAAAGTCTAATTAGTGTGGCACTAAAAAAATTGATGTGATGTGTGGCACTTAAACCAGCAGAGTTCTGTATTATTTATTTATCCTGCAGAAAGGGACAGTGCTTCAATTATGGCCTTTAAGTAGTACTCTAATGCAAATAATGATGGCAGTACATGTTTTAAAATGGCTGCTGGCACAGAATTCTAACAACCCTTTACATTTCCTACCCGAGGGTCAACGTAGGATGGCTCCTTATTGAGCGGAGGACTGTCCATTATGAACGAGCATTGCCAGTTCACCTTCCTTTCTTCCCCTAGACAGCACTGTTCCAGAGTTAGGAAACACGTTTGGCATGTCTGTAAAATACTCTCACTGCCTCTCAAACAGAAATCCTGCAATTTTCAAAGACTCTGCCAAGTTGCAGACTTTAAGCTTGCAACATATATATCTTGCTTCCCAAAAAAGTAGTAGTAGGCATTAGCTCTTTATTCCTTCATGAGGGGCTGAAGTTTCAGGAACTTCTCATTTGTAAATCTATCAAGAGCTAGATCTCTATTTATTAAATTAAACTAATCTCTGTTTTCAGTTCCAGAGCATCCAGAACAAGTTGTGAGATATTCTGTACGCAGATATCCTTAGAGGTAGCCCTATTCTAGGTGAATCCTTTACACAGAGAAATAATAGAGGGACTGGAGAGGGGAGCCCCAGAAGCAACCCCCTCAGCACAACACTTGGACATCTGGAAAATCTGCTTGAAACCCCAGGTTAGTTCTCTGCCCACTAATTCCTATTTTTAGGAATTCGATGGCTGTAAAAAGAAATATGTTGGCTCTTTGCGTAAAGGCCTTTCTGTCCATATTGCTGCAACTCTGAAGTGGAATTTAGTTAGATTTTATCTAACCGGCATGTTGTTAGCCCCAGGAGAGCTGTTTTAATGCTTTGGGATGAGGATGAAGTCTATCAGTACTGGTGTAAAACAGCCTTAACTTCTCCATCCCCTGTGAACAGTGACTGCCTAAATGGGGAAACTGATTCCACTGGTGTTCTTTATATGGAACTGGTGATGTAGAAAGTGTGAAAAAAATTCAGAAATAGAGTAAAGGAGAGCCTGGAACTGGAGAGAAACCAACTGAAGTCGACACAACTATTTCTGGGACTCAAATGGAAGAGGGGAGTAATGAAGGTCAAAGCTAGGTAGTCCAAAAGAAGAAAAGATTCTTCAGATTCCTTCCTGATCGACAAAATCCTGAGCTTTCTTTGCTTGCAGAAGGGTCTTTATGATTCCTGCATATGCTTGACATAAGATGATGTGCAAAAAGCCAGGTAGTGCCCTCCATGTTGGCAGAAGGGGCTGCTGGGGTAGCAGCCAGTGTCACTGTTGCAGTAGGATGTCAAAACTAGCTGCGCTTCCGAATCCCCGCCCCCCCCCCCCCCCCCCAACACAACAACAACAAAAAAACCCACCCCAAAACCCCAAACCCACACAACTTTTTTGACTCATGAATTGTAGCAAAATCCTGTAGCAGTCAAGTTGGTAATACAGCTGCACCATATGCAGATTTTTCTGGAGACAACTGTGAATGGTCCAAGAGCTCTGCGTGTGCCAGAATGTGGATGACTGAGATTTCATATAGTTATGATTAATGTTTTTACAGTTAAAATTAGTTTTTCAGATTCATAGGTAGCTGGTAAATTCTGCAGATATAAGCTCCCAGTAGTGATAATTTCTGCCGATTCTCATCCTTCCTGGTAAAGAGACATAATGCTCAAAAGCAACATTCCGTTTTGAAGTGTAATCTCTTACCAGTTACTGGAATTATGTGTCCCAGCCTCTTTCTGCTTGTCTCATGGTGCTGTGGCAGATACTGTCAGTGACTGAAGATGAGTAGTTGCCAGTTAATGATGCCTATTCTGCCAGCTGGAGGCTGACCCTGAACTTCACAGGGATAGAAAATGAAAATATCGTGTGGGGGAAAGTGGTGGTGACCGGACGGTGAGAGTGCTTATGGAGTCTGGACCCCTGTTCAGTCTGGGTGACAGCTGAAGGTGGGACAGAGCTTGTACTAGCAGAATTGTTGACTAATTCTCAACATGCCATCAGCAGAGAGATTTCTATGTATTTTTAATTATGTCTTTCAGCTGTTTTGCGTGCAGCTGCTGACACAATGCTTTGGAAAAGGCCATGGGCGCTAACAAGAAAAGATGTGCTACATGGAAGTGGCTTGGCTTGTTGTAACATAATTGGGATCTAGAGTTAGATTATGGATATATGGTTTGAAGTACTCAGGCACTCTCCTGTGAGGCACTCCATACTCTGTCAGGCATGTCTTCTGCTTTCCTTAAGACAGGCAAAGCATCACTTCTGCTCAGATCTCTAGGTGAGCCATTGGGATGGTTTTTTAGCCTCAAAAATGCATATTAAGTTGCATTTGCTTTCTAAATACCATGGATAAGCAGTTCAGTGAATGAGTTTTTGCTGTGATTAAACAATGTTTGGAGGGGAAAAGATGCTGAAAACAGCACATATACTGTTGAATCTCATCTACTAACGCTAAAAGGCTGCCGTCTTACAGACTCATCAAGACATTAAATGTAGGTAAAAAAACCTTTCACTCTAAAGACACTGAAATCAGAACTTGGCATGTTTATTTTGCAGTATTTTATGTTTACTCATAACAAGATTCTCACGTGGAATGTTTGTGATGTGAATGTAAATGTTGCCTTTAAAAGACACTTCATGATTTGGGAACCTAGCCTGTCTAGATAGAGAAAAAATATCTAATGAATGGTCTCCCCAGCTATTTAAATTTCTGGACTTTAAGAATACAGATTAAGGAAGGAATTCAAGGCTGTGAAGGATATTAGATGCATTACATGCCTAATTAAAAAAGAATAGTGACAAATTCTGAAAGGAAAATTGGATCATAACAATGGGACGTTCCTTGTAGGAGGGAAAGAAATTATCTTTTTCTTTTAGTTGCACAGCATGGTTACAGACCTGTAAGCTAGACTACTGAAATACAAATTTAGATACACAGACATTGACAGAGATGACAGATTTTCACATCTGGAAAACTGGATAACAACAACAATTCAGTTCATGTAGAAGGATGAAAATTACGCTTTTGCTTCTGATGCGTGGCATGAGCTTTAGATGAGCAGATACAAATTTCAGTTTGTATGAGTCAACTATTTTAAAAAACTGGAAAAAAAAAAAGAAAAGCTAGCTTGGAGAAACTGCCTTTTGGTGAGTTCTAAAAGAATTCTTATGATATGTCTAAATGTTTTTTCCTGTGTTGTTTGCGATGTACATCATCTATAGTGGAGTAAGTGATAAAGTACGATCTGACTGAATGCTAATGTTTTTGAGCTCTCAAGCACTAGATTATCCAATTTGTTGTATACACTGCACATGTGCACCTGCTAATTTGAAATGCTGATGCACCAGAGAGAATCTAGGCTGCCCAAAGAGTCAGCTCTGACCCATTTCTTTGATATATGACTTGTTCTATCTTTGATATTAGCAAAGAAGTTTTCTACCCACTTGTAGTTTGAGTGATAATAGCTTAAGGCCTGAACGCTACCTATGACTTCCACTCTATTGTGAGAATCCGTATACTACACAAACCCAAAACACAGGGAATATATAGTCTTCAAAGGAAAAAGAAGTAAGAAGATAGAAGAAGCATCTTTTCCCCACTCCTCCGAGGTTAGAACAAAAAGTGATCTGCTAAAGATGAGCTCACAAAAAATGTCAGACTTTGTATATTTGAAATAGAAAAATGTGACATTTATTTCCAGATTAAAACATGTTAATGGGGAAAAATTGCAGCCATAATAAATATTGTATGAAAAGCTGCCAAGTAACAAAGCCTTGACAAACTCAGGAGAACAAGGAACTTCAGTTGATGCTGCCACTTTATTTTTGTATTATATTCTATCTACTCCTTCTGTGTATGCAGAACTCTTCAATGTCAGTAGGAGTTTGGCATAAAGGGCAGATTAACTTAGACATCACATTGATATATGTCTTCTACAACCGTGTGTGGCCCCATGGTGCTGTTACCATAAGATACTACAGTCTTTGTGATCTCATGTGAGAACCTTTTTAGTTAAGGGTGATCCTGACATACGTCTTTATAATTTACAATTTTTTTATGGCTGACAGGCCAAAAAGATTGGAAAAAATGCCCTGGAATTTACTGCCAATAATGATTAATCTTTTAAGAAGTAACTTAAAAGTATGTATCAATTTTGAAATAAAAAGGTGTTAACGTATGAAATAAGGCAATATTATCGAGAGTCATTAAAAGGGGTCAGACATTGCAGAAAGATTTAAAAACCAAGCCTTCTGAATTACCTCAGTTAGACTTCAACCATGTTTCATGAAAGCAGAAAATGAGGACTAACACTTTGGACATTTGAATGTGGATAAGAGATAATTGGCATCCTATATATGAGATATTAAACCCCCTTTGCCTTACTGGGGTTTCAGGCTGGTTCCCTTTCGGTGGGTGTGAGCATGCTGTCCCTGGGGGAGTTCAGCAAGCCAGCCAAGTGGTCTGTGGAGGGAATTTTCAGTCTGTTCGTGATTTGGATGTGTGCAGGTTAGTAAAATAACCTGGGAAGTGTGCAAAAAGCAGGCTTGTTAAAGGTTTGGGGACAGATGTTTTGCAAGGATTTGGAATGCCACAGCTGTGGAATCTGCAGGGTCTCTTGCTGGTTTGTCCACTCTTGCTTGAAAGCCCTTTCTCCCAGGTGATGAACCGCTGCCAGCGTGACGGTGTGTGTCAGGATGCCCGGTTGGGGTCTGCAGGTCTGAGACCTGCTTGGCATTTGTGAGGCCATTTTCCCAGGCCACAGAAGATGGCAGCTTTGACTCTTTCCTGGTCCATCTTCCACAACAGATGAAGTCAGGAGTGGTGGGCCCTCACATGTAGAAGAATGAAGCTGGGTTAATTATCATTGATAATATACAACTGTGGGTTGGCTTCAGAGGTGGCGGGTTGGCTGATGTAGATAAGGTGCAGGTGTGGTTGGTTAAGTGAAGTGGTTGAGAGCCAGTGAAGAGAGAGCAGCTAAGGAAGAAGCAAGAGAAGAGAGAGTGTGCCCTGGATGAGGAGAAGGCAGCAGAGGGACTGTATGAAGAGTATGCTGGTATGAGATGGTAAAAGACCTTGCTGCAGCTGGCTAGTTTGGAGAGTGCTGTGACACTCACAGCTTAGCTGCTGGAGAGTCAGTGCTGATAACTCAGATGTTCCAGTAGGACAAAACCTTGTTTCGCCCCAGGTCCCTTGGTGAGCCTATAAGTTTCTCATTTACTCTTGAGGCTATGCCTTCCCTCTTGCCATAGACTTCTGGCTTGAAAATTGCTTCATATTCATTTGTGAAACTCCTACCCATGAGTCCAGCAGAGCTGCTGTACAGGAGGCTGTACAAGCTTGTGGAAGAGAAATCCTTGGAAGGATGTTAAACATGTAGAAGCTGCTCTAGCTTAGGAAATCCTGGAGCTGTAAATAGCTGGGGACTCAGCTGCAGTAGGAGCGCTCAAAAGCAGCATCGTATATGCCTGTTCTGCATTTATGCTCTCCCCTGGGGATGTGCTTTTGGTCACTGTTAAAAGCAGGATGCCGGGTGACGTGGGCTTTTGGAGTAGGGGCAGTTGCCTTATGATCAGTTCTCTCTGCTGCGAGAGTTCCTCCTGCGTCCTCCCACCACGTTCAAATCAATTTCCAGGCAAAATGTGACGAAGGCAAAGCGAGTATTCAAAAGTGAATTTTCAGGAAGACAAAATGTAGCGTTCAAACTAAAAATAGCTTCTAAGTTCGATAGAGGCAGTTTTGCAATGATGGCAAGAAGCAATGCTATTACTCAAAATAAATTTAAGGCTATTCTTCCTATTCTGTGCTTTATTCTTCTAAAAATATACTGTGCTATTTTCACCTGAATCCTGATGACATTTATAAGAATTGCAATGTTTTGCCTGAAAGCTCTAAGATAGAGGTGAATCTTAGGAAGTTTTCTTTCTTTTTGGTAATTTGCCTATTGTTTTGTCCCTTACAAAAGCTGTTCTGGTGTTATGTTCTAACCATAAAAGCTAACTAAAAGGACAAGCTTTCGAAGCAATGAGCTATAAAATGCAATAATTCATTGATTAGAAAATAATAAAGATATAGAGGTTCAGTTTGAAGGCATAAAGAAATTGTGAACAAAACAATAACTATATTAGGGTAGTATAGTAAAATACAGAAATTTAATTTCAGACATATAAAAGGTCAGCTAATTTTTAGTTTTCTTTATCTAAGGTAGGATAGGGGAGTCGAAGGGCAGATGGCAAATGGCATAAGCAGTATACATTCTTCCCAGGAGCCTATTTCTGTAACTCCTCCCAAAATGTATGTAAATGCTGTATTCCATATATTTGTGAATAGAAAAACTAACTTTTGTCCTGATCCTGGGTAAGTGATGTCCACAGTGGTGTCAACTGTCCACTGTTTTCTTTTGCACAGTGAACTTGGAATCCACGTTTAAGAATTCACTGTCTTGCTGAATTAAACATGTAATAGTTTGTTCAGTGAAATGTAAAGCCATCATAATAGCCTTAAAACCCAAATGATCCAGATTCACCCCAGAATGGCTGACTGAGCAATTGTAATAGCACTGCTCCTGTGTGTGAGGATTAGCTAAATTCTGCTAGTTTTATCCACAAAGCTGGATGAATCTGCAGTGTCGCTGTCCACTGCCTTACTAGAAAGTGATCTGTCTTGCTCTCTGATTCTTCTTTCTCTAGTGTATTGACCCACATCCTTCTCTAAATACCCTGTCAAAAACCCAGGGCAGTCCCCAGAGCTGGATTTCAAACTCTGTCTGTAAACACAGCCACCTCTGCCACATGGAGAGCCAAATTACTCTGTGTGCGACAGATCATTCGCATTGTCTTAATAATGAGTAATTTCTGTAAGCAGGGATTTAGTCTTGCTATAGAAACAGCGTGCAAGTTTCACAGACCTATACTTCATGATCTTTATTTTCCTTCTGGGGGTGATAAGGTAAAGTGGTGAAGAACAGACCATTACAGGAAGAATTTACAAAAGAGTTAGAATCTGAAATACAGATCACTTTCTGTTCTGTATCTCATTGTGCATAGTTCAGCTTGTTACCCAAACACAGAAATATTAAAAAGCCATATGTATTACAGCTACAAGGATAAAATGGGGAGCAACAAAGGGGCAGGGGTGGGAGAGAAATTGAGCAGCACAGGCAAGGGAGCAAAGTCTTTTGATACTGTATTTTCAGGCTCAAAACTTAGATTAATGAGGACTGAGCTTCTTAGATTGCTTTGGAGTACTGCACGTGAACTTCATCTGAAAGAAAAAGGACACTTTCAATGTAACCTTCACTCTATAGTTCTGAACAAGCTGCTTGCTAATAATGTAGAAAACTTCAAACCATCTCTAAATATTAGAGCATCAAGCCAAGCAAAGAAAGAATGACTTATTAAGGTGTTAGCACAATGTGAGCGACCTTCTTGATGTGACACTTGCTTGGCATAAGAAACAGCTCTGGCAGATGTTTAGTAGTTAAAACCATTTGAGGGGACTTTTCTGTGGAAGTAAGTTGCTAGATCGTTTAAATAACATCCAACAGGCTCTCTACCTACACCGGTAGCAGCAAAGTAGCTTTTAAGATATGCATGTATAAGAAAAAGGAGGTGCTTCTTTCTGCCAGAAGTGGAGATGTAGGGCTCTCCCTTCTGGCTTCCTCGCTTCCCAGATGGTCTTGGGGAGATGTATTCCCCTCTCTCTCTCATTTTTCTTACCTGCAAATTGGTGGGGGAGGTTGGGTTTCAAGGTTTGTTTGGGTCTCTATTAACACCACATTGGTATTCAAATTTGCCTGTTGTCTCTGAGGTGATTTGAGCATCCCACTGAGGAACAGGGCCAGTCATGCTGTTTGAGGACAAACCCAGCCTGCCCTTGTCCAAAGGGCGTTCTTGCCCAAAGTGCTATTTCCTTTCCTGCATCAGGAGCATGACACAGCACCATCTTTGTGTTGCTAGAAAGAAACCTTTCAAGGGACGTAGTTTAGAGCTGCACAGGAACCGTATTTAGCCACGATGGTTTGATTTGGCAGTACCCCTGTGTCTCTGCGGAGGGGAATCGGCCATCCACTGATGTGCTCGGAGGGAGGGGGAAGACCCCAGTCCCAATCCATCCCTGTCAGATCAGTTACTCTGATCCCGCTGCTTCCCCACAATGGATGCCAGGCTGCTAGTGACGGGGGAGGCAGAAGAACAGTTTTCACTTTGACCTGAAAATCCACTGTGGACCCAAGAAACGGATCCTGATTAGCATGTCTTTGAACTTGATACATTCCTTTGAAAGCGCCTTGGTTTTTGACCAATCCATTGCATTTGCATTCCCTGATGAGAAAACTAGAACTGATCAGGAATTCTTATAAGTCTAGACGTCCTGTACTCTATCGGATGCTTAAAAAGGGAAATAGGAAGAAAGAGAATGGATACAACTTGAATCCGTTTAGTTTGCTGTCTTGATGATCAGAACGACCCTTTAATGAACAACTTGCTGAAGTCTGGTGGCTCGCAGGTTTTGCCAGTACCCTTGGGGCTATGCTGTTGCCCGACATATTTGCATATGAAAGAATTTCAGTATTCTAGTAACACAGTAGATTTTTCCTCTCTGGCAGAAGAAGAGCAGAATGCACTTCACAAAATTCCGTGCACCGTAGCTATGGTACTTCCTTGAACTGAGTTCTGTGGTCAAAGGCTGTGTTTCCAGGGTAAGTACTAGTATAGTCTCTTTTTTGCTATAGCTGGCTTGGTACAGTTCCAGTGGTGGTATGTTTTAACTTTTCCGGGTGTGTTTACAGGGAGATCTGCTTTGGTATATCTGATTTTCCTAGATTTATTTTATACTGTAGGCTCTTAAAGATGGGGAGGAAGCACCGCTTCTTCAATGAATAAATATTTTTCAAGAGAAAATTTGAAGTGACGTATCCCGTTCTCTTTTTAAAATGGTGAGTGGTGAAAGGGCTTCAAAATAGGAGTGGAAACAAGAGTCTCTTTCTCTGCCTAAAAAAGTGAAATGAAAACAAGCTGCAGCACAAAACAAATGTTGCTGATGCCACCGCAAGAAGTGTACCTGCTTCACAGGGCGTTCAGGCACGCTTGACTCTTTAAAAAGCTCACTCAGGAAAAGGGTTAATGGCAATTAGGAAATCTGTAGAAAACATTTGTCTTCACATTGCTCTATTAAGAAGGATGGCATCAAGCACCAGGGAAATCTCAGAGAAAGTGAGACTGAGAATTCCAGAAGTGACAAACCAATCCTTCCAAATTGGTGGAGGAAATTCATTTGCAGAAGTTCATTCTGGTTTTGAGAATTCAGCCCCAGGTTCCCAGCAGTTATGTTGGTGAGGTTCTTAAGTATCACTTAATGAAGCTATGGAAGGACTTTGTCTCCATGTGAAATGGAGAACTGTCAGGATTGAAGGGAGTCACGAGCTGTATGGCTTATTAGCTCGGTTGTACGGTTCCATTTGGGACAGCAGGAAACCCATGCTGTCACGAGCGTTCTACATCTGAATTACTCCACCAAAGACGATAGCTTTTTCACCAAAAATATTTTTTAAATAGTATGGGTAGTGTGGTATTATATATATATATATTATAAAGTTTGTTTGTCAAATTTGATGTTACTTGTTCCCAGAGAGAGAAAGCCCTGTTTGAGTAAGGTGAACCCTTATTCAAGGGTTCCCAAGGTTACTCAAGTAAGCTCACCACTTGGCAGTGAATTGCTAACAGCGAGGTCTCTCACAGGTCCCCATTATTAACAGGGAGCTGGTGTCACACAGAGCAGAAGGCTGAGGGGTGCCTGCTTCGCGCATCCTCTCGTCCTTGGTGTAGCTCCTGTGCATGACTTGCTGTGCTGCTCACGTGCTTGCCAAGAGGGCTTTTTGCCCCTTTTTCCCGCAAACCTCTTTGCCTGTAGCGGAACAGCTGGCTTTTCAAATAGGTAGAGTCTTGTTTGTAAGTCCAGTCATTACCTCTGGCAAAGCATCTGGTTTGTGAGAACTGTCAGGAATGCAAAAGGCCCTATCCGAACTCATAATCTTTTCTGCTTGAGGGTGTGTGTGGTTTTTGCTTGAATCCCTCTGCCTGTTAACTGGAAGGGGGTTCCGAGAGCCTTATAGACTGAGCCCATTGGCCACACAGGCTTAAAGCTGGAGCTGCAATTACAGCTACAAATCCAGAAGTGATTAGGGAAGGAGCAGGGCAAGTGAAATGTTGCGTCTGTAGTATTGAAACAGAAAAGCATAGAACCAGTACACGACAAACACTTCTAACAATATTACTCTCTGTACTCAA
Source organism: Falco peregrinus (assembly GCF_023634155.1). Taxonomy (NCBI): domain Eukaryota; kingdom Metazoa; phylum Chordata; class Aves; order Falconiformes; family Falconidae; genus Falco; species Falco peregrinus. Next base: position 108,837,442 of record NC_073721.1, read on the forward strand.
TTCACATGACAAATATCTTGCCTGAGCCGTTTTTGGCATGGAGGACTGCATCTGAATGAAGCCTCAGAGGCTGAGATGCCTCCCCACGCTTGCAGTCATCTTGCTATTGTGAAGTGTCCTTAGCTTCCTGCATGGTGCACTTGTTCTTTTATACTGTAATTACAAACTTTCCCAAAGCATTGTGTGTGGCAAAGTGGCAGTCATGATTCTTACAGCTTCCGTCCTAAAAGTATTCAGATTATTTTTATTTTGCTGACAGAAAAGCTTGAGGTACGGGAGCAGGAGCGTGATTAAAGAAACCTGTGACAGAGGCAGAAACGGAGACTGTAGTCCGTGAAATCACTGGTGTTAGATGAGTAAAAAAATAAAATATCTGTCTCTAGCAGTAATGCTCAGGCTGCTTTACCAGTGTGTGTGACTGCCCATTAGTGAAGCTGCTATCTACTTGCCCATGGCTGAAGGCTGTCCTTGGCCAGGTCTGAAAATACCTTCGGAAATTTATTTATTTTCCCCTAGCATTGTATTGCAGCCCATTTGAATTTTGCTAAGTTCTTGGCCGTCACCCAATTGGAAATAAGCTGCTCAATCTAATTGTGAGCCAACAAGAAAATTTATTTTCCCCTAGCTATTTTGAAGAAATATATTTCTAACAAGAAGCCTTCTTATCAGACTTCTGTTTACTGTTGTCAAAAGAGTCATGTCTCTTTGCATTTAGGTTGGCCTTAGATTACACTCACCCCCCCACCCACCCCCCTTTCAGCTCCATATGCAGTGAAGATTTTCCAATGCTTCTGATCATTCTTAGTGTCCCTGCTCATAAAGCACTCTGTTGTGTCTTCCCACTTCTTTTTGAAGTGAAAAAAGCCAATCCAATAAAGGAAATTAAATTTCTGAACTGCATACATGGAGTGAAATTTTCTTATTTTCTGTATGATGTATTTTGCATCTTAGGAGCTGTGTGTTATTTTTTGCGTGGAATTGTGTCTTCATTCCATTGTCTGCAATGATGTACATGTCTGTCACAGTGCAAGGCAAAGCCTGTAAGATGCTGGTATGGATTATTCCTTCCAGTGTAGAGTATTTGGCATTTTATTTGCATTTGGATCTCACATTTGACAACGCTGGTTGCTCACCAAGAACTTCATACTCCCTCTGTCATAATTAACCTGAATAATTTCAGGTAATCTGTGTATTTTGTAGCTCCACAGCTCCGTTCACTTTTGATGTAGCAGAGGGAATCTGGGTGGGAGCAGAATAGCTGAACATATTGGAAACCACATTAGGAACCAAGTTTCCAAGTTAGTGCTTCTTAGCTATATGTGGAGGAGCAGATCCACTTCTGTAATTTGAATGTAAAGTTAAACCTGGGATATAACATTTCACTGTCCAAATGTCATTGCTGAGATGCAGCTCAAAGAAGAGTTGGGGGCTATAATGGCAGCTTTTCTGTACTTTAGATCTTGTGATTTTCTAGAATAGTGTTTTAAAGAAGTATCAAAGTATTCAAAGTATCGTGGACGTTGATGTTATGGTGTGTTTTTCTCAAGGCGTTGAGGAGGAGGCTGTCATATTGTTTTATTTGTAAATTCCGTAGTCTTACAGCTTGCGCGGGTTTTGGCGAGCAGCAAGCATTCGGGATCGCCTTGTCTGCTCTGGCAGCACCGAGCGCTGGTCAGGGCAGCTCTGGCTTTACCTCTGCCACATCAGATCCGGAGCTAAGAGTCCTGAATTGTTATCAGCAGGTCCCAGCACTAATGACAGGCCGTGACAGTGAGTGTGTGACCGTGGCTCAAACCCTTCTCCCCCTCTTCCTCTCCTCCCCGCCCCCCCCCCCCCCCCCCCCCCATGACCAGTTACTTTTCTCAGGACCTCGCAGGGAAATACTGCAATCTAAAAAGCTTGAGTGAGCTGTGAAAAGCTTTTCACTACCTGCCAGAAGTCACTTGTCTTTGCAACTCTTGCATGCTCCTCTGGTTATTTTTACTTGCAGAGTGTTTTTTTTTTCCCCCATTCTTCAGCTGCTGGGCAAGATGGCGTTCATTTGGCTTCAGTTCTGACAAAAGATAAATGAGCTTTGGGCCCTCAGTGATTCACTGTGGCTGCCAGGGGGTTCCAAAATAGCAAACTATTTTTCATAACTGCAATGTGATATGAAGTGAGTTGCAGCAGGTGCTCTAACATACACTACAGCCGTCTGTGGAGTGGGGAATTCATTAAGTTTTCTCATTTGTCCAAAAAAAGTCACCTTTCTGAGTGGCTAGCATTCTGTCTTTGCCAGCTGAAGGTACACTCTCCTGAAGCCAGAAATAGAGGGGGGTTTCAGGTGTGTAGCAAGTACATATGGAAATGGTACCGTGAGGTTAATTTGTGCATCTTGTGAAGAATCTTTCTCATTTGGTAGATCCATCATTTACTTTTCCACTTGGTGTAATTTGCTTTGCTGTTTCTTTCAGGGATACAGACAGCACACATCCGTGATTTTTTGGCCTGTACCTTATTCGTAATTGCATTGTAATATCTTTTGCATTTACAGATTTGCTGCATGTAGAACTTTTAATTGTAGTTCAGAGGAAAAAAATCAAGCCTTTAAGAACCAGTGGCATGCCCTTGATAGAAAGCTTCCTTTCCTGTACCGACAGTGAAGAAGTATGGCAGTTTACCCAATGGTTCAACGTGCTCGTTGGATTTTTGTGTAAGATCCCGTAACGGTATATATTGAGAATAAATGCTATTACATAAAAGATGTCAGAGCCATGCAAACTTCTGGGCAAGGCCACAGAAGAATTAGGAGAAGCGGGCTTATTGCTGACACCAAAGTGGGGATATGCAGTGGCTGCAGTGGGAGCTTCCCTTAGGAGAGCGCCAGCAGCTCAGCGCCGCTGGGGGGGTGGGGGTGGGGAACGGACCTCAGGGTGTCCCTTCTGCAGTTTTGGCCACCACCTCTCCTTATTCAGCGGGAGAAGAACAGAGCTGGTGACCACTGAAGGCGTCACACTAAGAAAATGGAGAGAAATGGGGGTTGTGGCTTCAAGAGTTTTGAGGGATGCTGCTCCGCAGCCCTGAACACCCTGCAGGGAAAAAGGCCGTCAGGCTGAATGCAAATGAGGGCCGGGACCCTCTCCCTGCCTCCCCTAGGTGTAAAATGAGATGCTAATGCTGATGTAATGAAGGGTGTCTTAAAGGCCAAGCACAGATCTTGCACCAGTCCTTACCTGAGATGCCAGTGCCATAAATAGGATACCGTGTAACCACTCAGGTCCTGCAGAATCAGCTCTTGAAGAATTTATGCCCATATAATTGCTCAGACATGGAAAATGTAATAAATATTAATGTTATTCTCAAGGAACAGTTTCCAAAGAAATGTGCAGATAAATTTAAACTTATGCATATTTTAATCCATAAAATATAGATTTTTCTTAAAGTGACAGAGTATTTAAAGCTTATTTATAGCCAAGTATTCTATACAAATGTTTTTCATACTGAGTAAGATTGATGTGGCCATATATTATACTTAGAGGTCCAACACACGGCATCATGTTTACAAGCACATCTTAACCAAAACATCTTTCTTCCCTGAAATATCTAGCACCCAAATAAATAAATGCTGTCAGTGACCGAGAGGCCCCTCTCGTCTTGCAAATAACAACATTACAGATTCTCCTGCGCTTTGGGGTTCTGTTTCTGCTACCCAGCAGGAAGTCAGTGATCCCAAGGACTTGCCAGAACTCACCTCATAAAACCTTAATAACAAGTATCCCCCCCTGACGCAGTAGCAGCTGTAATGGATGGCTGCGCTTCACCCCATGGCTGAGCTTCCAGAGCACGCTTTGTTCCTCCTGCAGGATTTGTAGTATGATTTTTCACTGCAACATTTGGTCTCAATGGTTTTCTGCTGCTGGGGAGCAACGTAGAATAGAAGAGGCTACAGACTAACTGGCAGGGAAGCTGAATGTTGTACAAGCTATCTGTAATATTTGTTGTCATTCTCTGCCTCTGATGGAGGTGGGAGAGAAATCTTCATTACAGAAACATCACTCTTGCCCTTTCAAGGAACAGCAGTACGATCGACCTTCTTAAAGCCCCAAATCTAAAAGCAAAAGCAGGAGACAAGTCTTGATTTCCTTGTTATGATTGATATAGAACCATTGATAGCATCATTTAGGTTGGAAAAGACCTTTGAGATCATCAAGTCCAGAACACAAAATTGCATTTTAAAAGCTTACTGGAAAGCGGAGGGGGGTGAGCACTGATGTCTTCAGGCTTCTATCACACAATATAAAGCTGAAGGGAAAAGGGGGTTAGAAAAACAATAAAACAAAGCAGTTAAAATATATTCCTGAAGGGAACAGTGGTGCGGTGTTCATGCAACACTGAACGTATCAGCTGGAGTTTCTTACAACACCACACTGTTAGTTACTCGTTGATAGTATTTGATTAATGTTGACTTTCTATCCTCCTTTACCTTTGTTTATAAAGGTGTACTGCTGAAACTCACAGGGCAGAATTTGTCCTTTGGTAGGTAAGAGAACAATAAAAATAATCTTTGCTTTCTTATTTGACAGTTTATTCCTATATCTGAATGTAAACTGGATATGTGGTGCATGATCAAGACCAACTTCCAAACAGTACAAGGATTCAGGGTTCTTGAGTAAGGAAAAAATTTTGGCTTTTGTGGAAATGCTGTTCTTAACTAATTTCTTAAAGAACAGAATGGTGAGCTCATCTTTTGACTCAGAGTTCTCAAGCTAACTGCTCTTCAGGTCTCCCCCAGCACACTTTTTGCATCTAATATGAAGTGTAGAAACACAGATTTCGCACGATATCCATAAGTGTTTTGACAGATGAGATCTGGCAAATTCTTTCTGCGCTGATTTGCAATGTTAATTAGAACACACACAAAAAAAATTCCCAACCTAAGGCACAAAACTTTCACTTTTGAGATGAAGCAACAGGTTGGAACTCCAGTGCCGAGGTTGGTGATTATAGCCATGTGGGAAGGAGAGGGCATTTCTCAAAACCCTGCTGAGCTCTTTGCATCAGTAATACCTTCTGAGATCTGATCTGACTGTGTCAGTTGGGCGTGTGTGGCATTGTGGGATAATCTTTTCAAAAGAATTTCTGGCTGGCAATTTTGATTTTTTTGCTTCCAGTGTCTTGTGCTATAAATATATATATATGGATATGGATAAATTACAAATGTCTAGTAACTTTTTGTTTTGTACATACTGCATGTAGAAAACAGTAATAAAAGAATATTAAGCTTTTAAACCATTTCTTCATTAGGATTTCATTAGGATATTAATGAGTGCTAGAATTAGAGATGCCCAGGTGCTTGTTCTTTGACACATGCATATTTATCATGTAGTGTTTTACTTGCGTACTTTTTTTTTTTTTTTTTCCTTCACTATTTGATGCAAGATAAAAAAACCTAAGCCAAGCCAAAAATCCAACCTGGATTAAGCTTTGTGTTTTGTATTAACAGGTGCAGGTGTCATTAAGGGACTTGGAACATTTATTTATCTTCTAGTGACTGTTCCTAAATAATCTAAAGTTGGTAATTTTCAGCCAACCAGAAATGTTATGCCTACAGATCACTGAAATTGGGATGTTTTTGTTGCAACTTTCCCCTAGAAATTCAACATAAATGGCATACCAAACACAGAAAATTTTAGTTTGTGTGGCAAACTTATAAGGGCAACTTGATTATATTGCTATCTCTTTTCACAATATTTCTGTAATCTCATCTCTTATTAATGTAATTTTTTTAAAAGGTACTTCTTATCTTTCTAAATCCCTTTTGTGTGGATGTTTTCTCTTGCCTTTTTTTTATTTTTTCTGGCATTGACAGCTAAACTCAAGTTTGAAATTTGATTAAATAGAACCCATTCCTGTTTGCAAGATGAGATGCAGATTATTGTTTCTGTCATGTTCTTTGGATGATTTATGCAAGTATATTTAGGAATACAGAGTGGATTTAAATTCCCAGTATTAAAAAAGAGCTATTTGTAAGCAACCTGTAGAACAAAAATTATTATAAGGAATGATGATTTCAGATTTTTGTTCTTTTTTTCATGTAACAGTTGAAAGTTTTAAGACAACCAACATAACCTTTAACTATAATTATTGTTACAGTATATGCTATAGAGCTTTTCTAACATTTCAATATTGTTTGAACTTTTAAGATTGATATGGTGGTTTGTTGAACAGACATCGCTGTGTTTGAGTTGCTGTAGCTGAATTCCCACCAGTGAGTTTAAAGAGTTCCCATCTCTCCTTTTTGAGATTCCTAACTTAAGCCCCAATCCTGCTCAGCTCCTAGCTTTCAGGTTTTTGGAAGAAGAACAAGAGGAGTCATTACTGTGGGGGTGATTACCTTGAAAATTTCATGGAAAATATGTGTAGTGAGGTTTGTTTGTATGTTTGGGTTTAGTCTGATTTATTTGACAGGTGGTATTGGTAAATTATAAGCTTGATAAAGCCATAAAGCAACACCACTGAACTGGCACTGCAAGGTTGTCGTACCCATATGAGACATGAGGATTTGAACTGTGGGAATGAGTTTTTTCAGGAAGTAATGGTTTTGCTAGATAATAAATTCATCCTAGGTTTAACAAGACAGTAGTTTTCCATCTGGACATCTCGGTTGTTATTCTTGTATCCTTATCTAGAATCTGACCAGCTGCTGCATCCCCTGAAAGGGTGTCCGGCACACACTGACACTGTTCCCTGCTCGCTTCCTTCTAACTCTGGTGTATCTCGCTCTTGTTAAGAGAGAGCCCTACTCCGACCCTCCTGCAAACAAGGGAATGTCTCTCTGTAGAGATCATTGTTCTCTCTTCTTTTTTGCATTAGCTTGGTACTTTCCATTCAAGGATTTAAGGCTTCATAAGTGTGTATAAGAAAAACCTTTTGAAAGTTTGCCTGTCCTTTTTGTTGGCTTGGCATCTCTGATCCTGGTGTGCTTTGGGGTGCCCGTTTCCACAGAGAAATGTTAAACAGGCCATAGAGACCACCACCTGCTTTTCTTCTCGCTGCTGGGAGGGTGCAAACACGGGATCCCTGCACAAGCAGTCTTCTTTAAGGATCAAACATTTTGTTAACAACGTTTTCTAATATTTAGCAAAATCTCAAGGCAGATCTGATACAACGCCACACAGTATGTCTTTGCACATCATGGTACAGAACCTAGGTTTTGTTTTGGAAAGTCAGTTGTTTGCTACTGTACCCCTGTCAGCAGCACTGGCCTCTGCTTTCCACCTATTCCTCCTCCTGTAAGCATTCAGAGGAATATACATCATCGTCTTATTTATTATTTGAAAGTTAGAGACGCATCATTTTCTGCACCCAGTTGTGTTCTTAGATTGGAAACAATGCCACCTGCAGCTCTAAACACCCTCCTTTCTCATTATAACAACATCCTTAAAACCCAGTCATTTTAGGTGTTATCAAAAGATGTTATTCTAGAGATGCCTGCTGTAATGTTGCATCAGCGTTTTTATTTTAAAGGCATTTTTCTCAAGCCTATAACTAGGCCATAAAAACTTATGCAAGGCAGCCATTTTTATATAGGAAAATGGTGAACTGCTCTTAAAATCTGATGATAAAGGAGCTCTGTCAGGCATTGCTAAACTTCCTATCAATAGGAATGTCTCTTATTAGTTGTTCTAAATATAAATGAATGTTGAGATTGAGGGGAAGTAAGTGTTAAGCCATTTCCTGCCATGCTGGGAATGTAACCAGAACAGATTGGTGTTCAGATTGTCTGAGTTTGCTTTTGCCTCCCCAAAAGAGAGCCGTTCTAGGAGGCACATGGTAAGAGAAACAAATCACCGAGAATGATAAAGCAGATCTGCGAGATCTTTTCTAGCCTTAATTCCTGTGAGTTAAACTGGAAGAAGCTGCAAGTCGAACCTAAACTGATCAGTTGAATTCCACTCTGTTTGGAATCTAACAGTAAACAAAGGAATTGTTAATGACATTTAACTAAAATAAAAAAGATATTTGACAAGCAAGCAGAAAGGCCATTACAAATAATTTAACTCCTTTCCCAAAGCTTTGTAGGCAACTTTCCTTCGGTCATAACAATGGCAGACAAGCCGAACAACTGCAAGTGTGTATTTGCTGCATGTGCAGAAACCCACGAGTTGCAGATGTGCTTCAGTCCACCTGTTTCACAAAAATAAGGCTCAGACCCCCTCTTTTAAGGATGCTCTGGCACCCCTGGTCATCAGATCTTGCTAACTAATATGTATTATCTGACAAAATTGGGTTGAGCCACCTTTCAGGTCTTTTAAAATGTTGTTTTGAGAAATTCCATACTAACTGATGGGTAACTCAAGGCTTACTTAATCAGTGCGCTCAGGGAGCGGGAGGAAGACTACTGCAAAATAAGGACTATTAAATCCTCAGTTTTTCCATGAGTCCTGTGTCTATGTCCACATTTCTGTACACAGGAAGGTAGTGTTCCATGGCACATGCAGCTTTTCTGCAAGACTGTAAGGAATATTCCACAAAGCAGGAAAATGCTGTCTGTTACATGGGACCCTCTTTAGTTATTAACATCTGTGTCTCTGGCTGATTGCTGCAATGAGTTCTTGTGGAGGGAACGTCCTGGAGCTAAAGCCAAAATATTGTGGAGCAGCAGGTTTAATCTTAGCTATTACTTTGGAAGCTCTTTTCTGTTGGCTATCCTGAGATTTTGAAGATTGCACTTTCAGTTAGAAACTGCTATCGCACTACTTGAATTGAAGATAGTTTTGTTCAAAGTCTCCAGAGCTATTTCTGTAGGGCAGCAAGGGGCTATGCATTCTCAGCGAGCGCCTTTTACCATGAAAGACATCCTTCACAGAAGTCTCTGATGTCATATCCCGGGAAGAAGCCTGTCTTTTCAGTCTTTTCTGCTTCATCAATCTGCATTGTCTAACTTGGTACACCCAGATCTGAGTTCCTAATGTTTTCCAAAAAGTGAATGAAAGGATAAGGCCCCTGTTTGAGCTGCCAGCTCTACTTTGTAAAGGACAATTAGATGACAAACCAATTAGTTTTGAAAGTATATTGATGAATACATTTGTAATGTAGTTACATGTTGGTACACACATCTCCGTTATGTCTACTGCATTAGTGCAGTCTTGGAGAGCAGGAGTTAGCCCCTACTGTATGTTTTGAAAAAGATTTGGGTGTTATAAAAAGCAGTTACACTATGAATTTTATTTGTTCACAAGAGAAATGTGGTTTCAACAGCAGTAAAATACACCTTTGGCTAGCATAATGATCGTATTCAGATGAAAGTCTTGTTCCTTAAGAATTAATTGCGTGGCAAAGCTAATATTGCCTTTTGGCTTTGTATTAAAGTCATCTCCAGAGCATGAGCACATCCTAATATGAATATGCATTCTGAACCTCCTTTCTCTGTACATTTTAGTAAGAAATGAGATATATGGATTGCAGAGAGAAAAATATACTGCAGAGTGGTAGAAGAATGTTATCCTTCAGCCCTTAGCTACAGCAGCTATACTTAACCTCCAATACAAAGCAAATTACAGAGTCCAGTGAGTTAGAGATCACTATGGGTCAAAGAGAAATTGCTTTAATATCATGATGGTTCTCTTTGTTCTCAATAAACGACATATTAAAATATGAAACTGAAAGACTGCTGTGAAGTGCTTTCCAGCCATGAAATACTCTTTTGTGGAATCCCAACATTATGCCTGTTAGAATTTTTTTTTTTTTTTACTCAGCTATAATGGCTGATGGCTTTACCCTTGGGCAGCACCCAAAATGTGGGGGTACTAGAGATATCCCCTAGATGTCTGAGTAATCCAGTGGGGGGACTGGGTTTATCCCATCGCTGCTGGGTGGATAATTTTGTTTGCTTGTCTGATGCAAGGCATGCCGAACATTGGAAAGGGCCTTGCAGAAGACTCCCAAGGCTCTGGGTCCTGTTCTGTTGTTCCACCAATGACCTAATATGTGAAAATCCAGAGCCTGGAGACATTTGTACTCTCTGGGTCTCTGTTTATACTCTCATCCTGTCTAGGTTGTGCCCCCATCAAAAAACACCATGATGTTTGTGCGTTATACTGGAAAAATCATAAGTGCTCTTATAAAATTACTTTTCCGTATGAAAAAGCTTTGTTTCCACCCAGATATTATGCAGCTGTGAATATTCAGTTGTTCTGTTGCCAGCTGCCAGAATCATGTGGTCCCCATATTATGACAAATGAACTCAGGTGTGTAAGCTTTCTGAGAGCTCTTTTGGCTTCTTCCAGAGTTTAACTGGGGCCTGTATGGGTTCTTCTGTGGGCTCTGTGGCTTGCGTAGGCTGGCCAGCGCACGCGGACGTACTGCATGTTCTTGTCACTGCTCCTGGAAACTGGGTTAGTAACAAAGCACATTAATAATCAGAATCGAGGAGGAAGCAAACCACAGGAGTCTGCAACTATGGACACTGACTTGTATGTTTTATGTGAAGCATTTTAAGGGAGCCTCATCTTCAAAACCTGCTGAAGTTGAGAACACTGCTCTGTGCGTACCCATGTGCCTGCTCTAGCTGCGTGTGTGCTGGTGCTTGTCTGGTCTCTGGTGACTTCTAAAAGTTGAAATGTACAGGGCTTGCAAATCATTTAAAAGGATACCATCCTTTTCAGCACCCTTCTCAGTAAACAACTGAGGAAACTGAGATTTGCTAGACCTGTTCTCAATCCCATGTTCTTTTTATGTTGCACTCAATTCCAAAGTCCCATCCAGCACTATGTAGAAACTTGGTAGCTTTTGAAATATTGGTCCTTAAATACTCTCCCTTAAGCTCAAAGCTACCCTACTAATGAAACTCCAAACAATGTAAAGTGGCACGTAACACATCAAACAAATGCACGGTATAGCTTATTTTCATGTGTTCCTTTTTATTATTTTTTTTTAATTTTATATCCTGTCTCCTTTTGAGGTTTTGTATTCCTGAGAAAATAATTTTTACCATCTCTTTATACTACAGGAAGTACAAAGAAATTTTTCTTATTAGCTGTAAATGGAGGTGATTAGTTAAGCTCAGTAGAAGTATGCTAGAAAATGTAGGCTGGATACCTGTGTATGTGCTTATGCTGCCCTGCTTTCAGATGGACTCTCACACTTGCTGTCCTTGTCTGTCTGCCTGCCTCCCCTTCTCGGTGAGTGTTAGAATATGTGAGGAGAATCTCTAAATGCAAGTGCAAGATCTATTACCCATTATGCTGAGCAAGAAGGCTCAAAGCAGAACACTCAGCTCTAAGGATGTTTTGATCTTTTACTTTACACTACCTTTCTAAAGAGAAAACAGCAAATGCCTGCCTGGATAAAAACGTGTTCCCTCCTTCAACAAATACATCCTGTAGTTAAGGAGTCACTGTCCCGGGTTTATTTCCTGAGCCTAGTTTCAGATCACCTTCTGGTAAGTTGGACTGCGGGATGGGAGGCTGTGTGATTTTGTCAGATAACTGAAGGGGCTGGAAGAAGGTCTCCCGTGAGAAGGTCTGGCGCGAATGGCTGGATGCATCACGTGAGTGCGTGCTTTTTCTGCCTCTCTTCAAACCATGCTGTGCAAGCTACTTTCAGAAACAGGGAATGAAACTGGACAATTTGTCTGCTCCAGTACAGCAAACCCTTCATCTCCATAGAGAATTGTTAGGTCTGCTTGTTTGTTCCTTTCTCTCTGAAAATACAGTGCGGTGAGACTGACTTGCTCTGAACAGTCCTGCTGCAAAGTGGCTTTGCAAACGAAACGTCAATGAGGCCTGCATTCTTGCCTGTAACATTTTTTGCATGCATTTTGTTTGCCACTGTGGCCCGTAAACTTGGTTTAAAAACCCATCTCTAAGAGCCTGGGCTCTGCAGGAGAATTGACCTTCTGAAACGAGCTTTTTAGTTCTTGCATGAGATGTTTTCACAGTGCAAATGCTGCCCTCATTTCTACCTCTGCCACCCTATGACTTTCCCAGAGGTTGCGCAGGTGTAAGTGGTGTCAGTTTGAAGCCCATGAGGCTGCACAGCTGGTCCAAGACTGAACTCGGTAGTGCTGGCAGCACCTTTTTGCTCTGCTGTGCTGCGTGGCTAATGCAAGCCACTGGCTGGACAGGGATTCAGGTCCTGGGTCAGTTCCTGAGAAGCTCTAGTATAGGTTTGTGCTGTAGTGACACACAAACCCAAGGATATGGATAACTTCCTCAGACTCATCGGGGATCCACGGCACTATAATGATGAAAGGCAGCTGAAATCCTACTGTAAGCAGAGATGAGACTGAAAAATCTGTTGATCAGTTGAACAGATGATTTGTTGAGTAAGACAGTGCCATCTTCAGAGTGTTGCATCTCAAGAGTAGAACTGCACATCTCAAAAGCTGCAGAAAAGCCACACCTGGGTATGTACCAAAGTGACAGGTTTATTCTGGGATGACAGCATTGTGGATACAGAATCTTCCTTGCTCTGTCTCTGTGATGTTTTCTTTTAACATTCTCCCATAGCTTTCCTGGTAATCTGGGCAAATCTGTAAGAAGGTCCTCGTTTGGTTGTATTGGATTTTTTTCCCTCCCAAATGCAGAAAGCTCTAATATTTTTCAGTTGGCTTTTAAAGCTGTTTTTAATTTTATTTTTCTGCAGTGAAAATACATTTTTAAAGCCATGGGCAACACAAAAACTTCTGAAATATTTCTAGTCAGTGTTCTTCTCTGGTATGTTACTTTGAGATGGCCCCATCATGCCCTGTATGGATCTCATTAGCTGACAGCTTTTCTGGTCTGAGATGGTAGAGGAGAGGGAACATATTAACTAGCCCTAATGACTAGGTGGCCAAGCAAGGCTGCTGTCGACAGTGATTGACACGGCGAATCAAGTCTGTATATTTTATTCTTCCAAAGTAGAAATAAAACAAAGAGGGTGGAAGGCTTGGGGAAAAAATGTTCTGTCCTAGAGGTGCCTCTCTCTCTCCCCATCTCCTCTTTTTATTCCTCATTTCTCTTTGTTCGAAGTCTCAGAAAGTGAGCAGCAACAAATGAGTAGTTTCTGGATATTTCCCTGGTCTGTGAAGTTCTTCTCTTTGGTTCATTTTTCACAAAATGTGCACTTTTTCCAAACACTTGTTTCTTGACTTGATGCAGTTAACTGCAGTGATTTTCTGTGAGTGGAAACATACTGTTTTCCATCTTGTATTGGTGTAAAAAGAGAAAGAGGAAACCCAGACCTGCTTAGCTTTCCTCAAAGATAAAAACAAGAAGCAGCTCTGTGCATTTGCTGCTTTCTCCTGTTTCAGCTCCAAGGCTCAGCTGTGCCCTTGGACAGCTGGCAGAGATGGAGGAAGCAGGAGGGACGGCCATCCACCACCCATCAGTGCCTTGGATGCAGATGTGTGATGTTCTGGCTCTGAGTATTTCCACTACTGCTCTGTTTCTAGACAGATCTGAAAAAATAACGTAAGGTATTGCTCACTGTCTCCACAAGCTCTGAAATATAGTGGATTTACAGGTTTTTTTTCTGGGTTTTCAGAAGCAGGAACCTCAAATTAAACTTCAGAGTGATGAGTAAGGGCCTTTCAGTGTGTTCAGCAGTTCACGTAGAGAGTCAGCTGAAATCGGCGGGAACAGCTAGGCCCTCAGCAGTTTGGTAAATGAGGGCCATTACTTAAGGTAGGCTAGGAGCATATTTAGGAGTGAGCCTGAGGGAAATCTGTTTCCCTTCCGTTTAATGATCCCTGTTTATGTACAGAGAAATGCAACCCTCACTCTAAAGAGAAGGGGAGGTGTAAGCGGAAAAACTTTCCCAAAGTAATTTTATTTTTTCCTACTTTTTTTTTTTTTATTAAGGCCTTAAAAGAAAACACTAAGGTTCTCCTGTGTTGCCTTCGGAGGCGTGGCGACCTGGTTCAGGAACGGCACGGCGACCAACCCCAGGCCGCTCGGGCCATCAGCTCACAGACACCAATGTGGTGGATGGCAAATGGCGTTTATTGATAAGTGGCGCGGCCTTATATAGCTTGGGTTTACAACGTCACTTCCGTCTGCTTACGTCATAAGCTAAACGCTATTGGCTATCCAGAGAGGGGCCCTGTATTTCCATACAGCGCGACATCTTCCGGCCGCCAAGCCCTAACTACCTACACTCCTGTATCTGACAAAGATGGAGAAGCGTGTTTTTAATTATCCACTAACAAGCAGTATGTTAAAATAGCTGCTGGATCTCTTCCCTTTCCCTCCTGCACCACCGCTGGTAACAACCTGTTCCGTGGTAGGGGCTGGTTTCTCCCGGTAGGTCCCACCAGGAGCCCGTGCTGTAGAGCAAAGGGCCTTCGCAGAGCACGCAGGGTGTTCCACAAGAGGTACAACCAGGCTGTCCTCCAAGAGGTAAAACGTTTCTGCCACGTACCTCTGAATGTTCATATCGACCAATTCAGATTCCCTGTTAAATAAACGGGAGCTTGAGGCTGTGCAGAGCGTGGAGGGCAGGCCCTCCCTGACTGCTGCCTCTCCCTTTGGAAGTTCTCTCCTGTTTCCAGATGACTGGAAAACTAGCTCAATGGCCTTGGCATGAGGAGGCAAAAGCAAGGCTTGGGATTGGCCTCATTCAGTCTATGCATCTGTACTGCCGCTGCCGATTCTGTGTGGTTTAAGATGAAGCACATGCTGTAACCTCCACGTCCCCGTGTCATGAGGCCAAGCACCTAATTGCATCTCTGGATATTATGGATATATATGGATATATATATGCAGGATATATATGCCTGGGAGAAGAATCGGGAGGATACTGGATATCGGATATGTTAGACATCTGCTGCTGCTCAGGTAGGCCCCCTTGAACACAGAATGAACTTTTGCATTTACTGAAGAAGCCTTAAGCATATGAGTGGTCCCATCCCTGACAGCACAGTAATAGCCACTAACTGAATTTAAAGCATTTTCTTCAGTGCTTTGCTCAGTTAGAACTATGCATCACTGAAGTTACAAGGTTTTTGAAGAGGCTGGTGCTGTTCTGTGAAGTCTTTCTGGAATTATTTTGTTGACAGACATTTTAAGTATCCTTAAAAAAATGTCAGAGTAGGACAGCATCTAGTACAAACTTGGTGCTGGGAAGGAAATAAACCAGGACTGGATCGATACAGCCCAGGTTTGCTTCTTCCCACACCTGCTTTATCCAAGATCAAAGCCAACAGCAACGATGCCTCTTCAGTTACTGTCACTAGGCAAAGACTAGCGGATGCATTCCAGCTGTTTGGCCTCAGATTTCACCGTCTCTGCTGGAATACGGCAGTGATCTAAACCCCTCAGACAAGACAGACGGGCTTCTCAGCTGTCTGAGACAAGTTGGCACAAAATAAAACATTGTGGACCTCCTCGCTGAGAAAATAGTAGCCAAAACTACAGAGTGGCTGCTACAAGATGGAGTGGGAAGGTAATGAAATGCAGCCGGAGGTAGCTGTAGCGTAGCATATAAATTGACTTAAAACAGGGGAAAGGATTGAAGGACTTTCCCAGAGTGAATGATTTCATAGATTATTGATTTGGGCAGCAGTTTATTTAAACATTAAAAACTCTGAATGAAGCAAGTTACCCTGAAGAAAAATGTGTCAGGTATAGAACTTGTTAGAGCTAACTGGTTAGCCTCTGAGGACTTTGTAAACTGTCCAGATATATTTATTATAGAAAATATTTTCTTGAGGAAAAAGTAGACTGTTTCCCCCTCCAGAGTATACTATGGTGTTTTCTGATGTGAATGCTTGAATTCTGTGGTCTGTTATCATTACAGTTACTGTAGGACTGTGCGCAAGAATTTTTAACAACTTCTCCCAGTTTCCCAGGGAAAGAGAATAAAAAATAACAACTGAAAGAAAAAGTACTGCAACAGTTGTACCATTACCCATCTAGATATATTATTATACTTAGTGCTGTCTCTGTGGAGTACCCCACAGCAGTACAGAGGCACTTGGAAGGACCTGTCACTCTGCGGTGGAAGGGGGCTTTAGGACAAGGAATGACGGAGTGTTCCTTGTGGCTCCTAGAAACCTGTGGATCATAAATCCCTCAGACTTCTAGGTTTACTGCTGAACAAGACTGGTAAAATAGAAGTTAGGCAGTTAGTAGTGGGAGAGGTTATGGAGAATACTTCTTCTATACTTGAGTAAGAATCAAATCTTCAGTTCTTTACGCAGCAAAAGGAAGGGACGTCGGAGAAACAGGTGCTCTCTGCCCTGATGTCTTGTCAAGGGTAAGGTAGGCTTGTCCATAGGCTATGGGTGGTTTCGGAGTCCTCGTGGGTTCTCTGTTGTCGTTAGCTGTGTTGAGTTTAGCTCCTGTCTATTTAGTCCCTGTTCTGACACCAGCAGACCAAGCTGACTCCCATCAAATGCGGTACAGCTTGAAGTTGCCTCCATCTGTGTGTATGTAGGAGAGGGGCAGGTTTGTCCAGGCAATTTTGAATATCAAAATCAAATCTGTGACACCTAAAATCCTGAAATATTTCTATTATTTTCTTGGCTATACGAGTTTTGTGGAGGTTATTGAGTAATCAGCTACAACTGGCGTTAAATGGTCTCTCAGGTTTTGCAATTTAGGCTCAAATAATTCCTCATGTCCATTTCTGTGATTACACTACAGTTCTTTTCTTCTCCTCCTTCCTCCTTCACCCTCACCCCTCAAGTTTTTGTCTCAACAGTGCTTTTTCTATTTGTCAAGTGCAAGCACATTCAATTCCAGCCAGTAGTGACCAGCAGTATTACTGGTCCCTCCGACCATCTCCTGGCGCCCTCCCAGCCACCCACCCGTGTGTCCCATGGTGAGCGTGAGATGCCTCAGTTGCAGCTGCTCTCCAACAAGCAGCTCTTGTCTGAAATGTGATGGCTGTCTTTGTGCACAAGTTGGCTCTCAAGCTCTTAGAAAGTGTTTTAAACTATGGCTTTTAAAATAATCTCTCTGCTTGCTCTCTCATAGGCTTTAGTGCAGTGCTTTGCAGATGCTGTTGGAGGATATTCAGGCAGCGTTCAAAGCCAGGCAGTGGCACCGCATGTCACGCTGTGTGAAGATACAAAGTTAAGGTTTGTGTCCTGAGCAGGAAGGACACATTCTTTTGTGTGTAATGCTTCACGCGTGGTAGGAGTCAAAGGCTCAGATAGCTGCTGCTGGTCACACCTCCGTGGTCCAGCTGCCGGTGGGACTGTCACGCACATCTAGAACCCAAGCCCCACTCAGTCAGTCCGGAAAGGCGGTTGCAAGCAGCAGCCTTTCGCAACGGTTGAGTCCTTGTTTGCACTGTTTTCAAACAGTTCACTTGTGTGTTTTGGCTTCTGCGTTCAAAAAACCTAAAGAATGAGTAATGGTCAACAATTTTCTGCACAGAGGGAATAGGAACAGCAAATGGGTTATTAGCACTACAGCACCTGCAGTTTGTGTGAGCTGAGTAGACAAAAGCCATGTGGTTAGCATACAGATGAGGAGTGCTTGATGCTAAAGCTCATCGTTTTGGAGGAGAGCTAGTCTGGGTTAGTTTACTCTTAATGAGGTGTCTACCATCCAGCTTGCGTGCTCCTTTCCCCTAGTTAGGAGAAACACCTTCCCACCCCACCCTCAAACTGCACCATTCTGGATTTCAGAGGCTTATGTCTCTGTTGTGAATTTGTGTAAGTGGGCACCAGGTCCCGGTGTTCATTGCTGTTGGCACCACAGCTGGGGAGTTCAGCTGCACGAGTAGATGGCTTGCTACCTTAAACCAGGCTTCAGTACATCCTCCATTGCTAAATAAACATAACACAGCCAACGCTACATCAATAATTCCTGACTGTCCCTAAAGCAATGACTTTAAAGCCAGCAAACCTGGCACTGAGGTTAATTTGAAAGAAAGAAACATAAGCAGGAGGACACGTTAGCATCCTCTCCATGAACTATACTGAGGGCCATGTTGGCACCGTAACGGCATTGCCGGGTTTATGGTCCCTAATCGGTGGGAGCAGCCTTGGTTGGTTGCTTTTGTAAGGTAGGCGGGATTCTTTTTTCTCTCTTGTGGTGCTAGAAAGCATAAATTTTTGTACTAATCGCAATCCCTCTATTTTATTATAATACTATGTTTAAATTTAACTTTGTTCTGATTTATGTCAGTAAATAATGCTTTTCTGGGAAGGCAGGGAGCACCAAAGGACAATTAAAACATCTCTGTCATGTATTCCACCTTAAATTTCTGGTAGATATTCTTCTGCAATTCTACTTCCCCAGAGGTTTTGTTGTTTAAATATTTAAACAATAAAAATTACTAAAGCTCTAAGAATGATGTCTCATGATATTCAGTGACCTGAAGATAAGCTGTATCAGCCCTTAAGAAGGTAAAGAAGAGACTTACATATGGGAGGTGAAGAAATACAGCCTTACTGAAGCTCTGTAAGGAAAATCACCCTTAAGATTCTTTTATGCCAGGATATGTTATCTGACAGGCCAATTCTGGAAATTGCCTGTTGTCTTAACTAATTAGATACATTTTTGACAGGATGGATATCGTATAATCTAAGTGAGTTGTACACAAGCTAATAATTTAATTTTTCCAAGCAAAGCTAACGACACTGTGCAAAAAAGACCTGTCACAGGGAAATGTCAGCATCGCAGAGGAAGGGGAAGTCAGCTGGAATACATTTTGAGGCAGGTACCTCAGAGCTGGCTTGTATGTCCAGGTGACCGTACGTACAAAGCCTCAGCCCAGGAAAATACAGTCTGTTGGTACATTTTTGCACATTGCAAAAGTCATTGATGCTGTCCTCTTCATGTGAGAGGAATGGAGAACATGGCAGTTTGCTAACCTAAAAGCACTTACCGTTGTACCCTCTTGCAGCTAGAGCTCTTCGCATTTTCACTTTAAACTGTTAAAAAGAAAAGGAAAATTATATTAGAAAACAGCCTGTGTATTTAGAAATAGGCATTTCAGTGGCTGAATGGGTTCACTGGGACTTTATGTGACACATTATTTGTAATGAATGATTTGAAAGAATATGTTGGCTTTAGTGCAGAGAGAACTCGTGACTCTGTTGCAGAGACTGGCCCTGCTGGGTGGTCCCTACTGTACGGGGCCGGCCCAACAGTGGCCCGCACCCTGATGTACGTTTTTCAGGACTGTCTTAGACCAAAGACTTAATGTTGTATAGCAAAGCAGCCTACATTTATTCCTAAACTGGTTTAGGATCTAGAAGTTGTAATTGTGCTCTGAGAACGTGATGTGAATGGGAAGAAACAGCAGGGGCAGGTGGGCAGGGGCTGGGGATCCTCCACTTTGAATTTGTATACGATGCAAAGCTTATGCCTTTTCTTACAGAGAAATAACAGAAACGCCACAGTGTGTTCTGCCCTCTCTGGCAGGAGGAGGACCAGTGCTTAAGGTGGTCAGAATGGAAAGTTAGTTGTCTATGCTCTCCACAGCTTCTAACACAGAGTTAACACAGTGCAGCCTTGGTAGGAGGGTTGCTCCCTAAGCAGTGATGCGGTGTGTATGTGAGTTCTGCTTTTTTTTTTTTTTTTTTTTAAACAAACCCCAGTAAACACAACAAAACACTGTTACCATGTGTTCAAAAGTGTGACTGCAAGTAGGTCCTAAAGCGATTGGGTCCTAAAGCAATTAGGACCAGCAGCACTTGTTTTGTTGGTGTTAGGATAAGGTGCACTGTGCGTGGCGAACAGCCCACCCTGGTAGCACTCCAGCGGTCCGTGTATTAAACCCTGCAGGTAGGCTGCCAGGGGGTGGTTTATGCCTCTGCTGTTCTTCGGAAATGGCTATTTCATCTGTCCTGTTTTGAAGTTTAAGGAAATGGATTTGCTCAATCAAAAGATTTTTCTGTTGAAAAATAATGGCAGACTGAGTCATGTAATACCATAATGTAAGTTGGTCATATCATAAATTTCAAAATTATATATTTTCAATCAACACCTTCCTATAAATTTGAAAAGTAATTGTTCACCACTTCTGTTAAGCGGGAAGGTAAGGTCTGGCAGTCCTTGGAAAGGGAGAGGAGAAACCAAGTGCATATTTAAGAGGTTCTAGCATTCCTCTGCTTTAATACTCTAGGAATTTGAATCCCTGTGTCAATACCTAAATCAGAACCTAGTCTTGGCTGTGTTTGGTGCTGAGCGTCTTCTTCCACCGGCAACCCAGTTGACGGCTGCCCCAGCACCGTTTGAGTAGGTGCGATTCAAATGTACGCCCATATGTAACAAGGATCCCAGATGGCTTTGTGCAGCTAGGTTTATGATTTTTTTTTTCTTTTTCTGTGTCTTTTTTTTCTTCTTCTTCTTTTTCTGTGAAGCTGAAATCTTCTTTCCAGTTACACCTGTTTTTTAACCCTTCCTTCATTGAAGAAGTAACCAGATGGTGATTTGCATTTCCCAGGGGAACAAAAGCAGTGAAAGCGAACACTGGAGCTGCTTCGCTCTCCCTGCACATCCCTCTGACCATGCAGTGCGTGTTTCTGAGAACCTAAACCAGCTGCAGACAGGCGTTCCTTCAGGTTTGGTGGTTTACTAACCTGGGTTTCAACCAACTGGACTTTTTGAAGTAGAACGGCTGGTGTTGTCACTTCACAGCTCGGTCCCCCATAAGCCCGTGGTACTTTGCACAATAAACCCCATCATATGTTTAATTCTAAAAAAAGGGTTTGCCTGAAAGGTTAGTGTGAATCTTTTTGAAACAGAAACGTATTAAATTTTTATGTGTGAAAGTGGAAAAAGGCTGCCTTTGTTTATTACTGATTTGTTACATTAAATATTGTCTGTGTGGTCCATGCCACATCTACAGCAACATGCAGCTGTGCGAATGGACACGTTATTTGGCTTTTGTCAGGTTGCATCAGTCAAAACAAATGCTGCCTTCTGTTCCTCGGCTGCTTTGCCCACGCCTGTGCCCTCCTGGTTTCTCTGCTCAGTGGAATCCCTTTTTTGCTCTCATTCTGTCTGCTACAAATGGTTAGGAGTGGGAGTCAGCAGCGAGTTTGATTTTTCATTCCAACGGAGTATGGCAGCAGGCAGAGCGCAGCAGCCAGGCTCCGCAGCCCTTCGCTGGGGCACAGGGGTGGGGTGGGGGGGTTGTCAGTAGGCTGGGAAAGCTGGAGTAATGTTAGGAAGAGTTCAGATTGTTTCTCTCCTGCAAACCTAAACAGATCTGACAGGTAAGGAAACCACGGTGGGAGTTAAGGCAGGCTAGGCAGTAGGGGAACGGGGCACACGGTAGAAGGGGCCTGTGCCTTTGGCCAGTAGCCCCAGGCCGTACCATGAGGATGATGAAGAGGCAGCTCTTCTCAGGAGCCTTCCTGCCCTGCTGGTTTGGACAGTTTCCCACCCATGTCATGAAACGACGTGAACCTTCTCTCTCTTAATTCCACAACGTGTTACAAGAAAGCATGTCAGACTGCAGTTTTTTGGTGTTTTCTCTCAAGTTGTCATTGAAAGACACTTTGCAATGTGAGGAGTAATCCACCCAGCATAGACTTCTTTGGCGGATGTTTCCAGCTGCTGTCTAGTATTTCTGCTACTACATCCAGGCAGTGCAACTTCTTTTCCTGCTGATGGGGTAACTGGGAGGGTGAGGATGTTAACCAGGATTTGGTTGTGGCTGGTTAAGCCTCACGGAGACCTGAAAAGCACAGTAACTAACATGCCTGGACTTTTGTCTGTGTTACAAATGCTTTCAGTGGCCATGGTGAAAAAGCTGGAGAGATGAAAGGTGACGTTAATGATCAGCAGTCTCTGTTCTGGACTACTGTGTTTCTGTTTACTTGGCTTTACCCCGGTCTTGCACCTTTGCAAACAAGAGTGACAAAACCAATACGTTTTAGAAAACCAGTGCAAGTGTGGCAATGATGAGTCCTGAAATCTGATCAGGAAGCAAGTGGCTTCAGGCCTCCCATTTTGACTGACCTCTGTACTAGAGAGTGGTACCTGCAGGGAAATGGAGCCATTTCTGGTGGGTTTGGTCCAGTTATGCTGGGTTGCACTGCAGCGTGGACAGTGTGATCTGAAGGGGAGTACTACAGGAACGATTTTAATGCCCCTTTCTGCTTTTTTATTTTGCTGGGTTTACGTTCCCCATAACGCTTTGCATTTCAACAAATGGCCAGTTCATATCAGCATTTTTTCAGTTTTCTTTTTTCAGTCTATTTAATTTCTGCACACTCCTTTATTTTCCCCACTTCCATTTGAAATCCCCCAATGTCATGGTTGGCTACCTAAGTAAAACACTCTTCCCCTTTGGGATCACATAGCCTCTTGATGCAGAATTTCATTCTTATGAAAAACCTTTAAAAACATGGTCATTAAAACATCATGGATAATCAAGTGAAGCAACGACACGGTGCCCTAAGAGAAAACACACTTCAGTTCGTAAAATATCCCCTGCAGATGTCTTGGAAAATGCTCCCTCTCCTCCTGCAATTCCCACTAGCAGTATGACATGCTTTGCATTGTAGATGCTTTTCCTAAGTGTCAGGCTTAAGGACTCCTCAGAAACATCGTTCTTTCTCATTTGCATGCTGTGAAGTGTAAGCTAGGGGATTTCTTGCAGGGGCATCCACAGGCAGAGGCAAGGATGGATACAAACCTGGCTTCTGTGCTACGCTGTGTTCAATAATCACGTGGAGTCCTTTGTGCTAAACAGCTACTTCAGCTAAACTGCGTAAATCTCTGGCAAGCAGGTAGAAGGGTACTCACTTTGGGCTTTTTACCATGGTTATGGGATTTTGCCTCATCTGTGCAAGTAAGGGTGTGTCCAGGCTGTCCTTGAGGGGACTTGGCTTCAGTTTTGGATGCACCAGTGCACCAGCGTGTCTGACGCTCTGGATATACTTACTACAGATGGTTTGAGACCAGCACACAGGATACAGTGGCCTGAAATCCAATGCTTCCTCAAATCAATTATTAATTTGAGCTTCATAAATTTCCAAACCTGAGATATTTAGCAAGTCAAAAGCAAAATGTGCTCTGGCCGCTCCTGAGCTGGGAGCTTTGAACTCGGGTAATTCTGTGAAGATGCCTGTTTCATCAAGGAGATGTTCTTTATCCAGCCTATGAATTTTGTTCAAGGCCTAGTTTTGATGTTGGAGAGTGACAGTGAATTTGATTCTGGCTTGCCTTTATCAAATAAAAGACCTGTTCTGACAAACACACAGCATAACAAACTGTTTGAAAGCAACCATAGTCTCTGTAGCTGTATATGCTCAAAGAAGGAATTGCAGGACTGACTTTAGTCCTAAAATAATGCCAGAATAATTTCTTTGCTCGGCACCTTCTCATATCAAAACAGCATGATGCAGTGCACTGAGAAGGCCATGTTGGTTGGATTAAGTCATGCTTTATTTTGATATTTAATCTACTTTAACTGCTTGTTTGAAATTTTCCCTACCAGCTGTGGCATAATTACCTATTAGGGTGTAAATCAGATGTTTATAAACCAGTGATGCTACTCTTCTTCTCTCCTCTCCTCCGGTATGACCTGATCCTGGTAGATGTTGAGGGTTTGGTTGGTTATCTTTTTCCCAAATCACTTAAGGACCAATAGTCATGATTGCTGTCATGTAAAACACCATCTGTGATTCTGGCTTGGCTGTGCTATCTTCCAGAATGCACAAGGCATGAGCAATAGTTCAGGTTGTGAAAATGTGTTGTTCCTTTCATGGTACTGTATGTATGAGACACGTTTCCTTAAGGACTTTTCTAAAAGCAAAGTCCTGAATAAATAGAGCCAAAGGTATTAGTTTAACAAGATTTGAGGTAAATACTTTGCATACTTAGTTAATTACAGATCATGAGCTGGTGAAAATCCCCGCAGTGCATGGTTTATTAGCAAGCAAATGACAACTGAGTGAATACATAAATCCAACCGAATGAATGTATTTTATTGAAGATAGTTGTAAGGTGGAGGGAATGAACTTTAAAAGCCACACCAGCTCTGGCCAATCTCGTGAGAAACCTTTTCAAGACTACCTCAAGTTGTACAAAGCAATGCCTTAAAATCTAAGGGTTGGCTTTCTGCAGATGTTGAGTTCCTGCAACTTCCACAGGCCAACATCTGCCATAACCCTCGGTTAATGGTTTTGAGGCTTCTGTTGGCTTGTTGAACAAGCTAACAAGTATTTATTTAATCTCCTATGAAATAAATCAGAGAGATTAAAGATAAATCTAAGCATCATTTGTTCCTGTTGAGAACAAGAGGCATCTTTCAGGAAGAGGTTCTGCAGGAATAAATGAAAAATGCTTAAAACAGAAGTCAGCTAAAATCCCTTCTGAAATTCTGCAGTCCTGATGTTTGAGAGCAGGGTCCACTCTGTCCTCTTAGTGTTAAAGATAGAAAATAACCGGCACCAAAGCAAATGTTTGTCTCCCAGGAGCAGTATGCAGTAATGTAACTGAAAGACTTAAATTTTCACTTTATGGCTGAAGACTAATGTGAAGAAATAAAGGAGACACTAAAGGTTCAGCTCAGAGGAAAGGCATGCTTGATCTTCCCCTACCCATCTCTCCCACTATCATCTGTTAGTGCCTGTTATCTAATTATGCCTGTCTATTATCTGAGCTATATTTGTTTACATTTATGCCTGGCTATTCTCTGGCTTATCTATCAGTATCTATTATGTATATAGATATACACATGGTATGTCTGGATGTACAGTAGCCCGTGGTAATCTCTGTTCCAGAGCTGTGGCTCACATCTCCAGTAGCCGAGATGGACTCATGGCCGAAGGCCTGTGTGGGGGATTTTTGCCTGTTTGGAGACTGTAGATGGAATTCCAGCTGCACTGGTCAGGCAGCTTGAAATGGCATGCCCAGTCCCAGTGCTCTTTGTGAGGCATCCGTAACAGCAGAGGGATGTGTATTACCTGCTGGAGACGAGCTAGGGACAGTAGCTAGTACCAGCTAAGAGTCTGTATACCTTTCCTCTGCCTTTTTTACCACCACCTGATGTCACATCTCCAACGTCAGTCGTATGACGGAGCGTTGCTGCTGCCTCCTCTGGGCTGCCCCCACCCCCACAGCCACTTGCACCCACCTGCAGGCACAGCCCGGCCTCACGCTTTTTCTGTTTGGCTCAGTCACTGCTCAGCAGAACCTCGTGCTGTAGTAAGGGCTCACCCATCAGGGCTGGTCACAGCTACTCCCCCCTCTTATCCTCTTATTCCTTTCAGGGGACCTAATCTGAGCTCTGAGGCCATAGCACTGCATATCTTCTGAGAAACTTGGTGTCCCAGATATGGCTGTATATACACGAACAGCGTGTATGACTTAGCATCTCCAAGGCCAGGTCAACTCCATGAACAGGGTACTAATTTTTATTTATAGCCTTGGATGTATGTAGATGCATACCTAATTGTAGCTCACCACAAATGAAACAGAACTTTTTATTTATAGATATGTGTACAGCATGTTCATCTCCGCGGAATCTCTGAATTGTTCCTCAAGGAGATGGACAGATGACAGCTCTGACCAGCTGACAGGGTGCTGTTGGATAGATTTCCCAATATTTAAGTCTAACAGTCAAACTCTCCACTTTTTTACATAGATGAAAATGTCAGGTAATCAGGGTGTAAGTAATTTACAAAAAAGAAATCCAGTACTACTTTACTTTAAACTTTCATCTTCAGGGTAATAAACTCCGGGTTAAAATCTCCATAGCTTGAAACTTGCCTTACCTATTTTAAAAACTAATTGGATCTAAATACAAAAAGCAAACAATCATTGCTGATTAAAAGAGTGAAAGGTTATTTGAAGCTCTACTTGTTTTCAGTAATTAACTAACTTGGTTGGGGATTTACAAAAAAAAGTTGCATCTAGTGGTCCTTTCTGTGACGGTCACCCGGGAGGATGCTGTTACAGGGAGGAGCGGAGCAGTCCTGAAGGAAGGCTTTTTTAGTGTCATTTCTATTGACTTGGCTGTATTTGTACTGCTGTGGAATTTGCTGAGCAGGTTGAAAACACTTTCTCCGCCTCTCTTTCTCTGTTCTGTGCTGCCCATCTCTTTGGGGAGCCCTCAGCGTTCCACCTGGCTGCACACGGACATGCAGGCTGATGAACACCAGTGGCAGAGGGCTGGCCGCTCAGGAGGGCAGGAGCAGTACCTCTTGCCTTTGGTGCACCTTCTGTGGGTGGTCAGGACCTTTGTCACAAGGCATCAAGACCTGCAGAGGGTTGTGTTTAGACTGGCCAGGACGTCAGGACTAGCAAGGTTCTTATTTGTAGGGCGATTGCCCCTGGGTTGCAGTGCATAGTTGAGGTTCCTTGGGGCTCTGCAGCTGCAGAGGAGGAACATCAGAGTCCTGCTCTGCAGAAGCTGTAAGCAAATGTAAGACAAAACTCTACAGGTGGGAGCAGACAGGGTAACAAATAATTGATTCCATTTTTTCTGCTTCCTGAATTAGCAGATTTGTAAACAGCTGGAGATCCCAATTTGATGTTGAGCTTCACACATACAAAGATCAAAGCCATTTTTCTGAAGTTTGATCTATAAATTAACAATATTCTCAAAATAACAGTAAGCTTTGTTTTTAGGCTTAGCTGCACCAAGGGTTTGTGCCATTCCCCACCCATTGCTGTCCTTAAACAGGTTTGGGGTTTGTTGCTTGAAGGCTGCCCCAACTTCGTTTGTGTTCATGTGGAGTAGCAAGTCAGCTCAGCCCATGAGTCAGCAAAACCTGCTGCACCTTTCCCTGCAGGACCAACAGGAGCTCCTGGCAGAGACCATTTGGGGCAAATGCCATTTGTCTGTTACAAGTTATACTGGTTTAAAGCCCTTCATGCAAGCAGCAGTATGGAAAAATCTAGTCGTGTATGATTTGAGATTTATCACTTCAGAGGCTTTAGGAAGCTCCTGACTCAAACCTCCACTTCATCTCCGAAGCACAACTGGATGAGTGAGTGGGCACGAGGATGCACAGGTAAATCTGTTGTGTAAACACATGGACAGGGTTTTGTGAATGTGACAGCATGAAAAATGAACTTGCTGCATCTGAACTCCTCAGACACGGTATCGTGTTTAGTAAGCTGTGCTGTCCTCCATGTCTGTTGCTTGCAGACAAGAATTCTCTTCCCAGCTTCCAGCACAGCTCAGCTTGCCATCACGGTGGCATCAGAAGGAGAAAGAAACAAGCACAGCTTGGGGAGAGGATCACCGGCGCTCAATGCCAACACAACTTGCTTCAGAGCTTTTCTCTGTGCATTATTAAGGCCAGCAAAGTAGATTGTAAATAAGGGGCCTGGTTTCCAGCAGACCCTACCTGTGCCATTTGTTCAGCCGCCAGCTTAGCAGCAGATGAGACCTGGCAGAGGTGGCTGCAGCGGCAGAGGTGGCTGCAGCGGCAGAGGTGGCTGCAGCGGCAGAGGTGGCTGCTGCCAACCCACCGCCGCCGCTGCTGCGCCAAGTGGCTCAGCAGAGCCCACGCCCCAGGTAGCCCTGCGCATACTGCCTCCTCGGCGAGATCCCCCTTTTGCTTTAAATGCAACCCAAAGCTTCCCCACCCTTCGCCCACAGAGCTCCAGGTACTCAGTTCCCACACGCACAGCTGTACCAACAAAAGGCAGAGGGATGCACAGCGCTGGGGTGGGAGTCAGCAGGCAGGCAGAGGCGAGGAGGGGACAGGATGAGGTGAATTTGGACACCCATCACTGGCATGACGGGAGAAGTCATGTAACTGGAAGATTTAGACTGACCACTGGAATAAGCTTATGGGCCATGCAATATGGCAGTGACATAGGGTGGGGACAGGGGCAAGGGACGCAGCAGGGGACACGAGCCCTGCACGTGCAGCACCTCTTAGTCACCTGCCCTCACTGCTTCGCTGGTGAACACCAGGCACTCCACTGGACAAATTTCATCCCACAGCACTTCACCAGGACAATAATTGGCTGTTTGAAACCAAGGGGTGAAACCCAGGAGCCACACTGGGAAAGGTTCGCTCAGTGCAGTTGTAAAGCATCCTTACGGTCTGACTTAAAAAAAGAGGGGGTGGGGGGAGAAGGGAAAAAAAAAAAAAAAAAGACAGCACTGGCAGTGGTACAGTGAAGCGGTGGGGGCCTGGAGACAATTATTTTGTTCGTTTTTCGCCTGTAAGTTGTGTAAAGGGAATGTTCATAGTGGAAAGGACTGCTACAGTCGGCCTGGTAATGTCGCGCTGTTGCCCCATTGGTCTGTACTCGCAGCCTTGCTGCCTCCTGGGAAACAGAAAGAAGAGGAAAATATTCTGTATGGTGCTGGTGTACATCTCCTGGCCGACAACTACAATGAGCCTAGCTTGAATTTTAAAGTACAACTATTAATTACATGCCGTTGTGCTAAACATTGATGAATTTCTTTGTGGTAGAAAATATGTGCACATTTCTTCTAGGCATTAAAGCCTTTTCTCTTTGGTGGTGGTAATTAAAAAACAAGGACAATATGACTGGCAGAACAGAGTGGGTTTTTTTCTTTTTCTAAGAAGACATAATTTATAAATTAAAAGCACTATGTCTCAGCCAAGAACAAGCTGAAGGGTGGTCTTCTGAACTATGGCATGAATGTCATCAATGGAAATGAAAGATAAAAGATGAAAAGCATCTTCTTTTCCAGTTAGAATGAACATTTTGCTAGCATATTAAAATTGCTCCAAGTGTATACTAGAATTACAAACACAAGTTTGTAACCCTTCCTCACTCACAGGGACAACCAGTTAAGAAAATAGCAGCTCCCTGAAACCAGTCTCCACAGGAATGTGCTCAAGTCACTGGCACTTGGGAGGGTGAAGGGAGGGAATGCTGGAGTGCCCGTGTTTGTCTGGGAGGGCTTTGCCTCTGTAAACAAAGTCAGCCAGAAAGGAGGGTGTGTGAAGGACCTGGTAATGAGTACCACTAACTAACTAAGTTCCTATAAATATGCTTTACTTTACAAAGGAGTAACGATCCTAAATAACATCTAAGAGGTGATTTCCACCATTGCTGTGGGTATGGCTGGTACGTGCACTGCACATACTGCCTCCTACAACAAATACTTACCAAAGGGAGGTGCCCTTCCACTGTTGGTTTAGGGCTCTCTACATTTCTTTGCCAATAAAAGGAAGACTTCAGCCCTCCTGTCTTCCTCTTTCCCCTTCCTTCCTTACCCCATTCTCTCCTTCCTGAGAAACTGCTCTGAGTGAAATTTAAGCCATAAAGAAAAAAGATTTCAAGCAGTTCAGGTCTCGAGTCAAACTACTGAGCAGCCTTTTCAAGGCAACAACCAAGAAAACAGAAGTGAGCAGAAGGAGAGTAGATCCACCTCTTCCAGAGGTAATCTGAACTTAGATCGATTTAAATAAATCATGAATGAATCTATTCTTAAACAGAGCCCAGTGTCTGAGAGCTGGATTCAGTTAGCTACTTTCCATGTTGTCGAGATGCACGCTCTGAACTGCTAGACTTTAACGATGCTAAAAGGGTTGGGCTGTTGGGGGTGGCTTTGGGGTTTGGTTTTTGTTTTGGGGGTTGGTTTTTTTGTTAACAAAAAGAACCTAAAAAAAAATAATTAGTTTGTGAATTGACTTGTCTGTATTGCACTGCCAGTTGCTCCAAAACTAATTTTAGTGGCTTGAAACAGGTTGGAAACCCTGACTGTGAGCCTACAGCTCTGCACGTTGTGCCCGGTCCCTGCAAGAGGAGGCTGCAGCTCTGCAGGCCCCGTTGCTCGCTGCATGGCTGGTTCAGGTGTTGCTGCTCGGTTGTGGCTGTGAAGGATGGAGCCACATGGTCAGGCCTCTCCAGTCACATTTTTGTTGTATTTTTGATGACACCATTTTATTCTGCCTTGTGCATGTCAGAGGTTTTACAATCTCTTTAACTGTGCAAGTCGGTCAAGAGTAGGGCTGACTGAGGGTTTTTTTCCAGTTAAAAAAAAGCAAACCCATTATTCTGTTTTCAAAACTATGTCCCTAAACTTTAAAAATCCCAGTGAAAGACTAGGGTGTTTCTAAGACCTTTCCCCCCTTTTTTATTTTGATTTTTGTCTTTCTCTGTTCTCTGTCCTTTGTTTCAAGTTTCTGGGTTTTTTTCAGTGGGGTTTTTTTGGAGGGTTTTTTAGGGGCAGGTTTTCTTTTCCCTAGGCACAAAACTGGGAGTGAGGGGGAGGGGGTTGTACAGAGAGGTGAGAAATAAAACATCTCTTTCAACTCTCCCCGCACAGGTACCTGCCTTTCAATCAGTGTGGGTTAGAACTAGCTGCAAATGCATTTCTGTGGCCCCAGCATGCCTGCACTGTGCGAGCACCTCTGCCCTCTTCTTGATATTTTTAGCCCTGCTTGTCTTTTGGTATATCTCTGCTTTTCCTCCACATTAGAGGACAACGTACCTTCCTGTGTGGTTTGCCTGTTTTCACTGCCCTTTCCCGACCCCTGGCATTTTTTCCTAGAGGCAGTAGGATGAATTTTACCAGTATTCAGGCTCCAGGCACGCCAATGCCGTAAGTCTCTGATGGCACCGGGTATCACAGGAGCTGCTGAGAACTCTGCTAGCGCTTTTGAGGGGCCTGATTATGCAGTAGGTGTCTGGCTTTGTGTCTGTGTGCTGTGTTACTAGGGGGGAGCTGAGCGGGAGACGAGTTAATCTCAGCTCTTGGACCATTAGAACAGCCAGAGCCTGGATGGCAGCATGTATTGCCTGGGGCCATCCTCCCACCTGGCATCTCCAGTCTGACATGGCCTCTGCTGATCCCTGTTGGGTTGACTGCATGTTGCCCCAATACAGAGGAAAAGAAGCCTCATCTGCCTTTGTCTGCTGTGGCGGTTAGGAGCTCTCTGCTAATGGCAGCTCATGCAGCAGCAGTGCTCGTGTCGCAGTTATCCTGACACAGGGACACTGTGTGGGAGGTCACCGAGGTGCTGAGTACTGGGGAACTCATTGGTGGGTGACAGATGAAAACCAGCAGTGAGTGCTTGCATTCCTGGCTCCTTCCACAGGGACTACGATGGGCAGAATCCACCTGACTCCTCATTTTCATTCCCTGGAGGAGCAGAAAGACAGGGTGGGCAGCAACCAGAGCTCACCGCACAATTTTATTTTTTTTTTTCTTCCTCTTAAAGTATTGCTGATTTCTGAAACTACCAGAGATATCTTGATTAAATATAGAGATAGTCTCACAGGTCCTACAGCTGTCAGAAGAAAAAGGAGAACAGGATGTTGACTACAAGGAAAGTTGTGGTTTTCACTAGTAAAATACTTCCCCAAAGTGATTACTTTTTTGTTGTTATTTAGGTGCTCGGAGTGCATAGATTTAGAGTACCGGGGTCTTTTTGGTGCTGCTTTCTTTTTGCTTTGTCCTGATCTGCTGACAATAGAAGTGAAGTGGTTGGGGGGGTTGCTTATGATTTGTCAAGTGGAAAATTTTTTGAAAGGGAAGCTCCTTGCTGGGTTGATCAGCTCGCGGGTCACTCCTGGCAGGGCGGGGGAGCGGACCTCAGTGCATAGGGAAGGCATCGTTCCTGCTCAGCTGAATGTGACCGTCAAAGGGAAATCTGACAGAGAATATTTAAACCTGTGACTTTAATCTGGATATTTGGCTGGGTTTTATTTGATTTAAAGATCGAAAAATTGTGTAAGATTGTGAGACACAGGCAGCTAAGATGTGCTTGGCACAACGAAGGGGCCTGAGCAGTCTAAAGCTTCAGCGTCTGGCAAAGATAACTCTTCTGTCAGTAATGCAGGATATTCCATGGGATTTTTCTGCAAACTTTAGAAAGAAAGTTGTGTTCATTTCTGCCCATGGTCAGAATGGTCTACAGGGAATGCAAAGCCATCAGACTTGCCAGGAATTTCCCACAGAGCTGCAGCTCTGGCTTTTTCCAGGACAAGAGGCTGCAAATGCTTCTAGATGCACTATTGTGTTTGGGTATTTCATTTGCTTGTTTTAAAATCTGACAGTGAATTCAAAATATGTACTTAGAGCAGGAAGTATTCTCTCCAGGACTAAGTACACAGTTGCAAAGAAAATAAATAGGAAACGTAGTATGTGAGTTTTCATTCATGTTGTAGATTTCTGTTCCTGCAGAGAGGTCCCAGCATCTTTTGGGTGGCGCTTTTTTTTTTTTTTTTTTTTTTTTTTTTCAGAAAAGAGAAGTTGAATTTTACTGTGAAGAAAAAGGCGGCGGCTATTCCATAGCAGCTGTATTATTTGGGCTTCTTATTTTATTTTCTGCTGTTGCATGAGCTGACTGTTTTTCTTAGGGTGCTTTAGTGCAAAGTTTGAACTAGAAAAAGAGACCTTGTTATGAGAATACCTAGCAGACATTCCATGCACCAGCAGGGCCAGCCTAGTAGAGTTAATGGCTTGAAAATTCAATTTTGAATGTTACTTGGATTTTCCTTTTTTAAAAGAATTTATCTTTGCAGTAAAATGATATTTAAATAACATGGTTAATTCTACCCACAGAAGTATAGAAAGCAGAGGTGTTTATATATCATCCTTACATGGCTTCTAGGGTAGCTGCCTGGCATAATGCAAAAAAGAAAACAATAAAAAAGGAGATTTGAAATCCAGCCACAGGATTGAAACAGTCTCTTTTCTAGGTGTAATTCCCACTGTAGGTAGACCTTCTGTATTTGTGTCTGATGAGCCATCAATTGACTTCGGTTTGACCATTACTGAACTAATACTGAACTGTGGTTTGTATTTTTCAGGGATATGGAAGGAAATGTGTGAGGAGAAACAAGCAAGGGTTCAGCTGGATTTGCCCCATTTAAAGAGCACGTAGATAGTATAAAACTGGGAAAATGCAATATAGTGCCTGAATGTATTTAGAGTTTGGAGATCCCAGTATGAGACTTCTGTGCACTTCAAGCAATGTTTAACACCAATTCGTTATCTACAGAGGAGGTCTTCTTCCCTCTGCTTTTCTCTAGTTAGCGGCTTATTTAAAAAAAAAAAAAAAATTCTATAGTTGACAGACCCAGCAGGCTCCACCGGCCATACTGGCATAACCCACTGGAGCAGCAGCATATCGAACTGAGTAATGCTTTTAGAGCCGGCATTCAGCAAACGACTTTTCATAGCCAGCCCATGACTTTGCGGATGGGGCAGCAGACAAGGGGTTATGTGAACTTGCCTGTGTTGGAGCATAAACATGTCATAGCCAATTTTAATCCTTAAGCCTGCTTTTGTTTCGAAGGTTCTTGTTTGCTGCAGGTATCTAAATTTAGCCATATTTTTGTCAGCTAGAACTTATGTTACAGAAAAGAATGCTAGCAAATCTCAGCAATGTCACACTTTATTAGTCATGCAAGCACTTAAAAGCAAGGTTAGAAACACAAAATTCTGGAGATTTGTGGTGGCAGTTGTTTAAAAATGCCACACTGAGCTTTTTAGGATTTACCTTCTGAAAATGGACCAAGTTAGAGCATTAAATTTCATGAACAATGCAGCTTTCTTAAGTTTGGAAAAAAGGAATATTTAAATCCTGAAGAAAAGCTTCACTGGACATGCACGCTCCTCTTTCTTTGCAACATTTGTGAGGCCATTGCGTTCTCTTCCAGGTTCAAAGCAGAAAATAGTATTTGCTGACAACCTGCTTTTCTCCTCGGTAGCAGCTGCAGGCTGCTTGGGTCCTGCAGATAAGCCAGAGGGACTCAGGGCATCCCCTTCTAAACATTCTTTCCTCTTTCTGTGGCTGCAGTGTGGGCTGGTGCTCTCAGTGCCTCTGGGCTCTGGCGGAGGGTGAGGGCAGGAGTGGCACCATGCCACGAGGTGGGAGTCCCACACGTGGTGCCCAAGCAGGAGGCAGCGCTGCTGTCCCTGCCCTCGAGAGCTGCTGTTCAAGTCGCAGTATGTAAACATCTACCTTGCGTCTGGTGATGTGCATCTGCTGCAGTGTTCCATGTAAAAGAGAGATGCTCCTCACAGAATTATACTTATTTTTCTTTCTTTTTCAACATAGCTGGATGGAATTGACAGGGGGAACTAAGAACCAAAGGCTGTCCCAGTGTTTACACTCTGGGCTTTTTCCAGTTCCAGTTGCTTACCAAAAGAGCTGGAGTATTTTAACATAACATGGAAATTACATCCTTCTTGTGGTAGTGCCACTCTGTAAAAATACTCTTGATCGTCCCTGTTTGGTCCAGTCTCCAGGCAACCTTTGCGTCTTGTGATGCTTGGCTCGGGAGAAGAGCAATCCAAGCCCCAAGGCGGTGGTGTGTGGGCATCAGGTTTCTAACACGGGTGCCTCAGGACACCCCAACCTTGCTTCACATAAACAATGACTGTCCAGCTGTTTTAGTAGGGGATATTGTTCTGCAAAGGGAATGGTTGACCCGTTATCTAAGTAGCTATTCCATAACCAGCTGAGGTGTGCAAGGTCAGAAAGAATCAGCGTGGGGAGCTAGGGTTGTGAGCAGGGGGCTGAAAGCAATCCCTTGGCATTCATGGCAGGAGGGAAGGCCAGGCGAGAGGGAGCCTGGCTGGAAGGGGAGAGCCAGCGCCAGCCAGAGAGCAGGCAGGGAGGCTCATATAGCTCTGTTAAGAAGGAACAACGTGTGTGGCCAAGAGAAAAATTGTGTGGGGAAAGGTTATGCTGAGAGCTTGTTAGCTGTGGTCCTCTTAAGGCTGCATTTAGCCAAAGGTCTGAGTGGAGAACTTCTGGGTGAACCCCCACTTACCTGCGCTGCAGCTGCTCCAGAAACATCTCAGAGGGAATTAACTGCATCAGCCAGCATCTTGCCCTCCCAGTTGAGAATTGCACCTAGGTGGTCTGTCCTCAGAGCATGTGGCAGTCCAGGGGAGCAGTGGTCCTACATCTGCTGGGAACTCTGACACTTCTCAAACAAAAAAAAAAAATTTGAGGCATTGTTATTAGTGTCTTCCTTAGCCTGGTAGTTGCAAAGCTATGTTGAAACTGATTCACAGATTATTTTAAAATAGAAGATATTAGAAATATTTCAGGCCTGAAGACTCGGTATCTTCATCAGTAACAATATTTGGGTTGACATCTTTCTCATTTTTGGGCTTCTGGGGTTGTTTTTTCTTTTCAACTTAGTCGCCTTTAATAGCATCTTTGTTTCTGCAAACTCAAAACGTGGATTCTTTCATAAAAGTGCTCTTTTTGTAATGCCTAGATAAGTTTACACGTGTTGTCCTGGCTCCAAATCATATTATACATCACTAATATGGCTGAGAACTTTTCTGCTTTTCTCTGGGCAGGGAAGGTATGTGATAGCTCTAAGTTATAGAAATAGCTATCTGCCTCGGCACAGTGTCTCATTTCAATGCAAAATCCCAGTTCAAATTGGAAGAATCCATCTTGGATTATTGGTGAATAGTGGGTGGGGAATTATCCAGCCTTTTTCAGCAGAACTGTATATTCTTTGTGGTGATTTGTTTATTTGTTTAATTTCACAAAATATCTAGTTCTGAGCTCATAAAATGACTACCAAAATTCTTGGTAATAGCGGGCACTCAGCATTTAGAAAGGTAAAAGGCATCAGAAATAGGGGTCTCAGGAGGTCTGGATACAGACTGGGCACAGAGAATAAAGTAAACCCTACACAGGTTGTAAATACAGAATGGTCACCTGGAAATAAAGGGCATTTCGAAGGTAGTGTTGTTAAGCTGGATTTGTGCCAATGTCAAAATATCAAGAAATAAAATGAAAATTCCACTATTTCAACTTCCCCCCCCCCCCCCCCCCCCCTTTTCCCAGATATAGAGCTACAGCTGCTAATTTTACAGGCTGTTCTGTTTCCAGGAACAGCAAATGCGAACCATAAACATCAATGAATTGCACTTAACATGGTTCCCAGAACAGATTTCCGAAGGCAGCACAATGTGAAGTTGTGGGTAATTGAAGCCTCGAGGCATTCTTGTCCCTTGATCTTTACCTGGTTACAGAACCTCATCTTCTGATGCCAAATCCCATTAGGATACCCCAAAATGACAGATGGCTCTGCCTAACTGCCAGTCGACACAGATGTGATCCTTGGGTTTGGATAAACAGTAGGACCCTTTTTTTGTATGTAGTAACCTAAATTTTCCTGGCCAGGGTGTAGCTGCTCTGTGACAAGAATGCAGGTTGTGCTACGTAAATTAAAAGCAAATTATGTGTGTGTGTGCACACGCATGTCTATACCATTTCTGTGAAGCAGAGTTACAGGCCTGGGCCCTGGGAAAGCTGGACTAACACAAGGCAAAGTGTGAATTTTAAACCACTCACTTTTCTAGCGTAACTTCTCCGGTGGAGCATTCTAACGACTGAGTTCTGCTTCGGTTACACCGAAACAGGGGTGCATGTGTGAGAGCAAATGCCATGACAGAAGTGGCTCAAACACACCAGCATAACAAAGGATACTTCTCCAGACTAGCCCACGGGCTAAATTAAAAATATGTGTATCTTATTTTGATAGCTATTGGCAAATGTTTTATCAAACGGAAGTATAAACGCATCCTCACAAAACAGCTCAAGTAGACCATTTAGCCTTCCTATTATACAGTTGGTAAACAATAAATATTAATACAAAGCAATAATTTCCACGGGATATGATACCTTGCTGTTAAATGTATTCTTTGTGACTTTGATTATTGCTATTAGTGACTTCTCTAGCTGAAAGCAGCAAACCTGTGTAGTCTAGAGGAATCACAGCACACAGACCTGGTCAGGATGCTGTGAAAGCTGATGCAAAATTTCAGTCTGGAGGAGTTCTCTGAGGTACTTGGTAACTCCTGGAGCTGTTACTCAGTGTGTTAGAGAGCCTACTTGTAAGGTTTCCACCAATACAGGGGACAACGATCAATTCATGCGAAGTTTGTAATCCCACCTTAGAATAATTTGATACACCTGTGTTGGCATTTGGGCAAGAAAGATGAATTTTCCTTTACTAAGAAAATCAAGTGTGGACTTCCCTCAGATTTGAAAGGGAGGAAAGTAGGGCAGCATTAGTGGCTGACAGACGGCCAAAGTTGTATTGGTCAGCTCTGCTGAGGAATTGTTTGACCCTTGTGAGACAGAGAGAAAATCTGAATGTAACACATCTTGAATTTGGTCTCTGCAAAAAAATAATTAAACAAATTATAAAGAAATTTATGAAGTTTGTTTCAAAAACTTTAAAAATCAGTGTGTGGCTGATAGTGTTTCAATTGTCAATGTAGTGAATTCTGGCTACCCCCCTTCTGTCTTTCCTACCCATCGCAAGTATCCTGATTTCATGTGCAGGGTGAATGAAATACCCTCTGGAGAGGGTAAATGAAGTAGGTGCAAGCATTGGACTCAAGGTTATATGCTGCCTGGGTCAGAAGACAGACGTACATCCCAGCCCCAGCACAAGATGCTTCTTGCATTAGAGTCTTGGCATGCACATTGTGTAGCTCTGTCCATACATTCTATCATGTTTTCTTTTTAAAAAGACTTCCTGGGTCATCTTGACAAGCTGTTCTGTTTGTTAGAGCAGCTAAAAATATTTGTAGCTGGGAATGGAAACTGCGCCTATTCTCAGCACGCTCTGAGTCACTGCTTTGTGGAGTGTTTGGGTGTCAGGCTTGCCCTGCAGCGCGGCGCACGTGCTGGGCTGCCGGCTGCGATGGATTCTCCAGCACCCACAGGACGGGAGGCTGGAGCGAATAGGGCACAGTGGACCCTATTATAATATATATATTATTATAATAGGGACCAGGTTTTGCGGTGTGGTGGTGAACCAGGCGGGTCCCCTGCCCGTGTCGCTCACAGGGGGATTTGCCCCAGTCGGGACGTGTGAGCTTCCACAGCCTTTGGCAGTCACTTGGTGACAAGTAGCACTTCTCCTGCTCGAAGAACGTAAGGGGGTTTCATTGCCCGGTGCTGGCCTTGGCTCGCCGCGGCGGGGCTGAGGTTATGGCAGCTGCAGCAGAGGAAGGACAGGCAGCCTGGCCACCTGAAGCCTAGTTATATGTTGGTACAGAGGGATTGGGATCAGGCTGAGAAAGGAAGATGGCAGTACCCATTGCACTCAGCCCCCGCACCGCAGCCTCAGACAAGGAATTCCGTAATGGATTTGTGGTTTGTTTTACTGGGCTCAGCTGGCTTGGCTAGCTATAGGGTTGGTCTCAATTAAGATAACAGAGAGGGAAAGTGCTCGCAATTTGATCATGCTTGCATTGGCACCGTGCTTCTCTTGTATCGATCTGGCTGCTTTCTTGGGGCTGGGAAGGATGAGGCTGGGCACGGCAGCCTCCAGAAAACACCGGTGCTCCCACAGGTGCAGCCCATCAGTGACCAAAGGGCACCCGCTCCAGAGAGATACCTGTGGGACTGGGAAGGGGACGCGAACCCCGGCAGTGCTGCGACACAAAGCACAGCCATCTCCTGTTATTCCAACAGAAACATATCATTTATAACTTTTCAGGTTATATGTTGACCATGAGAAATACCCACTTACTGGCACGGTTGTTATTTACATCTTCCCTAATTTTTTAGCAACTTCTTGCTTTGACATATTCAGCTAAATGAACGGGGGAAACTTGCATTTGTTTACTTGTTCTTTTAGAGATAAAACACCTCTGTGCCTCAGCCTTTGAAATACTGTGAATGATGGTTTTTGAAAGTGAATTTAGAAAATATTCTGAATTAAATATTTATGTTTAAGCTTTTACAAGGCAATCTGAATAAGCCTTTTGGGTTTTTTCCACAGCAGACTTAATTGTGCTTAGCCATATATGAGAGTTTGATTCCCTAGCTCCAAAAACCTTCTGCTGTTTTTTTGTGGGAAGTTCAGGCCCTTCATAATCTCAGTGCTAAGGTGTTGAGCTAGCATAAAATTAAGAGGGTTTTGCCCAAGAATTAAACTCCTAAAGTGGTGCAGTGTAGACGAGGCCAGAGAGTGGGACTCTATGTTGCTGCAAGCCCTGGTGGATCAGAATAGGTTAAAGCACGATATTCTCACCAATTGCCCTGCGCAGTCTGGAAAGCCAGCGGGATGTGGTATTGACTATTCCAGCTTTCTTGGTGTAGCAGAGAAATGTCTCTGTGCTCCGAGTGGGGAGGAGGGTAACATGGGTGCAGGACACTGTGAGGAAGACCAGAAGACAGCGTGGTCTGCAGAGGGGGCGCAGAATGCCCCAGGGGATCGGTGTGTCCATGCTGGCAGCAGGAGGAGAGAAATCTGCAGGTCTGGGCTTCTCTGCCTGTCCTCAGAGAGCAGAAACAGGTGCTGGATTGGGGGAACAAGGGTAAGAAATTGGGGATCAGAGGCTAACGCTATGCATTCTGCTGGGAGCAAGCAAGACTCCACTAGATGTCCTTCATGTCCACAGAAATGACACCATCAGGTTTCACGGAAAGGGCTGAAAGGTGTCTGCAGGAGGTGAGGGAAGACGGGAATGTGTGGAGCTATGAGCACCACGGGGTTCATTTCTGCATGAAATGAACTCATGCGTGGTAGTGAGCGGCTTGCTCAAAATGTGACCTCTGTCCCTGGAGAGGTGTTTTTCTTGGTTAAAACTACTCTCTAGATTGCTGAAAGCAAAAGCTAACACCTTTGAGGGGCTGGTTATCTATTACAGTCCTGCCTGTGTGTTTTAGGTGACTGCTGGATTTTTTCTTTACATGCTTTAGTTTATAATACATTATTATCTGTGTTGACTATGGCCACTAAGAAACTGGTGTGCGTGTTAGGAGTTCCCCAGGCACAATATGATGGAAAGCTAGTGTGCACTAAGGTTGTGGTGAAATGAAAGGAGGAGTTCAAGTTCCCAGTTTGGATGAAGAAGATGGCATCTGTGTCACTGAAGTAAATGATGATTAGTATTATTAATAGTTATTATTACACTCTCTCCTTTGGGACATAATGAAATGGGTATATTGTTTAGATAGCCTGAGATCACTAGCTGTGTTCACAGATTGGGGAAAATGTTTGTTACTTGAATGTAAAGTTGTAGGTGGAGAGGAGTCGGGTGAGATTGGTGACATATATATACTGGAACAGAATATTAGACCTGTCTTACTGGTTCTCTGGACAGGCTATAGAGAGGGTGCTGGCCAGTACGCTGGTGGCACCCATTAACACCCCAGATGGTGCTAGTGAGGATTTATGGTGCGTCTTTTATGGATGTTGTGCCCACGTATTCATGCTCGAAGCATTAGCCACAGGAGGGAGGAACTGGGACCAGAAGTGCACACTGGAGAACAGGTGTCACTCAGATGACAGAAACCTTGCTCTTGAGCTGCTGTTCTTGCTGTACTTCTGCTTGTGCTATCTGCTTTCCACACAGCTGCACTCTAGGTCTGACAGGAGACCTGAGCTTGGAATGAGAAGGGCAGGAATGGGAAAGAAAGAGAAGAAAGGCAAGAGAAAGTGGAGATTGCTGAGGAATTGATTCTTGGGCAATGCCTGCTCAGGGGACCGCTAATTCTGTGAGATGTTTAGTTTCAAAAGGTTTGCCAGGTCTTTTAGTGATGCTGTGTGATTTCTAACTACTATATGATTTTAGCAGCGTTATTGGTTTACTTGCAACTTAGATATTCTGCACGGTGTGTTATGTTATGAGATTGTATAAGCACAGCTTTCAAAAGCTAAACGTTCTTTTATGATCAACATTGACAAAATAAATGTCAACTTGCACATAGTACATCTACATCCTGTAGCACGCTGGGAGATCACAGCTGCCCGGAGTGCTATGTTCAGCACTGGAGGAGCAGGACTGGGAGTGCCTAATATCACGCATTTGAGTAACTGCCTCCTACACAATTGCTTTCCATTATGCACGGACGGTTTTACATGAACAATGCAAAGCTGCTTGATTTCTGGCGGTTAGTGCTGAAGAAGTACAGCCATATGCTTTTACAGTTTCTCAGTCGGCTATTTTCTGTCTTCTTCGAATGCAGAAGGATGAAGGATTTGAGCAGCCTACATGCCTTAACAGTGTGCATAGGCAAACGCTGTGCAAAGCGATACACTGTTTGAAGTGCAAGGACAAAATTAGTATTACCGATACTACTGGGGGGGGGTGTGTGTGTGTGTGTGATGAATTATACCTCATAAGAAAGCACTTTATGTACACTGCCTTTTGAGTACTTCTATACTTTGTTCCTGTTGGTATTTAAAAATGATTGATTAATCTGACATTATCTGAGAAAACTGCAACTGCACTGTTCCTCTGTTACGTTACAGGAACAATAGCTCAACTTAATGGAATGTAAGGCAAGTTGCAAAGCTACTGTGTCTACGTTCCACAGAATAAAGTTGAAAAATAAAGTCGTAAGCTTCTGGATGGTATAAAACAGAGTCTGGGGGAAGTAAAAGGGTCTCGGAGTAAAGACAGGTTGAAGAAGATTGAGGGATGGGTATGGTAAAACAGGAATTCAAACAGATGTGGCAATTTGTTTTACAACATAACCATAAAATGCCACTTAAAATGCCTCATTTGTATTCTGTGTCAATGTAATAGATGTAAATCTTTCAGGGAGTTACTAAATATACATTTCTGTTGGCAAGTACAAAAAGCATATGATCAATGGGAGAAACTTGCAGGGATTTTTTGTTGTTAGGACAGCATGACTGAACTTTCTGAGACTGGATCACAAACAAGCCCTCCATTCTAGGCCATTCATCCTGCTTCCCTTTTTGACATTTTATCACTTCACAGCATTTAAACATTTATTTTCGTCTTACAAGTCATAGTAACTGGCTAGTGACATGTCTGCTTTTGACACTCATTTGCTTATTGCACAGAGGTCCCATCCATCTCTCACATATATGTTGCATCTATAAATAAGGCCTTCTGCTAACTTATTTAAATGATCTGCATTAGGAAGAGTGTCACTCCCTATTAGTGTGGGTATTGCTGCAAATGAAACCACTATTTGTCAGGATTAAGGGAAGCAAAGGGTAAGATAAATTTCAGTTAAAAAAGAACTTGTCTGAAAAGACACAACAGATATCAACAGAGCTATCGAGGTTTCAGCTTTTCTGAGTAATAACCCTGTAAAAACAGCATGTGACAGTATCAGTGAATCTCACAGTGGCTTGCCAAGTCCACTTGTGGTTCAGCTTGAAATTCAATTTCCAGATAAATTCCAGAAATTTCAAGAAACAGTGCTGTTGGTGAGAACTGCAGTATTTCCAATGAATTATTTTCAACCTCCGGTTCTGTAGGGGAGCTTTCTCAACCTATTTGTAATATGTTTCTCATTTAGGGATTAATCAGTTGTCCTCTCTGGGAGGATTATATACTTTTCGTCTTTGGCCCTCTTTTCCACTGGAGCATTATATGAGAAGCAAGAGAGTCTCGCAGAGTCATTGAAGTATATTATCTGTATTACCCATATATTAGGAACCTATATATATAAGAGCCTTATCATACCTGCCGCTAAGTCCTGCCCTCTGGAGTCAAGGCAGGAAACAGTTTTACCTAGTCCAGCACTCGATTCCAAATAAAAATCCTAACTAACCTCTAAGCTGTAAGATTCCCAAATCCTGCTTTTTCTAGAAAGTGGAAAGTAGTCATTCTAGGAATAGTTTTGTGTTGCTGAAAAGAAGTTGGCATCTGGAGAAGAATTGGCACAAATTATGTTTTTCTAGGTTCTCCTCGGGTTTTTGTCATTGCAGTATTTAGCAATACTGTTTTATCCAGGAACAAGCATGCTTTTCCTCATATTTGGACGTATGTTCCTCTGTCACGCTAACGTGCAATGTTCTTATTTAACTGAACAGCCTTTACAACAGATATAATACTTTATTGGCCATAACACACAGAGGTTAATTTTCTCCTGTAAAGTGGTCTGCCTAGTGAGGATGCTAAGGCTCCCTTAATTTGCAGTCTGTATGAAGACTTAGGTTAGTGGTCACTTGCTTAGAAGACCAGTGTAGAGATAGTCTGTTCATCTGTTAGTACCTGTAGTTGTCCTGTTTGCTCATACTCGTTGGCTACACGGCATCCATCGACCTTTGAAGTCTCACTCCAAATGACTAGCACTCAGAAATCTAAACATCGACCTGTTCCGAGAAAGTTCAGCTCCAGGGTGTTTGAAGCAGCAGTCCTGCAAAGCTCTTTGACAGAGAGAGTGTTTACATCCTCTGTGATGTTGTCAGGCTGCTCTGTGTTTATGCCACTTACTCCAGAAGGCTGGATGAAGCGCTGAAGGCTGCGGCAGGTTTAGCGTTACCCCGATCTGCGCCGATGCAGTCTAAACCCAAAGCCTGCCTTGTTTTCAGCAGGTGGCCCAGCCGTGGGAGATGCCATTTTCATTCCTTCACATGCCATTTGGCTTGGTAGCTACTAGATGGAACATGCTGGTCTATAACTGGTAATAACTGGCTTTCAATACCTTTTTCCTAGAACTTTACTCCGTGTTGAGAAATGGCATATGGCAGCTCTTTGCTAGTGGTTCTCTTCCCTGGTCTCTCTCTATTTCCTATTTTACCATAATGTATTCTGAAAGCCTTACATTCGTTTGCCAGAGTACTCTGTTTAAAGTGCTGCTTTGAGGTACTCCATCTCTGAGAAGTGGCATGTGTATTTGTTTTCTCTCTGTGTCTGGAGGAGTGTGTGTTTCTTGGATCTGTTTTCTCTATCTGGAGGAGTGTGTATGTGTAAACTGCTTTGCTTTGCAGTGGTTTGCCCACAGTAAGTGCTGCTCAGGCACATTGACTCCAGCTGCTCTATGTGACTGGTGGGCAATGAAATAACGAACTGGTCAGTTGCCTGGAAGACCAGGGTGGAGGCAGTCTGCTCTAGCAGAGTTAAAACCCATATGTGGTGCATCTGCCTGTGATCTCCTCTTATCTGCCTCTTGTCTTCTCATTCTCTAGTCATTCCTTTCACTGATTCAGTACTCTCAGATAGATAACTCCCTTGCTTGCACATCTTCTCCTTTCTACATTGACTCTGTTTTCTAAGAGACTATCGTTCCCCGCATTGCCCACAGGACATCTGGTCACCGTGGCAGCCTGTGGAACATCTTGCAGTGAACTCCTGCATCATCTGTTGCCCACCTTTCATCTTGTCAAACTATGCTGTCAAGGGTAGGGGGGGTTGTGCTGACTGATTCTCTAAATATTTAAGCATAATAATCTGCCAAGATTGGTGCCAGCAGAAAAAGGATACTGCAAAACCTAGAAAATAAGTCAAAACACAGTTATCTTCTGAAAACCAACATTAAATAAAAGGACATAGTACTCCTTGTTTACTGCCTCTCATGATTTTGAGTTTGTTGATGTTAAAGGTCAAATAGCTTTTCTCCAATTATTTGTTGTGATTGGTTTTCAGCTTTTTGCCGCTAAATGGCACAACTAAAGGAGTTCATTCTTCAGTGATAATGGAAGGTGGAGTTGTTGCGGCTGCAGGCTTGGGATTTCAGCTTCAGTGAGCTATCTAAGGTGGCCATGTCTATGGTATCTAAGATTTGCTCTAAGGAATTACAAAGTTGTATCCTAAGAACAACTTTCTTAGAATGTCAATCTGAGTACAACATATCCTGGTTTACTCGTACACT
This sequence comes from Falco peregrinus, assembly GCF_023634155.1. NCBI lineage: Eukaryota > Metazoa > Chordata > Aves > Falconiformes > Falconidae > Falco > Falco peregrinus. Next base: position 108,881,849 of record NC_073721.1, read on the forward strand.
TTTTCCAGACACCTTCCTAAAAATCTCCAGAGTTCCACTGTCCGGAGTGGGTGTGAGTCTGTTTTGCAATTTTAATAACAAAGAGGTAGAGAGAAAGAACATAGAAGAAAGGAAAGGATGTTTGTGGCAATGCAGCTGGACTCCAGAGCTACAAACCCTGTTCCTGGGGTTTTCTGGGTGGTGTGAGGCAGGTCGATGTTCTCTGTGCGAGCCTGTTCATTCAGTTGAGAAAATCTTTGGCAGATAGCCACTATTCTTGTTACACATATATGCAACTTCAAGCACCGTGGGCTGCTTGATATGCAAAAATTACACATAGAGCTTGGTTTCTACATGTTAAGTAGGAACCGGGGCGTTATCCAGCATTACAGACACTGATTGAATTGTACAAGTTTTAGGAACTGTGCTTAGAACTGAGAACAACCTTGTTTCCTCTGTTTTCCAAATTTGCCTCCTAGTCTGAAAAGCTCTCTATCAAGACTTAGGTCACTATAAGTAAAGAACTTGACTACAACAATTTTAGGGAATGAGTCTGTGAAACTTCCAAACCTTCCACCCCCACCCCTCCCACACACCCCCAGTCTCCCTTTGTATCTCAACCTCCCATCAGCTTGCAATGAACAGGGTAGATGTCTGCACCCCAGACCAGTCTTCCAAGGACACTCTCCACTTTCCCCTGGTCTCTTTGCCCAGCACTGCACTGCGATGACTTGACTGGTGCCTGGCCAGTTTGAGATGTCCTCAGAACGATCATGAAGCACGTAGTGACAGCACTTGGCCCTGCGTGCCTCACCTGACCTGCTGCCCACCTCTGCTTGGTCTTGGTGTGACAAAACAACATATGCGGGCAGGGGTGTCAGAATTCGTTCAGAATTTAGTGGGCAGTGCTGCAGCCAAGCACGGTCAGGTCTTTACGTTGCCAGCACATCTTTGCTCTGACAAGAATTGTGTGAGATTCAGGGAGGTCAGCAGGAAAAACAAATGGTGGTGGCTTCACATGGCATCTTTCCAGCCTCAGTACCGTCAAAAGGTTTGAGACCAAGGGAGCCCAGTAACGTCCCAGAAGCCTTTCCAGGCAGTGGAAGGAGAGGAATCCAAGGGTACAAGCACCAAGGCCCAGTGGATGAGGGAACTCTCCAGCTTTTAGCCAAAGCTGCCTCAGCTCTCTGTGGGATCAGCCTCTCCCAGCAGCCACGGTGTTACCCACAGTAATACACCCGAGCTGGTATTTTGGCTGGGGTTAGTGCCGAGCCCATTGAGGGCGAGAAAGGAGAGAGCTCAATAAGAAAGAAAAATGGGGCAGGTTGGAGGAAATAAGTAAAGACTATATTTTACTTTTGTCTTGTATGTAAATCTCTGGGAAGTTAATGCAGTAGCCTGCTCTGTCCTTGTGTCTGCCAATGTTGAGAATTAACCCAGAGCAAACTTAGCAGAGAAATCACATGTTGTTGATATTTTTATATTTTTACTAATCCTGGAAAGACTGAAGGCTCAAGCAACAGAATGATGTATTCTGCTTATCCTCTGGCTAGATATTTCTCAGCAAACTTAAAAATATTGACCAGGCAATTATAGAGTAGAAACTGCTCCAAACAGATGCCTTATTGTAACATTCTAACAATTATTCTAATTCTGATTCAAGTGACATTTAAATATGCTTAATCCTGAATTTTTATGCATTATTTTGCATGCCACAAAAAGATGCAAGCAAATGTACTGTAAACTCCAGAATTTATATCTTCAACTTTTGGGCCATATAGTAATTTGTTTTGCTTTCACCACAAAGCTTCATCGGTTTGTTTTATATCACTTTTTCACTAGCTGGTTTTCAAGCATATTCTCAATCTCAAGCAGCATTTGCTATGAAAACAAAAATGCTCTTGTGAAGCAGTATTAAAATGTGTTTCTTGGTGTTACATGCTTTCCACCTTCAAGAAACACACTGTTAATCTCAGGGAAATGTTAATCTTTGCATGTACACAAACAGCAAATCTTTTTTTCTAATTTCATACTTAAAGATAATAGGCTGATTCACACTGGAAGCAGTGAAGCCTGAAAGTGAAATAGGTTTAAATTTACAGCTAAGCAGTCTATTTGGTGTTTTGTCTTGCTTTTAAAAAAGATTCATGGCTATTTACATGTAATTGTGCGCACAGAATAAGTCGTTTACGTAGTTATATATCTTTTTCCCTGATTAGAGCTTTTGTTCTTTTCCAAATCTTAAACCAAAAACAAGGTTTAAAAAAATTAGAATGGGAAGGGTAAATGCAGAGAGACTGTATCAAAATGAAGCAAACTGTCAGGAATCTATGAATATAAATAGTTTTTAGCAAAAACATGTTATCAAGGAGTTCTCTCAACTATATTTGGCATTTTTGGAGCAAGAGTGTTGGTGCTTTATTAAAGAACAGCTCTGTGAATAGGGAGAGTTTGTGGAGCCTCAGCCTGGAGTGTCCTTGAAATGAATATTGGGAATCTGAAAGGTGTACTTATGCTACTGTGGCAAGATCCAAAAGACCATTATTATTTTTTTATGTTTTTGGAGCACACATCAACCAAAAAGCTGTAAATAATCTACAGGAATGCTGAACTGTCACAAAATTATTTATGATGAAAGCAGGGGTTATAAAATATTAATTTTTCTTTTCTTTTTTTTTACTCACGTAAGATGGTAAAATTAAACAAGGTAAGCAGCACACCTATTTTCTGCGTCTCCTACTTTCTCTCTTACTGCCTAATAATGATGGGGAAGAGGCGGACTGGGAGCATTCCAGTTATAGTTCTGTGCAGAATTTTATATTGTTACATGCCTCAGACTCTCTCAAATTTGTACTTAACCTGATAACTTAGCCTACAAAGCATATGTTCCCCCTCAGCCACACAGACTATTAAAGACAGAATTACAGGCTCATCTTTATGAAGAAGGAGCTGTATTTTGAAGTGGGAGCTCATTACTGTATGTGTGGTCTTCTGCTGTTCTTGCTTACCAGAACTTTGGGTAGAGTTATAGGGGCTGCATGCGAATGTGAGGTGTGGGATAAGACTCCAAGGTGGTAATTTATATATTTTATATATATAATATATAAAATACATGTTATCATGTATAATATATATAGTATTATATCTCTCTCTCATATTTCATAATGCAACTCTCTTCAGCCACTGAAACAGAGAGAACTGTGGGGTTTGTGGGTTGCAGGCTAAATTCTGAAAAGTTTATTCAGCAATCAAGCAGCAGCTGCTTGGGACAGGTTTCTCTGCTGCCATTTCGAGCCTGATGACCTTACATTTTAACCATCGTTCAATTTTAGCAACACGCTTGCTGCTGTAGGTGCTCACTGTGCGGGTGGGTGTGAGCCGAGAATCACCACAACCTGTCTGCTGGCTTTAGGGTGGTGGTTGTCTCGGGCAGACGGGCTTGCAGGCATCTAGATGGGTGGTGGTACTTCTCTCTGATCTGCAAAGAGGTGTCAAATTTGGAAAAGAGCTCCTTGCTGCACATGCTTTGAAGTACATTCATACTGGCTGACCTGTGGGCATCAGGGGAGAAAACAAGGTGGGAAAGACATCGAGGGTGGAGGTTTGGATAAAGCCTGCAGCTGAACGCTTAACAGTTTCTCTTTTCAATGGACTCCGACATGGGAAAAAATCCCACAAAAGCAACACTCGCTTGTGTGGGTTTCTGTTGCTTTTATTCCCTTCGCTTTGCCCAGAGCCCTGGACATGTTAAAGGAGACCAGATGAGAAGAGGTGAAAGAGCACGGGGAAAGGGCAGAAAGGGGAATAGCACCAGCCAGCCCCTGTGACACGGTATACTTGCCAAAAAAAAGGGATTACACCCACTTTTAGGGATGAGGATTGGGCTGCTGCAAGCGTTTATTCAACTGCCAGTGCTGTATTCAGTTCGCTGGATGCCATTCCTGAAATAATCTCCCAGACCCCAGCTGTAAACATAGTTACTAAATGCATACCTCGTAAAAGCACTTCTAAATGCAAATGGCCTGGTTTTCTTTTGTGTACATAAAGCCATTTGGGCGTGCTTGTGGGTGTGCATCATATTCAATTTGTCCATGATTGATAGACTGTCTTCCAGACCAGAGGGAGAAAAAGAAAAGTGGAAGTCAAAGCCTCTGATTTTTATTTCAGCGGTAGCCAGGCACATACATCTGTGTGCAGAATTTGGCACTCAGCAAATCTAACTTTTGCCAAACCAACAAGAGTAATTGGTGTAACAAGGCTCTCGGGAAATGAAAACACGCATGAACTAAGTATTTCATATCTCTAAACGGGAAGTTATTTTTAGGGTTAATTTGGGTTATGTGGTTGTATTGTTCATCATTAATATAGGGTCCTTACTATGCAAACGGTGCTTGTAAGGGGCAGGAAGCAGCTGCTGTACTCGGGCAGTCTTCATGGCTAACAGTGTGGCCATAGTGGGTGCACCATAAATGTGTGCGATGACATTTCCCTGCACCAGATCCCGTCTAGTCCCAGGCACAACCCACTGTTGTGATGGGTTACAGGCAGTGAGGAGAGAGGAGCTGGAGTGATGCACAGGCGCTAACTAGATATGGTGGATTTTTATTTTGTATTTTTTTTTACTGTCACGTCCATATTGTATGTGGCTCTGTCACCAAGAGTTGCACTTAATAGACATGACATCGTGGAAAACATATTGATTGGAGCTGGTTATGTGGCATAGGGATGGAATTGCTTTTTCTAAAATGCTTCTTGGAACTAACACAGGTGTTTAAAGTCTTAGCTGGGCATTCCTAGGGTAGACCATGTGATTACAAAATCACAATTTCTGGAGCAGTATTAACTAAGTTGTTATTATTCTTTGAAACATCATGATTTTTAGATGTGGCAGTTTATTTTCATTTGTTTCCTGGTATTTGTATCTGTAGGGTGTCCTGGGTTTGTACGTCCATTCTTTTCTCGGCAGGCAGAATGGCTGGAATTTACACAGTAAAGAAAACTAAGATTCATATGAATCAAAGATTTCAAATATTGTATGTCTTATGGTAAAATCAGAAGAACTGGTTACGTTCTTTTTGTGTTTGATTGAAATAGTATGCTGCAGCGTTTAGGGGACTCATAAGAATTTTATGCTGACACGGGGGAAACCATAGTATTACCACCTCTTCACTCCCTTTAAGACAAAGATTGGTGAAAATGGAATAGAATTTAACCCTCTTGCAAATATTGAAGTTTTTTTTCTGTAGGATAGGTCATTAGCGCATCAGGTTTATCACTTCCTAGAAGAATAGGTGAAAAAGAAAAATCTGTCTGTTTTCACATAAAGCTTCTGTGAAACGTTTATAAACTTGTGGGGTGGGAGAAGGGAACCCAAGATGTTTTCCCCAAGATGAATGGGGACATCCAATACCCAGCCCACAACTCCACAAGACGTGGCAGAGAACTTTGAAACAGGGATTCAAGTAACACATTTTTCTGTGTGATTCATATGAAAACTGAAAGCTATAGAGTTCAAGCTGGTCCTGCTTTAAAGCAATATTTTCTTGACGAAGAGAGAGGATAGCTTTGGTGAAAATGAAATTGGTTCCTAAAGACTGGTTCAACAAACTTCTATAAAATCTCTCAAAGTTGAGTTCAGACCCAACAAATACTGCCTGCCCCATACTCTGCTTTCACGGGCTTTCTTCCTCCTCAGCACTGCTCCGGCTGGGAACCTCGTTCTAAAACCCAACTAGTGGCAGAACTGTTGAAAAGAAAGAGAAGGAAAAATAGAAAAGAGAAAAATGTCGTCCTTAATTGAAAGAAGTCTACTCTTGTGAGCTTTACGGCTCAGTTTTTAATTTCAGATTGTATAGTTACAATAAGCATCTGACCTCTCGAATGCGCGTGTAACCTCAGCCTAATCACACTGAGCTTTGTGTGTCAGCAAGGGAAGATGCCTCACCACATGTCGCCCACGCTTTGATGTCTTTACAGAAGCATAACAAGCAGATTCCTAAAACTACTTAAAAACAATTTCTGAACAAAAATTAAAGACCATCTTTTAAGAGGAAAAGAAGAATGCCCAGCTACTTTATCTAGAAGAAAGCAGAAAAGGGTGTGTTACACTGAAGGTACGGGTGCTTTTAAATGATGATACCAGCGCTGAGAGCAGAACGAGTGTCTTGGTCTGGTCAGCCCCTGAAAGAGCAAATGTTTCTTGCTCGACAGTGTCAGATGTGGTCCTTGTCTTATTCTTTTTTAATAGTGCATAACCCATGTTATCTCTCCGCATCAATACCCCCTAGATAATGGCCATCTGTGCTTTAAAGGCTTTGTAGGTAAACTATTTAATATTTTCTTTTATAGTCAACTAGCCTTTTCCTTTTCATGAAGGTGACCATAGCGATCTAGTGATACAGCCTAGCCCTGCTTTGTCTGTTACATGATTGTTATGTTTCCATTTATATCACAGTCTCCTCTGTACTATTCAGATCCAGAAAAAGAAAAAAAACCCTACCACAGGGTTAGGTTTTCTGTTTGTAGAAATGGATTTGATAGCAGGGGGAGGGGGTGTTTTCATAAAGCTCAATTTTTTAATAAAACCCAATTTCCTTTTCACATCACAGCCACACTATGACAAAGGAATTGCAGCAGGTGTCTTTCATGGAAAGAACGTAATTGTGAAGTTTGCTGGCATCCTGCTTGCTCAGCTTCTCCAACACTGACAGCCCGGTAAGGGGCTATGGTTAGAGGAAAGTCTGTGGCTGGAGGTGTCCACAGCAAAGGAAGTAGCAACAAACTGGGCAGGCTCTGGTCTGGTGGTCTCTGTCCTTTGCTGCCTGTCTGTCACCATGTGGTGTCCCCTGTCCTACTGAGCTAGGTGCTACTGAAGCACGATGGGAACTCTTAGTGCCCAAAGTGCTCTTGCAACCCAGCCCAGAGGGCAACAGTTTCCTCAGTTTGTGGCTTTGGTCTGGCCATCGCTGCCATGGACAGTGGCCATCGCTGCCATGAACAGTGGCCATCACTGCCATGGGAACAGGCTGCCCATGGAGGTGGTTGACTCGCTGTCCCTGGGGGTATTTAAAGGACTTGCAGATGTGGTGCTTGGGGACGTGGTTTAGTGGTGGCCTTGGCAGTCCTGGGTTAACAGTTGGACTCAATTATCTTAAAAGTCTTTTCCAACCTAAATGATCCTATGATCCTATGATTCTGCCATGTGAAAGGCAGTAGGGTGTTACACAGCAAACCTCCCTGAGGGCAGGGACCTGTGCCTGCCTCTGTGCTGCAGCTGGGAAGGGAAGAGAGGGCACGGCAGGGCAGCGGGGCTGGGCACGGCAGGATGGCAAGGCTGAGCACAGCCAAACCTTTGCATTTGCCAAGCGAGAAGGCCACTTCAGACAACCTCTGGTTTGCAACAGGACCCTGCACTTCCTCCTGCCACCCACAGTCCTCAGTTCTGGGCTTGTAAGAGGGACAAACCAGAGAAACAAATGGTTGATTCTCTCTCTTCCTCTAACTCTTGCTTCCCAAAGTGCTCCTTATCGCATTCCGCTTAAGAGGGCACAGCCTGCCAGCACAGCGAGATGGGCTGCTGTGTTACTGCAGACGTAGAGTGTCTGAAGGTCCGGATGACTTTCATCTTCATAGCCAATGTGCAGTTTCAAGAAAAGGGCACCCTGCCATGGATATTGTACCTTTTGTCACTCACACTTAAAACCAGAGTTGAAGCAGAGAAAGCACAAAACTTTAAATAGAAATATTCTCAGTAATGTGCAATAGCCTGCTGGATATCTGCTTGGTTCTGGATCTGAATAAGCAGCAATTTCAATATTTCCCTTTCCAAAATGCACTTCTTGTTCTAGTGAAAAGATCTCAGTAGTTGTTCCAGGGAGCTGACACGTAACAGTGACCTCAGACAGTGTTGCCCTGGCTGCCTAGGGAGCACTCATTCCACCGGCCATGTTACTACAAGTCTCAGGTCTGAATTACTTCATTTGATGGCTTTATTCCTGGCTCATGACATGAAACATTGAGGCTACGATACCCAGCGCCATGTCTGTAGCTGTCCTTTCCAAATCTGGCTGATGAAGTCTACTAGCCTAGAAAGAATTGCCATCAGTGTTTTGGAATCACCCGAAGACAAGGTGTCCTGCTGAGCACTGTGTAAGAGCAGACAGCAGCTGCTGTATGCTTCCTTGGTACTGTTTTCCCCTGTTTAGTAACCTTTTATTGTTCCTGTCAGTTGTACAAGGCTTATAAAACCTGATTTCTAGCTTCAACTGCGTGTGCGTATCGCTTGTTATTGTGTGTGTGTGCTTAGGTAATCACTCATGTTGACAGAGAATTTCCCTTGTTCTTCCAGGTCACAGACCCTCTAGTCATTACATTAATTTGAACGGTTTAAGAATGATCAACAGCAAAAATAGAAAACACCATTTGCTTTCTTTAAATAAACAGCTCATCTTCTTGCAACTGCAATACCCTCTGCTTCTCTCTCTCATATATTATACCATAAATTTATGCTGTCTGTGAGCTCTAACCTCCTGGATGTTTCATAATTCTTCAGATTGCATCCTTGGCAACAGTTCCGACTTGCAGCCTGTTATTAGTTATGTTGTCCAAGTATCTGAGGTCAGATGCAGTGTGTTGAGAAGTTGATGGAGCTGGCATAGTTCTAACACTGCTACTGCAGTGTAGATGCCTTTTGGTAAATCAGTAGGAAAACCTCTTCTTTTTTAAAAATGGATTATTCTCTTCATCTTCAATAGTATGGATGCTGATAGGCTTCAGCAAGGTCCTGGTTTATGTGGGTTGGGTTTAACCCAGCACTACATCAGAAGTGTTACTGAATCATATGGGGTGTTTTCCTTTGTTCTGTTCTTCTTCTTCTTAATCTGATCTTTGCATAAATGACACTCAGCAAAACCAGTTTGGCCTAAACCCTTGCTTCAGGTTAAAATGTTCATTTTTCCATGTCAAGCTGTCCCAGTTTCAAAAAGCTATGAACCCCTAAAAGCAATTTAGCACCATCATACCAGTGACAGATTGAACTCTGGACAAATCCATGCTGAACTTGTTAATCTGTCAGATGGACTTTTCAATGTACAGCCTACTAATTCCTTACAGTTTCAGATCAACACAGCTGGTGCAGCGGTATTTGCTCCTGGTTTATGCCTTAAGCTTTACCTTCTCATTTGTGTGCCCATACCCTTGATCTTCTGAAAATATTTTCTGAATGAATCTTCCTGTGTTTAATTTGTGGCTATTCTTCATGTGCAGCCAGTGTTTTCTTGCAATGTTCCAGCTTCTGAAAGACTCCTGGCTCTAGATCAGGGATCCTTGGCTGAGCGGGGCTACAAAACTCAGCAGTGAGATGAGCGCAGGGTCAACTCAAAAGAAACAGAAGGTGGTACCAAACCCAGCCTCTTCCTCCTGGCTCCAAACATCCACCAGCCTGTTAGCACCACACACAGAGCTGAGAGCAGAGGAACTCTGCCCAGTTTTGCACCTCGCTGAGCAGAAGCAAATCAGTCCTGCTGGCTGTGCCCGTAACAAGTAGAGCATCGTGACTAGCACAAACCTCAGTAGCCTGTTCTGAAGGAAACCTTAGCAGGAGCACAGCTAATACTTCCTCCCCATTGAGCTGATGGCACCTCTGGTGGGGATGGCAGTCTGAAGGGTGATTGTTTTAAGTGGCTTTTTTTCATTCTCAGTCTAGTGGAAATTCATCTGCCTAGTGGAAACTGGATTGATCCATGGAAAACATCAAGGTGCTGGAGCATGCCCAGAGAAGAGCAGTGATGCTGGTGAAGGGTCTAGAGAACAAGTCCTATGGGGAGCGGCTGAGGGAACTGGAGGTGTTTAGCCTGGAGAAAAGGAGGCTGAGGGGAGACCTTATAGCTTTCTACAACTAATTGAAAGGCGGTTGTAGTGAGGTGGCTGTTGGTCTCTTCTCTCAAGTAACAAGTGTTAGGATGAGAGGAAACAGCCTCAAGCTACACCAGGGAATGTTTAGATTGGATATTAGGAAAAATGTCCTCGTGGAAAGGGCAGTCAAGCATTGGAACAGGCTGCCATGGGAGGTGGCTGAGTCACCCTCCCTGGAGTTGTTTACAAGATGTGCAGATGTGGCACTTGGGGACGTGATTTAGTGGTGGACTTGGCATAATCTCAAAGTGATGGTTGGACTGGATGATCTTAAAGGTCTTTTGTGACCTATCTGTGATTCTAACCCAGAAGGTGCTGAATAGCTTTCACACAGGAATAGCTCTTCTTCGTGGTGTGACCTCAATTTGAGCTAGACACCTGAAGGCAGAGGACTGTGTTTGGGTAACACTTCCAGGCAGATACTCAGGAAGTTGTCCACCCTTTTCAGTTCTAAACTAAGTCTTTTGGTTTGGGATATATAAATTGAATTCAGGTAAGTTCAAAATAAGATCCCCTGTTCCTTTCCACCTATACACGTATACAGACTTTTTATCCATATCTTACATCAGACTTTCCCTTTGGCTAACTGTGGGTTTGTTGTGCTCCCAGAAAACAACCTCTGGACTGGGCTGCAAGAATTGCATGTGGAGTGCTCAGATTAAAAGGTACAGAACATAGGTTTGGTGGTGTGGAATGCAGCAGGGAGGTTGCTGCTGCCCTTTGGACCAGAGAAACATTTTTTCACTGTAGGCATGAGTGTGTTCATTGCATCTTTCACCCAGTAAAGTAAGAGTTTGCAGAAAAATGTATGTTTGCAGGCAGGACTGGAACTTGCAGGAACCTTTGAGGTCTGATTAACCATTTTCTTTCCCATCATCTACACTCAGAAAATACGGATTTTTTTAATAATAAATAAGAGGCATACTGGGCTGTTGCAGCAGCAGGGTGGTTTGGATTCCAACCATTGATTTAAATGCATGCTACCTGCCAGCGCTTGAAAGGGAAGCTAGCGGCTGGGTTTAGTGTAAGACACAGACACAAACACAAACTCCGCCAAATAGATCCAATATTAATAGCTTGTCTCCTCCCACCAATTACTTCAAAGCAGTTGGATGTTTTGAGACAAGTATTGAATTGTTATCAAAATGTCTCAATCTCTCAGCTCAGACTCTGACATGTTCTATAGGGAGTTTATTTCTTTAGCCAGAAATATGGCATTGAGGATTCCACTCAGTAACTTCCCACTCAAGTTATAGATTTTCTGTCAGAAAAAATAAAGCCATGCTTGTATACAGCTACAATTAAAACATATGGCTCTGCTTTGGCATCTGTTCTTTTTTTCTATTTAAAGACTTGGAAGCATATAATAAAAGAGGTAGTTCTATGACTATAGTTTTTGTTAGGGATTTTACACTGATATTACTACAGCCTTCCTTTAAGAGCTATAAAAGTAGTTCTTAAAATTCTTTACTCTTTGGTCTCTGTATCATAGCTTCTTCATGGCAGCTGTAACACCTGAATTAAAATGTGTTCCATTAGACTAATAGAAGGCTAGATCTGGAATAGGTATTAAAGTTTGTTGTAGAAATACAGCATAATTAAGCTGAAGATTTGCATAGCCACAGATACAATTGGAGATCCCTTTTGTCCCTCTGAGCTTTCTAAATTGGAGATAAGTAATGTTACGGTTGTAGTAAAGAAAACATACTGTCCTTAATACCTACCTAGATCAAATTTGCAATTATATAGCTATTAAATTCAGAAAAGATGCCTGAAATTTGCACATAACTTTTCCTTCTGAGCCATACACTTTACATCTCTGTAAAGTGTATCAGTTTTAAAATAAATTTGTTTTCCATTTTGATGCCATTTTTACTTTTCATGTTCCAGCTTCTGAGTTATCAGATTGAGTGTTACAGTGTTATGGACACAAATATGGAAACGATCTTGGTTGTTTGGCAGTACCTTCACACTCGCTGATCAAACACCAAGTGCCATCTGATTACTTTGACAAATCACGGCAAAGAACACAGTTTACAGTTGGATTATCAGGATCCACAGAGCGAAGTATGTGCTAACATATTCATTGCATTCAAAGATGAATGCATTTGAGGAAATCATGATCTTCACGTTGATAATCTTTGAACCCAAGTAGGCTGAATTTAGTGAATAAGTTACTCATGAATTATTTGTTCGACTCTGAAAACAATGATGAATCTTTTAAAAGTAGCAGTGAATTTTGTGATGAATAGAGAGCCTTGAAAGGATCTGGTTTGGCTGTATCTGTATATTCACATTTGATTGGAGTCTGTTTTCACTAGCAGGCTAATGAGAGAAATAAAACTCCTACTGCCAAGAGCCAAATCCTCCCGTTGAAGTAGCTGGGACTTCGGCCACTGACAAACAGGAACAACAATCTCCTGCAAGTCCCGGCATGAGTGTAGCAGTCTGGGCAGGGTGCTGGCTAGTGGTTCCACCGGCAGCCAAGGCAGAAAATTCCATCAGACAGGTTTGTGGTGCATAGAGCTTCTTATGACACATCCAAACAACAACAACAACGATAATAAACCCACCGGCAGAGGCTGAGAGAAGCAAGCATTGCCATTAAGCTCTTTTGAATTGCTGTAGTGATCTGCTTTCCGGCTGTGGGATTCAGTGGTCCAGGAGGTCTTAGAAATAACTGCTTTGTGGCTGTGAAGTACTGCAGAAAGAGGCAAGAGGTCTTCTGCGTTGGGGCCGCAGGTAATAATAGTTCATGGAAAAAACAGAAGATAGAATTCTGCACAGCTGGCTAGAGTGACTAGAGGAGTACTTGCCCAAGGCACTAGCCACTGTGTACCGGGACCTAGAGCAATAGACCAGGGATACAGCTCCTGTGGGGAACTGCTGCTTGAATGTTCCATTGCCTCACACTGCTGAGCGGTGCACATCGCATCTCTGTGCATCAGTTCAGTCATAAAATCACAGAATGGTCTGGGTTGGAAGGGACCTCTAAAGATCATCTAGTCCAACCTCTGATTATTTTTTTAAAAAAACTTTTATTTGTCTTTTTGACCAGTTTGTAAGATCCATTCCTGGACAAGCTGGAGATATTGCATAAGTAATAATGCCAAACTCTTTCATTAGCAGATTTCTAAATACGCCAGTAGGAGTTTCTGTGTCTTTATTCCTTATTTTCTCTGTGGGGAAGCTGAGGCACTGAGACATGACCTTACTGAAATTAAGGAAAAAAAGCACAAAATACACTTCCCCATCTCCTCAGCCTCATTCTTGTGGGCTCCCCCTCAGACTATTGATACCCTATGCTATTTAGACCCAGTGGCTGCATTCATCTTCTCTGGAATTTTTCTTTTACTCAACGTTTATAACGCTTTTTCTTTCAGCCTTGTTTCACACACATTTTAAAATCCATTCGTATATTACTCCAGTTCATTACAGCTGATCCAATGAAAGTTTACATTAAATGACTATATATATCTGTATCTATCTTGATTTCACATTTGAAGATAGGAAGTATTGGTGAAGGTTTTTTCATGACAGCACGGTTTTGGCCCTCAGGTTCTTAAATCAGTGATGTCACTTTATGGCTTTTAATTTATATGTTTTGGGTGTTCCAACCTGACATATTTTGAGCATAAGAGATACAATGAGTGCTCAATCTAAAAATGTAGATTCATTGCTGTGACTCAGAGAAAGAGAATTACCATATCATAAATTCTTGGTAATCTGTCTTTCCTAGGGCACCTACAGTTTTTACCGTCTGCTCATATCGACTTGTCCCTTTTGGCCAGCTTCAGTAGTCTTGAACCCAACTTGAGAAGGCAGAGATCTTGATTATATCAATGATCAGAGATCATGCGATGGGTGGAGGCATGGGCAGTAAACATCTCAAAAGTCTTTCCTTTTCAAATGCTTTTAGATATGTACCTGTTTGTTGTTCTTGAAAGACCTTTTTTGCTTACTAACTTCCAGAATCTTCTTCCCTTGCTACTCCTCAGGGAAGATCTTTTTTTCTCTACTGTTTTTGAAAGCTATTCAAGATGCTGCTTTGCGTCTTTTGCATGCTACTTCTTTGGAGAGAAGTTAGAGGAGTAGTTAGCTGGATGCAGATTAACACCTTAATCACTCCCACTACATCTTCTGGCCTTGTAGACACACATTTTGCTGTTACACTCTTTTGAGAAATAATATTGCTTTAAAGCTAACGATCAGAATTACTCCCACTGTGCTGAATGCATCAAGATTTTAGAGACTTGAAAGGACAGTTAGTTTTATTAGCTTTGACCTGCCTTCAGAGTAAAGCAATTTTGATGGTGTCTATTTCTTAAGGTGGCCCTGGTGACTAGGAAGGAATCAAAGTTAGATTCTGGAAGTGGGTGGGAGTTGTAGGACAAAAGGTCATAGTACAGCTAAAGGAGAAGGATGAAAAGGGAGGATCATGGTGGGAATTGCTCCATATTACTTTCCAGGGAAAAGTTACATCTATATGGAAGCTGTCTAATGAAAGTGCAGGGAAAGAGTGAAACAGAAGAGAAAAGTAGGCATTCAAAGGGCCAGGAAAGACTCCCAGTTTGAGGCCTGGAGGAGAGGATATACTGTTCACATACTAAAAGTAAGACCTTAGCAGGAAGGTGGAAGGAACACAAAAAGCCTAAGGACAGAGCTGGAAATGTTTTGTTTAGCTGTGGTTTTTTTAGTTTAACCTTGCAAGAGTAGAATTTGGCTTTGGGTAGAAGACTACGATCACAGGAGCTTGCCTGAAACAGCTGGAGGAAAAGTGGAGGAAGACAAAAAGACATAAGAAATGGGATCTGTTAACATCTTGTTTAAACAGTACAATTTTGGGCCTGCAAAAGTCTTGATAGAATATTTGGTAAATGTTAAATGTGGAAATTTCATAAGTGATAAATTCCCTCCATGCCCAGTTTAGCTTTGCCATGGGAACTGTGGCTCTCCCAGGTGATTTCTATCACACTCCACTCTTGCTTTTAGTCAAACGAAAACATCTGTGCGGGGTGCCCCACGGAGCAGAAAACTAGTCTTAAGATTTTGTTGATATTTGAAGAATAATGGGTTTGGTAATGTCTGAATAAACATAAAGCTGTTATTCCCTCAGACAACTTTGTTCACAGTAGATATAATAAATCTAGTTTGCCCTTTTTTTCTATTTTAGATCCCAATTCAGATATTGAAATGAATTTATCACAATACTCCCACAGCTCGTATTATCTTTATGTGAGCATGCTGGTGAGCAAAGTATACTAGCAACAATATCTGCAGAAAGAAAATTTCAGATTCATATATAAGTACACGTGGGAACCAACTGTTGGATTTCCTGAAGAGCTGCACCAGAAGCACTAACCAGCTATTGTGTCCCGAAAGCAAAACCTGTGATTTACTCGAGAGCTGGAAATCATAGTAAATATATTGAGCAGGGAATTTCTGTTATTAACAGTTCATAATTCATATTCTAACCATTTATTCCCTAAAAAAAGTATTATGTTTGCTTTAAGAATGAAGAAACTGATAGAAATAGCCAGCAGCTTCTGGTTATTTTGCCACAAGGAGTCAATTCCATCACATTATTTTCTTAGTTCCAACTTCTCTGTTTAGACAGCTACCACATAGACTTGTTTCTCAGGAAAAAAGAGGCTTATCAAGCAAAAATAGTAACATTACAGGAGGGCATTTCTTTTTCTTTTCTTTTTTTTTTTTTTTTCTGGAAGGGGAAATTATTCTCACTTTAATCAAATCTTCTAATTTGGCCCCAGGTTAGTATTATTTTCCTTCAGTGCTTTTCCTTTGCACACCTTTGTGTGCTTGATAAAGCCAGCCTGCCTGTGCTGACCTCTGGCCCAGGAGCACACCTGTCCCTCACTGTTTCTGTTTTGGGGCACAGCACGGGCTGCGCAGGGTCTGGCGGGGCACGGCGCTTTGCGTGCATCACTAAGCTTCCTGCTGCTTCGGGTCCTAGGCAGACAGAATCAGAAATGATTTTACCATTTCTCATTTTTACAATTTTGATTGCATTTTGGCAAAAAGAAAGATATTCCTTTCACTCACTCGCACTTCTGTATCACATGGCTCGCATCAAATTTCCTGGAGAGCTGTTTACTTAACTCTAGGATTTAACACTAGGTGTTCTGATTGCAACTTTTTTCTCTGAGCTCAACTGTTCTATAAACACTTCCCTTGTTGCATGTGGAAGACATGTGTGGCATATGTCACTCTAAAGCCTGATACAGCTGTCTTTTTCTAGTACTTCTCCAGGTAGACGTTAGCTAAGAGAATGTTGGAAGGACACTGCTTCTGCAAGAAGCAGCACTGACTGTGGACCTAAAGGCTTCTGCTGAAATTCTGCATGTGTGTTTCTTACATGGCCAAAGCTGGAGCCAGCAGCAAAGCCTTCATTAGGTCTTGTAGTCCTTAGTGGCCAATCAAAATCTCTCACTGAGCAGGGGAAACTTTATGAGGTGACTAAGACTGTTTCTCTGAAACTGATTGGCAACCACTTCAGACTACACCAGCTCTGTATCTTACCGGAGTTACCCCTGTACCCTGAAGTGTCTTGAGTGGTTTTGGACCTTTTTGGAGACCATGGGGACTTTGGTTCAAACATTCTTCCATGTTCAAACACCTAGTGGAACAAGGGGGGAAGTAAAGGCTTCCAAAGCAATTTTGGAAAATGTGTGAATGAAGAGCTAATACGTTGACCACAGATGATGGCGGGTAGAAATGGCTGTTCTGATACTTTAGAAAAATCTTTTCCTGGCATGAATAATACTTTTTTGCAAAACTAACATAGAGTTTAATAACCTGTATGCTTTCGTGTCTCAAACTGCAAGCTTTAATAGCCTATTAAAAAGCTCTAAACCTCCTTGATCCATTAAGGCACAGATTCCTTTCTTTAGATGTACACAGCATCCTGAGCAGTGTGTTGAATGATACACAGCAAGTTATGGTGGGCAGAGGAAAGTGCCTAGGCAGATTCTTCCAGTGCCACCTTCCAAGCGCTGACACGCTGTGGTTTCACTGTTGGTGTTTGTCCATGAAGGGAAACCCGCTGTGCAGGCGGGCAGCGGGGCTGTGTCCGACAAGAGGCATCAATCTGAAAAAGGCATCTATTGAGTGGCTAGAACAAAAGGCTCTGACACGCTGTATAGATTGTTTCCCTTAATCTTTACAATGAAGTAGCAAAGAAATTGGAGAAAACTTGCATAGGCTGGTATTTTATAACAGGAGGAGAAGAGCTTTTCAACTGGTTTTCACGATGAAAACAAATTTCTGGGGTGCCTAAGCCCACTTATTAAATGGTATAAAATGTCGCTTTCTTTGGTTCCATCTATGGAACAACCACACAGGTAAGTACCTAGTTGTTGTATAGCTCCCTGAGCAGCAGATAAATCAGGTTGACAGTGACTTCTTTAGTAAAACATTAGCATTACTTTACAGATGGGAAACTGAGGTATGTAAGATCTCCTGGGTCCTGCAGTTCCTCGTGCATTAGATCATGCTGCCTGCCTTCTACAAACATAGATACTTTTAGAATGGAAGCCTCCTCTAATTAAATCTGTTCCTTCTCCCCTCCACACAGGAAAACTGCAACTGCCAATGGGGCTGCGGGAATGGGAATTGTGCATTACTCGGTGCAATGGATTTGCATAATTTGGGTTTTTCATTCCTTTTCAATATCTGAGTTCCATTATCTGAGCTGACTTGGGGTCGAATGCCTGAAGCATTTCATGCACCCAAAAGCAACATAAAGGCCATAGTTGTGCTCCTTAGGGAAATAAAAGCAACATACTCTCTGCAGAAGGATCACAAGTTTCTCTGCAAGCTGAGGAGATGCTTGTGACTTGCCACAGGACAAAGGGGAGAGGTATGGGATAAAAATCTGTTGAACTCAGGGTCATGATTCATTCGTACACTTCCTGGCGGCTGAAACAGCACAGAAACCAACTGAACCAGAGCCCCTGCTGCAGGGCAGGGAAGGGCCAAGGGACTTTCTGTTTCTCTTCATTGTTGTAAATGAGGTTTCTGTCCCTCTAACCCTGCTTTCTTGGTTCTCCCAGGGAATTTTCAGGACCTAGGTAAGTACTCCCTTGTATCAGAGGGAGAAGCAGCAAGCAATTTCTAAAGGAAAATACGTAAGAAAAAATTTACAAGCATCACAACAGCTTTGCAAACAGAATGACATAAAGCTTACCAGGCTGACATGTCAGCACCTCCCCAGAGGAAATACTGGGAAACAATTCAACATGGAACATTTTTATATCTGAAGGGGGAATGTGGGGTAGAAATCGGAACCATTTTTTTTTTTCAGCAAGCATATTCCAGGAAACTTACAAATATAAGTTCCAAAAAAGCTGAAATAAGTCACCAATGAAACTGATTCCCTCTGTTTTGCTGAAGAAAATGAGGAAAGCGAGCCCTTGGCTCAGGCAACAGTTAACTGACACGGCATCGCGGTGGGGCAGGCAGCCCGGGGGGTGTGCAGCTCTGATGGGGCAGGGAGGAAATGGTTAGAGATATCTGTGGACACGCAGCATGGATGTGATTTTGCAGAGATGTGGAAGAGACACTGGGAAGATGGCTCCTTGGGATGGGAGCACGCAAAGGGAGTGCTTCCTGGTGCCCTGGCTGCACAGGGGCGTGGGACTGGGAGGCTAGGAAATGGGCATGGGACACTTAAAGTTGTCTGTGACCTCCACAACCTTACATCACATTCCCTACATTTATTCCCTGTTCATATCTCTCCAAAGTATCCCAAACCAAGCATCTTTTGCAGGAGAAAGGAGGTAGTCTTCAGGCTCCACAAATGCAGGAAAGCCCTCACGGTACCACTGCAATGCTCAAGTGTGCAGGCAAATTTAGAAGGGGCAGAAACGATTCTGTTCCCCCTGAGATGCCTTTGCGCAGCACTGCAGCACCTCTGCAGCTCCTCGAGTGCACAGCCCAGACTCAGTTAACTGTGTCGTGAGGTTCCGGGACAGGAGAGAAGCCGCAGCACTGTGCAGGAGGCAGCCTGCTGCAACCCCCCCACAGTGCTGCAACGCAGCAGGCACGGACTGTGCCCCTGTCACCTAGCTCAAGAAGAAGCGATACTCCTCTGCCCTCACCCCACGCTAACAAAACAGCTTCATCTGTGCAATTTGACAGGGAAACGTATAAAAAAACATATTCTCTGAAAGTTACACAAATGAGGTAAATATACAAAAGAACAAGATTTTATATTATACTGGCCCAATTAATTTTACTGACTATTCAGGGGCGTGTAGCCATATGAGGTTACATCAGCAGTATGCTGCTTTTTGCATTTGTGAGTAGATAACACATTTGTGCATGCTACTGATCAGGGGCTAAATCATTTTCTAATACTCCTGCTAGCAAAATATTATTTTCAGTTGTGCCATGTTGTTCTTGTTTGCCCGTGCTCCTAAGAAAAATGACTATAACGTCTTTGTTGAAAACCTTCAAGAGTTGATGTGCTACAAGCAATGCTGGAGAGAACCTAAATACTGCCTAGAACTGTCTCTCAGTAAAGAGCAAGAGCAATATATGATTTAAAATGTTAAAGCCTTGTTTAGAACTTAGTTGCAAGATAACTACAGCAAGAAAAACAAGTATTAGAAGGGTTGATTCTGAATTGATCCGATGAACTGGTTTCTGCAGGAATGGTGATGTTACCTGCTGGAGTTGGCTTGGTTTATAAAAGATTTCTGAGAAAAGGGGTGCTTGGTACTTTCTTACATGAGGAAAAATAATCATGATGGGCATTTCTAGCTACTGACTTTCATAGCTGTAGTGTATTATCTGCAATTGAAAGACCGTCATTTTTCCATGGGAGCAAAATATAATGAATCTCATTAAATGTTGTTATGGATGCGTGGGAATCAAAGTGGAGACTGTCATGAACACCTTTCCCTTCTGTGCAAACTTGAAAGACACAAAACCTGTTAACATATTCCTAAATATATCGTTTCAGATTGGGACGAAATTTTACCTCGATAGATATGAATTTCAAACTCCAGTGGTGGCGGTAGTGACATTGTACTACTTTATACATAGTATTTTCTTTTTTTCTTTTAATAACTTTATCTAATGGCAGTAAACTAAAGTAAAAGTATCCAACTTAGAAACCAAGGAGGTTGTAGTTTCACTCAGCTAAAGACTGTCAGACAAGGTGAATCTGTGACCAGTGTCATGCAGCATAGAAATAAAACACAGACCTCCATTTTCTTGATTTTTATTTTAGTTTTGAAATTAAGAAAAAATAATCTATTTAAATGAAGCCATTCATGCTTCATGTTGAATAGTGCATTATCCTAGTACTGTCTTAATTTGTTAATGCAGAACAACTCAAAGTGAATAGCCTGTATTTTATTCTACCTTGGAAATAAATAGAAAAAAAAAATAAAAAGAGAGGGTTTTACACAGGAGAGACAATCAGTATTCAGCTCCTTCCGTTCCTGTTGGCTTAGTAATATTTGTCTGGATCAGTTCTTCTGGGAAGATGTGTGAGAGCGGGGTAGGAGGATAGTGAGAGATCTGGAAATGCAGAAGCTTAGGCAGGCATGGCAGTGAGAGCAGGCAAAGCTCTAGGTCAATGGCTGGCAGATGGCTTATAAGCTGAGGAGGCTGCTGGCAGATGGTATTGACAGTGTGGACAAGACAAAGATTTTGGCTACAGAAAGGGAGCTTTGGAAAGATGCTAGAAGTCTATCTTTCCTGATAAGAACACTCTCCAATTTGGATGCGTATCACATCTTGTTTTTTTCTTGGTTTTTCTTTTTTTCTTCTTTACCAGAGAAAAGGTAGAGAGGCTTTGCTGCTGTAGGAAAGGACAATTGACTGAAACAGAGAATGTGAGGTCTGTTATTTGGTCTAGCTCCCAAATTCTGACCATTCAATAACAACAAAACCCCCTTACTATGTGTAATTGGCACGTAATTATTTGTGATTACTAGTCTGATTCCTTTGCTTCTCTCACTGTTACTGAACTAATTACGCCTCTTATGCAACATTACAAATTAAATCATTCCAATTATCAGCATTTATATCCTTGTGCTTTCTCTGCTTCTACAGTTCCTTCTCATCACCCTGTGTGACAGTGCCTGTCACGCTTTCGCTCACAACCTACTTTCTTCTTAGGCAATTAGTGGGTGCTGGGGCTGAGGCCGGCTGCAAGCTGGGCTCTGAGGCAGTGCACGGGCAGTGCACCTGGGATGGGCAATGCCTGCAGTGGGCCAGTACCCCTGAGTTTGGGTGGCTCGAAGGCAGAAAGCTGGTAACTCTCCAAGAGACTTGGAGAAGAGGGGAATCAATCAAACTAAGAACTAGCTTAAAAATTCATTTTAGACACACACAAAACACTGAGTCCCACTACTCAGTTACTGCCCTGTTTGGTGTTTGTTTACTTTAGGATGCCAAAATATGAAGGGCGGTGGGCCCCTAAGAGAGCTGAAGATATTGCAGGGAAGTGCGTGGTCTGCTATGGAAATGTTTATTGACAACAAAACTCTGAACTGGTTTGGCAGTGAGGGGAACCAGGGATTTCAGGGGCACCACACCCCCTCTCCCTGGCTGTGGGAGGGAACCATCACAGCCGGTGCTTTGCAGGACGGGCAGCAGCGCTCCATCGGGCACCTCAGCCCTTGGCTGCCATGGTGAGCCTCACCTGAGGCCTCCCCCATCCTGCCCGTGGCCCCAGGGGGCCCTTTCAGCTCAGCCAGGGATCCTTGCTCCTGGTCGGAGACCCGTCTTTCTCCAGCTGAGCCACAGCTGTATCTGTGCCCAGCCTCAGGCCCTGACGGACGAGCAGGTGGCCCTCGCTGCACAGTGACCTTGTGCAGGAATGTGCCTTGAAGCCCAAAGCTGGTGTCTGGGTCTCGGCTTCTGCAGAGCTTAGTTGAGATTTTGAGCGTGACGGCACAAAAATGGCTCTGCCTGCAAATGGCTGGGCCCAGCCCTCGCCGCCTCAGTGCCGGCAGCCTGTGCCCCCTGTGCGGGACTGGGGCCGGAGCCCCTTCTGAGGCTCGCCCCCCAGAAAATGAACTTGTTTCTCCCTGTGTCGTGCTAACAGGTGACTCGGCTGTCAGCAAGCTTCACTCGCTGCCCAGGAACAATTCCTGCTCTCGTCCATCCTTCCCCCTGAAAAAGACATCATTGTAGCTGTTATGTACTGCTTCACGGGTTAGAACATGTCAGTGCCGCTGTTTCATGGGATTTAGGCCATGCTGCACACTCAAAATACTCCCTTTCTGCTATATATAATTGAATGTTACAATGGAATATGGAAAGGGCAGAGCAGAGGCCTGGGCCCACTCTACTGCCTGACACAGGGCTGGGGGTGCTGGGAAGGCCCGTGTGTTCACCTCGCCCGGACTGCATGGTGTGGCTGGGCCCAGCGCCGCCGCAGGGGCTGAAGGCGGGTTCGGTGCCTCTGGGTGCAGCCTCGGCTTACCAGGTTCCTCCACTTAATGTGCTCAATCAAGGGCCATGTCTGCTTACTTAAACACCCGACTGTACACCAGCTTCTCTCTGTGCAGTTGCGGATGCTGTACAGTTGCCTGTTCAGGTCGCCAGACTGTAAGGTGAACAGACGTACTGGATCGCTTGTTATGTTTTATTTCTTGCTGTCACAACACCTTCCTTTGTTACTATAATGTCTTTTCCTACTGATTTTCAGGCAAAGCAGTTTTAAATGGCAATCCAAGAAAATATGTATTTTTAGGAAAAGAGCACCATATCCTCCCACTAGGAGGCCCTAAGTAGGAATGAGAGGCACAAGAAAGAATTACAAAATAGCTTTTTGACACAAGGCAGAACTACAAAATAATTTTTCAACAAGAATCTAGTGATCACAGGGTGAGGAGTTGGTGTCCTTTGCTTGGGCCTTCAACTTGGTTTCAATATTGGAATACTAAAGGCCATAAAAATTTAGAAGGGAATACAGAGCGAGCGTTCACGCAGGCTTGAGTGTGGAAGAGCGGCGCTGGGAGATGGCAGGCAGCGAGCGTATTTGCCTGGCTCAGCCTGGCCTGAGCCACATTTTTCCATCCGCAGAACTGAGAACAGGGGGCAAGGCTTGGTAATTAGTCACAGAGGGGTTTTGTTTCCTTTCTTCACAGATAAGGACCTTGCTTGATAGCAGGACTAGAAGCAGACATTTAAGTTCTTTGTCTTTCAGATATTTCATCAAGAAACAATATTAATGCTCAATGTGTGCCAACAGGGCATAGTTTGGATGGCTTAGGATAGCGCTTGACAGAGCATCCAGCACGGCTGAGCTGTTGCAGCAGGACCGTGTTGTAGAAAATCCCTAGATTCTGCAAAACTTCGTCTTCAGGAAAACGTGACCAGGTACTGCATTAGCACACACTGTAAGCGCGCAGTATTCATTGTCGTCCCTGCTCTGCTCTGCGCCGCGGTGTTTGGTTCTGTGTTCTGTGCAACAAGTTCAAATGAGTGACTCAAGTCACCCTTGTGTGTATGGCAGTAACCTTGCCCATCGACAAGCACTGGATGTTTGTGGTGACAGGTGATAATTGGGATGGACGAACAATCTTACAAGGATCTTCTTCCAGAATTTAACATATGCAGATAGATGAATCTGCAGGCTTGTGAATACGTGAGAAGTTTTCATCAGCCAGGTTAGTTAGCTCTGCAGCAAGCTGAGGAATTTCCCAGTTCCCTAGGCTTCCTCCTAGGAGAATGTAAATGATACAGAAGGAATTACTTTTATGTCTTTATGTCTATTGCTTCTTTCTGTCCTTTTTGATGTGAGCAGTAACTGCAAGATTTAGAAATGAGAGTCAGGAGGAACACTTGGAGGACTTTGTTGAGTGTTGTAGACTGTTTTAATTTGATCTTAGCAGGGACCACATAAGATTTCTGTTAATTCTGGCAACTAGAAAGTTTAAACACAAGCTTTTAATTAAATGCATGCTGATGATTGCATTTTGTGGTAATAGTCTGCAAAATCAGGTGAATTTTAGTCAGTGCTTACTAGTTATACTGTACGAGATGAGTGATGTATTCTAAATACCAGAAACTAGTCTCTTATTGGGCATACTGGTGTTATAGCAGCTCTTAGTCCTACACTTTATTTTTAACCTGTTCAAAGAAATATTCTGGCAGTTATAAAACGTGCCCTGCCAGTGGTTCTGTGGTGATTCAGTACTCAGCTTTTGAAAAAGTAAAGTTTTGAAGTTCCATACTTGTTAAATTTGCTGGCATCTTCTTGACAAGATATTCTTGGTGTTAACTGCACTTCTCAGGTACTGCAATTCTGGGAGCACGATTACAATGTTTAGTGTGATTCTGCCATCCATTATCACCAACACCACCTACTTTTGCAGAGCTGTAGCAGTGGGCGTGATGCTATCTGGTTCACATTATTGGCCTACAATTCTGTACACAGGAAAAAAAATAAACTTCAGACTTGCAATAATGTGGATATACATTTTAATTTAGATTTAGGATTAGTATCCATATTGCTAACTCAGGAATGTTATCTTTTTTTTTTTTGCAATGGGAAACTGCTTTCACCCAGGGAAGTGCAACCCCTTCTTGCCACAGCATGTGTGGCTGCAGCAGAGGGGCAGCGTTTGGTCAGCAGGCAACATGGTTCACAGTCTGCCCAAACCTCTTCACCTGCTCAAGACAGCATAGAAGTTGGTGCTGTGTAGACATCTGTTTGCATCGCAGCCAGATTAATTGCTGTGACCCTAATGAATCTTCTTTTCTGGTTCAACGCAAGATGAATCAAACGAAATACGTGCATCTTTAAGAATGACATAAGGGGGAAGAGCAGATGCTATCTGAGTGCAAGAGCTTACCTTGTAATCTGAATGGCATATGATACAGAAAAATTGTTGGTAGGTCTTCCCAGACATAAAGCAATATTCATCAGTCCAATCATGTTACCATACAACGCTACCGTACACACCAGAAATGATGGCAAATTCTCTGTAACTGATGCTAAAAGATGCAAATATTTGCTGTATTTTGTACACAGTGATGAAAAGTTGTGACAGGGACCAAAGACTCCTTTTATGATAGCAGCCATCTGGTAAAATAGAAAGACATAATATTTGTGCAGGATGGCTTACAACTTTAAGGTAGGCTAAAATGCTGCCAGACTTGCTCTTGTTGCTCCTTTCTGGTCAAGCACAACCCTGCACTGTTTTATCTACCTACCAGAATAACTGATAACCAGACTCTGGTCACATTTGGTCTCACATTCATTAGCCAATATTTATGTTCAGTCAAATTATGAGCAGATTTTGTTGAAGCCTTATATAAAGTACTAGAGCATCTGCATTGCAATTTCATTTTGCTCAAGGTTTAATACATGGGTACTTAGTTTCTTCACCTCCTTATCACCTTTGGTGCTTTTAGAAGGGATGAAGAGGAAGCTCCTGTCTCTTGGCAACTTTGTCTTTCAGAATTCCTTATAGCTCATTCAGCTTTCATTGTTCTCCCTCTAGAATCCCTCTGTGAGCTGTTCAGCCTCCCTGTCCTGGTTCACTGTTGCTCCTCAGCAGCACTTTGCAGCCTTCCCCTTCCACAGCTGGTCCAACTTCCCTTGCTTGGCCCAAAGGCAGGAGGTAGGAGGCTGTAGGTATGCTGTCCCGGCTGGGCTAAGTTTCCCTTAATGAGGCCAGTTACTCTGTGACAGGTGCATATATAATAGTTATTGCAGAGAAGAATTTAAATTACAAAACAACTTTAATTCCCTCACAGCTAACCTCAAAGGAGCATGAGCTTAAATAACCTTGGCTTGATTTTGAGCTGCATAATGTATAAATAACCTGCGCAGCAATACATAAACACATGAAGCTTATAACCAAGTTCAAATAGCCTTATTTCTTGCACTGTGATTGAGGAGCAGTAAAAAGAACAGGATCTTCTAATTAGACAATTAGTCCCTCTGGAGGGAGGAACTGTTCCTCCATGCAGGGACTAATATGTTTACTGACTTTATATTACGTTCTGTCCATACTATCATAATACAAAGGAAGTGGTAGTTTCCTTTGACCTGGTAAAAGACGAGGATAAGATGCCCATGATCACTTAATTAGATCTGTCAGCTGTCCTTAATTTTATTAAGCATGGAGCCTGGGATAGCTGAGTGGAAACAGCAGTTTTGGGTGAACTTTCTTACACTGTCAGGTTGGAATCTTTTTACCTTTATTTCTATGGAGCACATCTGTGAAATTATTGGGATTTTATTGGAGATTCTGTGCTGATGGCTGGTATTCAGCCATACAGAAACAAGATACTAGTGTCTTTTGAAAACTAGATTGGACATGCTCAACTCTCAGCTCGAGCAGATGAAGTGCAGTAAAAATGGAGGAAAGTGGAAGAGAATATTTGCAATAGTACTTTTGTGTTGCCAATATCACCATGCTGCAGGAAGATTATTTCCTTAATTTTTGTCCTGTGGTTGCCATTAAGCCTGGCTGGCTGTCGAACAAAGGCAGACCAGTAGTTACATGAGAAGGGAAATCTTGCAAAGCTTGGCTGGAGGCATGTGACCTTTTATTCTCAAATGTGAACATCATTTTGTGTTTCATTACTTCAGACTTTGATCGCAAAGACAGGTTTGACATGAGTGTACAGGCTGATACTCTTCTCAAGCCTACTTTGGGAGCCCAGGGGCCAGCTGATGGCCTCTTAGGAGAGGTCTCTGCAACAGCTACACCTCCAGTATCTCAAACTGGGCTAAACCAAATCACGGGTAGGGTTAGCTTTGCATATAGAACATAGGACGGGTCATGTTGACCAACTCTGTCTTTGAAATGTTTTTCTTCAAGTAGTTGCAGCCTGAGGAAGATCATTCCCAGTGGAACACCCATGTGGCCTCTGGAAGGGTTGTCAGCAGCTCAGCCAGCTTCATACCTCCTCCAGACTCCATGCCACATCCTGTGCTTCTCCTCCAAAATCCAGACGGTGCCACTAAGGTTCTCCTGTTGCCTTCTGCTCCTGTATTCAACCTGCACAGAAACCTCGGAGTGAGTCAGCTCCCCCGGGCACGTACATACCGTTCTGATCGCGGCAACCTGTTCAGGCAGTGGCCTCTCTGCCGCTGAGGACGCAGCCCTGTTGTGGGGCTGGCACTGCACCTGCCCTCCCCTTCAGGCGGGGCTCAGCTTGCCTTTGCACAAGGGATGAGGAGGCTGTCAAGACACTGGCACAACACCTTGCCCTGGCTTGTAGGGTTTGGCCAATCTTGCCTCTTATCTCCGTTATCTCAAACCATGTGGAATGTTCTCAGTGTAGCAGCCAGATGTAGGGAACCTCTGGAGAGGAAAGGAGGGAAGGAAGGAGACTGGTGGGGGTAATGTGTGCGTCTTCTAGTGCGCTGCCTTTCTTCTGTCCCAGGTTTGTCTGAAAGCACAGAGACAGATGCTGTTTCTATAACTTCACGACCTGACTGGGTACAGCAACTTCTGGCTCATGTGTCACTTGGATGTGCAAATGTAATGGCTGAAAATAGGATCATGAATTATGTTAAGTATTTAATGGTGTAATAAAGTTTTGGGGAGATGCTGCAATAAAAGCGTGAGTGCTGAGGAAGTCAGAATCATACTGAACAGATGGGAAAAGCTGAAGGATGGTTTTATTATTATACAAGATGCTACTGCATGGAAATGAATGGGATTGTGTGTGGTGCATCAAATACCTTTATTTTGTAAACAACACCTGATCAGGAGATCTATTTCTGGTGATCATTTGATAAGTTATTGGTATTCACAGTGGGAAGACTTGGAGTTGTTTCTACTGGATCAGCTTTGTAGTCAGACTAGATAACAGAAACTTCTGGCACTGCTGGTATGTTCTTGATTGCATGGGCATAACCTGGCACATCAAAACAAGCTTTAAAAGCCAGACACTTTCAAAAGCTTCAAGAAAGCTAAGACCTTGGGCAAAGCTGCAAGGTTTTCAGATTTCATTGCATAGTTATTTTCTAAACTAGGATGAGAAAGGTGATTTCCAGAACACTTTTTTTTTTTTTTTTTTTTCCCCCTTCATTTTGGCTACTTGAACTGCAAAGGCCAGCAGTAAAGAATATTTTGAAGATTGCTTTCTTTACTCAGCTCTTATAACAGACAAAATTGTCCATCTGAATTTGGGCCTGTTGGGCTGTTTGTACCACAAATACATTTTATACTTAAATTTTTTTCAGTAGCATTTAGTTCAGATACAAGACTTACTTGAAATGCATTTTGATATTAACTAATGTATTTGGAATCCAAAAATAAGACCAGTGTCATAAACCAGGACGTTTACTAGGTAACTCCTAGGAAAAACAATATATTTTTTCAGTAGATATTTAGTGTCCTTGAAACTAGTTAAAAGAAACAAAAAGAGCTATGTAGTCCTAACTGCAAAATTAGCATGTGCTATGTAAAGTATTCATAACAAAATTCTACTCAGAATTCAAAAAGCTTTTCAAATTAATTCACAAATGGACCTATGTTAATGGGCGTAATTAAGCAGCAGCGGTGCTGGTACATGAATTTTCTAGGGAAAGAATGAAATTCATAGCTTGTGAAATAGCCAGTTCTGGGTGTCAAAATGGTTCCATTTTTCAAGCGCAAGTCTCTCCTACCAGCCACAAGAAGTAAAGCTAATGTATTTTGGGAATTCAAATTACAATACAAGATGTCTATCTTCAAGTAATGGCAAATAAGCAAAATAGGACCACTGCAAAAGCATGTGAAATGAATTGGTGTGTTTTGGAGCAGTATCTCAAACAAAACTGAATTTTGCAAGGCTTTAATTACTAGTTAACTAGATTCAAGATGGATCTGTATATAAGCTAAACAATAGATACAAAGGAGCATTATGCGGAACATAACATGCCTCTAACCATTGTTTGTTCCACTTGATTTGAAGTTCCACATAACGAGATGCCATTTGGACTGGAGATTTACTGCATGCCTTACCTTTATAGTTAGGCAGAAATTTTTTAATCATTTATAGTCATTACTCCAGTTAGAAGCTAACTACTCCTAAGCTTTATTTTTTTCTAGAAATCCTTTTTGATATATATTTCATTATATTAGGCTGGAGTATAAACTCACTGCTTTTCTTAGCTGGAACTGAATAACTGAAGTAGCTTTGTTTGAACACCTACGTGCATTCAGACATAGCTTAAGCTGTAACTGATTTATGAATATGCACATACATACACGTTTTGGAAATATGGTACCTTCTATATGAACTTTGAGTTAGGTTGGATAGCAATTGGGCAGTTACTGGGCAGTAAGCACCTCTAAAGCGACTGTAGCTTCTTTGGGATGAGGACTTGAGAGCTGATTTTGAGTATGACTTCTGCGGTTTTCAGGCAGAGGGCTGTGCTTGAACGTGGGGAAAGGAATAGCCCTTTCAAGTTTTCCTCTTTGATACACGGCTCGGTGCTGTAAGGTGTGTGCAACATCCTGGATGTTGGTACGTTATGTGTGGGAGGGAAGGTAGATCTCACTGGTCTGGCTTTCTGTCATCCCTTTGATAAAGGGGTTCCCAACTTTGGAACTGCAAAGACACTTTGCCTTCTAGTTTCTAGACTAATAGTGGCACATTTTGCTGGCTGTAGCAGTCAGGAGTACACCTAGGTTGGAAGTGGAGATGCTCGTGTCATGTGTGATCTCTTGCTTACAAACAGGTTAACCCAAGGCTGTTTCAGGGGGAGACATACTGTAAAAATTCTTGCATGTGGAGAGCGCACCCTTGTTCTCTCTACTTAAGTAGCTCACAACACATGACTCTGGCAGGGTCCAAATAGTATGTAGGGAACACACTGTAGTGAATGTAAGTGAGAAACAGCAGTTCTTCACAGCTGATGGGATCTGGGGTCAGCATCATGCTGACAATTCCCAGACGTAGTGAGATAATGAAATGGATACTTAATTGAATCACAGGCTAGGAACTTGTCCTTTCTTCTGAGTGTCCAGAAGAAAGTAGATCTCACAGTGCAGGTGTTGCACAGCTTACAATATGGTGCCCAGTACTTTTCTGCTACTAAATAGTCTACTGAATTAATTCCATGCTAAAACCTAGAAGACACATTATTTTTTAATTAAATAACTGCAGAGAAGTGCGAGTTGTGTTTGTACCCCTGTGCAAGCAATTGTAGCAACATAATAGCAGGTATGAAAGAGCCCTATTGCTCTCTACAATGGGTGCGTGTTTATTTGCGGAACAAATGGCACTTACAGTTCATCAGAACAGAAATTTGCAATCCACATTTGAAAATCAGTAATATCTTTCATCTGCACTTGCAAATATAAATTGCCTTCTCCAGAATGGCTCACATGAATTTCTGAGAAAACTGCCAAAGGAAATGGGGACTAAGGCACATTTTTGAAGAAAGAAGGAAAACTGCATCGAAAGGAGCTGGAGCAATGCCGCTTCAATTCATTGTCCCAATTTCTTCCAGCTTTTCTCTCTCCTTTGCTCACTTCCTGAACTCGCAGAGAAGCAGCAGCAGCATAGGTGATTGAGCAAGAAGTGACACAACAAGGAAGACAAAACAACCGGGGGGAGGGAATAGAAAAATGTGGTAGTGAGGCTTTCAGCCCTAGAGAGGGATGTGAAAGGTCTGCTAGGGGACTGTAAAGCTCTCATGGCTGCAGAGCAGGCTGGAAAGGATGCCTTACAACAACGAGGAAACAAGCTGTTGGAGTATGTTGAAGGTGTAAGTTGCCACAAACTGCAGTAGCTGATTCTCTTCCTTGCTCTCCACATCTGTGTATCCTGGGATATTTCATGTCAGGTCTATGATCAGTAACAGCAGAATGGAAAAGGTTTATTTTATTACTGAAATTTGTGGAATGGTGCAAGTTAGCAAGCTGCCTGTGGGTTTTTGTTCTGATACTGCTACTAGGGCAGAATGAGCAGAGAAATTCCAAATTGCTTGTAGCTTATGCTTGTTTCAGCTTTTGTGCCCTGGTCCTGTTTGACCCGTCCTAATGAGGCTGGTTTGCTGGGTTTGGGGCAGTCTTTCAGCAACAGTAACACGAACCAGGGATCAGGAGCTTAAACTTCCATCTACTCAAGCAGGAGTACTAAGCCATGTGTTATTTCATTGTAGCCTAAAAAGTGTTACTTTCATAACAGAACAGAAAGTAAAACAGGTTGTTTAATTGAAAGTAATCCATAAACACTTACTATGTATAAATCCAGGAATAACTGGGCTGTTAGAAGAAAGATCAAAGAGTGATTTTTACCTTCACCGTTGGATTCATTATAAAAATGCATGATTCGTTACACTTTGAGTGTCATGTGTATCTACTGAATTTGCAAATTAAGCAGACTTCAATACAAAAAAGATGATGTCTTTTATTGACATAAAGTAGCAAGTTGTGCCAAATTTAGAATACAAACTAAAAAACCTCGCTTGGATCTGACGAAAATGTAACTGCGTTCAGCCTTACACTGCCTAGGTGCATCAAAACCTGCTTGGACAAATGTGTAATAAGGGTCCCTGCTTTAAGTGCCTTGCTTTCTCCGACTCTAGTACAAGGAGAGGCATCTCTTGTTCAGCAGGTAGGACTTGCACGGATAGTAAAGCAGGGCTGGTCCTACTCTCTCAATACTTGTTCTGTGTTGGTACCTATATTACCTGAAAGCTAGTTGTTTCAATCCAGGCTACAACCACTACATGGTGAGAGACTATGCATATCGGTGTAATTTTAAAGTCCTGACTAAGATTTATTAGCCCAGAACAGGGAACAGACATGATCATTTTCACTATCATAACAGTCTAGGAAAAAGTGATTAAAAAAATATCTGCCATTTGCTTCATTCTTTATTGCCTGGCAAATGGTGTCAAGGGAAGGTCAGTGGATGCCCACCCATCAGTACAAGAAGGTGATAAATATGTCTGATTATATTTTGCGCGTATTTCCCTTGTAAACACTTTCTGTTGATGTATGTATGTTTGTTTTTAAATTAGATGCATTGAAATGTACAATTCCTCTCCCTCAGTCTTTCTGTGTGTCTCAAGAAATAAATGTATAGAGTTTTATGATGAGACATTTCTGTGGATGCACAACATGAAGTGTATCAGCACGAAGGAAAGAGCGGAGGGGAATACTGTCCTGCTTGTACTCAGAGCAATTTTGGCAGGCTCTAAAGGCATAGCTGTGTCCGCTTGCATTAATCTAAAAGAACAACCGTGCTCTTAAGGGGACTGGGAGGCTTTCAGAGAGGCAATGGCTTGGTTTGGAGGCAGATGTAGCCCCTTCTCTAGGGCACTGCTGTGGCACGGGGGGTGCAGGCACATAGCAAGGAGGAAATCCTTGCTCTGAGTATAGCTTAGTCCAGGAGAGAGAGAACATTTTGGAAGAGCTTTATGTGAGTAGCCTCCCACATCTACAAATAGGTAGGGTAAGGTAACATCCTTTAATGGATAAGTTAACATGTTTGTGGGAAACTTTTAAACAGCACGGTGGGAAAGAAGAGTATCACCAGCGACTTGAGACAAGACACCACAGGCTGGGTTTCAAAGATATGCAGTATTTAATTACTGTGCTGATACCAACATAATCACAGTACCCATCCAGTGCCCGTGGAAAACAGTTCTGGTTTTAAGTGTATTCAGGGGGAACTGGATCAGGATACAGTCCACACCTGTGTTTGTTGGCTTAACAATAATATTTTTGAGGTGTAACTAAATAACATTAAATAATTGTGTAACGTCTCTTACCTGGAAAACTCATGTAACTACTGAAAATTAATTTAAAGTAGATAACAGCTTTGACTGATCAAAAGCCCAGAAATGTCAAAAGCTGTGTGTAGTTTTTTAAAGTTGTTACAAGGCATACAGTTTCAGTGACGAATTTTTACCTCGAAAGGAAGCTCAGGCTGGTTGTTAGGGGATCTCATTGCACTGGGTGACCGGGTGCTGCAGTGGACATGGGCATATAAAACATTGAGAGAGAAGGCAGGGTGTGTGTTACAGTGCATCGGCTGCCCTGCAGTCCTTGCTGGAGTGCGTAGTCCTACGGGGCACAAGCCCTGATGTGGCAGGTTTCCTGCGGGGGGAGAGCCTGCACAACTTACCTTTTCCCTTCGCAGCGGAGAGGCCTGCACACTGCAAGTTCACACGCCAGTCTACTCTGCAATAGTGCATTTGCATACCGAGCCCTGGCTTCTGGTATTTGCAACAAATATTTTCTGAATTTCAGGGGACATAAATATTGAAGAAATCCAGTTAGGCTAGAATAATGCTTTTTTTTAAAAAAGAATTCTTTCAAAAGAATTAGGCACTGTATAAATTTGGGAACTGCTCAGTCCGATACATGTGCTGGGAAGTGTCCATAATGTTATGGCATAGGTGGCCAATATGTTTTCATTTCTTTATTTTTAATCTATTATCACTTTCCTTGCTGCTGTTAGGCACTTTCCTCCCTTCCCTGTGGATAGGCACTTTGGTGTGATTGCAAACAATAAAAATAATTCTTGGAGAGGGGAAAACAATTCTCCTTTTGTGAAGGATAATCTTTCTTTATGCTGACCTTTCTGCTTGTGCCTTGAGAGAGGGTTCTGGAAGTGTAACGGCTCCAGCAGAGAACAAGCTTTCAGATCCATGGTTATGGTCTCTTATCTGCAGTTGAGAAACCCAGCTATTGAGACAACACATTGTCAAGGTGCAGGTGCAATTATATATCAAAGTTAGTAACAATTGTTTTACATAGTAACAAACTGTTTTTAAACTTACTCCAAGGCCACTCTGCTATTTTAGTTTTGTGAATGGAAATAAGCTGCCTGGTCAGCATGAATTTAAGGGAACACAGTTTGCGTTGCGCTTTACTGTCATGAAGCACGCTAGAACCTGAAGGACGTTTAGGGCATGTACATGTCTAGAGAAGAGCTATTTGATGTAGAAAACCCCAAACCCCACAAATGAGTTTGTTCATGCTTTTCTTTTAATACTGGTAATCTGTTTCAATCACACGTTGTGAACAGAAATTATAAGACTTTCTTTCAGTTGAGGAAATTGCCAGCCACTTTGGATGAAATTTGTTCTTTGAACAGTTTTTAAGTTAAGGATAGATGTAACAAAGGTGGTGGCTCAATTATCTAAATGAGGCTTTACGCACAGCACATTCAGGCACAAACCTGGTATTTTTCTGATCCCATCAGGGAAAAATGCTGGTCTTTCCTGATCTTACAATGTAGCCATTCACAGTCAAGCTGTAACTAGTATTACAGTCCAGGACTCCATTTGTTTTCTTTTTCTGTACCCTCAGATACTTTCCATTCTATATTTGATACCTTTGTTCTCAAAATATTTGTGCCTCTGAAGTAAACAGGGAATATAAACAACAGCATGCAATGTAAAGACATTATTAGTAAGGGAAGAAGATAATCAGAAGCAGAGACAGTTCCAAAGCCACAACCAACAGGTGCTGCCTCTGAGCAGAGGAGGTGCGGCTGATACAAACGCCTGATGGGATAACTGACCAGTCGACACAGACCGCTGGTATTCTGCAGCCTTCCATGTTAGTTACGCTGGGAAGTGGAATCGTGGCTGTGTATCCGGTGGCTCCTTTGGCTGGCAGGGTGACAACTGCAACAGACTGTCAATATCATGTGCTCAGCTTTGCTTTTTCCCCTCAGGGTATTGCATGTTTAACTCGGCTGGTAAAACCCAGCACATCTATACTTGATCTCCATTTGTCCTGATAACTACGTGCGCTCAGTAGTATGCTTTTGGAATAGTGCTCTCTGGCTGTATTAATCCTTTTACTGCAAATGGTGCTGCAGCAAGGAATGAATGTTTCATTCCAGTTGTTAGAAATGGTTGGAGAGAACACGGATTTTATGTTCTTGGCTCCTTGTCAGTACCATGTCAACAGACATCATCAGGCTGTGATGCTCTCTGATTTCTCATATTTAATTTTGGGTCCTACCTGAGGGGAAAGGATTACTCCGTGCTTGCCAGACAGGCCAACAGTGCTTGTTCTTCCCTAGTTATACTCACCGTGTGTCCAGCTTGAATTATTTTAATCATACTTTATTTCTAATTCACAGCTGCATGCCAAGTTGGATCTTCACCTTTTGATCCCTTTTTGTTGGTACCCTCACAAATCACCTCCTGATGTCTTCCCTGCAACATGACACATTTCTGCATGTTAATGCACTCTAGTTCGTACCATGGCACCGTGTCGTTCTGTGTTATCTTAACTTCCTGGCCTGGCAATCATCTCCTTGCAGTACAGCGTGTGGTGGGTTGGTGGTTTTGTTCCTTTGGGTTTTTTTTTATCTGCCATTACTGCACATTGACCAACTGATTCTAGACTGGGTTTTTTCTTTATTCTTTTCAGTTCAAGTGCGACTCTTTAATCAGGTTTAATAGGTAGTCTGGTGGTTTATTGTCAGTCTGCTTGTAATCCAGAACTGATCGCCACCTTTGAAGTCAATGATAGTGCATGAAACATGCAGAATAGCTAATAGTTTCTTGTCTTTTAACAACCATAGGTTTTTTCTCTACTTCTTCCTCTAACTATTGTGAGGTCTGCTCTGGATTTTAACCTGTATAGCTAAACAGCATTCCTACTTCTTTGACCATGGGATAAAATATCTTAGCTTAAAATCACATCAAATTCATCCCTCTAACATGGACAAGGCACTTGAAGGGTCAAAGACTCCTACACTATGCAGCAGCATGGACTGCGAATGCTCATGAGAATGTGTTTTCATTAATATTCATGGAACATTCTCATTCTGCAAACATTTGTGTGAACAGTATTTGTCAGAAGCTACTTATTATACCTAAGCCTCCAATAGAAGTTTAACAACCTAGGCCAGCACTTCTTTCAAGGCTGTAACAGGTTATTCATTTCATCGAGCAGGCTGTTTGCAACACTGTGTTTAGCTGCATGTCAGCCATCGGAAATCATGGATAAGCTACAAGATTGGCTTCTCTATGGGAATTCATGTCGGCTTGCACACAACTTCTTTAGCTAACTCTATTACAGTTATTACCAAGTAGATATATGTGGTGCTGACAGCTCCTGACAGGAGAATGCTTTATTACATAGAAGTTTACGAAGAAAAAACCTGAACGTTACAACATGACAGTCTTTTATGCCCAGAAAGCTACATATTGGACAAGAATCCACATAATTAATATTAATTGTAATAAAGTGTGACAATCAAGAAAGAATAACAGGAGATTCTGCTCATAAGTCAAGACCTCAATAGAACAGAAGAAATAGAGCCAGCCAGAGATGGATGATGGAAGAACAGTGGCACTGAATAATTCATGAAAGAACACAGTATATTGCATGTGAGGTCTGGAGCCTTTTAAAGGCCTATGAATAGATGACAAAGTTCACTCAGTTCAGGTAAGTAAGAGAGGAAGAGGAGGATGGAGAATGTACATGCGATGTAGCATAAACTATTAATAAGAGTTAAAAGGGCATATACTTCCTCTGTCAAGTGTGAATGATCAGGGAAAAAAATGCCAAAAGATATATGTAATATGTAACTTTAAAGGAAACAGAAGCAAATATGGCTGTTGTAACAGCTTTGATACTTTAAAGGCTCATTAGCTACATGGTTTTGGCATTTAAAAAAAAAATTAACAACTCCATTTTGCAAACAATATGTGCATATGGTATTAAAACCAAGTGTGGAGCAAAAAATATGTGGGAGCAGTAGGTGATATATAATGAACAACAGTTACACAGTTTGGGTTATAATAGGTGAGTGTGAGAAGATAAATTCTGCTTGGTGTGTGAATGTTATGATCTCATTTAATATTGCTTCAGGAAATTATGGTCATGCTCTTTAAACAGATCTTAAAACAAGGAAGTAGGGCTATGGGGGATTGACCAGAAAAGATGTCTCGTGCTGAATGAGGATTCCGCTACAGGCACGAATGAGTATATTTCTGGGGAAAACATATTTCTGTAAAGAGAACATTTGACTTGAAAGAAAAATATGGTTGAGTTTTAAGGCTTGCCAACAGGATTTAATAAAGAACATTGAATTCTGCTAGCTTCCCGGAAGTCAATCAACTTTGACCATCAGCCTCGTCAGTGATCAGCCAGGCCCGTGCTCCCTGCTGGAGTTGCGAAGAGGCATAAATGGCATTTCAAAGGGTCTGATGGATGTTTCTGGGCAGTCCCTTTAATCTGTCAAACAGAAAAAATCCAATAATTGCTGATATAGTTAAGTGGGAGTGAGAGGGAGTTTGCTTATTGTTTCACCTGTGCAGTTATCAGTCTGCCAGTTTTCCCCTGGCCAGTGAAGCTGTTGATTTTATTTTTAACAAGGAGGTAGAAAGTAAGAAAAATCTTAGGTTAAGTGTGAGAAAGATTAAGCAAGTAAACTCTGGGCTGAAGATCACAGAGCTGCAGTGGTGTGGGGTAGCAGCCTCTGGGCTTGTTGCCTGCCTGGAGATGGCATCTCACCTGGGCTGCAGCAGGCAGGCAGCTCTGGAGCTGCATGCAGCTCTGCAGTGTAGAGGTCTTTGCAGCTTCATCTCTTTGAGATTATTGCAGGATAGTTGCTTTCCAGCACAAATATTCGAGAGCATCTGCCTTAGTGACAAAAGCTACGAAGCATATGAAGCTGTTCTAGGAAGCAGTAAGCGCCTGCAGCCTGTGGCAATGGGAACAGCTCAGCCCCGGTGAGGGAGGTAACACAGTGCTGCCAACATTCAGGGGTTTGGGTGCCCACCTGGTATTCTGCTGCAAGTTTTCCCAGTGTCATCAATCAGTGTTTCCATGAAGTCTGGTATTTGCTGATGTGGTTATGATACGTCCTTTGTCAGACACTTGGGTAGTAATCAGTTTCTTTTACACTGTCCTCCCTTTTCTGTTTCTGACCTGGCAAATCTGTGTCCGTGTATGTAGTGGCACAGTGGAGGTTGTCACAGGGAAGCAAGAAATTCTGGCAGCTGAGTGAAGGGCATTTGGGAACTATCAGTGTTGGGAGTGGTGTGGGAAATAATTTGTAAGCTGGGTATGAGCATGTTATTTCTGCCTTCAGCACTGAACGGGCAAACAATATAGTTTCAACTTGCAATTCAACTGAAATGCATGGATAGTTTACACTCTGTATTACTATTGTTTTGACTTTCAACAAATCCGAGAAAGTTGTGTTGAATGGGTTTTCATACAATTAGTATTTTCTTGGTTATCTCTAACAAGAATTAAGGATAAAATTTTTCCATTTTCTCCTCAGGGGTTGTAGCTAAGTGGGAGCACTGGCCTGTGTGTCTGCCTGCTATAACACCTAGAAACAATTCAGCAAAATGTTCCTTTCAGCAGGAGAGTTTATTTTTGCTGAAAGAGGGAAAATAAACATTGCAATTAACATTGCAGTTACTTCGCCTGTGTACTGCACTAGCTTGGATACGCAGGCAAAGCATTTAGAGGCTGGTTTGTTTCTTCAGCAAGCATTTATATTTGGAAAGAGCATAGGATGAGTAGTAGATTCCTCTATTGCATCATATTGAGCATTTTGTTGCGGTCATTCCTGCTAAGGAGCTGAAACTTCAAAGTATACAGAAATAGCACATCTAGAAAACAGGGAATCAGTCCCTGTCTAGGGAGTTGGGAAGGCATCCATAATTATGGCAAGGTGATCACCGAAGACACTTACTTGCAGATGTGATTGTTAGAGCAGATGGGAAAAGGCACTTAGCTGAAGAAAATCTGTTACTGTAACTGAAGTGTGTTTCAGGAGCATACATTAATCCTAGCTTTAGGTGGAGTTAAGTTTTTGAAAAACCAATAGGAGTTGGCTGGCAAGATAGTCTTTTACATGTGTATATGCTAATGTAAATGTCATAATGCAAATTTAAGCGCTCAAGAACATTATGTGGATTTGGGAAAATCCCTAAAATTTTAATTCCATAAGCAAAATATTATTTTGGCAGCACATGACAGAAATAATCCTGCTCCCAGATGTTTCACACTATTGCAGTTGAGACTAGTTGCATGGTCTTCTCCAAGATAGCACAAAAGCTTCCTGGAATATGAAGCAGCTCAATTACACAACAAAGCAAAGAACCATGTCTGAACTCCTCACACTCCGCGGTCTTCAGGGGAAAAACGATGGGGAACAGAGTCTTCACCCAGTTTCAAAGTATGTCACTCAGAGGATGGAGCAGAAGAAAACCCGTGAAGCTGAAGAAGGGACAGCAGGCTTCCATGGGTTTTATGTAGGTGCCATGGCCTGCGCCCTCGGCCTGGCTGCTCTGCTGCTGAGGTGCAGAAGGCTGAGTGTTCGGGCCGTTGCTTGAGCGTTAACATTTCTGTGTCCTTCCCAAAGGAGGAAAAATGAAAACGAATGTTACAGCACTTGGTTATATGCCGATTTTGTCAGCGAGTTCAAACGCAGTTGGTTTGGTTTTTTTTTTTACTCCAGAAACTGGGTCTTGATGGAAGCCACCATGTGCTGAACAAAATACAATGTACGTGGGACAGTGTGGGTGTATGGAGGGGTGGCTGTCATCCACCGCTCACTCTTGAGAAACTGGGGCCCTTCAGGCAGAGAAACGCTTTTCTAAAGTAATGATAAAATTTGAATGTTTACTTTTATTGACCTACGTTTCAGCACCGTGAACTGGACCACGTGAGGAGTGCTCGTTGCTCAGGGCAGTTCTTCGCGGTTGCTGCAGTTAGGCACAGAGGCGTGCGCGTTTATTGCTCTCAGCCTTACCCTCTCTCCGTCTAGGGCGTGCGGGAAAGACCTGCAGGCTCCTCCTGCAGCCGTGTACCGGGGGGCAGCCGGGCCGCGGCAGCTCCGCCATGCGCTCCGGCCGGCCTTGCGCGGGCTGCGCGCGGCGGGCGGGCGTTTGCTCGGCACGGCAAGGGCAAGGGCAGCCGCGCTCGGCGGGCCGTCCCGTGGCGGGCCATGCCTGCCCACAGCCCCCGCGCGGGTTGCTGTGCAAAGCCCTCTGGAGTTATTTCCCCCGGTAACTGGTAATTAATTACCAAGTGCTTGGCAAAACAAAACAGAAGAGGTGTCAGCTGAAGTTTTGCTCCAGCTGTGGGTTCCCGGGGAGTCCAGACCC
Organism: Falco peregrinus; assembly: GCF_023634155.1. NCBI lineage: Eukaryota > Metazoa > Chordata > Aves > Falconiformes > Falconidae > Falco > Falco peregrinus. The sequence goes on from NC_073721.1 coordinate 108,921,789, forward strand.
GCGGGGCCCGGCTGCCCCCGGCCAGCACCAGCTCCTGCCCCCTGCTCCCTCCAGCACGGGCGCACCGATACCGGGCAGGCACGGAGTCCTACCGGGCACCGCCGGGGGACAAGGGCCAGCGACGCGGAGTTTTGCGGAGGAAGGCGGCGCGGCCCCGTGGGAGGGCGCGGCCGGGCGGCTCCGCCGAGAGGAGAGGTGGCAGGCCGGCCGTGAGGAGGGGTGCCGCGTCCTTCCCGCCCTCGGGAGGGGTGCCGCGTCCTTCCCGCCGTGAGGAGGGGTGCCGCGTCCTTCCCGCCCTCGGGAGGGGTCCCGCGTCCTTCCCGCCGTGAGGAGGGGTGCCGCGTCCTTCCCGCCGTGAGGAGGGGTGCCGTGCCCGCCCGCTCCCTGGCGGTGCCGTTCCTTCCGCAGGCCCGAGGCGCGGGCACCCCGCCTGGCGGCCCCTGCGCTGAGGGAGCCGCTCGCACACCGGCCTTCGGCCGGGCCCCTCCGCTCCCCGGCGGGGCGGTGTGCAGTTTCCACCACATAACAAGCGTCCCTTCTGGTATTTTCATCATTACCTTGCAAAGTACTTCTTTTATGAGTGTTTTAATTTATGTAACTGTAGAGGGCGAGTGACTTCTTGGCGTATCCTGCTCCAAATTAATGTGGCTTTTCATCCCTGATGGTGACTCTTCCATGATTTTGGCCAGGTCCTGTGTCACAGCTGCATGACTACACGGTGCTTGCCCTAGGAAAATGGCAGTGTAACAAAGGGAGAGGTGTATGTGTGTGTGATGGTGACACGAGCTGCCGCCCGCACTGTCACCGTCAGTGACAGGCTTCAGAGGAGTCGTGCCTACAGCTCTTCAGCTACTTGCATTTCTGTAAACTATATTTTACAGCAAATACACTTGTTTTTTCCCTGCCACAGGGTATATCCTACCTGAAGTCAACTGTGCGAGTGCAAGAGGGGGTTTTCTCTTTGGCAAGAGTCTTGTTAAAGATGGGAATTCTCACGGTGGGCCAACGCGTCCCACTTCTGTGAGCAAGTTTCTCCGGGAATGCAGGGGACTTCTGTATGGTGAGTACGAATGTTATAAGCGAGATATAAAAGAGCTGGGTATGGAAATAAAACCCTAGTCTAGAAATAAGGAGATGTAAGAAGTTTTTATAAATACTGCTCTATATAGTGTATATCTTCTGGTTCTGCTTTTCAGCAGTGTGTAATTCTAAGTATTGCAAACGCTAAAAACGATTCCATTACCCATTGGGTGGGAAAGAATGACAACTTGTTCACAGTGTAGTTTAATGGTACAAAGCCTAGCAAATTCAGTCACATGCACCTTTTCTTCTCGACCCTTCTGCCCTGGAGTTACCCTTGTTTGTTTAATGTGTCTGTCATACTGTAGTGCCTTGTACAAAAGCTTTGCTTGGCTGCCTACTTGAATGGGGCAGTGAAGGGAAGGAGGAGGATGTATTCCCCTGCCTGCATCTCAGTGCAGTGGAGAGTACTTGTTAGGTATGCTTTATTTTTTTGGGGGGTGGCTCATAGCTGAGTGTGCTACAGCTTTGTGGGATTAGCAGAGGCTTGAGGAGCACAAGTGAGTAATAGCTTTCTGACAGTACTGCTGATTCTAATGTCCTTTGCTGCTGTGAGTATAGAGAATATCCAGTATCTAAGACTGAAGAGAAATTCATATTTACAATTTTAGAATATTCATCAGCAATAAAATAAAAATGCAAGTTGAGGGGGAGAGCCCCTATAAATTGATGTGTGGTCATAGAATAGTCACCATAAGGGAGGGCTGAATATAAGGAGCTTAGAGTGAGGCTGGATCTATTCCAAACACTTTTTACACTCTTACAAAAAATTTAAGGAAATAGCATGTTGCGCACTTTCAAATTTAATTATGAAAAAATAAACTATAAAATCGGAGTGCCTAGCTGAAATCTCTTGGACTGTAACAATAACGTTGCTTTCTACATGTCTAATGTAGTATGCAGTTAGATTTTAGGCAGAAGCTAGAAAATTATAGATCTCTTTTTTGAAACATTGTTAGATAAGAAACCTGGTTTGAGTTTAATTACATCTTATAATGGGCTTTTTCCCATGCCCTAACGTTAAATGAAGGAAAAGAGGAAACACTTATATTTTTATTCTTCTCCATATGACCTCAGGTTGCTTGGCAAGCACTCCCCTTACCTACTTCCAAGCTAACACGCCCAAGCCGTATAAACACTGTTTTTAGTCTGTAGTTAAACCCCTCTTTAATTATGGAAAAACGCTAGTCTGTCCTCAGAATGGGAAACTTAACTCAAGCTGTAAACCTCACTTTTGACCTATGACAATACTTCACACTTCTGTAGAGCTTTCCATAAGAGGATCTCCACATGCCTCACAATCATTAACAAATTTTAACTTGCCAGCTGTCTTGTGATGTAGGTGAGTACTGTGTTAGTATGCTGCTTCTACAAATGGGGAAACTGAGAGACACAATTTCTGCTTTATTGCCTTAAAAAGCACTTTGCAGAACATACAGAAGACATGCTTGCCTGGAGGAAATTACAGCATAAAGAAAGACATAACAGCAAATGGATGTCGGAGAACAAAAGAGATTTGAGTGAATGAAAAGAGGAGAAAGACTGCAAGACCATGTGGTCACTTTGGGAGTGATATGCAAATCTTAGTGCTATGGCTGCGGATTTTATTTTGTAAGACTTCAGATTTCTCAGTGGTGTCACATTTGTAGAATTAAAAAACAAGGACAGGTTTGAGAAGCATCATGGACACAAGTGAAATAATGGTAGGAAGAAAGCAGATTAAAAGTGGTTCATCTATCACAGACAACAAAATAGAAAGGCTGGCATGCTGACTTGAGCAGCGCCTGGGTTCAAGTGTGGGAAAAGCCAGAAGTCTTTGCCTTCTGCTAGCTTAGTGCTAGCTGCTTTGCTCAGGCCAGCCCAGTAGGCTTGCCCCAAAAGCTTGTACCAACAGTTCACTGGAGAGTAGAAGCAACCAAATACAATACTTCTACTTCAAGCTACCTTTTTTTTGTATTTTCTGAGTAATCAGCCTTGGGTGATAGACACCGGACAATTCTGAGGAAAAGAGATTGTTCCTTCTGTGAGATGATGTTAGAAAGGTCTGTGGTTATTTTTGCAATAACTTTGGAAATCCAAAACTATTTCCCAGTCTGGCAAACTCAATTTGATTTTTGTTGTGAGCCTCCCGCTTGTTGTGATTGTGTTAATAGTTAAGAGTAATCTATAAACATACAGTCATTGCGGCTGCAAATCTGGAAAAGGTTACCGAGGAGGTTCTGAAGAGTAATGAGCCCCCCTTAAATTTAAAAAAAGCAAGGAGGGATCCATTGAAATTTCCATGAACACTGAAGGAAGTGCAACTCAGTGCTTTTTGGACGTAACAGTGTGCCACTATTGCTTTTTGTTACACAAAGGAGTGTGAAATTTTGGATGATAACAATCTAAACCATTTGCTTTGCTGCTAATGCTTTTGTAAGATAGATTAGGTCTTGCATTAGCAGTTGCCTCCTGTTTTGATGCCAGCAGATCCAACTGGAACTTACATTCAGCAGCTAAACAGCATTCCTCCCCTTGGGCTATAGAAGTGGGCCCTTTCCGCTGTGATTTTTGTTCTTACCTAGTTAAATGCACAGCATCTTCTATTGGAAGATAGGAAGCCTTCAACACTGGAGAGAGGGCGGTGATATTAATGTGTGTTATTCAGGGCTCTAGAAATTGCTGTTACTGTGTTTCATTTCCAACTGTAATATATTTCTGGATATAAAAATAAACAGATTGGTAGGCCTTCATCCGTAGGATCAGTGCTGTAAAAAGTTGCATGCAGAGAAGGGGAAAATAGAGCTTGACTACTGTGTGCTAGAAACTATTGGCTATATTTTGATTAATATTTGTCACTAGCACCACTTAATGTCAAATGCTTATTCAGCTTATGATTTAAAGTCGTACAATGCACTGCATAATTGTAAGTAGGAGACATTTCTGCATCTGGTATTTAAATGGAGTATGTGTACTTTGCATTCCAGAGCATCCCTAAATACTGCTGTTAGAATTGTCATTTTAAAAATATGTTTTGTCCTGCTTTTAGAGCACATTTAATCTTTTCCCCATTAATCTGCTTTCCCTAAACCTTTCCCTAATTCTTCTGAAGGATCCCCCACCTGCTGTGCAGGCTACACAACACAGTGAATCTAATCATGTCTGGAATTATCATTTTTATCAGTTTAATCCATATTTTTCTGTTATTTGCTTTCCAAAGCCTTAGACATTTTATGCACTGTGGTGAGTAATGGAGCAATTGTGGCGGTTAGTGTCTTTTCAAAAAAGCAGTGACAATACAGTTAAGATAATAAATTTAGATTGTTTTCTGGAATGCAGCATTAGTATTTCATGGAAGTTAAGCTTGATGTTTAGATTTATGAAATATATTTTAAACTTCAAATTTTACATGAGTTGAGAAATGTCCCTGTGTGTGTTGGAGCATCCATTTTGAATTGTCCCGATCAACACTTTCAGGCTCTTGATTGTACACTCATTCAGAGAGGCAGCAGAATGCTTTGTTCACAGACTTTTTTTCATATGAAGTTTTATATTCATATTTTCTGGAAAGCTTTTATGAAATTACAGCTAAGACAACAACTATTTTCTTTATGCTATGGTTTGCTATCATGAAGGGCAGCTTCAAATACTTGAAGAGAGCACCAGCTTAATTCAAGCAGGTGCTTTTGTGAAGCTTGTCTGAATTCACAGTGGTCTAAAGATGAGAATTTAACTTAATGTTTCATTCTCTTACTCCTATTATCTGTGTTGCTTAGGGTCATTAGTCAGATGCCGATATTGACAAAGTCTTCATCTAAAAGTAACGGCTAGCAATAACCTGTACTGATTTGGAAGTGGGTGTTTTGCTATAGATACATGAGGTGCTTGGGAGCAAGCTAGATTACTTCATCTAGATGCCATAAACAAATAGCTATGGAGGTGCCATGCTGGTTTGGTTTTTTTTTTATTTCATCCTTTCCTTCATATATATCAGAGCTGCTTTTTCTTTTCTGCTGTTGTCCTTCACTTCTTGTTTTGCTGTGATGCTCAGCAACAGCTAACTATTTGCCTATGTAAAGGTCTAGTACTGTTACATTGGTAAGGCTGTTCTGTAAAAATGTAATTTAGCAGAATACTTGCATAAACTATCAGACTGCAAAACATTTGCAGAGGGCTATGGTTTGTACTGTTTTCATTCAAAGCAGGACATTAGGGCTCCAGCCACATTTCATTATCTATTTGAATAACTTTTTTCAATTTAAAGCTCTCTGGCTAACCATGAGCACTAAATTAATACTAGGTTCTCTCTCTGCCTAGTGGGAACACTAAATAGATAAATAAAAATCATTGCAGGATAATTGTAGGTGCTGTGGGCTGAAAGCCAGACCAGGCCAATTCAGCCTTTGAGCCCTGTCTGTCTGTCTGCTTTTCTTTTTCCTTGCCCATCATAATAGGGTATTCAATTATAATCTTTTTTTCTCTGTGCACAGTGGAGGTTTGCATACAGTGGCCCAGAGGCATTATTAATCTCAATGCATTTGGAGAGTGAATGAAAAGACTAAAGGTTTAGGGGGAAAAAAAATCTCTCCCCCCTGTAGCTGTATTCATCACTTAGGGTCTTTGTCAAAAATGTACTTCTTTCTCCCTCCCCCCATTCCTTGGAGCATAAGCTGGAATTGACTCCAGAAGTTAAAGGACAATGGAAGCATTAGCACAGGGATTATGGATCTTCATGTGCAAGATGGGGGTTGGGGGAAGAAGGTAGAGGCCTGCTATTGGCAGGATGGAAATTTAGAATGTGTGGCTAGACCAGTGCTTACCACTACATGAGAAAAAGCAATAGTGCAATCTCTATTCACATGAAGCTTTTCAGGCCACTGAAAAGAGTATACCAGAGCTGTTTCTATAGCTGGTAAATAAATAATTGTGTTGCACATTTAGTGTAAGGGTCTAAAGAAAATTTTAAAGAAAAATAACATGTCTTTGTGTGTTTTTCCAATGGAAAAATTGTGCAATTGTCTTCCAGTAGCTTGTGACTTCCTGTAATGGATTAAATCAAAGTTGTCTGGATAGGTTCTATGAATCATTCCTGATTTATTTTTTTTTTTTAATCTTTTTTACCTGAGCACTTCCCTGTAATACTCCCATGGGAACTGTCAGGTTTCGAGAAACTGAATGTCATGGCTGCTATTGAAAGGGTTTCGGTTGAATATAGCTGGGTACATAGCTCCATAAATTTGAATCAGGTGTTCAACATTATAGATCAATTCAACATGATTTTTCAAGGCAATTTTCTGCAACATGAGTAGCTTGGATCAGCCATGGAACGTGATAGAGGAATTAGCCAAGTCATCCAAGTCATAATCTCTGTTTGTTGTACGTTAACCGTTCATAGATTTTAGTGGTCCAAATTATCAAACAAATAAATGTTGTTCCTTGTAAAGACACTAGATTTTGGTGCTTTGTCTTTAATTTTGGTAGTCCAGCTGATTTGAAGCATTGCAAGTTAAAGGAGTATCACTGCCTCTTCTGCTTCCATGAAATGGGTCCACTGCATCTGTAGTTACACAAAGTTACAGAGCTTTTCCTAGTCTTCCCATGCAGGTCTAGCAGATGCCCTTTGGTTAACTGTAGTCTTTAAAACAAAAGGAGGTGTTTACTTTGTTTCTGATGTACTAGATCCTTTCCAAATGTTCAGACACTAAAATATTGTTTCAAAAAGGTTTTGAACTCCCAGTTTGCCTGGGCATATCTGAGTAGATATTTTAGCAGAAAATCTATTATGTTACCTATCTATATTCTCAGTGATGTTTATGAAAGTTGCCTTTCTTACATGCGCGTTACTGGCCTAATTAAACAAGATAAGAAATTATTTTAATGACAAATTAAAAAAAAAGTTCTCCCTTCCCCTGCTTACCCTGCCGTTATGATAGAACTGCTGCAATGACTGTACAAAAGGGCCTGGGGCTGGGGTTGGGTGAGGAGGGGGGGCGGGTAGAATTCGAAGTAATATGTTAGGGTGTCTTTAAAAAAACAAAAAAAGCGCCAAACAAACCAAGCCACCAAACTTGTAGAATTCCTTCGTGGAAGACTTCACGCCTGCCTACTAGTAAACTGGTATTTTATGGAATCTGATTTAACCTGGATAATACTTTAACAGTGTCTTCCAGCATAAAAGCTTTAACATTTCACATCAGGACCTTGATTTACTTACCATCTGCTCAGAGGTCTGTCATCAACAGAGATGATTTCTAGCTCCCTTCAGATAACTGGCGTTTGGCAGAGTTCTGCTAAACAGTCTATAACCTTGAAGACAAGGAGTATATGATAACTCATGCGTATCAGTTAACCTTTAAGTGGCTTAATAGTCTCTTTTCCTAAATAAAACTGCCAAGTACTTCAGTTTGGTCCTGGTTGTTCCTGGTTTTTCTTTTTCCTGCTTTAAGTCAGAAAAAGCCAATGAGACCTTGGAGGCAGCGAAGAAATTATCTTCTGTTTTATTTTTATTCACCATTAACATCCTTAAACTTGCTTTTCTTTTAGTCTGTATTTTTTGTGGCTCTTGCATGGTGTTTCTGTCAGAAGAGTTTGTCTGGAGGTTAATGTATTTGTGGCAAAAAAAAAAAAAGCTATTTTTGCTATGTTGTTTCAGTAAAGTCAAGAAAATTATTAGGATCAGTTTGTCAGAAGTCAGGCAGTCAAAAACCAGCTGACCTCAATTTTAGCTTTAATAGTGAGTTTTACATTTCAGGAGGCTAATAATACATTTCTTAGGCTGTGGAGTTAATGACAGAGTTAGTCATTAAGTTTGAGGAGCAGGAGAATATTTCTGTAGAGGAATCTGCATGCTCAAGAGTTTGCTTCGGCATATGTTTAGATATTAAGATGAATTTACCAGTGTTTGATTCAGATGTAAGCATGTAACAAGTAGTTAGACCAGACTCACTTATAAACCAAGCAGCCAAAAACTTGTAAAGTCAAAAGCTTTCTCTTAATTTAACAGATAGTTGTAGAAGTTAGTGTGAAATTGCATCATTCAAAATTACAGCAGGGCTTGAAGCAGTATGGATTCTGCTAACAAATGGTGTAATTTACCAGTGTGCACAGTAGAGTGGCCAGCTACCAGATGATGTCTCTTTCAATACATTGGATCAATTACAGGACACACAGGAGCTTTCTTTCTGTATTTTTCATTTTTATTTTTACTGTTTTTTCAGAACCTGCTTTTTTCTACATGTCCTTTTTGACTGATTTGGCAGAGGAAGGATTTTTAGGATAAGATAGTTAGTTGTTCTCTTCAGACAACTGGAAAGAATGAGTACTCCAGTTGGTTCAAAGTCAGCTAGAAAGAAGAGCTTGTGCTATGACGAGAACACTATGTTTTATCTAGTTAAAATCCTTCCCTGGACTTTTTATGTTTTGGGGACAGTTTTGATTTGCTCACTGTTACTGTTTGTAGCAATAATAAGAAATTTAAGTCTGGGCTAAGAATTTAACCCAGGTGACTTTGGTATCTGTTCTTCCACCTGATCTTTTAAATGGGTTTCAGCCTACAGTGGTTAAACTCTTGGTCAATGGAGGAACAATTGCTAGAACTTTTGCATCTGCTTAGAGGAATCCTTTTCAGCAAGACTTCCTCATAACTTTTCTAGCCTCATCTCATTAAAAAACTGTAAAAATAGGTCAACTTTGCTTCCTCCTATAAAAATCACCAAGCAGATACAGAAGACTGATGTGTGAGTCACACTTATGAACAGGGCAATACATACTAGTAGGCATGCTACATCCAGAACAAGGCTCAGTCTATTGCTCTGTGGTTTGAGGGCTTACTTTCACTACCACTTTTTCATTCAGGGAGGTGGGTATGAAGTTTGAGCTGCAAAAAAGAAGAGTCAAATTATTTGAATCCTTGCAAGCTTGCCTCACTCCATTCCCCCACACCCTCCCAGTATTTTTTTTTTTTTTAGCCTGGAATATCTGTGTGGTTAATGGCTTTTTCATGACACTGTTAAGAAACGTATCAGAATGGAGGGTAGCTTTGAAGAAAAGGCTATGTGCATATCACTTTGAGGTTTATATACTGTCATGGAAGCAAACTTCTGTGTTTTCTTTTGTGTCCTTTTTTTCTGGATACTTCCAGCAAGTTAGCAAGGATTTTTCCACTACCCTTTGAATTTAACATTGCACCACATCAGCTGTTAACTTCTCACTGAAGTGAGTGTCAAGTTGACAGAGTGAAGATCTGGTAACAGATTACTTCCTCCTTTTGATGTATTTGACCAGTTCCATATTGGTGGTTGATAGTAAGTGGACATGTCAGGTGCGTTCAGTGTTTCAAGCAGTTGAGTACATCCCAGTGCTGTCAAAGTGATGATGAATCAGTAGACACCTAGCTGATTTTGAACCATGAGGAAAAATGGACTGCGGCTTACTTTAGTTCCCGTTGGACAGGTAACAGAAGAAAAGCGTCAATAATGAAAAAAACCATCTAGGTTCATGATACTTGATTTCCAAGGGGAACACCAGACATCCCTCCTATTTGAAGGGCTAGTAGGTCTACAGAGGCTCGTCGAAAAGTCTTAACCATGTTCGCTTCATGGCTTTTACCTGGAGAGCAGTAATGGAAGAAGGTGGTTGTGAGGCTTGCTAATGTAAAGCTATATATGCACATGGAGAAGTGAGTGAAAAGATTAAAACCAAATTTGCTGAAGACACGAACTAGCTTTGCATGTTAGCAGCTTCCAATAAACATATGTCGGAAGAAGTAGCTTAGTCTAAATAGGACTTCCATTACTGTTTTTCACATAAAGGACACAGAGGTAGTTAGCTTAACGTTATGTAACAATGCCAATTTGCTTTTAGGTCTTGGGAGGCCAGTTGGAAATCGAACCACAAACTATCCTTCAGTCTTTATTTCTAAAGCAGTTGAGTTGCAAAAGGAGGCCTTTAATGCTTAATTTGTCAAAACATTCTGCAATAATCTCCTGGATGGCTTGGATATCAATTCTAATGGCATTATGCCTGATGTGCTTTGTTTTCTCTATTTAAGATGAAAAAACTGAATAGCATAATTCTGAATGGTGTCCAGGTGCAGCAACACCTTTCTGTATTGCTTTTTGAATTCCTGACTATGCACTAGGACTGCAATTAATTTATAATAAGGTTTGGCACAAAACACCGTAATTTGGCTCTGAAAGAGCCAAAATTAGCTTAGCCATGATTAGCCTATGAATGTTTCTATACTGCTAGTGATTGACAGAAGTCCTGTGGACTTCATACTACAAATAGATATGATTTATCCATTAATGAAAGTCGCTTTGTTTACTGCTAGGCATGTTAAAATAAGAAAAGCCACTCTGCAAATGCATTGTTCTTGAAACCCTTAAGGTTGTTGATTACTGCACAGGCAGTATTCAGAAGCATCTGTTTGTATTGTAAACCACTGTCATCTCTGCCTCTGCACATGTTCTTTTTCATTTGTGGATACATATGAGAACAGGTTATGAACATCATTTATGTGTACAAGAAGTGGCCACTTGCTATGCAGGAGATGAGTTTCTGTGCCCAAAGTGTCTTGTGACAGAGGTCGAACACATTATGTTTTCTGCTTGTAAGGTATTTAATCTAAATATTTATCAAAAAGCTAGAAAGATTATATACTTCTGAAGAAATTGTAGTTTTCTGTTCTGGGTCTATTGTAGTATGCCTCACAAATGTATTTTGACAAAGTCTGGCATGTACTGGGTAGAATTTTCAGGAGATTTAACATCTCTGTGGCACTGACCTACAATGGGTGAACCTGAATGCTTGATTCTGAAAAGCTACATAAGCTTGGAGGGAGTTGGAAAGAAAACAGAATATGCCACGATCAAACCTGTTTCTCTTTGAGAGTAGTGGTTCCTTGGTACTAGCGTCTTGATTTTGTAATGTAATTTTACCTCAGTTTCTGTCTTTGTCTCCTTCTACTATTTAAATTTCTTCCTTTGTATCTACATTCCGTACTCTGTATTTATTTGTCATGCCCTGTAAAACTTACTATGAATCTGTATGAATGCCTGTATGAATCTTCAGGCAATCTTTCTATCTTACTTTGACCTTCTGCAGGTATCTTTTCTGTGTTTTCCAGTGTCACCTACACTAATACCTTAAATTGCTCTGACGGTCTTCAGAGCAAGGAGCATGTTCCACCAAAACACATGTAAATGTAAAGTGTTGTATTTGAGACAAAAAATCTCCCTTATGCTAAAAGACTAAGGCTTCTAGATAGATGTAAGGCTGGATGAGTTGCCACATTATTGGCCCCTCTGAGCTGGTGAAGTAGCACCAACAAAGAGATTTTCATCTACGAATGGCCGAGAGAAAGGAAGAAAGAATTGTGAGTGGACAGAAATCGATTTCCACTTGCTGATCCTCCTTTGACCTGTGATTCTTGAAGTCATCCATGGATGGCATAAATTAGAGCAAACTAAAGGAGCCAGAATAAATCAGGGCAACTTGTCTCAGAAGTAAGGAAGCTATGACCAGGTGTGTGATACCACTCCCTTTTCCCATCTCCATGTTGCGTGGAGCTCTCACACAGGGAGAGGGTCTTCCCTGTTCTTTTATTTTGTTCCAATGATTTTAGGTACCAGAAATGCAACAGAATAATTATTTCTTCAGCACTGAATATTCTTTTGATACACTTTATGTATTTAGTTTTCTAAATAGCTAGCCTTTCTATCAAATGTCCTGATATGTTTTCCTGATTTACTTTCTCATTTAAAACTCTAATGATCTCTGGAGCTGCCAGTAGTATTAGATGATTTTGTTAAACATTTGGAAACTGTCCTAGTTTCTGCTTCACCTTCAGAGGTGGTGATCTTCTGTTTAAAGTCCTCCATTGATCTTCTTTCTTTTAAAACTTCTACAAAATGCATGAGAGCAGACTGAAAATGTAAATCAGGCTTATAGAAAATGTATTCTGGTATCCTTACTAAAAGTAGGTAAGTAGAAAGTAATGCAGTCTGGTCATGAACTACCAGCTAAATGAAAGGGACTAGATCTTCTGTCATCCTGTCTGTTACTCTAGATCCAAAATCTCACAGCTCCACTCACAGCATGGCTTCTGCCTGGAGATTTACTCTTGGAGCAAGTGTATATACTAAACTTCTGCTAATTGAATTTGGTTAGATTCTTTATTAAATAGATATTCTTTCTTCTTTCCAAGTAATTCTTGCAGATTGTAATCTTTTGTTTTTAATATTACACAAGCTTTGGGAAAACCATCTTCATTCAGAAAGCAGATTAAATTCTGCAAGATACTTTTTGACTTGGAAGCAGGCCAATGTTCCTATGACTGTTTTGACTATTTTGATGGGTTTCCATTTTATTTTTTGTATTTCCAGTGTGATCAAAAGCTAGCCAGAATAGCTAGAACCATCCTACCAAAAATCTACTCTTTAACAACATTTTGCATTAGATATTTAAACTATGCTGGTAAATGCAAGCAGTGCCTTCCTTTTCAGCGAAAGATTAGGTAAGGGAATCTCTTCGCTGCTTCTGGCTAAGAAACTTCAGTGCAAATCTCCAAGTGCCTTAGGAGAAAAGATTTCAAATAATGCTGATTCTTGATCAAACTTGATTTTAATGAAAGAGTCTTTTAAAAAAGAGTATGTAATTGACCTGTCTTTGTTCAGCCTAATGTGATTGAGAGGAGAATTAAATAATAACCAACAGAGACATTACCTTTTTTAAACATAGAGAAACAGCTACTGTCAAATATGCAAACATAGAAAGGAAGAAAAAGCCTCAAAGTGCTCTTTAGATTCAGCTGAGATGAATTACATCAATAGATCTCCGGCAGTTCTGAATCTGTTTCAAAGAATGTTTTCAGTATAATAAAAATATACTTTCTTACTACAATTCTGAATGTCAGGAGTGGCTGGGAACAAGTCTGACTAGAGTAACAAATTGTCACTAGTCAACTTTCTGGTGGGTGTCAGTGGGCACCAAGCCTATTATGCTGCAGGAAATTTTCACTATAAATGTGTTAAGAGGCCCTTTGAGTCCTCCTGGCTTGCTGAGTCTCCCTTGCTACAGATGCTAGTGTGCTGTACTTTACAAAAAGGACCCTGTTGCACAGAACTTAAGATCTAAGTAAGATAAAATACAGGGTAAGGAGCAAGAAAACAAATTTTGAGGTAGCTGTCTGTCTTGCTGGAATCCTTTGTTGCTTTATTAAATATTTAAAAGCACTGAGAACATGTTATAATTATTTAGAAGGCACGCAGGCAGGAGAGTTCTGTTCATAAAACAAAGAACCGGACCCAGAAGAAAAAAGTTTTGAAGCACCTTGGGGTAAATGGTCTGGCATTCTGGGGACAAGAAGCTGCAAATAAGAACCAGTGCTAGAAAAAGTCTGTGGTGAATTTGGAAAGGCTAACTGCTAATCACAGGTTCACACCTGCTGAAGATGAGGCCCAGTTCTGCTCTGCTAATCCAATGTAACTCTATAAATCATTAGTTTTGATGAATATTCTCAATACAGCTAATATACAGGTCTAATACATGCATTTCTTAATTAACTTTACAGTTCTGGAGAAATGATGCCTTGTTATGTTTAACAGAATGAATAATAATAATGCCAAATAATTTGGTAGCCAGAAGATGCTAAAAACCTGTCTAGGACAATAAATATTAGCTTGATGGAAAAGCTTGAGCTTGAGTTGAGCAATACTTGGTTTATAGCAGTAAATGAAGCATTAGCTGGATTATCGGAATAAATGTGAACGATAGTTTAGATCTGTAAGGGGTGGAATGAGCCTCCTGCTATGTTAAGTGTGATTAAGTATTTATCTTGGTAAACAATAGAAAGGCTAGAAAATAATCAAAATCCTGTAGTCTGAAGTGAATATAGCAAGCAATCAAAAACATGGCTAATAAAACAGAGACATCAGTACTTCCAAGTGAAAATAGCCCACCATAAAATCAATTTTAACACCATGAGCTGCCAGAAAGTGGGTTTTTTTCAGCTTCAATTTCAAAAAGATAAACTCCATTCATCCCGGGAGGTGTAGAGCAGTAGGTCTTAAGAGCTCGTAGATGCCATATTTTGCTTCATACAGCTTTCATGCAATGCTGGGAAAAGAAAGTGATCTATACTATATAATGCAGAATTTCTGTGAGGATTCAACTAGTTCGTTCCAACTAAACATGCCAGCTAAAAGGCAATGACCATGATTTGTGCCATAAGTAAACAGAACAATTTTATAATCAATTCATTGGCTTTGTTGCAGCTGATGGAAAGGCTTTACAATCAGCACAATATGTTCAAATCATCCCTTTCTCACAAAAAACAGAGCAGCAGGCTGTGCCTGCTGGAGACTGTGCAGAGCCCTGTTGTGCAAGCCAGTCAATAAAGAATTACAGTAATCTAATCCTGAAGAAAGACAAAAGTGTAAATAACCTTTTCAAGGGCTTCCTGAGGTGGAAATGACTACTACTTGGCAATAGCCTTTTCAAATTGTCCAGAGATGATGATGTAGTGGAGATGAAATACTTCTCTGTGGCCTAACATGATTCTCAAATGTTTCCATTGCACTTGATTGCAAACTGCAAAAATAAGTGGTGAAGGAATAACCTCCCTTGAGCTTCAGCGCCAAGAGGCACCATGACTGCCTTGTTGAAGGAGAGTTTGACACAGGGGATTGAACATCCACCAAAAATGCTACCGCTGATGTTATTTGGCTTGTGTCTATAGGAATTATGTGAACTCTAGAGACAGACAAGCTTACATATTGCCTGTGCAGAGAATGATCCCTTTTTGGGCTGCAGTGTGACATATATATATATATATACATATATATATATATATATATATATATAGCTTGTCCCTAATGTGGAACGTTTTTGGCTGCTTTAGGGAACAGAAGGGACTCGCTGAATCTCTTTCAGTGAGCAAGATGGGGTTGTGGTCTTTGCTCTATACAGGGCTTTGAGCTGAACTTTTGGACAACTTAAATTCAGTGTTGCTGATTTTTGAAAGGCTTGAGAGAGTTTCTCTTAATGTCTTATTTTAAAAGACATTTTCTGTTTCATGCTCAGAGTTTATAGGAGTGCAATGCTATCTAATAGAGCAATAGGGTCTCTTGCAATCACGGTAAGAATTTGACACTTGTAGTCCCCTGGAAGGGGAAACCCACAACTTTTAAATTAACAATAAAAGGAAAAGACAAGTTACAAAAGACAATCTTTACTGAGGATGAGTTAACCTCCAATATATTCTATTACTGTTAATAAAAATATGAAGTAGTTCTTGAAACTGTACAATAACAGAGTCAATCTGGAGATGCACATTGAATAAAAAACCCAAGACTGATTGTCTTGCAACTCCAATTAGGGTATTCGCTACAGAAATTAACATCCTGAGTTTTCTGAAAGCTAACCCTAAATCAAGCAACTGCTTTACTCCATAATGTAGATTTAAAGGGCTCATAGTTGTAGAATCTTTCGTTCTTAAAACAGATGATTGTAAACCTGTAAATCACACTTCCACTAGAACCGTTCTGTAGCAGCCCTGACCTCACAAGATTAGAAGGAAAAAGATGTGTTAAACCTTTGTCTTTTTCAGCTTGTTTGCCTTGTGTAGCTGAGCTCTCCCTCTGCATAGGTTTCCCTGGTCTGGCAATTATTGCTCTCGTGTGTCTTCTGGAACTCTACGCTATTCTCCATGCTTTTAAGAGGGTCTTTGATAACAGGAGCAGTAATGCTGGAACTCTGTGGCCAAGCACATGCACAGAAGGAGTATGTAGTGAAGGGACCGAAATACCAGAAATAAGCTTAAGATGGACACTGTCCCTTATGAGAAGTCTGTAAAGGAATAAGCTGGAGAATGCGTTTTGCCTTTGTCTGCAAAGAACTTGCCTTTTTCATGGAATAAGCATGTCTCTGGAATGTAAGACTTTGCAACAGAGCCTGACAGACAGAGGTTACCTTTCCTATTATCAGATACGGGCAAAAGAATCTTATTATTGAGCTAGATCCTCCTGTGCTACTTTATGTACCTCCAGTGCTTGCTCTCTGGATGCGAACAGAGCCTTGCAAGGGAGAACTTAGAATCTGTAAACATGTCAAGCTGCTTGCGTGCTTCTACAGATATCAGAAAACAGGTCAAAACAGATCAAAATGCAATTATGCATTCACTTATATTTCGTATCAACTCCTTAAGGGTGCTGCTTCCACTAAGCAGCAAATTCAAGTATCCAAATGAATTGTGGTGAGATCTTGAAAAGGCAAGGGTGGGCCTGCTTCAGAGGGTGCAAGGCAGCCATGGGCTTCCTGTGTCACAAGCAGTGGATGTTACAGTGTCATTTCAAGCATGGCATTTTATGTAAGATTCATGCATTCCTGGGTCTGCTTTTTTCCTCAGCTTTACCTTATATCATAAAAGTTTGAAGCAGAGATACAAAGATAGTCTTTCAAGTTAAACTTTGTAATTTTTAATCGGTGTTCCCTAGCTTTTGATTAATCAGGAGGGGGGAAAACCCATTCCTGTAACTTCCTTGACTTTTTTTGAGAGGAAGTAAGAGGAGAGCAGCATCTCTGACTTTTATACTGTGCTCCTTTTCAAAGCCTTGTACTTAGAGAAACAATGAAGGCTGCAGGGATCAAAAGGGTGGGAAAAGGGTGCAGCAGAGATGGTGCTGGATCTGTGATATGAACCCTGTTGTGAAAATAAGACAACTGTTGAAACTCCAAGGTTGAACCAGAAATAGTAGACAGAGAATAAAGCTGAGATGGAGAAAATATTTCAGGAGAATTAAATGTGTTAAAGACAACTGGAGAAGGAAGAGGACCATGAGAAATGGCTAGTCACAAAAGAAATTATAAGAAATAAAGGCTAAACCAGAGAGACCAGAAAGGAAGAAAACATGTACAGAGTGCAGTTAGTTTTATCAAAAATAACTGAAGTAATTAAACTGTATTGAAATACAGAAGCAGCAAGGTTCTTAAGCATAAAGATTGTCTAGAAAATAATTTTAAAATCCACAAATTCATTGCAATTTTGCTGTCAGTTTTCTTACTGCACTATTCTGGTTCCTGTTTGTTTATATAGTTGTATTTGTTTATAGGAATGTGCTTATAAAACTACCATCTTAATTGAAGCAGACTGAGAAAAAAGCATTGGTAATGTTGTAGAGACAAGTGGTAAAAATAATTGTTAAAAATGTAAAAAACGGTAATTTTTTTAAAGTTTGGAGACTACATGACACATAAGGCAGGAGTTACACTCACTGCATGAAAAATGCATGGATCTTTTGTATGAGGTAGGAATCTCATGGAAAAAATAGTGTGCTATTACATAATCAAAGGCTGCAATATTTTCTCAAGAGAGAGTAAGGGTAAACTGGTGGCTTTTTATTCTGATGTTTCTTTGATTTTTTTGCAAACTGATGTTCTTGTAGTTTGGCTTACTTACTTGTTTGCTCAGTTTGCGTATTTCTGGTGTTACCGCCTTATTTTTGTTATGAAAATCTGGGATGGCATTTCAGTCCAACTTAACATGAATATTTGACCTCAAGGAAAGCATTTGCTGAAACTGCATTTGTTAAAATGAAATTTGGAGACTCCTTTTAAAATTAATTCTGGAGGAGCTGCTCTAAATAGGTATTTCTTTGTAGCATTAGCAAACCAAATACTAAACTACTAAGGACTCTGAAAAGATTGCTGACTATAAATTGTCACTGAAATTTATTATTTTTTCTGAAAACCAGTTCATCTGCCTCAGTTTGCTCAAAGTAGGTTAGGTAACACCAAGCAGTATGATTTCAATTATATGGGTATGTGTACAGTCATGTTACTGTGGCTTAATAAGCAAGTGAATCTAAGAAGCCACCCTTATCTAAGTTTATGTTGATACAAAATCTGTGTCAAGATCATCTCAAAATATTTAAGATACATCTAAGATTTTTGATGTTTTAAGAAAATCTGGGGAGACTTTTTAAAACAAAAAGGATGATAACAAGTATTAATGACAATTTTTTTATAGTTCAAGATTTTCTGGCATTGCTTTCTGTAGGCCTGAATTTAGAAGTCTTTATTCATTGGTATAATGACTGAGAAGAACTTCTTGGAAGTCTAATCAGTAAAAAGTTCCTTTAGGGATTTTCTTGTCTATATTGTATGAAAATCACATGGAATTTAATTTTGCAACAGGGAATAGAGGATGAGGCTATGATAACATGGAGGGTAGGACAAATAAAATTCTTGCTATGGGTGCTCCTTAAAAACCAGAACTGAGTCTATCAGGGCTTGATCTAAAGCCAACTCTTATGTGAAGAGTCTGATAAGTTTTACCATCTGTGAGAGTAATGATTTGAAATGTTTTTGCACAAGGAAAGAGAAACATTAATGCCTCAGGGTAAAAATGCAAGAAGTTTTGTCTTTTTCTAAAGCTCTTTGAAGAAAGTCTTAGACAAGGTGTTGTGATGTTTGCACTAGAGCTTTGGAAAATATGGTAAACCTTAGGTCTTGCAATGTATCTTTTAACTAGATGCACTCAAATAATTCAGTTTGGGGTTGCAGTTTTACCTTTTTTTAGAGTTAAAAGCCTTTCTGTCCATGTTTTCCCACTAAAGGACAGGATGAGCTGTCCAAATTAAGCAATGTGTAGAATTTTATCTGTTTGGCTTATTTATCTCTGTTTTTTGAAAAAAAAAATAATTTAGCATCCAGTTAAGGATATATTAGAGGAGAACTTTCATGACCTCTGTTGTTATATATTGCATTAGTTTCCTTAAAACACTTATGACGTTTGAGCCTGGTGCAAGAAAATGCCTTTTTTTGCCTTTAAAGACTTGTTCAGTGCCTTTGCATCCATTAATTAATAATAGCTGAGAGTGCTTCCTTCCCTGAAGGCTTGGACCCAGCCTCTTTTTCTACAACTGGACTGATGCTTGGAATATATCAATTGAGGATACCACCTATACAGTTTCTGCTTTCCTTATACTCTTAATTGTAGGAAGAGAATTGTGTATGAATATAGCAAGATGTCTGGGAAGTGTTTTGCATTCAGTCAGGATTTAAACAAAAAGACAAGTAGGAAAACATTACATTGGGAGCAGGTAGTCTGTATCTGTCCTAGGCAGAGCATGCTGTGAATGAGTGCTGGAAAATACTGGTTAAAGTCAAACTACCAACCTAAAGAGAGATTTTTACATATGAAAATGTGTTAAACCAGCTAACGAGCTTTGGAGAGTCAATAGGCTCATATCCATAATATGTCTAGCAAATGTTTTTACAGTGGAATATACTAAGGAAATTGAAATTGTCTCATGAATAACTTGAAGACAAATCATAAATTCTCAGTTTTAATATTGCTGTATGTAGCTATGAAAATTGGGTGTCTTTAGACTCATGTATTCAGTATGCCCTGCAAGTTGCTTGGCAAAACGCAGGTTCATTCTAGTCAATCTTTTAAACCCAGTTGTGAAATACAAGCTCAGATGAGAACATGCCAATACAGTATCATATAAAAATTAAAAATGGTGCATGTAAAATGATCAACTCTTCAATGCAAATGGCTTCCCATAGTCATAGTCTTTGTGTAGAATTTCCAGAAACAAAAACAAGGGGAGGGGTGATATAGAAACTTTGTGGCACACTGGCTGAAAAGAAGTGACATCTTTTGAAATGAGATTTTTCTTGTCATCTCTGGTTAAATGAATATTTTCTAGAGACTGCAACTCACTGCTTAGTAATGGTTTTTTTTGACCATTGAATAGATGATAGTGATCTTGAACTAAACAAGCTTTTACAAATCTTAATGAACAGAACTATGAACAAAGTCACATTTTATATTTTTGGAATAATCAGTCAGACATATTTATACCATCTGGTGGTGTTCGTTAATTTGTAGGTTGGTAACACAGCTATTCCTGGAATAGCATCGCACAAAAATGCAAACAGGGCCATAACGGAAAGGTAAAACTCTCAGGGAAAGCTTAATAAAGGTGAGTTCTTGGTGAAAATACCTAGTCAAGAAGCAGAACTTCATCATGGAATAAAATAAAGCCTGAGGAATATGTGTGAAGGGCAGGGGAGAGTGAAATCTGTCAGGTATGTGTGTGCAGCAAAATAATATGTTGCAACCATGTGTCATGACTGACAGCTTTGTAATTCATCCTGGTTGTGCGTGAAGAGGAGCCAAGTTAGCTGCCTAGCTCACCAAAACAGATCAACCCTTTTTCACAGGTCTTAAGTCAGTGGAAGTTTCAAGTTAGTACGGGAGAGTTGAGGCAAGGCCTTTGTATTTCACCATCTTTCCACCTAAAGCTTTAGGTTGAAACAATTGTGAAACACTGTCAAGGCTAATATACTTCATATGAGTCTGGGTGGAAAGAATGAATTGCTTTTCTGCCCTGGGAGAAATACCCACGAGTCAGCAGTTCCTTTCAGAACTGTAGCTTTGCCTAGGTAGCTGTCTTCACAGACGTGGTAAACTGCACATTCATGTATGATTTTCAGGTGTATCAATATGCCTAGTTTCTAAGAAGTTAAGCCTTTTAATTCTGTGTTAGTTCAGAGAAAGGGAAAAGGTATGAGCCTCTCTGCTACTCTGTTTCTCTTGTTCCTTCCCCAGTTTTGATTTTAAGTTTTCTCCAAAGCTTACGGTACTTGTAAAAACATGTAGCAGCTGAGCTTTTTTCATGAAGCACCTGCTGAGGCCAGAGCTCAATCAGATGAGAAACATCAATGGCTAAACCAGATGCACCAAACTCTTATTAAATTTCTTTTCCTCCAGGCTTGAGAACTCTGCTTAGATTTGCTCAAAAACAGCTATGACAGCCTACATTCTTATTTTGACAAGAAACTTAAAACAAGTTTTAATTAAAAGACCGTTTGATTATTTAGAGTGCCTGTGATATTAATATTCTTTGTCTGTCTTTTCAGATACTTTTCTAACAGCAGCTTCCTCTCAACTGAAAGAGGTTTAAAGCAGCAAAGAGCATAAATTGTATCTTGTTTTATACTATAAACTTTGAGGTGTGAAAATTCTCCCAAATGTATGTTTTAAAAATCTCTTCTGTATGTGAAAAAGTAGTATTGGTACATATTTTGAGTCAGATAGAAATGCTGAATATTATACTTTTTCAGCTCAATGTTTTCCATTATCAGTGGTATATATTAAGATTTTTATTTTATGAATCGTATACCACTTTTTGTGCATTCTCAAAACAGTTATTACAGGGAGAGTTTTCCAGTGCGACTGTGCAAGACTATGATAAAACATAAACCAGGAAAAAATCAAAAGACTTTCTAAGATATTGCTGTGTCTAATTTTTATCTTAACTTAGTGGTACACTATCTTTATAACACTGACTGCTGAAAAGTTGCAGGGTACTTCTAGTGAACCAGGCATTCAGATATTATAATTTTGGCAGGTAGCAGCTGGTGTCAGCAGTAGCAGCAAAACCTTTCTGCAGTGAGGACTTTTTTTTTAGGAGCTGTGTGCAGTACAGCGTGTTTCTCCTCTGCATATCTGTGGCAAATCTGGTATCAAGTGGCGTAAGTGTCACTCAAAACAACCAATCGCAAGTAAACATTTACTGGGTTAAGCTTGTATATAACTTATGAGGAAGTAGACTAGAAATTTTGAGCATTTTTAACAGCCTCATGATAGTGTCCTGTCCTGTCCCATTCCTCTCCCCGCCTTGCCTCCCAATAGTTGAGTAATGAGTTGAAGCTGGCCCATTTCATATAAAAGCAGAGCTGAGTGATTAAACCAATTAAATCAATTCAAGGGCACATCCAATAGATTTAAGTAAAATTTCCTCCACTTACTATGGGCCTCTTGAGATGGACTGAACTATGGTCAAATCAGCACTGGTTAGTTGAATAACACGGGGAGGAAAATTTGCACCTAAACCAGGGATGTTTCTCCGCTCTATAGAGCTTGCCTCTGAAGGTTCCTAGCTGGGGTGCACGGTGGGACTATCACCATGTTCCTCTCAGCACCTCTGCTTCCCCTCTGTACACTGCACTGCTTTTGTGAAATGCTGTGAGAAACTTTCCTCTGGCTCCCAGCTCCCACTGGATTTTAACTTCAGCAGAAGCTGGGAATACAGAAGGATGTGGAGGCCGTTGCCCATTATAGATAAGTAAGTTGTTAATTTGCTTCTGAAAAGACACTGGCTTCCTACTCAGAGTTTCCTCTTAATAAGAGTTCAGCAAGGGATAGGTGCTCCTGGCAATCAAAGGTGTGATGGTGCCAATCAGCAAACTTGTCTCTGTGGAAGCAGCGGCTGCCCCTGAGCCATTGTAGGCATGGGAACTACAGCCTTCTGCTGCTACAGGATTGACTTCCTTGGTATTGGGGGGCTGGAAAGGAAAAGCTGGACTGTGACATCCAAGACAAAGAGTAACCTGTTACTGCAGCTCTCTGTGCACATTCTGGGTGCCTTCCCCCAGAAAGGCAGGCATCGGTGGCAGTGCTATTTACACCTTAGCTCATGCCACTTTAAGCATGTTTACTACCTAATCAAGTGTGTATGTTCACTGCTTTTATAATGGGAAACTGCACATATGTATCTTACAGAGCAGTATGTAACTATTAGATTATAGACTCACACCATTCCTTTTCCCTTCTGTCTTCTGGACAGTGGAGAGAGCTGCAACAACGGAAGTTCTTTCAATCTTATTTACCTTATGCTCCCCTGTGTAAAAGATGTGGACCTTAGGTGGAGGAGGAGGAGGAAATAGAGGTATACTAAAACTTTTGTGAGAGCTTTAACTGCTGAGCTATTAGATGAAGAAAGAGTTCTTCTTTACAGCTATTTATAAATGACAGGTGTACCCTCTGTTTTATGATAGAAAAAGCCTCAGTATTGGAAGTTCAGAGAGTGGAGGCAGCTATCTCTCTGCAGTGAGGATTGCTCACCTGGTGTCTGTAGCCTTAAGACATTTCTGTTACTCTGCATGAACCTCATCTCTGTTTAACCCTCCTTCTGCATTGTAGAGAAACCCTGGGCACCTAACTGGGCACTGGGGATTGTTTTAAGCCTCATTTGACTGTGAGTTAGGCATTGTGAAGCTCAGTGTCACTGTGCGGAAGAAGCCTTTTTGTGAATTCTGTTCCAAAGACTCATGAGTGCTTTTGAAAATACTTAATATTTTCTAAGCCTGATTTTCAAAGGTGGTAGAGGAACCCCTACTGAAAAGGGACTTGAACTTCATGATCTGCAGACAATCAGCACTACCTAAAAATAATTCTCAGATTTTTCTCCAATGTAACCATTCTCAGTATTACTGTGTGACATTCTATCTTGATATGACCTCTGCATAGTCTTTATTCTCATCTTCCCATTTCATACATTGTACCAATGCCTTTAAGAAAAATCCATATAAGCCAGTAGAAAAACCTCTAGTCTGAATAAATGAGACATAATTGAAATTTGTCAGAAAACTCAATGCTCAGAACATTCCCTTCAGAAACAAGATTTTCAAGACATCTGTTGTTTTTTCTAGACTTGCATAAACCTGGGTGGTATTTATAAAGATGTGTAGCTCTCCTTGATTCAAAACCTGACTGAGAGTAACAAACCTCATTTGTATCTTTATCCAAACTTCACCATACTACTCTTTAAGGTATGGCTTTCTAGAATCATAAAGTAGCCCATGTTTAGTTGATATAAGGTCATTCACTGGAGTACATTTTCCTAAGTCATCTTCGTATAGCTGAGATGGATGCAAACAAGATGTTTACAGATACTTTTATCTATGAAAAGTGATAAAAGTAAAAACTGGAAGAAGTAGCAAAATGAGTGGTTTATTATGATTACCAGAATCCAGAAAGTAGCATTTAGATTTGTATTTATCTATCTTCGAGTAAATTGCTTTCTCCCTTTATGAAGACTAAACCCCACTATTTCTCCCCCTAGAGATCTTCCTAAGGTTCCAGTACAGAATGCAGTTCCATCTGCCTCTTCTGGCTTCTTTAACGGTCCACCGAAACTTCAAACAGATGATTTTTTCCTTTCTGGGAATGCTCAACAGACTAATATATGGCTGTTATTCTAGTTTGCATTTATTTGTTTTATCACATCATATAAAAGACCTCCACTAGAGAAGAGGAGAGGCATCTGAATCCCTTATATGGAAAAATAACTGCAGAAAGCTGTATTTTTAGCTTGTGCAGCATAATTAAACCCATTAATGAGTTAAAGCATAAATATAGACTCAAATAACATAGAAGGCTTTATACTAAGTATTGAAGTATTCATCAATCTATATGCCTGTAGCCTTATACTTTCTTAGAACCTCTTAAAGTCCGAGTGTGATTCAAAATTACCCTTGAAAGTCTGCAGCTGGAACATCCTTCTAAGTGTATAAAAGGTGTTTCTGAAATGTAGGAGGTGGTTTAGCGCACCAGTGGGCTAGTGTCCCAGCTCAGCAATTTTGCTTTGTCCCTCTGAGCACTTCAGAAGCAGAAAGCTTGACAAATAGCAACTTGGACACAACCCAACATCTTAGTACAAGTCCCCAGTGCAACTCTAGTGCAACTTCAGCTGGGCAAGCTGCAATTCACAATTTCTAGCTCCTCAACAATTTCAGCTTGATAAATCCATATATAGGAGAAAAGTAATTCAAGCTGGGCTGTTATTCAGATATGCAAGCATCTCCTCTGCTTAATGCAAAAGACACTGGTCTGCGGGCCTGACACCAGTCAGCCTCCAATAAGGTCCTGCTGTTCACAATTTACTAGATTTGCTTCTTTGACTTGCTCTGTAAGTGTAGGTATCCAGATTGAAACTGTGTCTTCACGTGTGAAAAGCCTGGTGGCTGAGGAGTCTCTTCAAGATGAACCCGCCTCTGAATTTCCTACTCTTTTTGTCCATTTTCACATGATCGCAAGTGTACCAGGTTTAGGGAACATTCAGGATGTAATGCAAATCTCAATTTTTATTTCTGTGTTTGAAAACAACTGTAAAATTGCAGTGACTGGAAAGATTGCTGGGATGACTTAACGTGCTCACTGCTGGGTTTGCATTATGTTGTGTCTGACTACTGTTTTTCAGGCATGAAT
This sequence comes from Falco peregrinus, assembly GCF_023634155.1. NCBI lineage: Eukaryota > Metazoa > Chordata > Aves > Falconiformes > Falconidae > Falco > Falco peregrinus. The sequence goes on from NC_073721.1 coordinate 108,946,909, forward strand.
TTTGCTGTTTGTTAATGAGTATCAGGATCCTTCCTATTTAATGGATACCTCTCAGCATTTTGACTGACCAGGCAGAACACTGTCTACAGCTGGAATTTGCAAAGTATGGTCATAGAACAGCATACTTTGGAATTGCCTCTCTCAGGAGCAAGTGGCCTGCAATTAATTGGCCAAACTAATTTTGGCTTTACTCAGTATACTACCTATCATCAGAGCTGTAGTGGATAGAAGGTCTCTCCCAGCTACCCAGGGACTTGTGTGAGGGCCCGTGTTCCACGGATTGGGGAAAGCCTGCACGTTTAAGGCTTGCATGTTCCTGATTCCAGAAGAATTCCCCCCCGCCACCCCCCATCTTACTTAATCTGCAAGGCAGGGAGAAGATGGGGAAAAAATCTGTTCCAAAGGTATGCTGATGCTGGGAATGCAATAACCCTCTATTTCTGAGAATGTAGGGGGAAAAAACAACAGTCTGATGTGATTTGGAGTGGTGTGGTTCCTAGCTTGTTCCTGATTAGGTCTTTTCTAAGTAAAAACTGGCAAAGTCCTGCTTTGCAGCACAAGGCTGTGGAATTGCCTCTTTCATAAGCAAGCCTGAAGGTGATAGGGGAGCAATAATTTTCTTCCTAATGAAGAGACAGAGGTGTGCACAAGTTAGTCCATCCAAAAATTGCTCTTTCTGGAGTTAAAACAGGAAGGGAGATAATGCAGAATTTCCAGATTTTTCTTTTACTCTTTTTGTTTAGAAGTCTAGAAGTGCATCTCCCAGTCCATAATTAGAAGAGCTGTGAGAAACACTCTGGTAAATGATCAAATGTAAATGCACATGTTTGAATGATGCCAGTAGTATTGTGGACCCATTTAGTAATCTACAAGGTTTCTTGGAGGGAACTGCAGAAATTTACTAATTAGCTTCATCTTTTCAATGTGTGGAGAACATATTGCTATTAATGAGTTTCATAGCACTTTCTGAACTGCACTGCAATCTGATCTTTTCTTCTTTTTGGAGAGCCAATTGCTTTAACTATTTTCTTGAGCATTTAGAGATTTTGTTTTTCAGAATGTGCGTCAATAGCTGCTACTCTAGTTAGACATAGGCAGTACAAACACAAAACTCCTAGTCTTGCTTGGCTGAGCTGGCATGGCAATACATGAACTGCTTGTGTTGGGAACCTGCTGGGATAAAGACAGTAGCAGTGACCAAGCACTGAATTATCATAGATTCTCCAGAGGCAGTGGCACTAAAATTGAAAGCATTAAGCACAATCTTGCTTAAATATAAAATAGCTGCGCACTAACCTATCCTACTTACAGGGAATAATAATGCTGCTCCAATTCAGAATGAAATTAAAATCAAACAAAACAATTTCTCTGTAACAAAAAGCAAGTCTGTGGCAGGGATGAGTCAGGACTGGTCTTGAAATGATGGGAGGGTTTCGGGCTTCTTTCCCTTTCCCTGTTATCAGGAAGGGTTCATAGGCAACACACCTAAGGGGTTAGGCAGACAACTTGTTGCTAAGTCATGAACAGCTGACACCTATCCTGCATCTTGGAAGGCTTGCACGCTCTTTGTGTCTGTTAGACCAACAATAGCACACTTTAAACTCTTTTCCTAAAAAGACTTTTTCCCATAGTTTTTACAAGTTTGGGGTAAAACAACTTGCATTTTGTTCTTTCTGATGGGTAAAGCACGCTATTCTGTCAGCTACAGTTTTAGTTCCCTCCAACAGCCAGGAAACCTTGGGTCAGATTCATCAAAAGGGATAACAGATAGTTTTCAGGTATTGCATACCAATGAATAGCTGGCTCTTATTCATTATTTATCTACCCCACAAATTTAATGAATAGCTTGAAAGCTAATTATTGAATTTCTGTATTTGTGGAGAACAATGCTCCAGAAAGTGCAGGTCACTGAATACCACAGACAAGTTTATGTGTGTATTCACTTAAACATAAAAATAAATTCACTTCAACCATGCACATCCTCATTCATTTTTCTGTTTGCCTTTAATGGCTTTCTGCCACCATTTAAGCACTTTAGAAGGTGAGCACAGCGTGAATTCAAGACAGTCACAAACCAAGGAGCATCTGGATAAAAGCTTAAATACATACATTTATAGTATCACACATCACCTTGACACATCTGGGAAAGAATCAGGATTCTGAAAAAGCTGACTGCTATCATGGTTAAATGGCTCCTGATATGACTGGCTTCTCTCAATACACTGCTACAGCTGCTGGACTTTGTCAGTTCTGAGGTGGTTCCTGAAATTCTCCTAGCTGTAGGACAGGTCCTACTTTTTGAAACCCTGAGCATGGATATTTGAATAGCTGGAGCTGTTCCCATTGGGATTTTGTGGCTCAGGTGACTAGGCAGCTCTTTCAAACTAGGATATTGTTTTTTAACAGCAGAAATGGAGCAAAGCAAAAGGGAGAGAGGAGTGGGAAAGAAGATGCAGTGGAAGGGCTGTGTCGAACAGGTCTGTCATCCCTGAGGCTTGCCACTTCCCTTGTCTAACTTTTTCAGAAGCTCAAGCAAGTTGCTGCGTCTGTGTCAGTCTGCCTGACAAGAACGGAGGGATTTTATTTAACTATTTGCGGTCCTTTTGATCTCTTGCTTCCCTGTACTGGCAAAACAAGTACTGTAACTTGGCTTAAGCTTCTTCACAGCTAATACTGAAAACATTAAATACATTTCCAGCAAGTGGCTTGTTTTGAACAACTGCGCTTTTTCCCTGATAGTCCAGTCACCAAGTACATACAGTGAGCAGTCTGATTACACAGTGTATCTATACCTATGTGTATGGATATATAGCATATTACACAATGAACACAACAATCATACAGGATTGTTTTTGTCATGGCTTCTTCTAGCTCTCCTCTTGGTAATTCCGTAGATGCTGATGGGGGAACAGAAGTGGTATCATGTGGCCAGTCAAAAAAGGCAGCTCTGTTTTCCAGCAGTGAAATAGTTCTAATGCAAAATATTATTTTTGGGGAAAAAGATAATGTGAAATATAGTGCACCTTTCTGACTCACGTGGTACCACTGAGTTCCTTGAGTTTGAATCAAAATTTTCAAAATAGTGGGTATTTAAAATGAAGGAAAAAAAAAAAAAAAAGCAGACCTTGTATTTTATTTTAGGCTTTTGTTTTTCTCAGAAGGAAGCTTCAATCATTTAAAAAAATTGTGGTTTAATAGCTGATCTTCAAACTCAGAATGTTAAAGACCATATTCCTGGCATTTATGAGGTCTTAGTTTAGCAAAGCATTTAAGCATGTGATTAGTTTAACTCTTTGTTAGTTGTATGCTTTCCCAAGTATTACTTCTCAAAAAAACTTCTAGTAGTGTAAGTATAAGTCCATTGAAACTGAGTTTATTGCTTCACAGATGTTTTGTTTGCCCATGAAGTCTGAGGTATAAATTATATTAATTGTGCATGGCCAAAAGAGGCACACAGATGTCATTGCAGATACAGAAGATATTAGGCCAATGCATGGTTGTCCTATGTCTCTGTACGCAGTCCGGAGTGTACACAATTTTGCTTAGAAAAGGGTTGTAGAAGCGTAAGCAAGCACAGTCATTTAAAAAAAATATTCCATCTTTAAGCATTAAACATAATTGTGGGCTTTTAAAAAATATTTCTGGAAACTTTTTATGATCTATGTCAGAACTATCCACCCTGCAACCCCACCGCCCCCCCACCTGCCCCACAATCCCGTTTCTGTTGGGGGAAATCACTTGGAGAGTGACTCTTAAAAAAAAATAAAGAATACTAATTCTCATCCACAGACCAAAGTTCTTCAAAAAAACCTACTGTGGTAATCAGTACATTCATCTGGGGGAAAAACAGAGCTGAGCTATTTATTTATCTTTAATTATAAGTGGTTAAACAAGGAGAATAGACTTACAGTTTCTACTGAACTTAAAAAGACTATGATTTGTGCCAGCTAAAAATTAATTAGTAAGGAATTTTTAATTCCAGCATCCTAGGCCAAGAATCTATTCCTTGATAAAGATGTCCCCATGGAATAGAGTTATGAGATCAGATTAGAAGCAACATAAACTTTATATCCCATGAAGCTTGTACTTTGAGCACCAATGCAAAGAGCATGCCTAAAAAAAATATTTTTTTGGTGTTGGAACATAAGCTCACAGTTGACCAGACAGGGGCCCAGCATGCCAAATGAAAGAACACAAGGTCCCTGAGTGTAACTGGAAGATTCTGAGGTGGAAAAGTATTAAGGGCTTTTTACTCTGAAGTAAGAAGTTACTCTTCTGGATTTGCTTGTGAATCCAAAATGACAGAATAACTAATACCATCCATTTTGGAAGATCATTATATGCTGCTTCTTCCCACTTGTCTACCTGAAGCAGAAAGGCATGAAGCCCTTGTGATAAAAGCCAATTGTTTCTTATTCTTTAAGCATTTTTCTCCTAATTTTGTTAGATTTGGGCATTTTTGATGTATGGATAGAAAGTAGGGAAAGACTTAAAATTTCACAGCTGAAAACAATGGTTAACAGTAAATAAAAATTTTTTTTAGATATTTTTTGTGAGAAATATAAATCTTTTGGCTCTTAAAATCTGAACTCAGATTTCAAACATTTTCCCTTCAGACAATTTTTGCAATGCTAGGGAAAAAAGATAAGAGAATTTAAAACTAGTATCTGTTATGAGTTCAGCTTTATGTTCAGACAATCAAAAATTCTTAAGTAGAGCTGCTATGTTGTTTTTGCATGTTCGTATCAATTTATAAAAAGTCACAAACATTAGTAAGGAACCTTAAAGTGAGCCATTTTTTGTTCCTTTGAAAATTGTTCACTGATCTTGCTGTTCCTTACGGTAATTGGACATTACCATAAAGGTCTTATAAAACTGTTAGTCTCAGTGGAGGGGAGGCACGGCAGTAATTTTCATTGGCATATGTACCAGAAAAATATCAGTGTATTATAAAGATTATAGATAATTTGAAAAAGAGTAAAATTGTATTAGTTTAAAGCTAGTGCTGTAAATATTAAATTATTTGCTTGATCTATTTAAATTAGAGGCAAATGACTGCCATCATGTTAAGGTGAGACAAAGCATACTGTTGCCAGTGACATTTCTGTTGATTACTTTGAGTGACTAGTGGCAGGCCTGCAGAGGTGAAACATGGTGGAAGTTGCAGAAAGAAACTGGGAAAAGTCCTGTGGGCTCTTCATTAATGTGTCCATAGGGTAATGTATTCATGAAGGATGTGGGGAAAAAATATATTTTTCCCATGTTTTATATAAGTAAATAGATTTCCATGTTAGTTATTCACCCACAAGGATTTTACCTTCATAGATTTTTATTACTCTAAAAAAATCTTCAGTTTTGCCTGAGTACCTGCTTTATGTTATGTTCAAATGGTGGTTAAATTTCTACAATACCAACAAGGATTGCCAAGGTGATTTATAAAAGAATCCCATGCATTATGGAAGACAGTAAAGATAGCAAATTTTATGTTATGTTTCTTTCGGTAAGTGACAAGCTCAAATGGAAGAGTACTCCAAGAATCTACGGAGTATGGCAGGTTTTATTTTTGCTTTAAACTTCAGAATAACCATGTGGGTTATCATGAATTCTCCTAGTCACAGGGTTAAAACATCAACTAAAACAAACTCTGTATAGCAAAGGGTTTCCTATTTTGACTATGAAACCTTTAAGGCAATTATTTTTCTAAATGAGAGAATATAGCATGTCTAAATTAAGTTGTGAGGATATTTTACATAGCCTCTTTTTTCCTTTAAATAATAGCTTTCTTTTAAAGAAAAGCGAAGAATCTTTCAAGAAGAAAAAGCGGAGAAATGCCTTAAGTATCTCAGGTGATACTGTATTCATAGGCTTGGAAAGATTCAGAAATAGAGGGCTAGCTAGGATCTTGCACTGCTGACCTTACTTAAGGTGAAAGTTGCTATTTTTCTGTGCTCCTTTGATTGAGAAGGAAAAAACCCTGATGTTTTGATATATAATTTGCATAATTCAAGATGTAAATCAAAACCTTTGGCAAAAGAGTTAAAGGTAGTAGCTGTTTGGCTAACAACCCTGTCCAATTTATTTAAATTCAAGATGGTTGCAAATAAGCAAAGTATCCAAAAAATGCACCCTTGAAATCATTTTTATTTGGACTGAATGCCTATCTCATCTTTTTTCTATTGATTTTATGGAGAGGGAGTGAGTGTGCCAATTTGTGTTTCTTCCCTCCCACCTTATCTTTGATTTTTAATTGAAAAAAAAAAATATTTTTTCTGTAATAGACTTTTTTTTTTTTTATGTAGATTGGTTAGATTGGTGGCTTAAGAGACATAAGTTGCCTTTTTTTTCTTTTTTTTTTTTCCTTTGGTAATATGGCTATGGGCATGGCCATAAGCAGCTGTTGGTTGTTGAGATTCATCGTGTGAGGGGAGTGCATCTATAGCCATGGAACAAGAAGGATGTTCAGCCAAAATGACATGTGAAAACAGCTTGCCAGTGGTCTAAGTCCTTGTCTTGGAAAAGCTTCTCATGGCTTAACATAGACATAGGCCTCACAATGCTCGTACTGGAGTCACAAACCTGGGTATGAAAGCCATTTTTAACGTTACAGTAAGACGTCATTTTTTTCATGTTGATATGTAAATGACTCTGAGGATAGTTGAGTCTCCTAGTAAGACATACCAAGAGTCTGTCTTGATGCTGTGTACTTCTGTATTTGAAATTGTGTAAGAATTGCCATGTTGATTGTACAAAGGCTACTAAAGAGCTATCAGTAGCTTTACCATATCCAAAATGGAGTGGCATTTTTTTGCTAAAAAAAACTATAGTTGGGTCAATTTAGTGAACCCAATTTTGTGATTGATTTATTCTGTTGAAGAAGAAATTGGAAAATATGCAAGACCTTGATGTTCCTTTTTAAACAAGTTTGGGGGTTGGGTTTTTTGTTTTTTGGGGGGGTTGGTTAGTTTGGGGGTTTTGTTTGTTTTTTTTTAAAGGAAAATATCATTTTACTTTGAAGCATATCTAAATTTCAGGTTTAAACAAATTAAAAAATAAGGGTGCTAAATACATCTTTTAACTTCAGGTCTAAGTAAATATTTTGTTTGATTAAAAGGTACTTTTCTCACTTTATTTTTCATTTTGGGAAAAAAGCTGAAAAAAATTGCAAAGCTTATTTTGGGTTTTGGTGCTTTATAGAACATGAAGACAGCTGTAACAACAACTAGATTCATTTTTTTTTACGCTATTAGAACTGTCAGTTGTGAAAGTTCAATAGTTCTGCCCTCTTCCCTCTCATCTCCAAACACAAGGAAAAATGGATCATTTCCTTGTTACTGTACCTTTGTTCCATTCATGCATTGGAATATATTAACTATGAAATTCCTCTTCCAAAGGAATCTTTCTTCAGCGTAATACTTGAAGCTTCATATTCATCCTTCCAGTCTGTATAAAATACATAAAATTTTGGACTTGCTATTATAAAAGACAGAGGCCGTTGTGTTCTATTGTGGAATGTTAAGTTCTCAGAGAGTTAAAGCAGGCAGGAGAATATATGTTTTCTGTAACGCTGGGCATGCTGGTTGGCATTTACATGCAGTAGATGGCTTTCCATTTTTCCTTGAAATAAAAATATTTTACTAGATACAGGGTTTAAATAAATCAAATGAGGCTTCAAATTATGTAAAACCTGACTAATTATTTTAAATTAAATTACAACTTTTCCTTCTGCCTTTCTGGCATAATGTTTAATGTTCATCTAAGCTGTAATGTCTCTACTGTGTATCTGGGCTGCTTGAATAAACTGATGGTTAGTGTAATTTTTGGTACATGTTCAATGAAGGCAATTCTTGTATTTCTAAGTTAGCTAGAAGATCAGGTTCTGTAACCTGGAGAAAAAGGAGGGATAGCAGAAGGTGTGTAGGCATGGCTCCTCCTGAGAAAGCCTCCCACCACATGTCCAGGACATTTTCTGGGATGCCCAGGTTGTAATGGAATAGGAAAAGGCAGATAGTTTCTATCATAACTTCCTCACATTTCTGAAGGTCCTATGCTGGAAACAAGTTGTGAATTCAGTGTGGTGAAGCACGCTGCTAGTTAGCATTGTGACTGTCAAAAGGGAGGAGTGGCAGTGGTATAAGGTTTGTGTGAGCACTTCACTGTGCTGAAGTGTAAGTGTGGGTATGCTGTTCACAGGCCTCAGATACGGACGTGCGGGCTGTGTACCTCCCAGATACTTAGGGAAACTTAATCAGGAAGAATATTACTTGGCCATGTTTCAGATTGCTGCAAATAATGCAACTTTGTGTTTCAGCTTGATTATGCCCTCCTGTGCATGCATTAAACAGTTTCTAGAAAGTATCTTATTAATTACATGTTAATGCACAGTGATACCAGGTAACTTGCAGCTTTCCTATTCAGGGTGATTTGGAACTACAAACTGCTTAGTCTGATAGGCTTTTGCTTGGCTAGTGCAAACTTCCTTAATGGTTTTGAGTGAAAGTGAGCTTTCCAAGTGCATTTGAACTCTCTGATAATTAGTTTAGGATTTTGCCAGTGAGCCAAATAACTTAGAATGGTTCTTTCAGGTAAGGTATTTTGAAAGGCGTTACTGATGGAATCCACCAGGGGAACAACAAAGATGTATGAAGACATATGCACAACCATCATCTAGACAATAGTAACATTTTTTTCTTTAGGATAAGCTATTTTTTCTCCTTGCTTTAACCTGCTTTTAACCTACTACTACTTCTGGAGAAACATATAGTTTGAACAAAACCTGTGAGTTATCAGTCTGATATAAATGTGGTGTGATATAATTGTGGTATTTGAGTGAGCAGCTATTGAGTGAAAACACAGTTTAGAAGAAGGTGCTGGAGCATGAGTTAATTGAAAAACAATCAACCCTACTTTGGACTGGGAGTGATCCAACATTTCAGAAATGGTGTCTCATTTACCAATCTTCACTAAAAAAGCTTCCTTTTTCTTGAGAGGAAAAATGTACCTTTGGATCGGATTTTTCTCTTCCCTGTTTCCCTTCACTCTCCAGAGAATATGGGCAGGCTGAATTGTTCCTCTAATTCAATTAGCTTACCTTTGTGGGAGGAAGAGGTTGTCTGCAGTGTATGGAATGTGAGAAAGGTGTTCATCTTGCTAAAGGGAAAGGTTCAGTAAGGTTTTAACCATCTGCAAGAAAACAGCATTGAAGATAGCATGCTGAGAAAGACAGGTATCTCTGGGCCTTTTGCCTTAATTCAGTCACAAAAAGTATTAAATTTTTAAGAACTGGCCTGTGCTATTGGTGCTTACTCTTTATATCAGGGGACGCTGATTGTGGACATTGTGCTGTACAGATAAGCACAAAGGAGCCATTACTTCATATGTTGTGTGCTTCCCCACTTCAGTTTCTTTTGGAAATAGAAAATCCATTAAGGAATGAATCCAAATGGCAGGAGAGGAGAGTGGAAATAGAGGCTTAACAAACAATGAAAAGCAGCTCATAGTTTACGCTGTGAGTTTGCAGCAGGAAGGAGATTCCACTGAATCTGTGCTGTGCTAGCCAGTTAACAAATGCTCCCCAGTCTTTAAAACAAACAAAATTGTATCTGTGAGTATAACTTCTAGATGAACTGTTTGATGAGTTTCCCACTTTGCTTAGAGATAAAGGCTGTGGGAAAGGGTCTGCTGAAACTGCATCCAGCCACAGTGCCTCCAGTACTGTTATATTATTTCTGTCCTGTTATTTCTTACTTTGTTCTCATCTAGAATAAGACAGAATGCTGTCAAAGTAGTATTTAGTTTAGTTACTGCCAAATATATACAGGTTCAGTTACTAATTCAGGTTCTATACATGTAGTTTACTAGTCTGCCTGTTTTTGCTGAAGCTTAATGGGGTGCATAACTTTAAGGTTGATCTCAGGTATTATAGGCTGTATGTTTCAACTGGAAGCAGCTTCTTGTCCTACTGTAAAATTCAATTAACTAAAGCTTTGTAAACCATTAAAAAGATACGCCACAGAATATGGTTACAAAGAATAGATGCATACAATTTAAATTCTCCTTTCAAGATCGGTCTATAAATCAGAATTGTGCAACCTGACTCCACTGAAGACCTAGTGGATGTCCTACTACTTGCACCGCTCTGAAACCTGCTCTTCTGAATGTCCTCAACCTATGACCTTTTTCTTTTCCTGCAAAGACATCAAAACCACAGACAAGGGAATATGTCCAGTGGAAGCAAATGCGCCTTAACCCTGGCACCTTGTTGTACAGGAGGAGGAGCTGTAACTGGAAGAACTTGGGGGAATGTCACAAGGGAACACCTAAGACAGGAAATGCCACCAGCACCAAAATACCTTGCTAGTTCTTTTTTGTGCTATGTTATCCAAGCTTTGCCCTCGTCATTATTCAGCTCTGCAGCAGTACATTCTCTACAACTGCTAGACTGGAGCTAACAAAGCTTCCTAGGAACGTTTGACAGTTCCCTTTGATGTGTGCAGGGTGTGGCCAGAGGTCACTGGAGCCTGGATCCACAGGCAGGAATGTGGGCTATTGTATAAGAGAGCCTGGATGATGCTTTTAGTCACATGATTTAGTTCTAGGTAGTCCTGCAAGGAGCAGGGAGTTGGAATTAATGATCCCTATGGGTCCCTTCCAACTCAAGATACTCTGTGATTCTATATACTTTCTGGGTCAGGAATGTACTTTGGCATTCTTTTTAAAGTGGGGTATTTCAACAGCTGTATTAGCTGTGTATATAGAAGACCATTACGGACCACCTCAAATTCAAAAAACCCTTACATATTAACGGACCATGAACCCTACAGCAATGTGGTGGTGTACTGTTCCCTTGTGAACTGTGATTTTCTTGTGTGTGTGTGTATGTGTTCTGTGTAGCTTGTGCCTGTCCCTCATGAGAGTGTGCTTTCTGTCATTGACGGTTGTGTGCATTATAGCTTTTCTGCCGCTTATTCTGTCGCTGTGTTGGTGCTCTGAAAAAGTGTCCATATGATCCTCAATGTCTTGTCTACTCCAGAATCACAGATTTGTGTGATATTTTTTTTCCAATTAAAATTTTAAAAAATATTATTATTATTTGTATCTACATGAAATCAACAAAATCAACTGGAAATGTTTGGTGATACTCTTACCTTTTTACCTTTTTTTTCCATTACTGTTACTTTTGGTGGGATCCGTTCCAGGTAATGTCTGCAGCAAATTCTAAAGCCCTTTTTAATCTAACCAAACATATCTCCTCAAGTTTCTCAGCATACCTGTCTGCTGTTAATGCCATCTCACTTGTTTAAACAAGCTAAGTGATCAAAGTTAATGAACCATTTTGGTATGGGTTGGAAGCTGGAAATAAAAGACGAAAGAACGAGGAAGACCTTTTCTGTGCCCGGGAAATGTCTCAGCAGAGCAGATTCATATAGGGAGCTTGACAGAAGTCATGTTGGGTTTACTCCGCTACATAAAGCTCAAGTGCACTGTTACCCTGGTTTTGTTTTTTTTTCTCATGGTGCTTTCAGGTTTTTTGAGCACCCTCTCTTTCTGCAGAAGAGTGAAGCTCCTTTATATCTTCCCTTATGTAGGTGCTACAAAAACTCTTAGGCTGTTGCCTCTACAAACATGCTACAAGTCTGTCCTGCATTAGCTGGTTCTCATTGCTGGTGACTTATGAGAGAGATGTTGTTTAACAACATAAAATTAATTTTTCTCCATTGCATCAGATGTTCTAGGCACTTGGGAAATCACAGAAGAGTAAATCCCCCCCTAATTTCTTCTGGAAACCAAAGTTCTACTGTATGTTGTCCTATTGTAGCCTTCAGTGTTTCTTTCCCTTCTTTCTCTTCTAAGAAAATAAATTGTTTGGTTTTAGAAAATGAGGGGAAATATGCACCAAATGACAATTGTATAGCTATGGTAGGTATGCTAAATCTCAGCAGCCTTTAACAGATAAAAGGAGAAGAGAAAAAAAAAAAAACCACAACAACAAACACCCCACACTGATAATCTGAAGTATCTGCAATACTAAAAACAGTCCTGCAAAACACTCACGTGAATAATCCTTACTGTGGCAAGTAGTCCAATTGTTCCCAGTGCTGGTGAAAGGCAGTGGTTTGGCAGCTTTGAGGAATGAAGTCCTTTTTTATTAGCCGGGCAAGTTTCCCAACGCACATTGCCTGGTCAGCCTGCTTAAACCCTGATCTGAAGAGGGAGGGATAAGCTTTCTTTCAGGATAACAGGCAGTTCAGTTTCCACAGCTCACATAATTCTCGCTTCTATTTGGAGGCTGCCAATTAGTGAAAAGTAAAGGGAGAGAGTTTGCAGGATATTGCAGCTTTAATCCACCAAACTTGCATTGGGCAAGGACCACCTTGTTGCCTTCTGCAGATTCCGGCGAGACCACGCCAAAAGATTGTGAACCTGTCTGTGCTGGCATGCGGTACCGTGCAGTAATGGGATGTTCCCCCCAGCCTCAAGATAAGGCACTGGGAGCAAACTGTGCTCCTGCCTCCCTCTCCCACTTTCCCTCACCACCCCTCCAAGCCTGCTGTCTAGGAACAGCTTCTGTCAGGCTTGAGGTGGTTTCACATGTCACCGGTGAGAAACAGGATGGCCTTTCGTGTCCACACCCCAGGGCTTCCAGGGCTGCCGCCACCGAATGCGCAATCGTCGAGAAGAGGCACTGGTGTACTCAGTGGGCAAGGTCTGCAAGTCCAGCTCTGACCTCCTCAAATTTATTTGGGCTCTGAAAATAAATGCAGAATCCTTCTTAGTGCTACCCTGTCTTCTCCAGTCTCTGCCTGTTCCTCTCAGATGTAGGCAGCCAAGAAATAATCAGAACTCTCGTGGCTTTTTTTCAGACACGGATAGTCGTAACTTCAGGACCTCCAAATTGACTGACCCAAGACTACCCTCCTGCTAAGGGGACTGTCAGCAGCGCAAGACATAATCCAGTTTGCGGACAAGCTCCTGGGCACACAGGACTCATGGTACGTTTCACAGCTGGTTGTGAGCAGCCACCGTTTGTGGTGGAGCAGTACAGTTAGTGGTGATTAGACAGCGGCGTGTGGATTTGTCCAAGGTTTACCTGCGAGTTTCATCAGGTGCTGGCCCCAGCAGTGTCCACAGCCATAGCAGCATCCCGGCTGGCAGAAAGTGGCATACCAACTGCTTTCCAGTGCCGTTTGGAAAAAGCTTGTGCTGCGATCAGTACAAACACCGTGGTTTGGTCTACTGAGGCCACGCTTCCAGCCAGAGCAGCCAGCTTTAGCAGCTTCTGTGCAGGAGGCAGCAGGGCTGCATGTAACATGGCCTCTGTTATACAAGAGGGATGTGTTCCTCAGCACACTGGTCGTGGCAGCTGTTACTTTATTTTAAAATCGGGTAATGGCCAAGGAGCTGACCGCTACCGAGACCACGAACAGCGCCAGAGCGCTGGCAGAGCTCGGAGCAGAGCCGGAGGGGTTCCGGCACCTTGCTAGTCACCTTTTGTCCTGTGTCAAAGCATACTTCCCTGCGAGAGGTATTGTCTGCAAGGTTGCCGTCTCTGGCTGCGCGGCTGCTAGACATGCGGGTCTGGAGACGCGTGATACGGCTGGCATCTCCCGGTGCCGCCTCAGCCGGCGGCGTCGCGGGGGGAAGGCAGCGCGCTCGGCCGCGCTTCCCGGCGGCCGGGGCCCGGCGACAGGGCGCCTGCGGGCCCCCGACCTTGCTGCGCGGCCCCCAAAGCGCCGGGCCGTGGCGCGCACCCGGGCGGGAGGCCGGCCTGTCCGCAGCCCCCTCCGGCCCCGGCCTCGGCCCGGCCCCTGCGCTGCGCGGCGGGGGGCGCCCCGCACGCCGCCCGGGCCCGCCGCCGTCCCGCGCCCCGGGGCCGCGCCGGAGGGCGGCGGTGCGGGCGCGGGGTGCGGTGCGGGCGGCGGAGCGCGGGGGGTGCGGGGGCGGGGGGGTGTGCAGCTCTCGCTAGCGCTGCTTGTGGTCACAGCCAGGCAAGCTCACATCCCATCTGGATCACGCTCGCTCTCTCCCTTCTGCTTCCCTACCATAGAGTTGCGCTGGAAACAGAAGATAGAGGGAGTGTAGGAGCTCGCCATCTCCAAGCGATCTACATTGGGAAAAACATGGAGTCCGCTCCGGCAGCCCCCGATCCAGCAGCCAGTGAGCCGGGCAGCAGCGTCTCCGAGGCGGCCGCCGGCGCCAGGGACACCCCGGTGAACCTGGAGCCTGCCCGGAAAAGCGATGCGCCGGCTCCCGTCCGCAGGCAGAGCTACTCCAGCAGCAGCAGCAGAGGTAGGGAGACTTGGGGAAGGGGGAGGGGGCCGGGGGAGTGGGATCGGGGGGTGGGTGGGAATAGGAAGAGGGGGGTAAGAGAGAAGGGGGAAATGCAGCAATTTAATCCCCTGGTTTATCGTTTGTGCTTGTTGAAGCCGCGCACGCAAACAAGCCACGCTTCTACCCCCTGCAAAACCTTGCAAACTTTTATAGCTTCTTTTAATTGCTGCAGGAGGAGGGACGAATGCATTGAAAATATCGAGCGGTGCTGGGCGCTTGCCTATCTCTCTCGTTTATTGCCTGTGGCATCCGGATGGGTACTGTGCCCCCGAAATTACATAATTTTATAAATATATAAAGCAACAGCGGGAGTATTTGGATTCGAGGGAACAAACTTTTAAAGCTGCAGTGTCCTTCCTCCCCCCCCCTTTTTTTTTCTCCCCCTCGTCTGTCTCCTTTTGACAGTTTCTCAACTGGTGTGCTGTGGCTTGTTGTGAATGGGGGATCCGTGATTAAACAGGAGATTTGCGGTCTGCGGGTGTCTTACTCACTCTCTTGCGCGCTGTTTTCACTTAATTCATTTAAGCGTGTCTTAAAAATTATTTCCTCGCGGAGCGGATGATCTCGTAGCTGCCGTTGTTTCTTGAAGGTGCGCAACTTTGCAGAGGGGGCTCTCTGACCCCGTGGATTCTCCCTCGCTCCCCCTCGGCCCCCGAGCGAAACGCCGCAAACCAGCCACCGAGCCCCTTCCCCGCCGCTGGCCGCCGCGCCCGCTGCCGCCGCAGGTCGCGTCCCTCCGCCGGGCGGGACAGCGCGGAAGGTGCTCGGCGCGGCCGAAGTTTGGCGGCAGCTCGGCAGTGCCCGGGCCGGGCGGGCGGCGAGCCCCGGCGGCGGGAGGGCTGAACGCCGGCGGAGCGCGGCGCAGCGCAGCGGGCAGGGCGCTGTCGCCGCTGCTCCCGCCGCAGGAGCGGTGAGGGGCGCCGGCTTCAAACACCGCCGGAGTTTGCCGAGACGTGCGAGAGGGAGGAGGCTGCCGCTTTAATTACATGTAAATAATTTATGAAGCGTTGCTCCGACTAGAGGGGGAGCGCGCTAGAGAGGCTTCGCTCGGTAAAATCACTCGGTGATGGGTAAAAATTAATTAAATAACGCTATGTAATAATACACACGGCTGTTGGAAGAAATGACGGGCGGAGAAAAGTCCGTGCCCGGCGGGAGCCAGCCCCCCGCGGCGGCCGGGCCCGGGGCGGCGATGCCCGGCCGCGGCGGCGGGGAGAGCGGCGCTCCTCGGACGGAGGGGTTTTTGGTTGTAGGTTGGAATATGGCTGATCATGTGTTGGCTTGTGTTTTACAGTATTTTTCCCCTTTTGGCCACACCCCCCCTTCCCAGGCAGCTTCCCACTCAGGGAATCCGCGTACAGTAAAAGCCATCGAGCTGACACACGCCGCAACGTTTAATTAGAGGCGATTTGCGAGCGGGCGGCGGCGGGCCGGGCCGGGCCGAGGCAGGCGGGCAGCGCTGCGCTGCGCTGCGCGGGGTATATTTAGCGCTTGCGAGAGTGGATTTGGAATGCAAGCGCCTTATGTAACGAGGTTAATCAGAAACACTGGAGAAAATTTCCTTAATTTGTCGGGGAGTTTTCTGGCCGTTGGCGGAGCGGCCGTAGTTGGCGGGTGTTACACAACGCCCCCCCGCCCCCCCTCCCGGCCGAGGGCTCCGCCGGCTCGGGCAGATGGTGCCGCCGGGCAGCGGGGCCGGCAGCAGGGAGCAGGCACCGGCTCCGGGGGGGGCGGGGGATGGACTTTGGGGTCCCATCGGTTATGTAACGCTGGGATGCCGTTTCTGTATGGATGCGAAAGGAGCTGGGGGGGCGGCCCCGGCGGTGAGGGTGCGCGCTCGGCGGTCCCGAAATGTTTCGGCTGTGGCACTGCTAACCCGCTGACCCACATGTCCCTCCCCCCCGGATTCAATCCGGCAGGAGCGGGGGTCGGGCGCTCGCAGGCACGCGCTGCCGCTCGCCCGGGCTGGCGGTCGCCGCGCGGCAGCGGGCGCTGGGTTATGTAACAGGCGGAGCGCGCGCGCCAAGGGCAGGGATGGAGGCGCCCTGTGCCGCGCGCCCCCGGGCTGGGGAGGGGGGCGGCGAGGGGAGAGTGGCGGGGATCCGGAAAAAAAAGAGAAATGTTTGGGTTTTCGGATGATGTAATGGAGTTGGCAGAAAATACAAGTCTGCTCCTAGAGTGCGAGCAGTAAGAGAACTGGAGCTGGCATTCTGTGCTAATGTTGCATAAATTAGCGTATTGGAAATAAATTGACCTACACACTACGCACCAGCAGATCACGCCTTTCCAGTAGTTAAAACCTGAAGATACAGAACGGTGCGGGAAAACATGACGATATTAACATTTTGGCCTCCTTGAAATCGGGACTTGATGGATTAGGTGTTCAGTGTCCCAGCAGACTTGTAGCTTATTTTCATTTTCTTTTTTTTTTTGTATTTTTTAGAGCTATTGAAATAGAATTTGACTTCTTGCTCTTTTTTTTTCATATGGTCCTTTATTTCTTACGGCAACAGAGTGACCTTAATGGGTGACCAGTATAGGTGAAATTATTTTTAAAACAGTTACCTTGTAAGCTCATATGGTCAGTGGTATATTTGGTTCGAGAATTTACCTGTTTGGGTCATGATTCTGCAGCGTGTTGTAAGCTGGCAGACCTGGACTCTCGTGCAGTCTATGCAGAGGGGTGATACAGATACATAGATACTTAGGGCTACGTACGTGTGCACACACCCCTCTAACTGTAAAAATTCTTATTGTTTTAAGTAGCAAACCTTTCAAAACACTAGAAATATGCTTCATATCCTTTATTTTCATAGCTGCACCTGCTGCAAAGTTGCTTCAGTACTTCACAGTTTGTAATAACCAGTTTACGTAGGGAATGAAGAAAACAAAAATGAAGAAAGGGCTGTTGATGAAGAAGTGGGGAAAGTTTGCTGTGGAATAAATCTTCAAGTGAGGCTCCAGTTATTATAACGCTAGCATTTTAAAATGCCCTATTCCTTGGTATACAAACATGTTTGGAGCACCAGATCCTTACATAACTTGATTTTTATTTTGCTAAGATTATGCTGTTTGTGTTGCTCTGTAGAACACTTAACTGAAAACATAAATTCAGGACTTAACAAAAGCAGCTTTCAAATGGAGAATTTTTACCTGGCTTATTTAGTATATTGGAGCATGCATGCATACCTGCATGTTTTGGAAAGTTACCTGTGGTCTGATATCACAACTGATCATTAGAAAATTGACACCTTACATGCAAAAAGCAGGAAATGGACACCACCCCCACCCCCCCCCACCCCACCCCCCCAGTTTTTCCCTCGAAAAGATATTTTTACTGCTGACACTAATTTTTAAGATTTTCCTAAGAGCATTCACTGTCCAGCAGGTTGAATTTCAGTCTGTGTGTGTTCTGCAACAAGGGTTTGTGGTTTGCCATGGTTAGTAGACGGAATGCTTCACTCACCAGCTCTGGCCCTGGACTGTGGCTGTTAAATGCCATTCATTTCACTTTGCAGGCTTTGACATCCATGGAGTTCCCCCATGCTGCAGTCTAAGGCTTAATGTTCTACTACTCCCCTTAGAAATAGTCATAAATGTACAAACTGTATTTTAATAGAGAACTATTGTCTCATTAGAAATGAAAAGTATATTAAAAGCTTTTTAATCTGATAAAAAAATTGCTCAGTTTTTTTGGAACTGATGCCTCAGTGATAAGTCAATCGAAAGAATGTCTTGGCAAAAAAAATTTAAAGGCAGCCCCTACGCCACTGGAAGATGCTGTGTGTAGATATTTTTATGATGCTTTGTATTTAATAGTAGAAAGCTGCAGCTATGTAGGTACTTGTTTTTGTTTTCCTGCTGTTGAAGTACTGAGAGTATCTGCTATTTTCCAGAATGCCTTTGGAATTTATTACCATGTCATCTATTCAGCCTGATCTTTTCTCTACGGGTAGATTGGGAGGGGGCTTGCTTTTTGTGTTTTGTTTCAATTTGGGTGATGTTCCACAAATACGGATGTGACATCATAAATAGTGACATCAGTAGGTTTGTAGTGTTCTTTTCTTTCCAAAAAAATTCTTTATCGCTAGATTTTTTCTATTTCTGGATTTAGACTATTCCACAGAGCATAGTTGTGGTACAAAATTTTCTGTGTTATTTTCAGGAGGACTTGGAATTTTGTAAATTTGGATGTTTTCTGTAGATTCTTTGGATTGCCTTTGTCATAATTGAGGGCTATTCTGTATGCACCACTGATTTAGTCCTATTTTGGTAAATGATATGTGCTATGAATCCTTTAAAGGACAACATTGTTTTAAATGTTTGTAGCATAGGAGCAATAATAGCAGCAGTATGTTGTTCTCTTAGGAACAATGCACTTCTTTTATTTCAGTAAACCGTAACCTATTCTCTTATTTTATTTGCTTGAGAAACATCTCAGGAGCTCATAAACCAGTATGTAAATACTGTTATCATTCAACCAAATGCTGTAATTTTATTAAATAAAGAACATGTTTTGTAATGGAGATTAATGGGCTGTGTGACAATTTCAGTTTTGGGTATAGGACTGCATTTGAATAGAAAGGGCAAATTCAGCTTTGGGAAGTTGTCTGATTTTTTTTTTTTTTTTCTCTCCCCCTTACCCGTTCTGGTATTTGTTTTTTAAGCTACAAAAATGTGTGCTGGGAGAGATCTGGAACGTCAGTGATTTATGTCAGTGGATTTAATATGAGAGCATCCCAGTGAAAAAAAAGAGGGGAAAAAAACCCCAACCTAGTTCTAAATTACTGTGATATCTGTATCACTCTTGAAATTAATTTATGAACAAGTGATCTATTCTCTACTTAAATATTTTTAAGAGCATGTTTTCAGTGACACACAGTTGTAGGAGCAAGTGTAAAAAAAATAAATAAAATTGAAATTGGGGGTTATATCTAAATGCACTGGCAATTCTGGGTCCTGCGTAGGGTAAGGCTTGTTTACAGGCTCTGTGCTTCTTAACATGAAGCAGGGGGGCTGCAGCTGGGGGCAGCAGTACCGCTGTGGGAGGCAGGGGAAGGGGAAAGGGGAATACCAGAACCAGGCAGTTTACAGGGAGCTGTCAGAATGGAGCAATACACTTGGCTTAGGGCCTTCCATTCCTGTACTGCATGGCAGTTTCACCTCCTCAGCCGTCTGTCCACCCTAAACCTTTTAGATACAGGCACCTGTACCATCAAAGAGTTCCTGCCATCTCAGGTCCTGGGGGCAGGATGTTGTGATGGAGATGCAGTGGCAGCTTCTCAAGTGGAGCTGATTTTTTTTCTCTGTCACGGTAAACTTACACCTGGACCTGAGCTCGCTATGGACATTCTGTAGTTTTCTGAACTTCCATGGCTTTGGTAGAAGAGGAAGTTCCTACAGGTAAGGTGTCAGAGAAACTTTTGGATGTATGGAAGGTTCCACATTTCATGGGCAGATTTCTGCTGTCTTGTTTTCTCTTCCTCTCATTTCTTTTTTCAAGTATCTTGTGTTCCACCTATTGCTGAAGACAGTCTTTGTAGCCCTGAAAATCTCTTCTGGAAATGTTTTTTACCAAGCTGTTGGTATTAAGCAGGGGTCCTCAAACTACAGCCCGCGGGCCGCATACGGGTCCAGGGTCCTCAATCTCCGCCCCCCAGGTATTTACAGAATCCGCCGGCCCCCCCCTCCCCCCCGCGGGTTGTGGGGGGAAACCAAGCAGCTGCAGATGACTGCCTGCCACTTCATCTGTGCGCCGGCCCCCTGGTTAAAAAGTTTGAGGACCCCTGGTATTAAGATTATATATATCCACAGCTGGCAGACAATTCACACCTCCTTACCAGCACAGATTCTTGTATATAGGTATAGGAGGGCACTGCAGAGCAGAGTCTAAATCCTCTGCCATCACTAGATCCATGATACACAATTAATCTCATAAACGGAACAAACTTTTAAGGGTTGTTAGGATTTTTGGCCCCGGTGTTCTGGTGGGAGACTCTTCTACAGCCTTGCTGTTCTGATGGTTTGAAAGCCTCCTCTCACTCCTACCTAACCGTCTTCATGATCAGTTAGTTTGCTTTCTTCTTTAAATGTTGGTTATAAAATCTCCTTGGACTGCAAATGAAGAGGCTGGCATTGTGTTCTGTGATAGCTGAACGCACATGCTGATCTCTGTCCTCTGACTCATGCTTTAGCACTTGACCATATCTGTTGTAGATGGTCTGTGCTGATAGAAACAGGAGAATAGCTTGGGCTGTATGTCACGAGGAGTGAATTTTCTAATTTTCTTGAACGTAAAGTTTGTGAATTATTCTTCATGCTCATATCTGAAGCTTCATCGAGGTATGTTTCATTCTTGGCAACAGCTGAGCTTTTCAGAGACTAAATGTATTAGGGCGTGTACTTTTATGAAGAAATTGTGGGGCTTATTTTACAGCAGTTTAATCTTATAGTTTAGCCTCATTGCACTGTTCATTTGGAAGGATCCCCAGGTGTTTTAAACACTATCAGGAACCATTTTGCTTATTACTGAAATCCAGCCACTTCTTGTGTGGAATCTGACAGCTGTTTAATGGCGCTCAGCCATGCTAAGCAGATCAGAACAGAAAGTGAAGAATACCATACCTGATTGAAACACTCAGAGGGATTTTAGGTACAGATAATATAATTATCTGCATCGGAATTGGGTCAAACAGCTCTATTCCTTTAGAAAATTACTAGATATTTTCAGTGGCAGTGTATGGTCAAGAAATTGGTTTGAAATACCTTCCTGAAAATGATACCCCCAGCAGTGAGATAATCGAAGATCCTGCTGCTTACCCTATTGTGATCACCAGTTGCGGTATGATCAATGTTTTCTTCAGGTAATTTTAGATGTATTAATTGTTTGGTCCCATGCTGGTATGTGAAATCTTGCAAACCAGGGGGGAGCAACTGGGTGGTTGTAGGTCTTGCTTTGTAGAGCAGATTCCTGTACAGCTGTGTTTTTTAAATCGTGAGTTGCACTGCCGTGTATGAGATGTGCTCATATTAGCAGAGGTTTTAAAAATGGTTGTAGGGCATCTGTTGGCACTGAGCCAGTAGGGAATGGAGGAGGTGGGTGTCACAGTCTTTTCTTTTGAGGATCTTGGGGAGTATGGGGAAAATGTATAGCTCTTTTCAAGTTGTCTTCAATTGCACTTCCCATATAATCTGGCAAAACAGAATATAAACAGAAGACCCGTAAAAGATGCAAAGGAATAAAAGTTAAAATTCATGATCAACTGAATGTACATAAATGTTCCAGTAGTCATGACCAACTGTGGAGTCTTTCATTTGTAATTTAATCTAATAATTTCCATGCACTTCTAAAGGAACACACTATGAAGCTGGCAACTTATGAGAAATTGCTGTGCTGTTACAAACAGCATTTGAGCTGGCATTATAACAGCATGATAGATAGCGAGATGGAGAAGAAAGTTAGCAGTTGAAACTGAGCTGAGAGAAATTGCTAGCAGAATGTAAGAAAGCAGAGTCGGATTATGATAACCTCCCTTGTAGAATCAAATTAAACCTTTTTAAAGGTTTTATTGATTTTTGGTTTGTAGTTGTACTATGTATTTACCTCACATGGGTACATGAGATTAATGAGGCAGGTCTAGTGATCACGGAGTGAAAAACTGTGGTGCTGCTGTTCTTTTTAAATGTTTCATTTTGTATAGACCGTGGGATATTTACAGCATTAATCGACAATATGTCTGTGTGCTTTAGTTCTGCAACTGTTCAAATGGATTGAAAGTGTTTAATATACAGAAGCAATGGAAATTAAAACTCCTCAACTCGTCCTACGAAGAGGTTGAGCAGAGCCCCTCACACTTTTATTTTATTGCTTGCATAAAAATCCTTAGAAAGAGCATGCTGTCCAAAGAGGCTGTTTGCATGAAGAATGGTGAATATATGGCCAAGAAGTCTGCAGCTGGTTTTGAAATGATGGCTGAAAGAATTAAAAAAAAAAAAAAAAAAAAAAGGAAAAAAAATCCCCGAAACCCAGCGGTGTAGACCATTTGGCATAAGTGCTATCAGGTATGCATCTAATAGCATTGCCAGCTCCTCACACGTGAGAGAGGAACTTTTTCCATAGTTATGTAAAAGTGTATGCCATACACTTTTGAAATACATATATATGCAAAACTGTAGACACCAAGACTTAAATAATGTATTAGTAGAGCTTGACTTGACTATTTTGGCACTGAAGCAAGGTCTGTTAGATACAGTCAAGGATAAAGCCAAGGCTTGTGAAATACAGATGGTAGGTTTTATTTTCTTCCTGTCATGGAAGTGTGAGAATACTTTAAAGTAGGATTTCCCCTCATAGTTTCTCTTCAACGGTGGAGGTGGGAAAAAATGTCTTTTTTATGAACTGATAGATGACTTTGCCGAAGTCTGTACCAAATGTAAATCAGTTAGAGGGCTGTGCTGCATTACATCTGTTAACTAAGGGCGGAAAGGTAAGATTTAAACAATTCCTTTGAAAGAAGTCTTGAAATTTGATAAGACAGGCTAAAATACAGCTTTTGTTAATACTTTACTTGAAGTCAAAAACTGTCAGCATAAAGCGTCTTCTAAATCCTATGTATATTAAAAAATAAAATAAAATGAAACCAATCTTAAAGGAAACTAGGGCATTTCAAAACCCTCTTCTTTCTCTGCGTCATACTTCATTTGTGTAATCTTCAAGAGAAGTTTTGTTAGTCATTTGTGTTGTCACTATAGAAGTTAGGAAGGGTCCTTTACTGCCTGAGTTGTTACAGAGAGGCCTTTTAAAAATTCTAATGAAATATACTCTGAACTGTTAACATCTGACGTTGAGTCATAGTATTTCTGAGATAATAAATGTAAAAGTAAGTCTGTTAGCAAAAGCAGAAAAGCAACTGTTTCCAGGGCTGGTGCTTGGAGGAGTAATGGATGAAGCAATGTGTATTGGTGCTGTGCTTTCAGTCCCTAAGCATTTCTGCCCATCTGACAATGGCCAGCCAGTCTTTACACTTTGAGAGTCTTTAAAAAACAAGCTGGTAAGTAATTTCTACAGATTTCATTACCGTTCAATACTCTTGACATTTGTAATGGTGTATTATTTTCTGCTAAAATCAGGTGTGTTTTTAAAAACTGAAGTAATTTGATTTTCATGAACATGAATCTGCAAGAGATGAGATTAAGGCCTGTCATACGTTAGCGGCGTGAAAGCTACCCTTGCCTATTGAAGAGTTCTGCTCTTCTGGTACAAGGCTTGGTCCTGTGACAGTTTATATGTGTGTTTAATACTAAGTGTCATGAATGATTCTGCTGATTTCAGTGATACTACTTCACTGTACAGAGCTAGGGGGGTAGGTTTAGTGAAGATCAAGGGAGGACTGCTAGTGATGAAGAACTGCACTGTGAAATTGTTTAAGAAAAAAGATGAAACTTAATACCAATGAAAATGGCTTTGGAAAAAAGGTGAATTAACGGTTGTTTTCAGGGTAGGTAGGGCTGGTTGAGTGGTTGTAGTCACTTTGGCAGATATATTGTTACACTACTATAATTTTTCTTGCAGGATCATACTGTGGTTCTGTTGCTGGAGAAGAATCTGTATCATTACTTAAGAACAGCTGTTGGGAGATGAGCAATAATTTCTTCCATGTACAGAACCTGAGTTGCACTTGTCTGTCACTGTATATGGAATGTGTTTGCTAAGATTAATTTTATTTTGTAATTGCTGAAATCCTAGCTTTATTCATATAACAATCAAGAAGTCTTTTTCGTTTCCTGATGGAGAGAAGAAGGGAGGGAAAAGGGAACAAATCATAGGAACTTACATGCAGAAAATCTAGAAAGCTGGCTCTTGTGACCTGGCTTATTGGTATTTATCTCTCTAGATTTTGGCTAGTTGGCAAAATCCTTTTATGTTTTCTTGGCTGCTTCTAACAAGGTTTGACCATAACTGAATTATCTTCCCTTTTTTGTTTTCTGGGTAAATTAAACTATACCACTTTGCCTCTTTTTAGACATTCCTGGTTCTAGTTCATGAGAAGTTGCAGTTGCTTATTTTTTTGACTATAATAATACTCCACTGAAATTGCTATGCCGGGTCAGCAGTGTCCCTGAGATGCCCTAGTGTGACTAGCAGTGTAATATCCAAGGCTATGCAAAAGAACAAGGAAAGAATTTTTTTTTTTTAATTTTAAAGGGAAGCAAAATCCTTCCAAAATTCTAGCAAGTAATTTACTTGCCACAGAAGTGCTTGTATCTCTTAGAAACAGGCTCAAGGGGTTCTGTCACTAAAACACTTGGTTTCAGTTCTCCAAAGAATGCGCCCCCATACAACGTTCACCTTAGAGGGGACAAGGACAAAAGATTCTGGATGAAGCTGGGATCAACAGAGCAGCTAGGTTTACAGACAGCCACAAGCTTCCATTAAGCAGGCTGCATTTAGTCCTGGCATTGGGCTTCTCTGCTCCAGCCATGTGCTGAGATGGCTGACTGGCATTCCCAAGTCCACCTTCCTGTTGTTTTCAGCCCTGTTCAGAGACTGTAGAAATGGCTTGTCACAGATCTCTGCAATTGGCAAGTCTCCTCTGAATTTCTTCCATGCATCCTTTCTTTGCTTTTCCACAGCAGAGGTTCAAAGCAGAAAGTCTTCAGGGATTTGAGAGCAAATGATCACAAGTGGTGAGATGGGGACTTGTGCCAATATACTGAAAATATTTTGTTGCACTGCTTTTCTCTGCACAAGCAGAATGCACACTGGAAGCAAACTCGGCTCTGGAAAGGCAGCAATAGAAAATGTAAAAACAAACCCAGAAAGGAAGTAATGAAGCCAAAGGGGGAGCAGGGTAGTTTTGGGTAATGAACGGTAAAAGAAAGATGTAGCACTTAAGGAAGAAGTGTAATGAAAGGGCACAAGAAAAAAAAAAAAAAAGACTGATTTAGAGAACAGCCTGAAAAAATAAAGCATTTAGAAAAGGACTGGAGTAGTGGGGGAAGCTACAGTATCTACTGAGGGGAGGGGAATTCACTGCCTTACTGCCTCTGGACAATTCATATATTAATATTCTGTGATCTTGTCTTTACTATAGAATGTGATGAAATATATTTTAGTGCATGGTGTGGTCTCAAGACAGTTGCGTCTCATGGATCTGCTTCAGCACCCTATTGTTTCCAATGAGCTCTGACTAAATGCTTTCGCCATAGATGTTGTGCTAATGTGTTATATGAATTATTTGTCTTATCTCAGTGCTGTGAAATTAGAAGCCCTTTCCCACAGTGTGTTAAGGAGATTAAAATGAAAGCCTGTTTTTATGGTCCAGGAACAGTGCAAATATTAAAAAAAAAAAAAATAAAAAATTGTGATATAATGGTGGGGTGCTGTGAGGAGGCTTTATGAAGCAAATGCATTTTGTAACATAAATGGTGAGATAAGTTCCAAGCTTCCCTTGAAAAGGTTTATGTTGTTTTCCCTGGTGCCTTAAATCAAGGGGAAGAGTTTGGGATTGGTAGTTTCCACTAAGATATCTTTTGTTGTTGTTCTCTGAAATTAACTTCTTAGGCAGCTGTGCAGTTCCTTCTTCAAAACCTTGTCAGTGACTGAAGGGCTACATTTATTTCCTGGTAGATAGTCTTGGGACAGATTTTGGGCTGTTCTGAAAAGCACTAAATGTCGTATTAGAGACTACTACCAGCTATTTTTTTGTTTGTAAGAGAAATTGCTTTAAAAAGTAGTCAAGTGGTGACTTTGCAGAGGTACATATTAAATCCTGGATTCATGTTACTCTGTCTCATGAATTCCTGTCTTGTTTATCAGTCCCTCCTCCCTTACAGGTTGAGCATATTTTAGTTACAACAGTATGTTATTTCTAACCACTTACTCTAATCTTACTGTCATAATGTTCCAAGACAATTTGTATGGTAACTACTCTTCTACATTTATGGTATTTGTAATGTAAAAAGTCTAAAGCTATAATGAAATTATTGCAGATATGACACGTGCATAAGACAAAAAGACTATCTCACTGTGTATGAGCAATAGCTTAATTAAGACATCACATGTTATTATAATATGTATTTGGGAGGGGTCAGAGTAATGGTATGATGTCAGAGCAAGCACTGTACTTCTTCTGGACTCTGTTCGTGTTTCTGTAGCTTTCATTTCCCTACATGGAAATCAGAAACAAGATTGTGTGTTGGTACATCAGTAGTGTTGCCCCCTGGGGCCTCTTCAGATCACGATCAGGTTGAGAAGTCATGGAAGTGCTTGCGGACCGTACTGCATGGAGGTTTAGGCAGAGAGGCAGTGAGCTTCAAATCGCGAGGACAGAAGGCAGCAGGACATGCAGGAGAGTTGACCTGTTAATTCCCTGCCTGAGGAGTAAGTGAGCAGCACCAGGCCACTGAAGTGGCATGGAAGTTGCTTCAAGGGTTGACTTTTTAGGTGTTAACTTCCTACACAAGGAAGGGGTAGGCAGAAATCTGGCATTTTTCCCTCTGTCAGTGTCGGAGGAGGAAGCAGTAGCTGTGCCTGAACAGTTTTCCTCCTTCTTCTCCAGCATCTGCTCTAGGTGTCCTTTTGTAAGGCTGGCTCCGTGCAGCCATGTCCCTGGGATACCTGGGTGGTTGGCTGGCACAGGAAATGCAAAATTCACACTCTGTCACTGATACTGTGATACTGCGGGCTGAACTGCTGGTGTGGATGCAGCTACGCCAGCAGAAGGGAGCATTTATCAGTTTATCATGTGTTTGAGGGAAGAGTGTAGCAACACCAGCATTTTACTTTTTTTTTCCTTAAAATTTTTCCTCTGTCAAGCTACAGCTTGTCATGCTGGAGACAGTGAGTGCTGGGGACGAGGGCAACAGTTTTGGCATAGCTGTACTCACAGAGGCTGTGCTGTACAGGCAGCGCTTCACCATCTTTGGGATGCTGTAGTGATCTCTCTCTGGTTAGCCCTTATCAAGTGACAACTATACCACTACTGGTCGGTGGAGTTACATGGTTTGATTTATATGAAAGACTCCAGCTCTCCCTGCTACCTGCATGCTACAGGTCTGTGGTGCTCTACAAAAAGATTTTGCAGTATGTTACATATTAAAACTTTATAAGAAATAGCTAAATGGGGGTGGGGGCAGAAGAGGAAGCAGTATTCTTTCTTTTGGTATACATTCTGATCTGTTGTAAGCATTTTTTCAGCATATCTTGGCCAGACCAGCACAGAGAAACTTGGTTTTAGTCCATCTCATGCACTGTTGCAACCACATTTAAGTATATATGTTAGCAGCTGAAGTTTTTTGTGTAATGCTGACATATCTATGTGATATTTCTCCAGAAAAGTAAGTATTTCTACATTAGCATTTTCCAATTTAATGTTTTCTCTGTAAACACATTGCTTTTGACTTGCATTGCTTTTTCATACTTTTCTAATATATTTTGTTTTAAGCAGAGAGGCCTGTAACTGCTGGACATTATTGAGAAAAAAGCTATAGACATAAACCAAAAAGATTTAGGGAATAATTAAGCTATCTTAAAATTAAGACATTTGAATTTTTTAATACCTTTAAATAAGGTAATTTAAATTTAAAACATACTTTAGATTTAAATCATATCATGAAGCTGTTCTGCATGACTTCCAGCAGCCTTTAATAAGGACTAAGTAGTCTATTCGCCTCCTTCTAGAGGTTACACTTTTATTTGTAATTTGTCTTTTTAATGTGCAGTTAATAGTAATATGGCAATCATTCAGTTCTGCAGAACCAGGTAGGCTTCTAGCACTGTGGAGAGGTTTCTAATACAACATAAAAACACATTATTCAAAGCACTGCCATAATAAGTAGCCTTTTCACATTTTCCTTAAGGACACAGATGTGGTTATAAATTTGTTTTCTATCACTGGTGAAATTTGCTCATAAATTTTCCAAATGGGAAGGTGTCTGTTCGTTTAAATTTGTTTAAAACTTCACATGGTGAAACTGGATGTAGTGCAGTTGTGATGTGGTTTCCTGAATATCACACTTGTTCATCTGTATACAGGTGTCCACACTGCTACTATGGTCAAGTGGCATAGTGTTCCAAATCATTCATACTGTGTATTTTTTACTGTCAGAAGTTAATCAGTTTGTTGTCTCAGGTAAGAGTTCTTACTGTGGCCGTTGATATGTCAAGGGGGAAAAGTCTTGCAGGAGAGCATAAAAGCAACCAGTGCAAACTGTTTGAATTCCTTGGTAGTGGTGTTTCATGTAGTTTAGTCTACCTGATCAAATCTGTGCTTAGACATTGAAAGGAATGACCAGCCTTTAAAACTTCCTTTCTCCAAAATGACCTTCTCCTTTGGACACGGCGAAAACCACCTATTTTCCTTCCACACCCCTTTCGCCCAGGTCAGCTGTAGTACATGTGAGGTGACAGCAGTCCCTGTGTGACACTGCTTGACACATCCTAGCCAGGAGCAGGTATCAGCAGGGGTGAGTATGTCATGGCTCGGTAGCGCTAGGGGACGAAAGGGTGCTGGGAGGGCGCTGGTTTGATGGCCGCATCAAACAGTGCTGCAGGTTCTGAGCTTAAAATGCAAGTGTTCACTCCACGTAGGTTGATGATATCAACCATCAAAGGCTGTTTAATGTGAACTGGAGTTTCAGATCCAGGATGTGAGAAGAATTGAAATACAGTGTGTTATGTAACTTTAGGTTGCTAATACACGGTTGTGTTGGAGAGAAGGATTAAGAGCAAGTTTTATCCAAAGGCACTTTCAGGAACTGGAGATACCCAAAATATTGTTAGTCATCCTGTCAGCTTTTTATTAGAAACACTATCTCGCTGAAGCAGGTAATTGTTAACATTGGTAAGGCTGGCTGGTTGGTAGTTAATGTCTGAAGCTGTATTACAGTGAAATTTTCCAGCAAAGGGGAGGTAGCCATTGGTTTTAGCCAGGGAAACAAGCCTGACACCTGCTTTTTTGGTTCACATGCTCAAGGAGCACTGGAGAAACCTGGCTTTGACAGATCACCGTAAAAAGGAGTTTGACTACAACCAGTTACAGTGATCTGACAAAAGAAGTAACTAGTAAAATTCAGAAACATGCTAGCACAGGGAAGAGAGAGCCAAAGAAGAAATGATTGGCCTTTTATGGAGCTACTTGTTTTTTGGGGAAGTCTGACAAACATATTAGCAGTACATTTGGAATGGTCTATTCTGGATGCAGCACCACCTGTACGTGTTTGGTGTGAAGGGAGAATGTATCCTCTAACAAAAAAGGGGCAGATTTGCTTGCAGCAATTAGTGCAGATGAATTCCCTGTCAGAGACCTAATACTGAGATTCTTCTGGGAGATCCAAGCTAGAAGTCTCCCCTCGGAGTATAAGAAAACTGGTAAAAATATGAAAACAAAACTGCAGGTTTCTGCCGCCTCTTTCCTGGTTCTGAACTTAGCTTAGATACACAGATTTGGCATGGCGATAATGCCAGCTGTCTGCCTTGAGAGGACAGGAGGTTGGTACCCTTCGTAAGCTGGAGAAGAGCTGCAATCCCAGCCAGCAGTAGGCCATGGACTTTTCTTGTATCAAAACCCCAAAGCAGCAATTAACACAACCGAGTATTGCACTGCACATGGTGCACCACACATTTCAAACACAGATCAAATGCAGCAGTAGGTTTGAATTAGAGCTTTTCTTCCAGAAACCAGCCCAAATAACAGCAACAAAAAATTTATCATGGTATGAAGACCTTACACTGTGGCGTCACTCAAATCCTTCTAATGAGGTAGTGTCTCTCTGTTAATTCCCATCACTGTTATGTCAATTGATTTTCAGCTACTTGATTCATCACGATGTTGTCAGGTATATTGAAAGCCCTTTTTAATTCAGCTATTAAAAACTGGTTTAGGTTTCTGTTGACTCCTTAAATTTTGCATCTTCACTGAATCCTGGATTTAAATTCCCATTTTAGCAGTACAAATATCTCTTGAAATTCTGTTTCCTTACCTCCTCAATATATACGTGTTGTCCTTTTGAAGTAGATTGTACCACTTCCCAAGAGACCAGGGAAGCTTCTGCTCTTCTTTCTCTTTGAATCTTGATAATGCAAGTGTTACCAAGATATTATGTGTTAAATCTGCAGTGAAACAACATTGATTTCTTTCATTCTTTTCTGTATGGTGGAAGGGAGCAGAAGAGGTTTTACTCTCAGCATTTATCACACCCAAGTGGGCATGGGAGTCATTTTTCTAACATAAGAATTATTTCTAAAAATGCTCTTACATTTATTTAAACTAGCAGCTTGTTTAAGCTTTCATTTACAAGCTACACAGGTTTCTAAAGATCTCTCTTTCCAACATGAAGATGGTAGGAGCTGCTGGTTATTAAAATTTAAGTAAAATATTTATATTCCTAGAGGAAAGGTGGATCTTCAGAGAAAAAAATTAACATCTGCGTAATTGATAGTGACACATGTACTGTATTTGCTTTCAGTGAACAGTTGTGAAAATTCTTCTTCCTTTCTGGGTCTGTGTGTTTCTGAAACTCTCACCCCTTTGAATATAAGCTTTTTTATAAATGGGATCAGTAAGTTTTTTCTAAATTTGAGATTGAGTGCCAGTTAGGAAAATGGAGGTGCCAAGCTAGAATTATGGTGTAATTAACCAGCGAGTAAAACATCCTGGATTTGTGAAGGTTTCATTCAAAGCATTTAACAAGAAGCTTTATCAAGTGATTCTAAAATAGCAAAGGAAGGTTTTAGACAACAGCAAATTCAGGGGATGTGGCGTCCCATTAGCAGAGATCATCTCCCAGGCTGATTTGATTTTTTTTTTTTTTAAATTGACAAAATTATAACAAATGATGAACTGCTGGGATCAACATGTTGTAATGACCAATTAATGGAAACAAGGAGATTATTTTGTTTCAGAAAATTGATGTGGTGAACAACCAGAGCAGATGCAGGTATGCTCATAAATTGCTAAATTGATGCACTGAAGTACTGCTTCTGAAAGATAAACAGCTGGGAAAGAGTTAGAGAACGTGTTGATTTTTGTCTTAGTAAGATAAGTACTGACAATCAAACTAATAAAAATAATGTTCCAGTAGATTATTATTTTACTGACTTGCATGCTTTGTCTGTTGAAAGTGTAATGGGATTGAGGTCTCCCTCCACTGCGAATTAATAAGCTGTGTTTCACTTGTGCCTTGCGTTGGAGTAACTCAGTTTTACTATCTTGCTTTTTCTCCTTTGTGCTGCTTGTGCTCCAGCCTTCTCAGTCTCTCGCCTGTAGGTATATCTCACTTATTTATCCCTTATATATCTTATTTCTTATTTGTAGCCAAGTGTTTTTCATGGTGAGTAAACTTTGTGATAGCTTAATGAAATTTAGCTTTGCTCATGCTGTCCTAACAACCTTCCTTCTGGCTAGACAAAATTAAGCTTCAGTCTCTTTGAAGACACTTTTGTGTACAGATTTGACAAGTAACTTTAGCTGATTGCTGAAAATAAACTAAGATTATGGGCTGGCAGTAGTCTCTACCAATTCTGAATATTGAAGAGGCAGATCTAGTATTTGCTGGGAAAAGAGACCCTGTGACAGCTAGTACTGTGGCAATGGGAGCTGCTGGCCCAGCTTTGCTTTCAGAGGTACATGACCAACTTTTTTTTTTTTTTTTCTTCCCCCGTGAAGCTGATTACTAATGGTTTTATTTTGTTTTTCTTCTCTTTATAAGACTCAGCCTGAGGGAGAGGAACTTTTTTTTTAAATAGTCTGCAACTTAATTGCTTAGGTTAGCTGAGAGCAGACCACGGAGCCCTGCAGGTGTAGTCTACATGTATGCCCTTGGCTCACTGGAAGTGGCAATAAACATATGCAGAGGTTTAAATGGCTCTCAGAGTGTTCCCTACATAACCGTATACTTTTAAATCAATTTATTTAGAGTTTGTAAAAAAGTGAAAGGAGTGCCAGGTTTTTTGTTTGCTTTTGGCTCAGTGATGCTGGATATGTACAGTGTGGTATGAAATAGTCATGCAATGCAAATAACAGTCTTACCAAACAAGTAGAATCAAATTTGTGGGCTCCTAAAGGCAAATAGAACAATATTCCTAAATTTAGTCGCGGAAAGAACAGCGTTGCTGCTGTTGTTGTTGATATACATACAATCACACTATCAAAACTGTGGCATTGTACATAAAAGGAATTTTTGGAGGGGAAGTGCTTTGGCCGTTATTTATTCACTTGCTTTAAATGATACAGTAAGAGCTATAACTTAAAAAAAAAAAAAAAAAAAAAGTTGATTGTAGGCTCAGTTTCTTCCCCAGACAGGCTAATGCACAGAATCCTGAAGAACTTGTACCTTCCATGGCAGATCAGGCTGCCAGTTTCTGACCTGAAGTATAAAGAGTTACTCTCCAAGAGTGATTAGTGCTCTTCAATTTAGATCTGACAAGTAAGAGAGGGTATATTCTGATGCCTACATCAGATTTTCCCTTGATCCTGATGTGGAGGTTATGTGTGTGTCAATGACATTAAAGAGTTCTGGCAGAAATGTGGAAAAATCCCAGTGGTATCCTGAGTAGATCTTGCCCCTGGAAGCATAAATCCTGAAGAGCGAGTGGAAGCTGCTGCTTGGGCCGAGGAAAGGAGTATGAAAATATTGTCTGTGATGGCTGATTAATGGGCACATTAAGAAAATGTGTAATACAGACTGGGAAAGAGCAGAAGATGGGAGAAACCTGTTCTGAGAGGCTTCTGATGCCTGGAAACCAGAGGAGTGAGTAATGTACTCTGCAGGTTTTGAGATTGCTTCAAGTATTTAACATTGATAATAGTTACTTTAAGGCATGGTGTAATAATATACATGCTGACTCTCAACTGCATTATTTTGTGTCATAAGTCCAAGAACTTAAAGCGCTGTGGTGGAAGATGATTACCTAGTTTGCTCACAAAGTCTTAACTTTGCAGCTGTTCTGATCCTCAGTTATTTTGTAGGGGCCATGAAGCTCCAGCCATTTTCTTTGCAAACAGGCGACTAAGGTCTGTGTTACCTGTTTTCATCTGGTTTCCCTTTCTTAATTGTCTGAAAAGCATTAGAAGGGAAGGGGCAGGTCTCCAAGATTGATAAGAAGTGCTATTGTGTTTCACTTTCCACAGTGATAGCTGCTGTAGGGTGTTCTAATCCTACTTGTCTTCAGGTATGCAATATTGATAGCTCTTACTCATTCGCATTACAGAACATGGAGCAGTCATCTCACATAGATTTCATCTAACAGTACATAGATGTGTGCACAGTAGATATGTATATCTAAGTTCTTCAAAATGCTCCTTGTTGTCTAAAGAAGAGGTGGGCATTTTTAGGGGGTAATATAGGAGAGTAATTTTTCTGAAGACTGATGCCCAGATCAAGTCAGGGAATCACCCTGAGCGTACCCGTTTCACTCCTCTAAACCATAAAAATTCTGTACAGCAAGCCCAGTGTATTAGACTACAGCAGATTCACATATCGACACCATGGGTGCTTAAAGCTAGGAGTGGGAAAGGAATCCATCTCACTAGCATGGTTTACAGAGGTAAAAATTAGAGGGGAGTAAGTTTATTTAGGGTGTACTTCCCCCACTTAATTCTAGGGCAAAGGCAAATTGAGACCAAATGATCTCTCTCTACTTACTTTTTCCTTCTAGCCAAGGTTTAAAAAATTAATTGTTGTGAGGTTGAGTATTGGATCCTTGTATATTTAAATGGCATAATTTTCAAATTGCTGAGCGTGGCTGTCAACCCAGCGAAGCTGAACAGGATTTTACCGAGAGAGGTGCAGGCCTGTATACTTGTTAATGCAGGAAGAATCCTTCCTTTTTTATGACTGTTGCTTCTTTACAGGTTTAATACAGCAGTCAAAAGAGTCATACTCATAATTCATTATGAGCAAAAAAGAGTCAAAACTGTGTTGAGAATAGGTGGCCCACTGCAGTTAGTTTGTTTCAGATCTAATGCAATTATTGTTATAAACTGAGACCTTTTTAATTTCCTTTTATTCAAGCACTATGTAATACTCTTCATCTTCAAGTAATTTACATCTACCACCGATTGGGAAATATTTCAGATTGAATGAAGTGGAAATACACTCCCATCTCAATGTATGTAATATCATTTAAATTATTATGGCTGACTCTAGGGCCTAAATGTGCTTTCATGTGCACTTATGAAGCCACTGTCAGAATCTACACATTGCATAACTGAGGGTAGAATTTGACCCTTTATACCACTATATTCTTTAAAAAAACCAAAACCAACCAACCCCCCAAAAAAACCCCAAAGACACCCACAACCCAAAAAGCCCCAAACCCAGGAATCCTCATGAAATTGTCATAATACATACTATATTTTAATAGCTGAAAAAAAATATTTAATTACAGTAATTTGAAATTTCACTTTTTATTTGCACAGATCCCCCCAGACATCCTCATTTTAGCTTCTTTCTGACTCTCCAAAGAATCAGACTTTATTCCAGAATCATTCGTGGATCAATAGACTTTGAAGATTAGCAGGTCATGGCCAGGTACAAAATGCATGTTGTAAAACCCAGGCTCTTATATTTGCTTGAATCCTTCCTCAAAAAAATGAGAGAAGGGGTAGCTTTGAACAACAGACCTCTTTGAATGGATTAATTCCTCGTGTATTTCAAAGGGTTGAGAATACACTGAAGAAACTACAAATGTGGAATTAATTTTCAGTGACTTGAGAATTCAGCTAGCTGACAAATAGTTTTCTTAGATAAGCCAGGATGCTGAGGATGAAAGAAAGACAGTGAAAAAGCCTGAGGAGGAGTGCTGTACATTAAGTTTTTGTTTTTCCTGCCTTCCTACCTTCTGTTGTAAATGGAGTTGCACAGAAGTAGGTGCCTTATTATTTTCCCTTTCCAGTCACATTTTCCTGATTTCAGAGCTTTTTTTTTCTGTGCAAGACTGGACACTAACAGCTCTAACCTCAAATGAAGATAAATAGGGCTAATTTGTGTCTGCTAAGAGTGCTAAATTAATTTTTAACTCTCCAGCACTCAGCTACAGCCCCTGAAATGGTCTGTCTAGACTTTTTAGAAAAGCCTAACTAGATCCAAGTAGCTTTTGAAGGTCTCTAATAATTGTATTCCAGTGCTATGTTGCTTCACCAGCTTGTACATGAAAATGGTAAGGTTTAAAAAGGATGGAAGGTTTGAAGTGACAGGTTAGTTAACAGTATGAACACAGATAGAATTCCAAATTGTGTTTGTTTCTTGTCAATAGACTAATCATAGGATGCTTTCATTCCTTTTCCTTTCTTTACTGTCTTACTCAAGGTTGTCATCTTCATATTCCCTTTCATTCTCGTTCTTTCATGGGGATTTCAATTTTAGATATGTTTCCCCTCCCACCACTACTTTTTAATCCATCAGTTTTGGTCATGTTTGACAGAAGGACAGATGTTTCAAAGATAATGACATATCCGCAAGTTTTGTGAGTACAGGCATGCAGAAGAGGCTTAATTGCATGCAATTAAAGGAAAGTACTTATTATTAGACACTAGAGAATCCATGTAGAGGAGTGAATTTAAAAACGATTCCTCTGCAGAAAAAAATGCCAGTGGAGTATGTAATGGATAATGAGCATCAGACCCCTGTGAAATCTTATTTTAATAGTGCCAGGCTCCTTGCTACCTATGTGTCAGGCTCCATTTATGATGGAGGCTCAGTAACATTAGTTACGTTAGTGGCAAATCTTGTTCTTCATCTGCTGGCTTACTAATGTAAAGTAGTTAATTCTTTTACTACTGCAGCTACAAAGGCTGCAGACCTGCAACAACCAGGAGTCCTGTATATGCACTCTAATTAGTAAATTACCTGACCAGGCCTGACCCACAGTTCTGTTGGGAACTGTGAGAAAATCTTCCCCAGGGCAATATTATCTGCTTTCTCCTCTTCTGGGATATTGCTGCTTTTTGTATTTATGCTGTGATAGAACATGGAACCCTGCATTTAGATCAGCATATCTGTAGAAATTGATATGTTTGGGGGCTTGCTGTATGGATTTAATCTGTTGTGAAAATGTTTTTGTTCTACTGCATTGTTATCAAAGACATTTTGTGGGCTTTCCCTCATGCCTATCTTTAGGGAAAAGAGATTTATCTCTGTAGTTGCAAGGTACGCATTGAATTTTTAGGGCCGGTGACAGTTTAATTCAGGAATGATCTAATTAGGCATCCAGAAGAACTGGATTCAATGTATCCTTAAGTATTGGCTGTCCTGAGAGATGCTCTGGCAGATGGTTAGTTCAAAGTGAGTTTACCTTGGGCTCAGTTTCTTTAGACTGACAGCTTTTTTTACTCAATTAAATGAGACAACTGTCAAAAGAACAGACTCTGAGTTGATGCAAATAACTCTGCTGCACAGATAAAGCTTAAATGTGTTCCTTGAGTCAGCTGAAACTGTCAGGTGCTTTGAGTAACTAGTTAAGCCAGCCAGAAAGGCACACTGGCAAGTAGAAAAAAAGGTTGGGAGTTGCCTAAAAATAAAACAACTCCCAGGTTTTTGTTATCTTTCTTCATTGATTTTACTTTTTGTCACATGCGGCATGTTGGGAACTGTTCCTTGCTTTCAGTCTTGTATTCATTTAGAGTAAGGAATTCTTGTTATGTTTTAATTATCCTCAGAAGTTTATTTGTTGTTAATGTGCCCAAAGTCCTTAGGCTACGAAAGCATGAAAATAATGAGCTATTATGATGGAGCTGTCAGGCAGTCCCCAAACTAACTGTCCTTTGCTCTGAGACTTCAGCTGTTTGCAAATATATTAATATGTGTTTTTCCTGGCAATTTAGAAATCCATATGTGATGCTCATAGCTAAAATCTATAGTGTGCTCTTCACCTTCTCTTGTCCCCCAAGAAGAAATTAAGTAGCTCTTACCGGTGCTGATCTGGTGAGCAGGCAAGACCCTGCCCTTCTGTTCCCTCTGTTCAGTCCCTACAACTTCGGTTTCCTCATGAATTACCAGGTTTCATGAACTTTGTGGGGTAACGAGAAGGTCCTGCTGATGTTACACTGCCATTTGGATGGCGTCTTCCCAGCACCAGGCTTCGTCCAAGGTAAATTGGAATTGAAACTTGTGAAAGTAGACAAAATATTCTCATGGGTGAAGCAGAAGACACTTGTCTGCTGCTAACCCAAAAATGAGTTGCAAGCATCTTAAAAACCTGGATGTGACTGTGGAATAAGAACAAAAGACACTGAAGGAAAAAAGCAAAAAGCTGGGGTGCCTGTGGAGAAGGCTTAGATAGCGGGTACCTGCTTGTGCACTTTGACATGCAGAATGCCTGAATAAAAACTTATTAAGACTTTAATAGATTTTTAATTGCAAAAGGGAGGAAAAAAAATCTACCTTCCCCTTACGCTAGAAATTTCCCAATTCAAGAAGAGGAGTGGGACAGGGCAGGGGAAGAGCAGTGCTTATCTCGTGAAAAAGCAGATAACCGCTCCTATCAAACCACACAGCTTTTATTATACTTTTTGGTGTGCCCTCAAACATGGACTTGTGCAAGACTCATAACTTTCCATAGTTTAAGATGATTAGAATTGTTAACAAAACTTTGCGATTTTAAATAATTATGAAGTGAGCAAAAAGTCCCTTGTGAGAACCAGGTTTGAATCTCAGTGTCTACTGCAAAGAGAGGGTCCTCTATTACTCTGAGTATGTTACTGTAACCATGCCCCAAGAAGCATTTTATCAATACATGAGTAGATTTTGACTTGCAACTTCTGTTGGTTGGCTGACTGGGTGCTTTAATTTTCATACCTCAAATGTGTTCAAAATGTGAAGTTTTCAAGTCCTACCTATGAAACTTCTATCTTATTACTTAGGTGTGAACCCAGGAATCGGAAGTTAGTGTGCTGCTTTGGGCACATCCTCCTTG